>NC_030680.2:87299543-87933987 GCF_000004195.4 Xenopus tropicalis
ATGAAGTGCAGCAGCCTTCAGGCTATTCTATGGTGCAAGGAGGCTGAGAATAAAAAAAAAAATCACAGCTGAAACCAGCGACTGTCTGAATTCCTTATGTCTGAAACTAAGTTAGAAAGCCAATTAAAAAAGGAATAAAAAAAACTTTCATATATGGATTGAATAATGCCCCTTGAGTTTTCCAAAACACATCAAAGATTTTTGGACTGGACTTGCATTTACTAATGTGTGGTCTGGACTTTTATCTTCGGGATCCTTTAGATCATAGATTAGCTGAAGCTGGAAAAGCGTAATAACAGGGAAATGCTAGATATGCAGTAGTAGTTGTTTTTTTTTTCTTTAAATGCAATAAGCAAACTTAGGGGGGAATTCTTGTATTTAATATCCAGCCCTTTCTCCCTGCAAATACTTTCAGTTATGGCAAGATCAGTTCTGGCCACTAGACCATGACCTCCAAGATGTTCTTTTATTGAGGGATTAAACAAGAGAGAAAAAACTAAAGCTGGCCATACCATGCACAGGTAGATCATCAATTTAACCTCCCAAGTTGTGACCTGATTGACTAGGGAACTAAACAGTTGGAACACATTGGGAATCTATGCTGAGCTGTTGTGTGTGGTGACAGCCTGATGTCACCCTTGCCTGATGGGATTTTCAGTCTTCTTGACTAACGCCTGATCAAGTTGCTAACAGAAATGGATAAAGGGTGCCATTTTTTTGCCCAATGAGCTCCCATATCAACAAAGACTGGTTTATGACAGATAATTATCTATTAAAAATGATTATTAATAAATTATCCTTTTAGTATTTTAATGAGGTATTTACAAATGGCATAGGCCTATGTTTGTACTTAAATCTGCCATCATACATTAATCAGCAACATACAGTTTTCTAATTTTAAAATTATAATAGCTTAAAGGAAAAGTAACACCACAAATGTAAATGTATAAAAGAAATTAAACTATAATTTACTGCTGCCCTGCACTAGTAAAGGTTATGTGTTTGTTTTAGAAACACTACTAGAGTTTATATAAATACCCTGCTGTGTAGCCATGGGGGCAGCCATTGAAAAGGAGAAAAGGCAAAGTTTATATAAGCAGCTAACAGATAAACTCTGTAGAGTACAATGGTGTCTTATATGTTATCTGCTATGTTCCTGTGCATTTTCTTCTGTTTTCCAGCTTGAGTGGCTGCACCCGTGGCTACACAGCAGCTTATTTATATAAACTACATGCCTGAAGCAAACACGCTGGTTTTACCAGTGCAGGACAACAGTACATTATATTTTAATTACTTTTTTTGGTGTTACTGTTCCTTTAAGGTTCTTGATATGGGAGACAACTTGCAGAATGTAGAATTTATTAAAAGTTGTGTTTATTTAATAAACAATGTACAGTCATTCATTGTCACTTCAATAAATGGGTGAATGTTGCATTTTGTTAAGGGCAGATATGTGAGTTTAATAAAGCTTAATACATAAATTTACCTACGTTCTGTTTATTCCTATGGGATTTTTAAAGGGGTAGGAAAGATAAAAACTAAGAAAGCTTTATCAGAAAGGTCTATGTAAATACAGCCATAAGCACTTACAGGAAAAGAAACTCAAAAGAAACACAGGATTTATTGTCTCCTTTTTTGTAAACATGTTCTTATCGTATCTGACTTCTCTCAGAAGAATCCTTCCAGCTATGAAGAGCAAGCTAAAATGGCAGCTGCTGTCTTAAGCAAACAGAGAGAGCTTCCAGGGCTATCTATTGGTAGTAAAGTGCCAAATTGACTTTCCTTCTCCTTAAAAAGAGTATTTATCAAATCGTGAGTTTTTCCTTTCACCCACTGATAAATACTCCTCTACTGTCAGTAGTACTATGCCATACCTCCCAACATTTGAAAAAAAAAATTTCGACCACGCCCACTTTTGTGGCCATGCCCCAATTACCACACCCCATTTTTTTTTCAAAAGATGCTCCTTTTATATAGTTGAAATGGTGGGATCAGACGCAAAATGTACTATACCCTCATACTGTACTACCTAAGGAAAACAATATAACAACTCCTACATATAAAATACAAATATAGAGAGAAGGCAGTCAGTTATAAGTGAGTTATAACTATGTACCAGTTTTTTCCTCCCCATACACAGTGCCCCCAATGGCCCAATAGACAGTACCCCCCCATACACAGTGCCCCCATAGACAGTACCCCCCATACACAGTGCCCCCCATAGAAAGCTCCCCCATAGACAGTACCCCCCCATAGAAAGCGCCCCCAATTGACCCCATAGACAGTAGCCCCCATACACAGTGCCCCCAATAGCCCCCATAGACAATGCCCCATAGTAAGTGCCCCCAATAGCCCCCATAGACAATGCCCCAATAGTAAGTGCCCCCAATTGCCCCCATAGACAGTAGCCCCATAAACAGTAGCCCCCCCTTACACAGTAACCCATGCCATACACAGCCGCTCCTTCTTCTGCGGCTCTGCTCCTTATGCGGCAGCGACAGGCCCTTTTATAAGGTTGCACCACATGCGTATGACGTCACACGTACCACAGGGCACAACCTTATAAAAGGGCCTGTCACCGCCGCACAAGTTGCAGAGCAGCAGAAGAAGCCTACGTTGCAGGTACAGCCAGTGCATCCCGCTGTGCTTGGTAGTTCAATGAATGTCCCGGGACATTCATTGAACTATCCAGGACAGCGGGATGCACTATAAAAACCAGGACTGTCCCGCGGAAAGCGGGACAGTTGGGGGTTTGCTATGCAGAGTTACATAATATTTAAACCAGTATAGTGCAGAGGCATTTAAATCATAGTATAAAATATTCTGTAGATTCCAGAATTACAATACCATACCAAGCTCCATATATTCCATCAGTAAAACATAAGGCATTACACTGTATTTATCAGAAATATCTTGCACAATTCTGTAAATCCCTGTTTACAGACTTTCAAACCCCCACTCTGGTCCTAGTACACTGGCTTTATTCTTAAATTACACACATTCGATCTCTTTTGTTTATCTCCCAGCTACTGGCCAACTTGCTGTAAAGGGAGAAAGATGCTGTCCATAAATCTGCTGTCAGATCAGTACACTCTATGACCGTGCTGTCCTTACTCCTCTGCTGAGTGTGACTATAAAACATTTTTCTCAGCAGGCAAGTTTGGACTGCAGTTACAGAGGGCATTGATGTGACAGGGGATTTATGGACAGCATTATTGGGGTCTTCAGGAATTAAACCAATGAGCGGAAATGTACTTTAAGCAAAGCAGCCTGCATCCATAAAGGAAAGGAGGGCAGGATAAGATTTTAGCCACTTACTAGAAATCATGACATTTTGTTTAATTTCGCAGCTGCTTTCTCTCTATCAGCATGCTGCTGCTTTGGCACTTAGTTTTCAGCTGGCATAGAGATAACAGTGCACAGGCCAGCTGCAAATATAGATTGAAATAGCATCCCCAGTGAAGATCATTTTTAAGGCAGAACACTCATGTTGCCTTTGCTCATATTAGTACTAGCACATTACATAAATATTATTTAGCATAAAAATGTTGCTACCCACCATGTTGCTGTAACTCTTGTCTCACTACTCTGGACTTTCTGGTTGCTTTGTTTCTGTGGGACATTTCACAAGTCACCTTTAGTGTGGTGATCGAGTTGAAAAAAAGAAAACTCCTTGCCAGTTTAAAAAGAGATAATAAGCTCTTTATAATAAACTCCTCACTTACCCCTAGCCACAACTAGCATGAACCTTGTACTTACTTGACAAGGGGACTCCTAAATAGACCCTTCGCCTTGAGGCACCCCACTGAACCCCCTTGTTACATACCTTAATGAAACACCAGAAGACAGAGGTGGAGAAAATGGCCACAGCATGTATTCACATTTTATCAAATAAATAGGACTTTGCCAGCCTAACCCAAGGCAATATTCTAAAGCCATAATTCCATAAGTGGTCCCTACTATGCTCTGCCGTTCTTCGCTGAAGACTTTAATGAGTATTAGACTGTCTCTACCTACAGAGAAGATCGCCCCAAACTCTGGTTCCAGCAGGAGCTGCATTACCAGCCAAATTAGAGAAGTTCAGCAGCCCTGCTGCCAGTCCTGGATCTGCATTGTCTCGATGATAGGAAATCCAAGCAGGCTGTCACCTAGCACAATCCACTGTGCAGTCACAGGAGAGAACCTCCTTTCTCCCTCTGCTAAAATTACCTGTGCAGTACTCTGGCAAGGTCCTACCGCTGCTGTGACAAATAAAACTTAAAATATATTATCCACTGTTTTGATCCAGAGGAAGGCAAAAAAACCAACCTGAAGCTAGTGCCAATTATGCTTCAAGAGGGAAAAAATTCCTTCCTGACCCCCTTAGCGATCGGAAACATTCCCTGGATCAAGCAATCGTTGTTAACATGAATTAAATACAATGCATTTTGCAAAATATGCAAAAAGGGGGAGGGTGGGTGGGATGTTTCTACCTGCTCAGAAGATAAGGAAGTGAGAGTTTCTTTTTCTGACATCACATCCCTCTCTTTCTCCGCCCCCTATGCCAGCTTTCTCCTGCCTTAACTCTTTCCTTCTAACCTAATCACAGTTGAACCTAGTTCTGCCAACCTCTAAACATAAACCAGTGTAATCTGGCTGCTGGTTATTCGGATCCCTTGTCATGCAGCCCCTGCGCTTATAGCTCCAGGGCTTTCCTTTCCAGCAGCACTCCCACAGGCAAAGGACAGTTTGACACTGAGGCCTTGGCAGCTCTAGCGACGAAGTGCATTTGGTGATAGATTGCATGACAAGTAAAAAGTTCTTGGCCTTCTACCTATTGCCTTTGTATGGTCATGGAACTCATCTGTGATTTATAATATACAATAGGGGAGCACATTATTTACTATATAATATACAGTTTGGTCATTTCCCTATGGGACCAAACTGTAAATTATATCATTATAATCGGAGCTTAGTGACGTAATGTCTGTCAAATGACATACTAAAATATTATATATTTATTTATATATAAGTATATTACTGTTGCAAAAAACGAGAATGTTAGAAGTCACCTCGGGGTTCCATGTCCTGTCCATGGTCATGGAACTCCTCGATGACTTATACAATCCCTATATTTTGCAATAGGGGGTACTTTATTCACTATATAATTTTACAGTGGGCGGTACATTATCTAGTGTATAGTCCATAGCAATGCACAGGCAAAGCAAGGGGGCTTGCAACAAAGCAATCACAGCACATTGCACATAATAAGAATAAATAAGAAGCATTTTTATAATTGACTGATAAACTTAAAATGACAGCCACACTTTTTCCCCACTGACATGAATAGTAAGCTGTGTGCCTCATGACAAATATATATACAGTACATCTGATATTAACTTGGAATGGCACACCTGCTTTTAAATGTAAAGCTTTATGAATTTATGTTCTATTTAAAAAATATTTCCATCTGTGCTATCATAGATATCTGAGATGAGGAAATGATTGCATCCTGGAGTTTAGCAAAATGAAATATTTCCTTGTTTCATTGATGCTGGGAGTAAAAAAACAAAAAACAATGGTGAAATTCATTGTACTCAGTTTAGTGTGTATAATCTATCTATTCTTGCTCATGTTCATCGGTAAGGATTTTATCATCCTTCAGGGACTTTTTCTTGCCAAGACAGGATAGTTTGACTGTTTAACAAATGACGAGGAGCATCAACCAGCCATTTAGCTATGCTTGATTAATGCATGATGATAAAATGTGCTTTGCAAGAAGAGATCACATCGAAAGACTTACACACTTTGACTACAGGTCACCTTGGTCACTGCAGGGATGGAATTGGCCTGTCACCTGTCACCTATGTTTTACTAGTAAAACCTGGCATTTGTATTAAGTGAATTTCTTTAGTATATCCAGATTCCTCATTTCTGTAGTGTATTTCATCTATTAAGCATTCTCAGCTTTTATTTCCATAATACAATTGAAAAAGGCACATTCCCTGTTAGTTCAGTAAGAGATAATGAGGTCTTCCTAGTGAGTTCCTCCAAATGCTTCTATGAATATATGTTATTAGTTGGCACCTGAACTTTTCTAAGTGCATGCATACACAAATTATTGTTTTTTTTTGCTATAACGGATGCCCACGACTTGGCATTTGGCTACCTTACATATTTGTTTCTGAGTGGTTTCTTTTCATATCCAAGATTGCAGATTTAGTTCCGTTTGCTGCCATATTTTCTTATCAAAGTTCATTGCTAAGGCAACAATAAAAAAAGAAACTTTTTATGGCCTGTTTTGACATTTGATCTACTTTTGGGGGGCCATTTACTAACCATCAGATTTTTTTTTCTGATTTGGATTTTTAGTGCTAAAAGTTGCAAAATGTGACTTTTCTAAAATCTACTATGCATCAAAATGGCCAAAAATCCAAACCCAACCATTTACCAGCTAAAATTTGCTGAGATAAAGTAGAAGTTACTGGCAGATGTCCCTTCTTTTGCTTTGAAACTTAACTAATGATGAGCATATGTCCCATTTTGCTTCACTAAAAAAAAAAGTAGCAGTTTTAATGCAACATGTTGAAAGATTCAGAATTTTTGCAACTTTTCCCACACAGACTTTTTCAGTTCAGACATTTTAGTAAATGTAAGACATTTGTGCAAATGCACCTATTTCTTATTTCTTCCTTTTCTTGGAATCTTCTTGCCTTCTTATATGGCCTCAGTTAAAAATGAAGCAAAATAAGAAAACAATCAAAATCAGAACACATGTTAAATATTAGCTTTGCTCATTCTACTTCTTTAAGGACTGGACAAATTCCAACTGGACAGATTGATCAGGCAAACTGAGAGGACCACTAGTTGTACTTTATGGAAGCAACGAGCCAGACATTCTTCAGTAAAGCAGAATGCAAGGAAGAGGCCAGATACATCATGGGGCATATTTATTATGCTGTGTAAAAAACAGCAAGAAAATTTGCCACACATTGCCAGGCATCGCCGCGTAAAAACGGTGTAAAATCGGCGTAATTGTTTTACGCATTTTTTCTTCCACCGGAACTTATGGGAAATAATGGCGTAATATCTGGCGTTCATATGACGATCTTTTCTATTTATTTTACACAGCTTTTTACTCCTTTTTTTCGGTGAATTAGTTTTACACAGCATAATAAATACTCCCCTAAGTGTGCTATGTTACCCTATAAATATTTTCCTTCTACTCCAAAAATAGCTTTAGAAAAGTACCTCTGAGTGGTCTGATGGAGCCTTCCTTACAAATACTGTAGTCATACAACATTTCCACCTACTTCACCTACTTGATCCTGCTAGGTCCCATTACTGGAGAGTTGGGCTTAGCATTCGTTTCCCTGTATGAGTATAAAACCAGCTTTTAATTTAATCTAAAACCAAATACATGGAAAATGATAATACTGTGTATACATCTGACATGACTAGCAGACCATGAATGGGTATGTACAGAAAAGGAACTAAAAGCTGGTAAAATGGTATAAATGTTGTAGAATTTTATTGCAACTGATGCTTATATTTCAATATATTAAGGGTTAAAGTACTGCTAATATGAATGCATTTTGTTACAACAACGCCACCTCCTGGGATGTTTGGAAAGTGTAACAAAATGCATCACCAGGAGTGATGAGCGAATCTGTCCCGTTCTGCTTTGCACGCATCATTTTTTTGACAAATTTTTCTGCGGTGAAATTTTGCACCCATTTCAAAACAACCCGACAGTGGCCACGAATCCATGCCTACCGAAATATTTCATTCATCACTAATGGTGTCATTTTTTTAATGCATTTTTTCTTAGAGCAACTTCCACCGGCTCTTACTTACACAAGGTTTAAAGTGGCGTAAAATAATGGCGTCAAATGTGGTGTTTTGACAGGGTAAAATAAAACACACATTGATAAATTCGCCGATTATTTTACACAGCTTTTTACACTGTTTTTTTCAGTGAATTTTGTTTTACACAGCACAATGAATAGGCCCCTTAAACTTTAAAAAGACACTATAGGGGTCATTTACAACCTTAAGTGCAGTGGAATTAGTGGAATTTCGACTGCAATCACCATTCTTTTTACCATGAATGCAATTTTCGTCCCATGATTCAAGCATGATGTTGGATGATGCACCTTGCGTCATTGTGGGGGATACATTAAAACTGAAATTGCACTGGGTGCTGAAAGTGGGTGCTGAAAGTGGGTGCTGAAATTCTCAGCTGAACTTTCAGTCCAGTGTTATTTACAATGTGAGCACCCTATTCTTTTAGAGCAAATATGCTGCATTGCATATGTGGCAAATTCTGAACAGCAGGAAGGAAAAAGGCAACAGCACCAAACATAATCAGATGGAAATGCAATGAGAGCATTTTGATGCGTGTGTCTTTAATTAATTTTTTTTTACACTGACTGTATCCAAGCGCAACTACACTTGTTGTTATTCTTACCACAGCCGCAGGCCTGCAAATTTCCCCAGGTGCATCTCTCCCTGGCAAGTGGAATTACACTCAAATCATGGGGAAAAACAAAGGTATTGTGGAAAAAAAATTGTCAAAACTGCACTTAGCCCAATGCAGTTTTGTAAGTAACCCCTACTGTGGATGATATGTATAAAGGTACAGTTCAAGATTAGAAAATAGCATGGCATAGTCTGCTTTTTGAATATGGATTAATAATGACTGCACCAGATTTAGTCCATCAACACTTCTATATATCTAACCCTGTACATAAAAATTGCCATGCAGATATATCTCAAACAATGCAAGAAACATGAGTGAGTAAACAAGATATCCTCACATGTTGTGACTTAAAAATGATCTGTCTATGAAGATTCTCATTCATCCAGGTCATGATACAGTGGGCCCGATTCACTAAAGTCCGAAATAAGGAGTGCTATTTATAGCATGCGTTAAAAATCTTATCACTTCTTATCGATTCACTAAAAGGACACTTGTCATAATTAAGAAGCGATATTCTTGGCGTTATTTATCTTGCGACGACATATTTTCAAGCAATATATTACGCAGCGCACAACATATTACGCAGCACGCGATATTTTACGCAGAGCGCAAAATTTTCAGAACGGTAGTCTTCAGAAAGTAATGGTTACGTGGGTAATATATTGCGCTCTGCGTAAAATATCGCACGCTGCGTAATATGTTGTGCGCTGCGTAATATATTGCTTGAAAATATGTCGTCGCAAGATAAATAACGCCAAGAACATCGCTTCTTAATTATGACAAGTGTCCTTTTAGTGAATCGAGCGAAAAATAAGAAGTGATGAGATTTTTAACGCATGCTATAAATAGCACTCCTTATTTCGGACTTTAGTGAATCGGGCCCAGTATCTAGTAGAATTATGTCTAAAACAACTGGACTTTTCTGAGTCTTCTTAAAAAACGTTCCACCACTTATCTGAGAGGCTTATTCAGTTCAAATGGCTGGTAGGGAATTCCTGGAATTTAAATCTCTGAGGGTAGTACAGTCACAGACATCCAATCACAATGATTCCAACACCTAACTGAATAAGTTCAATTGAATCATTGTGATTAGATGTCTGTGACTGTATAACCCTCAAGTTCAAATGAACCCTTGAACCCCTTCAGTTCAAATTGAAACTATTGAGGATAGTTCAGTTGCAGACATCCAATCACAATGATTCCATTGAACTTATTCAGTTAGATGTTTGAATCATTGTGATTGGATATCACAACGATTCCAGGGTAGGAAATCCCCTACCAGCCATTTGAACTAAAGAAGCCACTCAGATGAGTGGTGGAACTGAAAAAAACAACTTAATTTGACTAGATACTGTTTAACAGTGATCTCTAGGCAGCTTTGAGTAACCCTGAGGAAATTGACAACTACAAGAATGATTTGACATGAGAGCGTTATGTGCCAAGGCCATGAGACTCTGCACCTTGGGTTTTACTGAGTATGTTACCGTTACTATGTACTATATATTCATAGTTAAATCTTTTTGCAAACTGCGACAACACATTTCTGTTACACTGTGTGCTTAGAATATTATTACCCTTTATTTATATATTGCTGACACAAAGCTTTACAGAGGTTAGATACCATTAACATAGGCCCTTGCTCAATGGAGCGTTGCATTTAAGGTCCGTAGCACATACACAGACACTGTTTAATTTTATCTTTAGCCACTTAATCTTTCTATATCTTTGCAGTACACAGTAAAAACCCATGAAAATATAAATAGCATACTAACTCCTTGCCCTAGCTGAAATGGAACTTGTAAACCCAGTATTGTAAGGCAGCAATGCTAACCCCAGCACTATCATGCTGCCTGTGACAGCTGCAGAATAGTTCCATAGTTGATTTCACTAAAGCAAAGCTATTTTTGGTTCAGATTCCTTTGTATGACCCAATCTCAAATCTCATTCTCATCCTGATTGGTCTTGAATTTGGGACCCTCCACTTATTTGGTCCTACAGTGCAATACACAATAGTTTGTAGACATACAAACAAAAGTTTTTTTTTACAAAATAACAGGTCACTATATTCATATTAACCCAATGTAGCAGTCCTATTTCCAAGGCTGGCAACTACCTGCTTGGTTACACCTTCAACATATTAACTGTATAGAAGAAGCTCTCCCTGAAAATTCTATAGATCTTTAATGGTGGTGCCCAGAACAAAGCAAATTCTAGCATTAAGTTCCTTGGATGTTTTGAACTAAAATACTACAATAGACTTCATTAGGGGCTCATGAACTGCAGGCATTTTCCTGACTAAAGCCCCAAGGTATGGGGTTGAAATGCGTTGGGTCTCTTTGTGATTAAAATGGGTTAAACTTTTTGACCTTTTTTAAATATTAGTGTGCATTTTTCTTTATTGCCATGTGCGCCCAGCCCTGTGTAATGATTATGTTTATGGTGTGCCAGCCTAACATAAACTGAATTGAAATACTGACAGACCATCATCTCATTCTTTATGCTTTATTCTACTTGCTCCCCTCACATAACATTGCTGCTCAGGAAAGATCCCAAGTTGCCAGTTGGTGGGCTTGTCCTATAGGGGGAACTAAATTCTAGACCTGGAAGCTTACCCCAATGACCAATTAGAGGGAGATTGGCATGAACACTTATTTGAGAAGTAGCCAATAGCAACTAATAATATATTAAACAGGGGATCAGTAAATGCTTCCTGCTGATTGGTTGCTATGGGTTACTGCTCCTGGGAAAACTTAGGGCCTTTTATTACAAAACCTAATGAGGCTAAATCAATCTTTGGTTTTGTAGCCATATATGTTTTTCAGGCTTAGAAAAGTAAAGGTGAAGAGAACTGAACACAAAGTGCTTTTAGTTAATATAATAGCTTTTGAGAAATATCAACAATTAAATGGAGAAAAAATAAAATCATTCAGGAGACTTGTGCAGCTTCTGATGGGTCATTAATCTCATTACCCATTTGGTGTCTAATCTGGTTAGTCAGGGTAAATTGGGGAATTAAAAATGCTCACTTTTCTGTGAAAGTTGCAAAGGAAATATGGTGTTTCCTTTTGCAAATCAAATGCTAATTTTTCAGTAACTTAACATTCTGTTCTTAAAATAATAATTTTACTACATTTTTGTGCACAGCTACTTTGGTAATATGTCATAAACAAGCAACAGTTTAAAGCATTTTGAGATGCTTATTTTATATTTTACAGCATAACCTTGCTATAAAATCTAAGCCAATATTATTATTTTCTTGACTATCACAGGGGGTTAATATAGTAATGTAACTCTGGGTGTTGCACTATAGACATTTTAGACAGAATTTGAACTTTTCTCAGCAATTGATTATGTATTCACATGTTGACAACATTTTATGCCATAAATATTGTATGGTGCATTAAAGAGGAACTGTTTCACATCTGTTTTTATAAGACACATATGGGGAATGTAATATGTATCACTAGTGGAAAAAATGTTTGCAATGGGACCAAAATAGCACTTTGTGACAAATTTTGTGTTTGCGTGACAAACCCCGTTAGCAATCCCATTTTTTTGTCACAGAAGGTTTGCGATTGTAAATTTTTTAGCTTGCAAATGTGTACAGTTAACGCAATTAAACTTTTTTATGAAAAAGTCACGGTCACAATTACACCATCTTCAAGCAGGTGTTAAACATTTGCAGTGTAATAAATGTTTAGTGAACAGTATTACATTGCGGATAGCAATAAACATTCACAAAAACGATTTTTATTATAATCCGCCTGTATTATCCAGAGCAGATAATTAAAATCTGTTCAGTTTGGTACAAAGGAAAATATGCTAATGCAAATTATTTTACTGATAGTGATGCTGTTCTTAAATATACAATCTTACAAACCACAGCTGTATTCCTCCTAACATATACAGTTAGTTTTGAATATGCGTGTGTTATGGAAAGTCTGATAAGGTTTATTTGACACGTACGTGGGTTCTAAACTAAGTCAAGAGTCAGAACTGCAGAACAAAGACAACACTGGGTTCTTATAGACTTTGTTACTATATGGTAAGAAGCTAAGTAGAAAAGAAGTCCTTACCTGTAACACTTACAATCTAAATTGTGGATAACATGCAGGCACTAATAGATAGGCAGATGTTCACAAAGGTTTGGGCATTGGCCCTTAAGTGCCAAGACTGGACCATATAATGTTCTAGTGCTCCAAAAGGTAGGATCTGAGTTTCTTTTTTTAAAGAGAGTTTCCTACAGATGAATTCAGGGATGGAGTTGCAAATCTAAGGAACAGCAACATAGAAAGGTTTCAGACAAGAGTTGATAATGGGTGTGGATGGTAAGAAAACATGGTGAAAATGTGAGGAGTGGAAGAGATGGCCAGGGAGACAAATGAGGAAACATAGGGAGAAGCAGGGTTTTTAATGTTAGCAAAATAATTTTGTATTCTATATAGTGGAACTGGCCAGTTTTGCTTCACCAAAAATATTACCTAAACCTTGAACAAATTTGTGAAATGGCAACATTTTGGCAAAATCTGGGTCTGTCAGTGGTTAGTGAATGGGTTGCTATATATCTGAAAGTGAATGCCACCTGCATGTGACATTTAAGGCCAGATAAAGTATATATAAATAAATGTGAGTGTGTATCACTGATATTTTAAGCAATTTACACTTGAAAAAAAGTGGAAGTAGTTATTTGGAAAATATCAGCTTGTATAATTTCTAGAACCCCACAATATATTATTATTATTAACATTTATTTATAAAGCGCCAACAATATACCATGATTTTGCAATGATTCACACCATGATTACCATTGACCCACATTGGTTTGCAGACTTCTCTTTATCATGGTTAAGCAGTATTAAAATTGATTCCCAATGTGCTGATGACTATTATTGATATGCATGCACTGCTGGCTGCATGAAAAGAAATGGGCATTTCTTTGACTTGACAGTTTTGAGCAAAAGATAACGTAATGAAGCTGTTTTAGATTTTATATATTTAAACAGATCAGCATTTGATTTTGTTGTTCATGTGGTCTTAGTGTCCATATGGTCACAAGAAAATATTGACAGTTTTAGAAGAGGCACTAGCGCAAGGTCAATAAGGGCAAGAAATGCGGCAACTAAGAAGCAAAATCACATTTCATACATTGTATGAGAAGAGGTTTATACAATATGATGACAATCATATTAACATAGCTCTAATGAATGTTCCTCATACTACCATTTAAGTACTAATACGTTTATACAATACAATATTCAAAGACAAGGAACACTAAAAATCACATATACTGTATTTATGAAGCTGTGTCGTTATTTAGTGCAAGTTTGGAGCCAAGTGTACAATACTGATCTAAAACGAATGAAAGAAGTCCTGGGCGGAGCCAACACCCGATGTGACCAGACGTCTCCTAAAAGAGCTCCGTGCAGGGGAAGCTATTATATACCTGGGGCAAAGCCTAAACTAGGGGCAACCCACACCAAATAACCTCCAAACGACCCACAACATGGGCAAGGCTAAAAAGAAAGCGTCACCGATGAAAATGACAGCTTTTTACCCGAAAACAGGTTCGCAGGTAGACGCATACTCCTCATCCCAAGATGGCGCCGACTCGAATAGCAGCAGTCCGACGCGCATCACAGAGGGTACAGGTATAGTAGCGCAAAGCCTAGCGACCACCAATACACAACCCAATATCACTCTGCCTATACTAAAAGACTTACTTACCTCACTCAGATCGGATATCCAGGCCGATTTTAAAAACGCAATGGCGGAACTCAACCATGAGGTTAGGCAACTAGAAGGCCGCACTGACCACCTGGAAAACAAAATGGCAGAACTTGTAAGCTCCCACAACGAGCTCATAGACGCAAACAGCACACTAGAAAGCGAAGTAGACAAACTAACAAATAAACTGGCCGACATTGAGGACAGGAACAGGAGAAACAACCTCAGAATTAGAGGTGTACCGGAGCAAATAAAAATGGAGGATTTAAATCACTACCTCACAGAAATGCTCCAAACTTTACTGCCACAAGAAAAACTTGAGCACTTGCTAGTGGACAGAGCCCACAGATTACCTCGCAACAAAAATGCACCCCCCGGTGCACCTAGAGAAGTCATACTAAGACTTCACTTTTACCATATAAAGGAACTAACGTTAAACGCTTTCCGCAATAAACAGGAACTGCCAGATAAATATACCACACTTCAATGCTACCCTGACCTATCTGCACATACTATGAAAAAACGTAAAGACTTTGCACAAGTAACAGTAATACTGAGAGAGGCAGACATACCATATAGATGGCTATTCCCAGTAAAGCTAAGAGTAGTGTATAAAGACACTCCATACATAATGGACACACCACAGCAAGGGAACCATCTACTAAAACAGTGGTCACTACTACCACCACAAGAAACGCCGCAAAAACAACCACCAAAAAAGCAAAGACTTCAACAAGAATGGCAAACTACCAAAAACAGCCACAAGAGGGCCCCAAGCATAAGCACAATACTAGAACAAGTAGACCAAGAAAACAATGAAAATACATGAACCTCAACACGAACTTCTGAGGCACACAAAACAAAGATTTGACCCCACAAAGATACCATTTGCGCTATCTCCCCCTGCACCAGCGTAAATAAGACCACCATCTGCACCCCCCACCTTGGCTTGGCAAAACCAGCGACTAACTTCAGACACAAAGCAAAAAACATCAATGTCTGCAACCAGAAACTGGTTAAAAACGAGCCACTCTATACGATACCGGAGAAGTATTGTTGTAAATATGTTTAAATGTTGTATTAATATGTTTCTCTCACTTTTAACCCCTCCTACCCCATCCACCCTTTCCCCACCCCCTACCCCCTCCCTCCATGCCTACATCAACATCTCCAACCATGCTGATGACAAGGAGTCCAATGGCAGCGAGCACAAAGAAACCATCAACAGAAAACCGACCCCTGAACCAAGGCAGATCAACATATTTAAGGTCGGTGAGTACAATTTATGCACCACAAGCAACCCACACCCATGGCATCCACAATAACTACCTTAAACGTAAATGGCTTGAACAGCCCCAACAAGAGATCCCAACTCATATACTGGGCCAAACGAGAAAAACCAAAAATTCTATGTATCCAAGAAACCCATCTAATAACAGGGCAACCTACCAGACTCACAAACAAAGAATACCCCAACCAACTATATGCAAACAGCCCCATAAAGAAAAAAGGAGTAGCAATCTGGTTTCATAAAACATTAACTCCACAAATAATCCAAGAACATCCTGACCCTGAGGGCAGATACCTTATTATACTAGCGCAAATACAAGGCCAAAACTACACAATAGCCTCAGTATATGCCCCAACAACAAAGCAATCAGCATTCTACCGAAAATTCTTCAAAGAACTAAATAAACTAAAACAGGGACGTATAATAATAGGAGGAGACTTCAACATACCCCTGCAACACCAAGCAGATACAAAATCAGAAAAGCAAAAAAATGCAAGACCAGAAACCTCCACCCATGCCTTAAACCTAAAGAAACACCTAAAACATCATGCCCTATACGATGCATGGAGAGAGTGTAACCCCAAAGAAAAAGACTACACATACTTTTCCTATCCACACGCAAGGTACTCAAGAATAGACTACATACTAGTCGACAAAACTACACTCCAACTCTTAACCAAAGCACACATTGGAACAAGAACCTGGACAGACCATGCCCCAGTCACAATCTCCACTAAATTCAGCCAAACAAGCCCCTCAACCTCACATTGGAGACTGAACGAATCTTTATTAAACAACAACAAAGTAATACAAGAATGCAACCAAACATTAAAAGACTATTTCTCACTGAACTCGACTCCGGACATCTCGCAACCCACTCTATGGTGTGCGCACAAAGCAGTTATCAGGGGCCAACTTATTAAAACCGCATCCCAGAACAAAAAACAAAGGGAACAAACCATGCTAGACCTCACTAAACAACTTAACGAACTGGAAACACAAAACAAAGCACAACCCAAGTCCCAGACAACAAAATTAATTAGATCCATAAAGGGAAAAATCCATGAACTAGAACTAATCAAAATAAACTTCCAACTACGAAAACTAAGACTAAACTACTATACAAAAGGAAATAAGGCCTCCAAACTCTTAGCAAAAATTCTACAGCAAAAACAACAATCCCAAACCATAGATCACCTACTGGACAGCACAGGAGCTAAAATAACAAACCCCAAAGCAATCGCGGACGTCTTTGCCACATACTACTCAACCTTATACAACCTGGAGAAAGATCCAAACACTTCACAACCATCACAACAAGGGATACAAACCTTTCTCTCCAAAGCCAAATTACCGCAAATATCCCAAGACCACCTCGACCTCCTAAATGCTCCCATACAACCAATGGAAATACAAACAGCAATAAACACAACCTCACCAGGCAAAGCACCAGGCCCGGACGGACTCCCCACCATATATTACAAAACATTCCAAGCAATCCTCCTTCCTCACTTGACCCAGCTTTTTAACCAAATCTTTCAACAAGGAAACTTCCCAGAGGAAATGCTAAAAGCCACCATAACTACCATACCTAAACCAGGAAAATCTCCCACACAATGCCCAAACTTCCGCCCTATCTCCCTACTTAACTGTGACCTAAAGATCTACGCAAAAATATTAGCAAACAGAATAAAAGAAATATTACCTACAATAATCCACCAAGACCAATCAGGCTTTACAAAAGGCAGACAAGGACTAGACAACACTAGAAAAATGCTAGCACTAATAGAAAAAGCCAACCACCAAAAAATGCCTGTAATACTGCTTGCCCTTGATGCGGAAAAAGCTTTCGACAGAGTCCACTGGCAATACATGACAAATACCCTCAAAGCTTTCGGTCTCCAAGGAAATATATTACATGCAATATCAACACTGTACTCCAAACCCACAGCGCAAGTCACTAACATGGGATTCCTCTCCAACCCATTCCAGATAACCAACGGGACAAGACAAGGCTGCCCACTCTCCCCACTAATTTACAACATAGTCCTTGAACCCCTAGCCAAAACGATCAGAGACTCAACAGAAATAACAGGAATCAAAGCAGGAACAACTGAACACAAACTAGCATTATTTGCTGACGACATTATTCTAACCCTATCAAACCCAAAACAATCCGTTCAAAAAGCCTTCCAAATCTTAGAAAACTATAGCCGAATCTCCTACTACAAACTGAACATAACTAAAACGCAAGCCCTCCCACTGAACCTACCCAAACCAGAGCAAAATGACCTGAAAAAAGACTATTCCTTTCAATGGAAACAAGAAACCCTAACCTATCTGGGAATTGAACTAGCAAATAACATCCCTAACACATACAGCAACAACTATCCAAAACTATTAAAGCAAATACAATCACAACTGGAAAATTGGAAACCACTATACATATCATGGCTAGGCCGAATGGCAGCAATAAAAATGATGACGCTACCCAAACTACTCTACTTGTTCAGAGCCCTACCTATTACGCTACCTCAAACATTCCTCCGGCAGATCCAAACAACAATAGACACATTTATATGGAATGGAAAAAAACCAAGAATAAAACGTAAACACATGCAACAGCACACAAAAGAAGGAGGCTTTGGAGTCCCCAGTATAGAGAACTATTACAAAGCTGCAATCTTGGAACAATTAGCTATGTGGAACCTACCTCCTGACCACAAACACTGGCTACAAATAGAACAGGAAAAAATACAACCACTTACATTACAACAATTAATGTGGTCCGAAAAACCTTTGCAACTAACAAAAGGCAAAACCATCTACCATACAACAACCACTGCGCTAAAGATCTGGACCCAACAAAAAGCCAAAAAACACATCCACAATTTTCCAGCAAAACTCTCACCCCTCAATACTCTAGAAACAATGATCCCCAACTTATCCATAACCAACTGGAGTCACCTAGGCATCCAAAACTTGGAACAACTTATAACAGACAACACAATGAAACCATACGAAGAACTGCAAAGGGATTATAAATTACCGAAACATGACTTATACAAGTACCTACAAATTCGCCACCTACTCACCCCCTACTTAAAAAACATACCAGACCAACAAACTGAATATGAAAAGTGGTGCTTCAACAAAGCAGGCAACAAGAAAGGACTATCAAAAATATACCGAACACTACTATCCCACAAAAGTGATGGAAAACCAAACCATATCCAAAAGTGGGAAAAAGACCTTAATACAACATTCACTCAAGCACAGTGGCTCCAAGCAGCTAACGCAGCCTACAAATACTCCAAATGTACCAATCACATAGAAAACCAAAGAAAAATCCTATACAGATGGTACAAAACACCCTCAATCCTCCACCAGATATACCCAACGTCTTCCCCAAACTGCTGGAGATGCAACACTGAAAAAGGGACACTTATACACATTTGGTGGGAATGCCCCATCCTTGCTCCCTTCTGGACAGAAGTCTCGCAACTACTATACGATACAATGAATCTACACATCCCACTAACTGCACCATTAGCACTCCTTAACCACGGGATCCAGGACCTACCCCAAGACCTACAAAAACTCACGTTCCACATCATAACCTCAGCCAGATTACTAATTCCCAGACTCTGGAAAACAAGCACAATTCCAACCAAAGAAGACCTAATCTACCTCACAGACTCCAACCTCACCTATGAGCAACACGCAGCACAACAACTATCGAAAACAACAAATAAAGACAAAATAACTCAACAAATATGGCGCACTTGGACTAAAAAACACACAAGCATCACTTAACCCAACAATCAAAATCAACAAGAGACCTGGAACTACACACAACAGACAGAATCCCGCCAACCTATCACCAACCGAAAAAGAAGCACAAAAAAGCAAGAACCACCTCAGCAACAAAGAGACAGTTTCACCAAGCATGGATTCCCCCCCCCCTCTCCTCTCCCCTCCCCACTTACCTCTATCACCTCTTTCAAATCTCTCACCCCAATGTTTTTGATATGTACCACATGTAAAGAAAAATAAACAAAATTTTCAGTTAAAAAAAAAAAAAAACGAATGAAAGAAAATCAAGTGAACTTTTAATAAATTTTAATATTTTATCTTTGTCCGTACGTAAAATGTTCCATTACTGTATGGTCTTGATGGAGATGTTGTCCCATGTATATCCTTGTGTTCTTTAGCTTAGAGCTTAATATAGTTATTTTCTAATTAGGTAGCTCTTAATTTACCTGAATAAATAGAGCTGCTGTGCTGTTTTATTGTATTGTAATTATGTAGTAAAAGACAGCATCCCCTTGTGTGTTATTCATTGCAATAGCCTTTATACAGTACCTCATGAATGGTCCTTTCCATATAATAAAATGTATAATAAGATGTAGCAGTATATCAAACCAAATCTATTTTTGACTTGACTGAATACAGAATCCTCCACAAAAGGCTATATAATGAACTGAATATAAAAGCAAAAGTTGAAATTTGAGTCAAATCCCAAAAGGTTGTATGAACTCCAGAGCTTTAAAGTCACATTTGGGGGCCGATTCACTAAGGTACGAATCAGAATAACGAAATCCGATCACTAAACAACTAAATACGATTTTGTCGCACAAATTGTCGTAAAGTGCGAAAAAGTCACACAAATTAATGCAAAAAAATAGTAAAAAATATGCACAGTTGTAAAACTTAGAAAAAATACGAATTTTTGTATTCGGACTCAATCGTACTTTGATAAATGGGCCCCTAAGTGTATGGAATCCATTTGAACACTGGCTAAATATAAATCCTGCAAAAAACACTGGTATTCTGCTGAATGCCAAACCACAGCCTCCATTTGGTGCATCCCTGGTGTAAGGACATAGTTTTGTGTTCTCTAAGAGATGAAAATGTTATAATAAGTATACTGTGGTCTCTTAATCTATTATTTTCTATGTATATTATTGCTACCTGTTCTTTTGAATACTGAAGCCACTGCTGAAAACATATGTAAATAAAAAGTTTGCAGCACAGTCTTTGTGTTGGCGTAAATGTTAACAACTTTTTTTAATACAAAAAAAATGTTAACAACTTTTACTTTTTCAAGTCCTGCAGATACCTACTGCATATGGTGCTGGTTTTTGAGCAGACAAGCATCATACTTTTTGCCTATTTTTGTAGCTGTGACCAGTATAATGGCAATGGCACACTGGTTAATTTGAGTGCTTTGGTACTTGACATTTTTAGCAAGTAGGTGCTCCTAATTGTCAGCTATTGTATACCATTGCCTGCTATGGCATCTGAAGGCATTTGTGCAAGTGCTTGCTAGGCAATTGTTGCTTGGAAATGTGACAGCACTTACACATGAACTTTGGGAAATACAGTAAATATAGCAGCTAGTGGTTCAGTTTGGGGTGAATTAGTTCTGCCCAAATTAAAATTGCCCTTAAAGGGATGCAATTAGAAATTCCCCCTATTTCATGTTCCTTACAAAAAATAATTTACTATAATGTGTATCTTTGTTTGACTTTCCTCTCTCCTTATATGTGCTCATAAATGTTAGCAGTGTATTTGCTTTATTGTTTTATGACATCTCTTGTACTGCTTTGCGATATTTCCTTTCAAAGGTTGGTAATTAGTGAGCCATATACTCCCGTGTACTTTGTCCCTTTTCTACTAATTTCATTTGCCATAACTCGACTTCCTGTTTGTAAGAGAGAATGTATGCCTTCTGCTACCAGAGCTGCACAGCCTGGGCCTTGGATCTGTAAGTTATGACTTTTAACGCATCATGTATCTCCATCATTTATTTGCCTGTTTAAAATTTTGCATATATGTATATATTAATTGTCATTTACGGCAGGAATTCACTGCTCGTGCTCCTATACAGAGTTCCTTACACTGTCTATTAGCCTTATGCAGGTCCAGAAAAATCAAATGAGAAAGATAATGTATTATTCCCATTGCACAATATTCTCAGCGCTTTTAAAAAACAAATAAAGGATAGGTGTAATGTGTACTGTTTTATTTAACTGACAGCTGTATATTTCTCAGTGCATTTGATAAAAATGTATTATACATTATATACATTTCTAGTGGACTTTGTTAAAGAAAGTTAATACAGGTATGGGACCCGTTATCCAGAAACCTGTTATCCAGACAGCTCAGAATTACAGATAGTTCATCTCCTATAGACTCCATTTTAATCAAATAATTACAATAAAAAAAAATATTACCTTTTTCTTTTTATCTTTATAATATTAAAACTATACATTGTACTTGATGGAAACTGAAGTATAATAAATCCTTTTTGGAGGCAAACCAATCCTAGTGGGGTTATTCAATGTTTAATTGTTTTTTGAAGTAGACAAAGTATGGAGATACACATTATATCATTTCCTTGTCTGGAAATCCCCAGGTCCCAAGCATTCTGGAAAACAGGTCCCATATCTGTATACACTAAATCTACAGTATATCTATAATATACTGTATATATTATCTGGCATGCTTGGGGCCTTTTTTTTGGCATGTAAAGTATATTTCACTGGGAGGTGCCAAAATATTAGGCACCACTTGGGCCGGAGCTCCTGTGAGGAGAAAACTGCACTGGTCCATGGAAAAGCTACCTAAGCACCCCAAATATTAGGCACCCTCCAGTGACTGTAATCACTCACCTGAAACCCACATCCAGTGCTCCTGGTAGGAGAACTGCACCGACCTGGGGTAAATGCATGTGAGCAATCCTCTTCCTTCCTTCCTTCCTTCCTTCTCCTTTTCCAGCAATCCTGGGGCCCGCACATGCACAGTTTAGTGAAAGAGCTGGCTTTTTTGTTACACACAGAGCTACTTAGTAGCAGCTACTTGTCACAGCTAATAAATGCCAGAAATTACCCTGTCACTACTAAGACTAGCCTCTGCTAAAACACATGTAGAGACAATTAGAGATCAGCATTGTCTATTTTAGTAGCCGTGACAAGTAGCTGCTACTATTAGCTCCATGCGTTCTGCTTTTTACTCTACTGCGCATACACAAAGACTGAAGGAGGAAGAGGAATGCTCGCTCGCATTCACCCCGTCCGGTGCAGTTTTCTTCTAATAGGAGCACTGGCTGATTACAATCACTGGGGGGCTGCCTAATGTTTTGCCATACCCCCCAGTGATTGTAACTTTCCCTCTTCTGTAAGAAACTGAGGAGGGGTATTGGGGAAAAATACCTCATTAGCTCATTAGCCTGTTTTTCCCCAAACAAGCTCAAGCAATCTTAAATGTGCCCCTAACTATATTGAATACGTTTTGGCAGGAGCCTTAGGCTGATGCCACATGTGGCGTAGGGCTGATTTTTTCGGCAAGCGGAAAAACACTTGGCGAAAATTCAGCCCTACGCCTGCTACTTGTGCCTGCACCCGAATGAATGGAATACGCTCGGGTGCAGGCACATGTAGCCGATATACGCATGAAAACGCGAGACTTTGCATTCTCTTGCGTTTTCATGCGAAAAAATCAGCCCTACGCCACGTGTGGCATCAGCCTTAGAGATAAATTTGGGAACAAAGAAACAATAACTGAGATAAAATTAATTTGCAAGCATAGTTAAGCAGACATTACGGCTAGTGCCATAGGTAGCATTTTCTCTGGGGATGTAAATACACCCGAGGAGAAACCCAGCATGGCCTGTCAGTGCACACATGGGCAGATTTTGTCAGTGCATACTTAATATGGGAAGGATGGCAGAGGATCATGCTATCTGTAACATTACCCTATAGGTCTAGAAGAAACTTCTCAGTAATGTAATTTAGCATTAAAAAAAAAAAAAAGATTAACTTCACTTCATTGCATCACTGCTGGAGATCAAGGTTCAGTTCTGACCAAGGCATTACCTGTGTGCTGTCTTATACATGTGCTTTCTAAAAAAGGTTTGCAAATAATAATAGTAGTAGTAGTAGTAGTAATAGAAAGGCACAGTGAATATTTAATCACAACTTAGTACCTTGCATCCATAAAACTTCTCAAACTAAAAAATAAAAGGAAATCAAACTTTACCTATCTATTCATTGTAAACTGTGAAGTGACAGATTTGCTAAAACCATCTGAAAACATAAAGCACATTAATGATGTTGCCTTGGAGATTTCCTAGCAATAATAGTATAGCTGTCAGAGAAAAGCTTTCTATAAGGTCCCCATCTCAAATGTTTGTTATGCAGATTAGTGTGACCATCAATCTGTTCCTCAGCTTTAACTCTCTCCTCTGATGTAGGTCATACCTAACCATTATTAGACTGTTCTGCAACTCCTCCACCTGGTGAAGCCTAGTTACTTGCTTTTATTTTTGTGAAAAAGGCCCATGTGCATTTTAAAACCTAGCAGCATATAATACATCTTATAGCTGTGTGTATTTTGATTGAATATAATCAACTTTTAGCTTTATTTCTAACCTTGATCATATTGAAAGAAATCATTTATGGAGTATTTCTGTCTGCCCCATCTGTATTTTGATTCAGAGAACATTTTGTATAGGTAATTAGTATATATTTTGTTACAGGAACACCATTAAATTCCCATGTAGTTGTACCACTGGTTTCATGCTTGTAGATGGCAAACCCATGGTTTTAAGATGGACATGTTCAGTTTTAGTCTTCTTCCAACCAACATTCGGATATTGATCATATGTATAAATGGAACAATCTAAAACTAACATTCAGACTGAAATTGTAGGATAAATCCCCAAAAATAACAAATCAGAGGATGTTCTGAACATAACACAACAATTGTACGAAAGTAATGTCCCAGAAATGCATTTTAGGTCACCCACAGAAATCGTCATATACACAATACATGCTCAGATTTTATCTTTATCCGACCAAAATGAGTCATGGTATGAAAATTATCGGGACCATAATTTGGAGCCCACACGCGATCCAAAAATCACATGAAACTATGTTTCGTACGTTTATATCAGCACGTGTATCATCAGCTTTAGTATTTTAGCATTTGTTCATGAAGGTTAGTATCGATGGAGCCTTTTAGTGGGTTATAAACAGTGATAAAGAACAAAGGGTCTATTACATTGTGTAATTAAGGAAAGTTTAGTATGTACACCAGAATGCTTAGCCTGCTGCTTCCCTAGATGTTACTGGGAGTTGTAGTTTGAACACAGCTAGAGGCTTGCAGGCTTGACATCCCTGACTTATGAAATTCTCTCAACTTTGCAAATGAGTCCTAGCCTACAAGAATAACAGTATTAAAGCTCTCCTGTTCTTTATGTAAGGAAAGCTGGAGAAATCAATACAATTGCATGCATCCTCATGGTGATACAATAGATAAAACAGAATGTATAGAATTATCTGACAACATACACTACCCCTACTGAGATTGTTACAGCTTTTTCAGGAGAGGACTATGCTCTAATCACTTAGCTGCCCTTCTGACACCTTGATGAACTCTCTATTGTAGCCCAACATGATCACTTATATGTGACAATAGCCTCACACAACACAAAGGCTTTTCCTTTGCAAGCTATCACAAGCTGTGGTAAAGGTGAAAAATACAATGCAGGTTTCCCATTGCTTCCAACCTCTGTAGTAATTCAAGTAATCATACTATGGGATTATATACACATAGGGGCTGATTTACTAACCCACGAATCCGACCCGAATTGGAAAAGTTCCGACTTGAAAACGAACATTTTGCGACTTTTTCGTATGTTTTGCGATTTTTTCGGATTCTGTACGAATTTTTCGTTACCAATACGATTTTTGCGTAAAAACGCGAGTTTTTCGTATCCATTACGAAAGTTGCGTAAAAAGTTGCGCATTTTGCGTAGCGTTTAAACTTACGCGAAAAGTTGCGCATTTTTCGTAGCGTTAAAACTTAACGCTACGAAAAATGTGCAACTTTTCGCGTAAGTTTTAACGCTACGCAAAATGCGCAACTTTTTACGCAACTTTCGTAAAGGATAGGAAAACTCGCGTTTTTACGCAAAAATCGTATTGGATCCGAAAAATTCGTAAAGAATCCGAAAAAATCGCAAAACATACGAAAAAATCGCAAAGTACCGATCATTACGAAAAAAACGCAATCGGACTCCATTCGACCCGTTCGTGGGTAAGTAAATCAGCCCCATAGTTACAATACAGTACTTACACAGAAGCAGAATACGTGCCATGCAACCAAGATTAGATCATTTATATCATGGTCATTTTTATGGTTTTGAGCAGCTCTTTTCTATTCTTAGCCTATGGGTTTGAATCAAAAATGAGTTACCACATTGTGTACAGTAGGTCATTCCCATTACTGAATTCAAGTTTTCCCCTATAATGAAAATGATATTATAGTTTTGAAAATGCATTATTAATTCTAAATTAAATCTAGGGTCAGGAACCAACATTGTCTGACAAACAGCTTTAACTTTTGTTCTAGACCTGACATGCCTTGTTAGTCTAAGCATGACCGTCTGCAAGAAATGCATTAATTTGTATCAAACACAGATGCAAACTTATTGAACTGTTCTGAACACACGACCAGAACCTATTTGCTGTTGAAATGTATATTGTTTATTGTTTATTGTACACCATCTGTTTCATTTATAACCCCAAACATATAAGAATAATAACTGGGGATTTTATGCATGAATAGTATTTCATTTTTTATAGAAAAAAAATTAAGGAAATTTGGTCAGCAAATATCATAATAGTTCAGTTTGTGATAAAACAAGGGGAAGATGAAAACTGCTCTGTTAATGAAATGGCATTGTGAGCCATTAAGCAGTAATTAGCTTTAAAGACCGTAATTGCAAACAATATTTCAGTAACATTTATCAAGCTCTACAAATTAAATCCCCAGCACATATTCAAATACATTGCCTTAGAATTTCTTGCAGAAGGGAAATTATAACTATTTATATAAATGATGATGATTATTATTATATGGGCTTTTATATTTCAAAGGTCTTTGGTTTTAGGATTACAAAAACATGGTTGTGAATGTCATGATATTATCCTATATATAACAGCCTGATGGGCTTAAATCTAGCCGATGTTGACTGTAATATTGGCATACTTGGTATAAATTGAGAAAAGAAATAGAAAATAATTAAATAGCCCATAGATTGCAAAGTAGTGAAAGTAACGTGTAGTAAAAGCAAAGAACAGAATAACCTGCAGCAGGGCTTTTCAGCTAGTGGCTTGTGGACTGGATGAGGAGATTTTTACAGTCCCCAACAAGGACAATATCTGCTAATGCCTCTTTGTATTGCATCATTGATATCATTGATATATAATAATAGGGCCTCAAACATGTGAAATAGGAGATAACTAACCTAGCACTGACCAACAAGATCCAATGTGGGCAACAGAAATAGTAATAATAAAAAAACACCTCCCAAGAATATCCCAAGATTACACTTAATATGACCAGTTCTTGTGCACTTTTCTGCTTGATTTCCTATTTGGCACATATACAACATAGGCAGAACTCTATATGCTTATAACATGCTAAACTGCAATAACCCGTAGGATGTAGTGATAAGTGAAATTTTTCACCAGACATGGATTTGCAGCAAATTTTTGCATTTCGGCATTGGTGGATTTTTCATGTGGCAAAAAAATATTGTGGTGTGCGTCATTTAATTATTAGCGTCCAACAAGTTTTCGTTTGACACATGCAACAATTCTTTTTGACACGCATCATTTTCAGCGTTTTGCAATTTTTTGCCATTTTGCAAATCTTTTCAAATTCACTCATCACTAGTAGGATGTCTCATAGTATGTTTGTTTATGTACAAAGCATTTGGCTTGCTTTTAGAGTTGCGAGTTCAGAGTGCTTTCAGGTATTGATACAGAGTACTGCTGTCCCTGTCATACATGCTGCTTTTATAATAAATTAGAAACTTTCCCCCAGCTTGTCAAATGTGTTGTCTGCGCCCTTGCATCCTTAAGTCTTTTAATAGATCAATAGAAAGATCAAAGATTCTATATCACGGCCTTGAAGTATTTGCTGATTATCATGGTACACAATGTTGTTGATGGCATTCATGTTGAACAGGCTCATAAATAAAGAGGCCTGCAGGAACACATTATTTTCAGTAGTGACATATTTACGGAGAAATTCCTTTTAAAGATAGAAAAACTTCTGCAGGAAGTATTCACATTCTACATGCAAAATGCATCAGGTCCAAGAAAATACAAGGGAAATTACAAAATCCGCTGTCTTGAGAGTTGTGTTAAGCTGGCCACACACATACTGATAAAATCGGACAGAACCTAGTTTCGTACGATTTTCTGACCATGTGTGGGCTCCGAATAATTTTTGTACCATGGCGATTGGCTGTTTAGTCGATCAGTCCCAGGGGGTCTGGGCTTTCAGAATCACTGTCCTTCAATGCATTTAATGTGTTTGGGGCTAAAGTTCACACTGCTTCTCACTGTAATGTATTTTGGGTGCCACTGCCCTCTGTTTCTCACTGAGTTCAATGTATTCTAGATGCAACTGCCCCTCACTGCATACTGTATTTAGGATCTTGTATTATTGTTTATACAAGTCTATGTACCTTTACAGTGTATTTTAGCTGGCAGAGAAAAAGCCACCCTTAATTATTGGTACAGAGTATAGGAAATTCTGCCTACCGACTAAAATCCAGGACAATATCAGCAGTGCTATTAGCCCTTGAATGCACTATAAGTTCATACAGCTGAATCCTTCAGCAGAGGAGTCAGGGAGCTGCTGTCTTGCTACCTTCCTATTTTTCAGCTGATTTGCTGCATGAAGGTAAAGGGAGAGAGGGATGATATCACTCCAACTTGCAGCACAGCACAGAGTGAAGTTTATCAGAGCTTGAGTCACATGGCTGTGGCCACCTGGGAAAGTAAGCTAATGGCTATCCCCATGTGAAATGTCAAAATTAAGTATAAAAAAATGTGTTTGCTCTTTTAAAAAAATGGATTTCAATGCAGGATTCTGCTGGAGAAGCTCTATAAATGTATATGCTTTGAAATAACATGTTTTCCCATGACAGTATTCCTTTAAAGGCATATTCTAATGTACATCTGTAAAGAAGAGTGTTGCACATTAGTATATGTATTTGCTCTAAACCTTATTTTGCATGAAGCATCTTACTGATGGTGCCATGAACTGTGGGGCAATATACAGGTATTGTGCTGGTTTTCCCAAATGATTTCTCACGATATGTCAGTTGGATTTTCCAAGGATAGATTCTGGGCACATGGGCTGTACATGTATTTAGAAGGCTTTTGAAACTTAATGCAAGAATCCTTCATAGGTTTCCTTGAGATTCTGGTAGCCTTTAAAATGAAGCAACAATGTAATTCACATTTTTACATACTGTATATTTTTTACAGTTCAGTACCAACATTGTACATGCTAAAAATTCAAACTTAGAGATTCCGTATAATATTAGTATAAATAACCCATAAATAGGCCATGCTCAAGAGAAAAGTAATTTTTTTCAGTCAGTAACTCAGTCAAGACATCCACAAACGACATGACTTCTCATTAAACGTGCTTACATTCTATTAAACTAATAATATTTTTACAAACAAAATGAAGTCACCATATGGCCTAGTGGCTGTGAGAATGCTTCAAAGTTTTACATATGGCAGGTGTTAAAACTACAGGAAGCCACGTTTACTGGAAGAACTTGCAAGATGTACCTATAAATGTATTGAAAGAAAAAAAAAATGTTACAATATGCATTCTGCACTAGCATAAATTCAGTTTACTATAACTTGGGATATGTAAGTTTTAGTTCTACTAAAAAATAACATTAAAGTAAAGAATGTTAATGTAGGCACAAGCTAAAGGCACGATTGCTGGCAGAAAATGAGAATACTATTTTAAATGCAAATTAATTTAGTTTCCTGTAAAAGTCTACCATGTAGGAGCTGTAGTAAATGAAATAATATGGAACAATTCATCCCATGATTTCTTTCAAATGTCTTACAATGCCAATGACAATATAATATCTATTTAAGTCAAAGAATTTGAAACTTGGACAATTTTGCGGAAGCAGTTGGCCAGGACGTGCAGTTTTCATGACCAATCTCATGTGTATAAGCTGCAAACCATAACTAATACTTTTAGTACTACATTATTCCTTGCAAATAAAATTGGACTCCTTTACTTCAAATGCAAGCACACAATTATTATATTTCTTTGCAATTGTTTAGGAAATTATTATATGGTGCATGTCATTTTTTCCAAAATTAGGCAAACAGAGCTGTCCCTTTTATAACATTTTACCTTCCATATACTGCTGAAATTTGTATTGAAAGAAAGATACTAAATTTAAGGTTGTAAAAAGGTGAAATATATTATTATTATTATATATGGATAATAGTAGATCATACTACTATAACAACTATGGAGCCTATTCACTAAAGGTCGATAACGCTTATCGCATGCTTTTTTTGCGATAAAAAGCATGCAATATATAAGTACCGATTCATCAAGTCATTTCGCATGCTTTAATTAGCAAATAAAAATTGTACTAACACATGATTCACAAACACATATAAAGCGCTAAACACGCAAAATATCGCATAAATCTGTGCGAATATTAACACCTACTTGGGGCAGGCGGTACTTAAAGAAAATTGCGGTTCGTGAGCTTTTGGTAAAACAACATGGAGTTGGCAGTCGGATTTTTTCAAGTATGTGTTGGCCCTAGAGTGATACATCCTCCAGTTTTTATGGAAATGGTAATTTTCTGAACAGTAGTTTTCTGAAAGTAATGGTTTTGTGTGTAATATCGTGCGCTAAATATCACACGCGGCGGGAAATAATGCAATAAAATCACTCATGGGGAGTTAAATAATGTAAAGAACATCGCTTCTTAATTATGACTCGACTGTTAAGTCGCAAAAAATAAGAAGTGATAACATTTTTAACGCATGCTATAAATAGCGCTCGTTTTATCGACTTTTAGTGAATCGGCCCCTATGTCACTTGAGAAAGCTTTGTGCTTCAAAATGAAATGTGCCTTGATGAATGATTTTAAGAACAGGGGACAGACATCAGGCAAGGAGGCAAGAGAAATAACCCTGCAAGGATATGAGTGACAACACTCACGCTGAGCAGATTTGGTGGTGACTGAAGTTGCTTAATAATGCCCACTGTCTCTGTGTGACTATTCTGCTAGGGACATTCAGTGGTTAATTAAAGTCTAAAATCAGTTTATTGTTTGGGGGGTCCTAAACAACAACCATAAAGGAGCTATGTTACGCAAGTCCATGCTGACTATGCTACACAGTTTGGTCTAATGCAGGACTCTGTGGTCCCTTCAAGTGCACTTTACAACTATGTCATCTTGTCTTTAATTTATCACAGGTAACTTGATGTCAGTTAGCTTTAACAAAGGAAGGTATAATATACATGTACAGTATATGGATGTGTGGATGTGCTGTATATGGCTACAACACTGAGGTATGAGGTCTGAATAGACTTTTTTTGTTAATAAAATGGTCTAAGTGCCTAAAATCTGGATCTTTAAGTCTTTGTTATATTTTAATAGTAGATCATACATTGGATAATAGGTGGCAGCCTACTTATAGCTTTTACAAAGGGCATATCACAAAGGAAAAGTTTCTGCAGCCTGTACTATACCACTCCATGGCAGTGGAGCTCACTCTATAAGCACGCCCACCCAAGGTACTTATTGCAGTGTAGTGGTCCACATGGCTAGAACACAAAATACAGAGAGAGAGGTGGGAACCTCTTTGCTACAAGCTTCTCTGCCGTCTTACTTTTAACTAGCTGGGCTTGACCTGGTATGACACTTCTGGGTTATGTAAGTGGGACAGAGAAGTGTAGCTGTGAACTATATTTATGTAAAGACAAGCTTTAACAGCATACCTTGGGTGGGAAACAGTGCTGCAATAAATACAGTTTTGTTTATTGCTATATGCCATTAGTTTATTCTGTACCTTGTAAAGCCCTTAAACTGCAACATGAATTCTTTGGTAAAGCAACCCCATAACAAGGCTTTCAGATTCTTCAAAATGTTTTTCACAGTGCAGTCCATATTCATGTTGGGTATGGAAAGCTTTTTAGTAGATAAAAAATGGCAAACTTCAGAACTAAGACTACAGTTTTATAAAACAATAATATTTAAATCAATAATTAATGAAAAACTACTGTATAAAAACCCTTGTGTTGTAGAACATAACAAACACGCATTTTCCTTTAAAGTGCTGGCTAATTCTAAATTCTGATTCTGAATTCTATGCACTTCTTTTTTACATTATACTGCTTCTTGTTCTGCACACAATACAAACATGCAGTAAAGACATATCTTGCTCACAAGTGGTGCTCTACATGGGGAATACAATAGCAGAATTGTCCTTCAGACGACTGTAGGAATAAAAGGTAACCAGCATGGCAATTAGAGTTCCTGAACTTGAACCCATTGAATTTCAAAAGAAGAGTATGGATTGTAATATGATGACTAATATGTGACTAAACCTATTAAAAACATTGTGGCTACTTACTGTAATCTTCAATGGCTGATCTGAAACGGAAAAAGATTCACATACAGATAGCTAATACTTGTATTTTCCAGATAATGCTGTTGGACTATTGATGAATAAGTAGTAATGCTAGTTGTCTTTTTCCCCACATGTTATTTGAGTGATTAAGGATTTAGATGTTACCTAGGGGCATATATATTATGCTGAGTAAAAAACGGAGAGAAAATTTGCCACACATCAGCAGGCTTTGCTGTGAAAAAAATGGCGTAAAATCAGCGTAATTTGTACTTGTTTTTTCCTCCGCCGGAATTTAAGTAAAATAACGGTGTAAAATCTGATGTTTGGGTGGCGATCTTCTTCGTTTATTTTACACAGCTTTTTACACTGTTTTTTCAGCTAATTCGTTTTACAAAGCATAATAAATATACCCATTGTGTATCTTAAAAGCAGAGTTCTAACATTTATAGAAAGTGAAATTGAATGCTCAAACAAATTCCAAAACATTCTAATAAATTGACACATTTATCTGCTTTTATAAATGTGGAAATTAATTAACACTTTCCAAGCTGTCAGGAAACTAGGGTAAAAAAGATCAAACTGCTTGGAAACCTTCTGAATTCCCCCACTTTGGTAATAAACGTTTCCACAGAAATGCATGGCATTCATATTCGTAAGCTCTTTAGACTACACATGCAAGCTTTATTTCCTTCCTTAATGTGCTGTCATATTAATAACAAGCTTGACACCACAGCTGCAGAATGACAACCTGATACTCAATCAGAAGAGCCTTTTTAAAAATCTGGTTGAAAAGTTCATGATTATATTCTGAGAATAGAAATATTGAGTTTACCTGGACTAAAAGATAAGATAAGAGCATGAAATTTTGCTTACCTGACACTCCTTCTAAGCTCATGTACAATACACAGGGGTGTGATTTTGCAAGTCAAAGGTTCCCTTTATGTAATCTATTAGAAATCCACCATATCATTCATAAGCAATTTGGCTGAGTGACAAAAGCAAGCAACATTAGATCAGATTGTCTGTGATCATCTAAATTTCAGTGTCTCTGTGCAAGAAGTGTTGTCTTCTGGTATCCAAATCAGTAACAACATAAGACAAGAAGGAATCTGATTTTATTGGGCAAAGATTGGATGGGACAGGTCTGAAAAAAATTAAATCTGATCAGGCAATAGCTTGCATTGCGGGGGTGTTCCATACCTGTTATAAAGGTATTTAAAAATCTCAGATGTAATTTATATTTTACCTTCCCCAACTTTATGCCTAAAGCATAGAGGTGAGACAAGCAATTAATATAATTTTACATTCTGCACTTCCTAGATACCATTGCACTCCTCACATGCCCCCCTCCTCAACACCTACAACTGTGTAGCCAGTGCATGGGCATCCTGTCCCCCATTCTGATGCATTAACAAGATTTTGGGATGGATGCAAAGCTTGCCTTAATAACAATACAATATGGTGCCTACCTAATTGTGAAGTTTTGTTAAGGCTAAAGGAAACAATATTTAAATAACTAATATAGTGTAAGTTTAAAATCAAGATTACACATGTTTATGGGACATGGGGTCGGTTATAATAAATCCATATATTTTTGTGCTACCTCTAAAGAAGTCTTTCAAAATACTTTAAAATAGAAAGAAGTTTTATCTATAAGCAGCATGTAAACATATAATTAGGGGCAAACACATGTTCTAAGAAAAAACCTTGGTTTGACGTATGAAATCATTTAGAAGCCATAAAAAGAAAAATAATCAAATGCTCAGTTTCTTGCTTCTGTGGATCGTTCTGCTGGAGGGATATTACATGCCATGTGCTTTAAACTATGTAAAATTGACAAAATAATTTGTGCATGTGAAGTCATGTGGGATTTATATTCCATTTAAAAAAAATCACTAACCTTCAGGGCCAAATAACATTCATACATCTGATATTTTCAATAATAGGAAGCATTTATGTAATGTGCACTCAGTATGGATTTTTCAACAGATAAAGGCGACTTTCAGGAGATATACTCCAGTATAAGCCTAGTTTTTCAGCACCCAAAATGGGCTGAAAAAAGTCACCCTCGGCTTATACTCGAGTCAGGTGCCATGGGTCCCTCTAGGCTAGCACCCTCTCTTCTTTGTGTGCAAATTAGGCCACCTGCAAACAGACCCTCCAGTGCCCTGGCCTAGGCTACCACTAGCAATACTTACTGTATATACTCGAGTATAAGCCTAGTTTTTCAGCATCCGAAATGTGGGTGCTCCCACTAGCAATACTTATTTCAGCACCCAAAATGTGGGTGCTCCCACTAGCAATACTTATTTCCCCTTACATCTCCTCCAGGACCGGGTCTGCTGCCAGTTTGCCAATGTGCAATGAGCGTGGGGTAGTACTCATATTGTTTTTGTTGACCCTCTTCTCCGCTTACAGAGCTAGTTTACTGTTTTTCTTTGAAATAAATATTGAAAAACATATACCCCACTGATGCCTCAATTAATGTAATTTTATTGGTATTTATTTTGATTATTAAAACTTAGCAGTAGCTGCTGCATTTCCCATCCTAGGCTTATACTCGAGTCAATAAGTTTTTCCAGTTTTCTTAGGTAAAATTAGGTACCTTGGCTTATATTCGGATTGGCTTATACTCGAGTATATACGGTACTCTCTTTGTGGAAAGGTAGCAGTCACTCTAATGAATACCATATACTTTGACAAAGATGCATATACATGTAACCATTGCTATACCAGTTGAGTAGATAAGAACGCTACATAATGATTTAATTTCACTTTTAATGAAAGCCAGTATAGAAGTGTGAGGTCCCTGGGCTGTGCATTAGAAGGAGGGAAGAAAGGGAGGCATGGGAATTTGCACGTTGAATTTGGAAAACTATAACTATGGCTTTTCATCAGAACAATAAAAGATAATCTGAATGTATCTATGATGGATACTGATTTGTCTTTGTACGATACATTCTAACTGGCACAATCTGTACTGTATTTTTTTCAGCTGCCCAAAACATAAAAACTGGTGGCAAATATACTTACTATGGTGCATCCAGGTAATGTTGCGGAACTAATCACCATTCAATAGTAATAATCATAAAGCTGCTTTGTCTTTTTCAGCATTGTAGGATCTTCAGCAGCTTTGTCTGAGCTTCTTTTTGTATTGCATGTACAGAATTCACTGCCATTATAATAATAGCCGACTGCATAATGATATAAGATACATTGCTGATGCAGAGCATTAATGAAGCAATCGGAGTTCAGAGTTCAATTCCATCTCAGTTGCTTGTAACTTGGCAAATAACATTGAGCTTCAGGTGCAAATAATAAAGATAGTAATAATCATATTGTGACTAAACCGTAACATTTAATTTGTAATAAAAAAGTGAATATTTCTGCCTAGTTTAAAGGGAATCCCATGCAATGTTTTCTCTTAGCAATGCTGTTGCATAGTTGTACTACTTGCCAAATATCATTGTTAAGGGATGATATAGATTAAAACTTTCTTTTGGTAAAATATGTATAAAAAAATTGTCAACCTCATCAGTAGTAGCTCAGAATTACCATCCATTCCCAATGTGGTTATAAAAGCTGGGAAAGAAAATTCATTTATTATAGCTGTCAAAATCTTCAATCTTCAAATCTCCAATTTTGTACAATATGCAGCGTAATACTGTGGAGTTTGTTCATTTTGCCTTTGCCAGTCCAGGAAAAGTAATTTACTGTCAAGTTTCTTTGATAGCAAACATAATTCTTTGATGCAGTTTTTTATGATTTATGCAGTTTATTTACTTGTTTTTTTTTTGTCCTATAACTTACAACTTAGAGTTTTTTGGATTATTTAAAAGGAAGATTTTATTTTCCCAGAAAACCATTTATTCAGAGGACTGTTGGCTTGTATAAAATCAGGCTTTTTGGTGGCTTTCAGATCTTCCTTGCATTTTATAGAATATGTGCATGTTTTGCATTCTGTCAAAGACTTATTGATATGATTACATACATTTTTGGGACATGGGTTGTATACAGTAATTCTAATGTAAACTGGTAAGAAATTCTTGTGTTCAAGAGGAAGAAGGTCCCTGCTCCATAGAGCTTGCAATCCAAGTGGTTGAAGTAGATGGTCTGGTCATACCAACCATGCTTGGACACCGTAACCATGCTGCTTAGGAACTTAGGAGTGCAGAGGACTCAATGGGACCCCAGCTGATGTGCAAATAAATATTTAAGAAAAAGGTTTTTTTTTCTGGAATGTGCATTTTCATTAGGGAGCCTATGTACATTGCAAACAACACAAACATTAATTTTGATTATTCTTAAATATAGACAAGCATTCTGTCAGAAAAAAAAATCTGTTTCTTGCATGCATGTGTTACCTCATATTACCATGGCAACACAGCAGTGTACTATTACTAATTCAGAAGATTTTTTTGCTAATCATCTGTTTAGCACTAGAGATGTAGCAAACCTCACAAAAAAAAGTTCGCGAATCCGTTCGCGAACTTCCGCCAAAAAGTGCGAACTTTTGCGAACTTTGCGAACCCCATAGACTTCAATGGGAAGGCGAACTTTAAAACCTAGAAAAAACATTTCTGGCAACTGATTTTAAAGTTGTTTAAAGGGTGCCACGACCTGGACAGTGACATGCAGGAGGGGGATCAAGGGCAAAAATTTCTCTGAAAAATACGTTGTTGATACAGCGTTGCGTTTTGTGCTGTAAAGGGCAGAAATCACACTACATTTCTAAACTTGTGTAATAAACTGCTTTAAAACGTCCGGCGTCTACATGCCAATCAAGTCGTGTAAAGGTTACAGCCGGTTCACACGCAAAGACAAAACGCCGCAGTACTGGATACGGAATATATTATTGCTGGTGGAAAAAAATCGCTCAGGTGATTTTATTGCAATGCAATGTCACTACTATGTGTAACGTATTGGGTTACAGCAGATGAGATCAGCAGGAGAGCTGTCCCCAGCAGCTACATACAGAGCAGTAGAAAGTAGATTACTAGTCAGTAAAGCTACCTAAACTGTCCCTCAAACCCCTGCACAGCTCTCTCCCTATGCTAACTCATCAAGCACACACAGGCAGAATGTAAAATGGCTGCTGGGCTTCGGTTTATATATGGAAGGGAGTGGTCCGGGGGTGGTCCAGGAGGGAGAGCTGCCTGATTGGCTGCCATGTATCTGCTGGCTCTGGGGTGAGAGGTCAAAATTTGGCTCCAGCTAAGGCGAACCCAAAATTGCGAACTTCACTAAAAGTTCGCGAACTTGCGAACTTGCGAACTTGCGAACACCCGATTTTCGTGCGAATTAGTTCTCCGGCGAACAGTTCGCTACATCTCTATTTAGCACCCTTAGTACTGTGCTGTCTTTTAAGTTTGGGATGAAAAACATCCTTTCCAAACATGGTGCATTTAGCAGGTTGAAAGCAAGAAGACGTTTTTCTATTTCCCCATAAGTATATAGTCATTGTTTTTATCTCTTGATGAAGGTATGGTTTTTGCTAGTTTGGTGCTTGTTATCATTGGAGTCAACACATTGATTGATAAATAGGCACATGAGGTTTGTGACAAGATTCTGATCAAATCTCAGTTTTGATTTTTTTTTTTATATTTTATAGAATTTTCTGCTGACAAATATAATAGTAATGAGTGTGAGATGCATTGTGTTCAAGTGTATTCAATTAGTCAAGTTAACCAAATATTCTACCATTTTAGGGTAATTACTTGAAGCCACTAGAGAATAAGCACAATGTCTAACTGGGTGGTATGTCGCGTACAAGAGTGGATGTTCCACGGGGTGTTGGTAGGGGCCTAAGGGCAATAGTGCAAAATTTTGGCTAAGCCCCCTCTTCACCTTATCTAAACACCTATTCTCCAATGATCACCTGCTTCTTAATCCTACCACCATCTATCAACCCATATTTAGAAACAACCCCATTATACGGTCTTTTTCTTCTTTTGTGGGGGAAAGATGGGTATTTCTAGAAATGCCTGTTTTTAGGCATAAACATATATACACTATGGATTGAAAAAATGCTAATGTCATTCCGATATTAAAAAAGGGAGTAAGATCTCAGCCTGACAATTATAGGCCTGTAAGTTTGACATCCGTGGTGGGCAAGTTATTTGAAGGCTTCTTAAAGGATCACATACAAAATTATGTAGTGGAGAATGCCATTATGAGCAGTAATCAGCATGGCTTTATGAAGGACAGGTCATGTCAGACCAATTTAATTGCTTTTTATGAAGTAAGAAGCTGGACAGTGGGGATGCAGTAGATATAATCTATTTGGATTTTGTCAAAGCATTTGATACCGTTCCCCACAAATGACTGCTTTCTAAACTAATGTCTATTGGTCTTAGTGAAGTCATTTGCACATGGATAGAAAACTGGCTACAGGATCGGGTACAGAGGGTGGTTGTTAATGGTACATTCTCTACTTGGCATAAGGTTCTCAGTGGGGTTCCTCAGGGTTCTGTACTGGGTCCACTTTTGTTTAACTCGTTCATAAATGACTTAGTGGAGGGTAATATAAGTAATGTATCAGTGTTTGCAGATAAAACAAAACTCTGCAGACCAGTCAGTTCTATCCAGGATGTGACATCCTTGCAGCAGAATCTTGACCAACTGGCAATCTGGGTGGCTAAGTGGCAGATGAGATTTAGGGGTATATTTATCATGCTGTGTAAAAAGTGGAGTGGAGCATTAACGGTGATGTTGCCCAGGGCTGCTATGAGCAACATCACCAGTGATGTTTTACTCCACTTTTTACACAGCATGATAAATTTACCCCTTAATGTGGATACATGTAAGGTCATGCACCTGGGATGTAAGAATATGCAAGCCCCGTATACCCTTAATGGGACTGCACTAGACAACTCCATAATGGAGAAGGACCTTGGAGTCCTTGTAGATAATAAACTTGGCTGTAGCAAGCAATGCCAGGCAGCAGCTGCAAGGGCAAACAAGGTTTTGAGCTGTATTAAAGGGGGCATTCACAGGAGGAGGGTGTTATTCTGCCCCTTTATGGAACACTGGTAAGGCCCCATCTAGAATATGCTATTCAGGGCAACTAAGCTGGTAAAGGGTATGGAATGTCTCAGTTATGAAGAAAGACTGGCCAAGTTGGGTCTGTTTACACTGGAGAAGAGGCGCTTAAGAGATGACATGATAACTATGTATAAATATATAAGGGGATCATATAATAAACTCTCTAATGCTTTGTTTACCAGTAGGTCCTTCCAACGGTCATGAGGGCACCCACTCCGTTTAGAAGAAGGGAGGTTCCGTTTAAATACTTGGAAAGGATTTTTTACTGTGAAAGCTGTAAAGTTGTGGAATTCCCTCCCCGAATCGTACTGACTGATACATTATATAGCTTTAAGAAGGCTTTTTAGCAAGTGAGGGAATACAGGGTTATGGGAGATAGCTCTAAGTACAAGTGAGGGAATACAAGGTTATGGGAGATAGCTCTCAGTACAAGTGAGGGAATACAGGGTTATGGGAGATAGCTCTCAGTACAAGTGAGGGAATACAGGGGTATGGGAGATAGCTCTCAGTACAAGTGAGGGAATACAGGGTTATGGGAGATAGCTCTAAGTACAAGTGAGGGAATACAAGGTTATGGGAGATAGCTCTAAGTACAAGTTGATCCAGGGACTGGTCCGATTGCCATCTTGGAGTCAGGAAGGAATTTTTTTCCCTCTGCGACAAATTAGAGAGGCTTCAGAGGGGGTTTCTAGCCTTCCTCTGGATCAACTAGAAGTTAGGCAGGTATATATAGGCACCATGGCTGAATATGATGGACGTAAGTCTTTTTACTATGTTACTATAAATAGGATTCATTGTACAGACTAAACCTATATGGAAAATAATAAATCAATATAAATAGGGGTTGTTTGGAGTGGATGAGCTATAATATTGTTTTGGTCGTATTGGTCATATTTTATAAAAACCCTATATTTTTACTGAACTGGAACCAGAATACATTTTTTCCAGGTGTCATATTATCAAACATATTTTAAATGTTTGCTTGGCGAAATAGGGCATAAAAGCAGAACCAGCATCATTATCACCCTCACAAATTGTGTCGTTAAGCCGTTCCTAGTGTGCTGATGCTCTCTCAGAACATTGTTAGCAAAGTGTTTCTCTGCAAATGATCCAGTACAAAGCAGGTCCCTATTCCTGTTTACTTCAGCCTTTTCTGTGGGAAAGGTAATGGCAGTGGTTTAGGATGAGAAATCCTGTGCTGATTATGCGATTGTTGATTTTTCTTCTTTTTCGGCTGCTGCTATTAAATGGGCTGTGACATTTGTATAATTTCACATTTATAGTCTGATCCATTTTATTTGCAAGAACTTTCATGTATAAATTTATCAATGTTTCTTTCATACAGTATATATGTGTATATATTTTGCCTTTTAATCTGTGAATTATATGGTTACAGAGATAGTCTGGCCATTTGATCCCTTGTCTGTTTACATTAGGGCTACCTGCATCACATTTAAAAGAGCACTGGCTACTGGGTCATGATCAGTCCTAAAGTTTTGCTGTTTGTAAAGAAGTATGGCATAAAGCTGGCAGTGTAACAATGAGAAGAAGTCAGAATATTGAGCATTGATATTGATATATAATTATTCATTCTGGAGTGGCTCCCTCTGTATGTCTACTGTAATTTATATGGAAATAGCTCAACAATCTTTATGTTTCTGTTGGATACCTATTTACACATGCCTATAGTACAGTTTTTTTTAATGAATTATATTGTTTTAGTCTGAATCCTAGCTATATAGTTATTGTTATTCCACTTTTTCTAGGATGTATTACTCATTCTGCATTTTCATTCTTTTAAAAAAAAATGAAAAAAACTAGTTCCACCCTCTCACTTAATGTTTTTCTATTTCATTTGCTATGGCAAATCCAAACTTATAAAGCCAAAAAACAGTAATATATTGATAAGTAACCTAAATCCACACCTATAAAGATGAATAACAGTAATATATAGATAAGTATCATATTTGTTTTTCCCAATAAAATCAGAGGTTTAAAAACTCTGACCTAGAATAATCTCTAAAACCAAACTGCATTTAAAGGGGTCCTTAATTTCAAATTTGTTTATCCCTTTCTGTTCTCTGGTTCTGAGCAGTTATCAGTTGTAATCAACTGCTTCTATAACATTATTTGAGAAGTCAGAGACAGTAAAGTAGAAGATGTCAGATACTGAATTTCATAACACTTACAAATAACTTTAAAGCCATTGAACATTTTTTATTAAGGTTTATACTAGAGGTGCTAAGAATTACATGTTTTCATTATGAAAAAAAAAAGTTTTGGGGCAGAGAAACATTTAATATGCTGATTCCAAAATGTTGTTTTCCTTGATTTGCAGTGAAACGCATTGTCCTTTGAGCTAGTAGCTCTGGATAACTGACCAGTGTGACAAGCTTTGTATAGCTGTATTCTGAATTCACCGTAACACTTGTGTGCTTTTGAACTCTTCTAACATGGCTGTCATTTCCTTTGCAGCTCTCGAGAGAAATGAATGAGATATGTGACTTGGATTATAGCATCTGAAGGACTAAGCTATTCTGTTGGAGAAGAGTTCTAAATGAGCCAAGCTGAGATACTGGATCTGTGTGAAGAGGACTAAGGATATAATAGGATGTCAACTGAGACAGAACTTCAAGTGGCTGTTAAAACCAGCACGAAAAAGGAATCAAAAAAGAAAGGTAACTTCTTACTTTATGCGCAGACAGTAAAAGGCCAATTAGGACCTGCTTCGTGATACTTTTTAAGCTATAAAGAAACACATTCAAAGTTCTTTGCTAGGGAGGTATGTTGCGGTTGTTGAAAATCATTTAATAAGAAAGGTTTTAAAATATTGACATTTTATTATTGTAAAAATATGAAAATGTCCTTTAAAAGGAACTCAGACCTCCACATTTACTTTGTGTCTGGCAACTGCAGATGAACTATGGATTAATTCAATTAATGATATACTGTATTGCACCTCTGTGTGCTCTCTGCTCCACGGGAACATGAATGCAGGGGAGTGCAGATGTCGCTGAAGCTGCAGCATTCACATGTTAAACAGTGGTCTCGTTGATTGAGGCTGCTGTTTGATTTTGCCTCTGGTAGCAAATTGATTTTGTGCTCTGAAAGTTTTGGAATGAGATCTGAAAGATCAGAGAAGTCTAAAATACTTTATACTCTGTCTACCCAGCTTTGGTAGATTTCACTTATACTTACTTAGCATACAGGATTATGCAAGGGTAAACACATCCCAGTGGCATGCTTTCTGGCATTCAAATAAAATGGCCTGGTACTAAGTCCAAATTTATTAACATAAATAATTAGGGGGCTGGTTTCTTGCCATAGGACAAACTTTGCTTATTAGTTTATATATAACCTCAAAGTTTCCATGATATATAAGCCAAGAATGATGTGAATTATGTATGTTCAGCCATTTCTATATATTTGGTAGGATTTTTTACTTTTTCCATTATACACTAAAGTCTGCCATAGAGCTGAATCTGTAAAAGCTCTTATTTCTCAACATTAAGGAAACAAGCTGTGACACCCTGGGACCTATAGCCCAGTATATTGCTGACCTGCACTGATCATGATTCTTTTAGAAATAGCATTATGAGACTCAGGTATAAAAAAGGGCACAAAGCAAATGTAAAATATGAGTGTTGAGCATGAAATGGAAGACTAATGCAGAGATGTATTAAAATTAACAAACCTAATATATTTAGAAGGCAAGAAAATCACTGCTGAACAATAACTAGTTACCAAATGAAATTGACAGAACATATTTTGCACTACGTAGATCCAGTGCACAATCACTGCCTCAGTTATTTTGATGGATTTATATTTGGTTGAGATTGGACATCCATTATATAGCTTGGGAACAAAAATTGATGGCCCATCAGTTGTCTACATCTGCACTAAACGGATCATTCTCCATCATTGTATGAAGAACATAAAAATGTAACATAGCTCTATTTTGTTATTTATCTTGTGCTTCTATGATGTTTTATACTTACTTTTTCATTTGTACTGTAAAAAATATTGAATCTGGAAATACATTTTAAGATCGGAAGAGTCACAAAATAACCAGCATTGGCATATGACAAAAATAAATCGAGAGGGTGTGAAGGAAAAATCTTAGAAAGATGCATAAATCTAAGCATAGTTTATGGTTGAGATTGTTTTTTCCTGTGCAGAATGAAAGGGAGCTGTTAAGTCTTGGTAAGTTAAGTAAAAAAAAGATCTACTTAAATAAAGTGAAAACTGTTCTGTTCATATGCTAAGTGCTAAGAGCTGCAATGTGAAAGAAGGCTGCATGCATTCTTTGCTATAGCAAGCAACACTATTTTCAGGATTTCAGGATTTTTAGGATTGGCATTAGATTTAATTTAATCTCAATATTGTTGAAGCTCACTAGATGACACATTAGGCACACTGTTACGCAGCGTCGGATTTGCTGTTGGGGCGTCCCAAGGCCCCCCCCATGGGCATGCAATTTGTGCCGCCCCAGGCCCGGGCATTTGTGGCCTCACCACAAATCCGGGCCTGCTGTTGCAAACTGTCCTAAGTGAGGTCAAAAAGGCAGAACTCCTCAGTCTAACTTATGCAAACCCATCTTCATGCAGATCCAAGAGTATTTAAACTATGCTCTCCCAACTCCCACCTGGCTAACAGCAAATTAATCTTCATAGAGGGAAAAGAAATGAATGAATCTCTAATTAATTGTGACTCATTGTGAATCATTGCTACATTTGCCAATTTTTCTAAAACTTTTTTACATAACATAGTTTGGGAATGCTATGCATATTGTTATTAAGCTGAACTGAATTTGTCAGCATATTCCCAGAGTATTTTCCAAATATTTTGTAGTTTTCTGCACTAAACTTACTGTTAGGGGGAGATTTATTAAGACCCGAACGGGTCCGAACGCGCTGAGCGGATTCGCGTCCGATTTTTTCGAGCGGCCGCGGCGTTTTCGCGCGGGCACACGAAAAAGTCGTGCGAAAAGTCGTGCGCCCGCGCAAAAAATTCGGAAAGACTCTGCCGCTGTTTGCAATGGTTTGGTACGAAAATTACGTGACTTTCGGATCGCCAATACGATTTTTTCGTGACTAATACGATTTTTTCGTGACTAATACGATTTTTTCGTGACTAATACGATTTTTTCGTAAGCATTTTCGGGATATTTGCGATCTTCAGAAATTTTCGTTTCCAATCCGAATTTTTCCCATTCGGGATTCGAACTCGGGTTTTGATAAATCTGCCCCTTAGGGTCATTTTTTGACATAGCAATCTAAAGTCTTCTGACTTCTGGTTTGGTGCTTTGAAAATTCTATAGTGTTCTGCTAAGAGGTTTTGATCTATTTTATTCAGGATTCTCCATGAAACTTCATGAAACATGGGGCTTTCCGAATAATTTGTATATTTTGCATAAATTAACATATGTTTGTGATATATTTCTCTATATAATGTATTGTTTAACCTTCTATGCAGAATCCTATATTTTGTAACAGAAGTGGAATAACATATCAAATGTAAAAGAAATGTATTTGTAGGGATATGCAGCCCCTCTCATTTCCAGATAGATTAATGTCTCATACATAAGCAGAGAAGATGCATCAGCAGATAACTATTTTTGCATCAATCTTAATTTCCACTTCCCACTGTAGTTACTATTCATAGTTTTGCAGGAAAGTAAAATGTTAGTTAAACTGTCCAAATAAATATATGGCAACTTTAAGTCAGATTTTATATAGTGGCCTGTGAGCTTCAGCAGCAACTGGTATCAGAAATGATGACATAGAAGATGCAAATATTCTACAGTACAGGGTTTTCAAGGAAAAATTTCATCTAAATGAATCAGAACTACATACTTCAACTGCAAAAAAAAATGTTAATGAGTAAGTTAATGCCAGAGCTCTCTTTTACCTCTTAACATACCTGCAATGTGACATTTTTAGAACTAATGGAATTCTGTTATGCAGTTTATTTTATGCCCTGATCTAAAATATATTAAGTATTTTCCATTCTGGGAAATCCTTATTCTATTTACTAAAAGGCTGTTGATAAACAAAATGGTAAATGGCCTCTTTCTTTTGTTTGGCTGGCCAAATTCAATTCAGTGGGGAATATTAACTCATTATTCAGTTCCAGATTTTCCTCTAGAGGTTTTTCATAACCTAAATGAGTTGTCACAATAAATTTGGGATTTTGTTTCATACATTGGAATCGCTGATCAACTGCCCTAAAGTCTAGAAAATGTGTTTTTAAAAAGAAGGATTTGAGATGTATATTTTATTACATTCCCTTTGTTAGCTTCTATAGGGAGAAAGAGCCTACACATCAATGCACAGTTGGGTTTGGATTAACAGCCTAGCTGTCAGGGGAATCTGACAGTTTCATTTGTGCTAAAATAAAATCTTTCTCTTAGTACACAGTGCTTCAGTCTCATCACTTACCTAGCTTTAGCGATTTCGTTGACCACTGAACTGGTATCAGCTGTCAAATGCTGTAGTTATGTGGAAGACACTGGGGATTCAAAGATTCTCTCTCCTGATCTCTGAGACTATGGGGCAGAGACAGTAGCCTAGAGGGATCATTCATTGAGCCTTTTAATTCAAGGGTAAGTTGTGTCAGAAATAACCAAACTCATTCATCAGAGGCTTAAACTAAGGGCTACCTGGACCATCAAAATAGTGCAAAAACAAAGCATGACGATGACGTTTGTGACACTTTCTGAACTTCACTGATGTTATATACATTACATACATTTGCCTCTTGGTATTACAGTTTTAAATATTCAATGCTCATGGCTTTTTTTTGTTTTTGTTTAATAAAATATTTAGTTCTATACAAGTTTCAAATGTAAAAAGCACAGAGAAAGTGCTGTAATTTATTCAATATTTTTCTTTGCTCCACTTCATATAGGTACTTTCATTTCCTCTTATATTTCCTCTCGGCCCTTATGTTCAGCTCAGTACAGTCTATACAGTTGTTACAGACTGTAGAGTAAGGAATCTATAGACTGGTAGAACCCACATTTTAGGTGTAGCAGGAGATCCCTGACAACACCGATCTTCACTGATGCCCATTTGGGGCACTGGAACTTTCTGCTGTGGTGCTGGTCCTACACACTGCCAAGGTTGATCCAAAAACGTGGAACAATAGGAGTCAGGCAAAGGCAAAGTCAGGCAAAAGTTCACAGGCAGGCAGCGAAGATTCAACATCAAAACCAGGTAACCAGCAGCTCAATAAAAGCAAGGCTTAGCAAGGGTCTGAAAATCACAGAGCCAGCTTGGGCAACCAAAACAAAGGAACACTATTTATATATGAATTTGGCTTGAATGTACAATTGTGCCACTTTCTAAATAAGTGGAATATTTTGGTGACTAATTTAAACCACATATTGCAACAAAACAGTAAAGTATAGCTTTTGTTCTTTAAATATGATGTTCGTAACATTCCCTGGAAATTGCAGTATTGTGAGCACTTCTCTCCAGCATAAAAATATATATTTGTGTTTGTTACATTTCAGTCAGATAATACCTAAAATGGATCCAAATACTGCTCTGTCCCACCTATTAATTACTTATCTGCCTTATACAGCCTTGTGTAGCTGACTCCTGTGTTTGGGGAATACACTGTACATCTGTACTGTCCTTCTCAGCTAAAACTACAGGACACAATTTAGAGTCTATAAAAACGCCCCAGTGTTTTCTTACATAGATGTACTGGCAGAACAGGACTTATCTCTGTTGTGAAATTGGGTAACACAAAATCTATTATGTATTCTTTTTTTATGTTGCCAGTACTTTTACATAATTATATTTCTTAGAGCATGGCAAGATTCCCAACTTGTCAGTGGATGAAAAAATCCTTATAGATGTCAAGATAACAAGACATTTATTATTGCTCTTCCCTCTGGCAAGAGCAGCTCTACCTAGAGATACCACATCTAATCTTTATGGAAACCGACTGCAGTGTTAGAAATAACAGCTACATTCCCAGTTTGACATATTTCAGAATGACAAAGAAATTGAATCTTCACTACAGTCCACGTTTAATGGCCTCTCCACTCACTTTGGCCATCAGCCTTTATCACCGCCCATGAACATATCCCCTTTGCAGTATTATAAATACTATTATTTATTATTATAAATAAAGGAAAAAGTGGAACATGCTGAAAGAATGTTAAGGCTCTCATTTTAACTGCTGGATCCAAGATTGAGGAAATATTTTAAAAAGTAGTATTTTAAATGAACTAATACTATAATTTTTTGTGGTTTATCTTTTTAATGCAAAACAACTACCACATTATATTTTTATTATGTTCCCATCACAAAACCCAAAAGTAGTTATTATAATATATCAAAGTTATAAAGACACGCATTATTACAGGTGTGGGATATGGATTATCTGGAATCCCGTTATCCAGAAAGTTCACAATTATGGGAATGCCATCTCCCATAGAATCCAGTTTAAGCAAATAATTCCAATTATAAAAAGAAAAATCCTTATTGGACTTAAAATAATTCTATTTTGTTTATTTAATTTTTAAATTATTATTTAGAAAATACAAATTAAGGAAAGATGCCTTATCCAGAAAACCCCAGATCCCAAGCATTTTAGATATTCAGTCCCATATCTTTATTGATAATTTAGCCTGCTTTAGATTTTTAGAATGTATAGGAACACACAGCAAATAACCAGCAGGTATCAAACAGCAGGTTTCAATTATTGATAACCTCTTTGACATATCTGATTGGCTACTTGGGGTTTCTAGGCCTAGTGCAAACTAATGTATTTTTATTATATTAATTTGGTATTAGGTTATTAGGTTCTACAGGTGAACTACAGACAGGGCTAGTTCTCAGCCTGTGGATAAATGCAAGCCAAGAATCAGCACCTATGCTGGCATCAGCCATTGCATTGGCCCAGTGGGCATATAAAGCAGATTTCAGCAGGAGTATGCATTTTGGTGCCAAAAGCACCCAGGCTGATACAATGGCTTTGGTGCAGGCACAAGGCAAGCCTGAATCCAGTGTAGGGGCTGATACCTGGCCTGTGTTTATCTGCAGATTGAGCATCAGCCCCACCCGGCATTAGCCTTATTGCAGTGCATGACCTTTCAATAAATAGTGTTTCTTTTTTAACTGTTTGTCAATCAGATAATAAAGGATGTTAAGCACTGAAGTTTACAAGAATATGTTAAAGTAGCACTGATAAAATGTTGTTGTTAGCATGATACTAATAGGTGATGTGTCATTGATAGTTGGTGGACATCACCCCAGCATTTTGCAACTAATCATTCCTTCAATCATATAACTTTTTATCAATATGACTTGATCATACCACTGAGTTTCAGTTAGCACCTGAATAAATTGAATGGAACCAATGCAGATGGATTTTATCGACTGTGTTAACCATACATGATTAAAATGCCAGAGAATTACCTACCACTCAGTTAATGGATAAGTCGCTTGGATGAGTGGTGAAACACGTAAATATTTAAAAGAGAAATATAATAACAGTATTAAATGAATGGTTTCTATATTGAATATATATTGTGTTACTATTTTCAAAGGATGTGGTTTTCTGTTTTACAGAAAATAAACTTTATCAAAAAATCCAGCTTAACTGTTCTAATTAAGTTTACTATCTGTCTTTTAACAAAGACAGGAAACAAATAAAGTAAATAATGAAGATCCAGTGGATCAGCCAGAAGTTAGGCAAAGCTTGAATTTGATGGACTTTTGTCTTTGTCGAGGCTCATTTACTGTGTAACTATGTAAAAAGGTCTTGTTGAAGGAATGTAGAAATGTTTAAAAATGACAAAACACTGATTTGTACTGAAAGCATTGCAATTTATTCCGCATTATTTGGAGTGACATTTATGTCTCTGCACTTGGCATGGGGAGTTATACAGAAATGGTAACAGATGGCAAGTTTTGCAAGAAGTCTGCTCAGTAGTAAAGATATTTCTGACACAGTCTGCTCTTGAAAACACAGAATAAATAAATGAAATGCATAGTTGAGAGTGCTGAGAACTGGTGTTAAAACATGCCATTTTTAGTTGGTAACTGAGTATGTTTTTTATATGGGTAAAGTAGAATAATTAAGGCAAAAATGTAAAAAGCTTCTTTCTTGCAAACTATACTTAATTAGTATTAGTACTCCCTGAAGTTTTGTTAGACAATAATAAAGGAAAATAGATTTTATAGCATGCTTATTATAATCCAATAACCATGCATCTAACTGATATCATATTATCATTATTATTGTATGTTTTTGCAAAGCTTTCATAGCATACTTCCTAAAATTCCCTGGATATATTAATATATTTATGTCTGCTCCTTCTCTAATGATGCTTGTTTTACCCTACATTATCATTTTATGCTGTGCTCACTGATATTTCAGCCTTACTATTATTGTATACCATCCTGCACATACATTGCTCATACGCTTTTGTGATACTCTTCATGTGCCTGCCTATGATTTAGATAAATGGAGCTGGGAGATCATGGTATCAGTGATAGTTAGAAAGTCTTCCCTCTACACAAGAGTTGTCCCTCTGCACTGCTTACCCCTTTTAACTATTGTCAGTTATGGTCACTGTTCATTAGCTTCTACAGAAATTATGTTTTGTGCAAGTTTTAGACCTATTTATGCTTCTGTGCAGTCTATAAATGCCTTGTTCGTGTCCAGGTTTACAGAAATGCCATATCCCAGTACATGGTGTACACACTAGAGTAAATAGAGTAGGCAGTACTGTGGTCCCAAAAATGCATATTTAGGGGGTGATTTGTCAACAGTCGATCTTGATTTTTTTCTCTATTCGAGGATTTTTGCACCTAAAAAACTAAAATTCAAATCATGGTTTGAAAACTCGAATGTCTGGTGTTTAATAAGTGAAAAAAACTCTAAAACTCTAATGTAAAAATTTTTTTATCTAAAGTCTTGCTAGAGCTGTCATAGGCAAAGTCAAGCCATATTCGAGTTTTTTATTTGAATGGGTTTTCCTTATTACTAAATAAGCGACCATTCGATATGCGTGTTTATTCGTTTTAGAAAAACAAATTTGAATTCACAAACTCCAAAATTAATAATATTAAAGCCCCTTATAGATAAGAATGCAGCAACCCTAACTAGTGATGAGCAAATCTATCCCGTTTCACTTTGCTGAAAAATTTATGAAACTGTGAAAAAAATAATGTTGCCACTCATCACTAACCCTAGCACTACCTGCCTAATGCAACTAAATTGGGTAACTTCTACATTACAGTTACCAAATGTCCATAATAAATCCCCTTTCTGTAGTGGGATAATTAGTAGAACTGGTTAATTAGTTGTAATTTATGTAGGAAGATTGAGGGCATGATTCTTATTTTTGACAGAAATACACTGCCCTATACATCTCTACAATGGGATTAAGGGGCAAATTTATTACTTTTTGCTTTTTTTGCCATGATTCGTATAAATCACAATTTTTTTTTCCACAAATGTAGTTATTACTGCAATCACATTTTTTCCAGGGCTGAGTGGAGGTCGGGGGGTTTGCAGTTTTTAAAAAAATAAAAATTCTGTGGCAGGTTTTAGGTGGCAAGATTTTTAATTTTTTAAAATTTGTATGATTGAAAAAAAATTGCAATTCTTAATAAATACAAATTGTGACCCCTTCTCTCTGCAAAAATTACAACCATTTATCCAGTTCTATTACTTTTTACAGTCCACTTAATATCTTGGTTTACATAGCTGTAAAGTTTTATAAAAGGAGTGGAGAAATGTATATATCAGTAAATTTTGCTCTTTTGTATATTTTACCTTGAGCCACCATTTTGTGATGGGCTGTGTGCTCCCTCAGATATCACCTGACAGGAAATAATGCACAGGAAGAAGTGTGGAAGCAAAAGACAGATCTTTATCCATTAATTAGCTAATATGGTCTAGCGTGTGTGTACCCTTGGTTTGTCTGTGAATCCTATGATCCCAGGGGGTGGCCCTTTGTACTTAAAATGGCAATTTTCTATTTAGGATTACCCAATGGCATGTACTACTAAAAAAGTATATCTTTATAAAACTTTTATTTAGATGAAGCAAGGTTTTACTTACAATCTGTCTGATGTGATATATTTTTAGAAATGTACATTGTTCCTTTAAATGCATTTTAATTGTATAATAGCAAGTATTATTAGAGGACACCTCTAGTTTTGTATTAAATGAACCACAAGGAAATATAAATGTTTTAGAAAGGAATATTTATAAAGTCAGAAGCCATGCATGCAGAAGGTTGCCTGGAGTTACTTGTACCATGTAAATAGCATCAAACCATAGTGAGTCTCTAGGTCTCTGCAGCTAAATATTGCTTATTACACTCTCAAAACCAAGTTTGAAAAGAAAGATCATTAAAATTTAAATTAACTGGGGAAATCAACCAGTTTTAAGGCTCAGTGGTTAGAGCTGTTATAGAATTTAATTCCGGGAATATATAAAAGACTGTTTTTAAAAAAAAATAAATGCAATGTATGAATTTCCATTTGACAGGGTATGTACATTTTATTTTTTAATTTCACTAATGGTCTAAAAAAGAAATGTATTTAATGTAGGTAAGAAAATGAAGTTTGGCTTCTTAATAAGTGAAATATTCATAGCTTTTTGTCCTTATAAAGAGGAGTGAGTGTAGAAAAAGGGCATTTATGCTGTGCTGGGAATATCTTTTCATAACTGAACATTGGCCTGGACACATTACATTATTTCTTCTACAATTTCTCATCACTTACAATTTTCCTACCATGCAAGTGCCACTGAACTGTCAAATTAGTTTTCAGGGATTTCAGTGGAACAATTGATAACTAGTGTTGCAGTACACAGTATTACACATCCCCACTTTAGCAAGATATCTTGTTTTCACAGTAACCATATTTCTATTCAGATGGTATTTAAAATAAATAGAATAGACCCCTGTGACAGCACTCACTATATTGTGTATTTCTGACATTTAATTGTAAGAGGAAAAAAATTCAGGGAAAGGTTATTATCATTATTTGTCATTGTAAAACATATTAAAATACTGTATGGGTGGGGGGGGGGGGGGTAGATTCCTGTGCCTTTTTTAGCAATTCTATTAAATATTATACAGTACAGTATGTAGTTGTCTCTTGTCTGAGACTGAGCCTAGATAATCTTGCATTTAGCAAAATCCCAGCAAGGTTTACAGAAAGACTTGTTTCAAAGGTGACACAGTGCCTTTAATAGAGTGAAAGGGATAGTAAACCTCCTTGTTCAGCATGGGTTCAAAGAATAGGGCTTGTGCTGAACATTCTTTTTGGCTGTTGCTCTAATCACGAAAAATCTATATTTTAGTTAGTTCTTGAACTGAACAGGGCATGAAGGGAACAATATAATTTTGGAGGACACACCACATTTACTAGAACAAAGCTACTATCTTTAAAAAGGAAAAGGTGCAAATGAGAATCTGCTTCCCAAACCCACATAGGGGCAAACAGAATATCAAGAACAAGTATAAGAACTGGCACTAGGAGCAGGCACAAACAGGGCAAGCCCTTGCAAATTTATAAATTGCTTGTGCCTGCTTATTCCAGTGCTTATTCTTGTTCATGGTTGCTCAGGAGGGTGCTGATCCCTCCAGCATTTGTGCACTGCACTCTTCACTACTGGAACATCAAGGTGTGCGGGTAAGGTCCTTCCTTTCAAACAGAATAGCAATACAAATCAGTCAATTGCTCAATGCACACATTAGAAAAAAGGAATGGCAGATAGTATGTTTAAGATATAATGCTCTTTATATAGTAGATGTTCACAAAACAATTTTCACAGTTTGAATGCACAATATACATACCACCAATTGGCCTAAACACAGTGAAGCAGAAAAAGCAGACACGTATGGATTGAGAAAACCCCAACATTTTGGAACCCAGTCCTTTGTCAAGGGAATTCTCATAAAGGGAACCTGAAGCTACTCCATGTTTAGTCCTTGTAAGGTAGATAATTAGATCACTATACAGCCCACTAATGTTATGTTATGTTTTGACTCTTGTTAGCAGGAGTCCAATATGCAGGCAGATTGCGCACTGGTAATCTAATTATCTACCTCGCAAGGACCAAACATGGAGTTGCTGCAGTTTCCCTGTTTGCCAAGTTTAGCTCAAGAAATAACAAAGAGCATACATTATTTGTGATTACTAAACACCTTATTTATGTTAAAAAATGGGATATACTGCCCCTTTAAAGATCATTTTGCTTTACAAATTTCTAGCCACTATTAGCCTTAAAAGACAGGGCTCATCAATAGGCCTCCACTTAGTTTTCATGGGTCCTCTACCTCTAGCAGAAACATTCTCTGCATTCTGAATTTTGTGTATGTGCCTCAAGGCACAGAACATGTAGTGGTCATAGGGCAGCTCACCATGTAGGCTGTCTCCCATGGAAAAACTGGAGAACTGGTAGAACCTAGTGGGATAGCAAGAGTCTTCTACCTAAAACGGCATAGGATAAGCACCAGAGTCTTAAAACTAAAATGGCATAGAATATTCTGGTGGTCCCTTAAGGAGTTAATTTTGTGTTAAAAGTACCCCAAGTCTTGAGAACATCAAAAAGAAAATGTTATTGAAATCCCGCAGTGCGAAACTTGCTCTAAATATCTGCCAGGCATTGGCAGCTAATCCTAATGAAATAATAGATGCCTTATATGAACCATCGCTACTAACTAGACAAACACTTTTTATTGGAATTGGAATAACTATCTGTAAGGATAAGTGATGTTTAAACACTAACATATGAATCAAGGGATAAACAACTGGAGAACTGTTTTTTATATCTATCTATTTTAGGCCAGCTGGCCACTATCTAATGTCAGCCTACTTTTTATATATTAAATGGGCACAAACACAGGAATAAAACAAACCATGCTCCTGTAGAGGAGGTATTTCCCAAGTCCATATCAATCAGCAACTACAAAATGCAATACTGTAGTTAAAACAAAATGTGTCCATCAGTCCCAATATGTTTGGGACCAAAATAGTATGTTGTTTCAGGTCCCTATAATGTGAGATGTACCACTACACTATTTGTAGGGTTTTCTGGAAAAACCCTACAAACCCTACTTATTAATAATACAGGCATCTGACCCCTTATCCGAAAACCCATTATCCAGAAAGTTCCGAATTACAGAAAGGCCATCTCCCATAGACTCCATTTTAATCAACTAATTCACATTTTTAAAAATTATTTCCTTTTTCTCTGTAATAATAAAACAGTACCTTGTACTTGATCCCAAATAAGATATAATTAATCCTTATTGGAGTCAAAACAATCCTATTGGGTTTAATTACTGTTTAAATAATGTTTTTAGTACACTTTAGGTAGGAGATACGAATTACAGAAAGACCCCTTATCTGGAAAACCCCAGGTCCCAAGCTTTCTGGATAATGGGTCCCATACCTGTATTGGAATCAGCCATCTTTTTTACTTGGTCAGCTTGTAAAATACCAGGCAGGTGGCAACCCTAACTGATCCTAAACCTTTTTTTACTTTTTTACTCGATTTTTTTTTCAGCTAAAGAAAATCTATATGATTTTCCCTCTCAGTATAGGTTCTGCTTTATATAATACTGAGAAAATACTGCAAGTTTACATCCCCTGAGAAGTATGGTCATATGTGGTTAATGCAAATTTGTCAGTTCACACAACTTGTGTGATAATAATGCCTGACAACCCTTGTATGTTCTAAGTGAACTGCATGTGATTTAGTGAATAATGTATGAGAACAGACAAGCCATATCCTGATGTGTACTAATGTAAATGGCAGGATCTTGCAAACTGCTGGGATTCTTAGCATTTTGGGATTTGTCTTAGAATGTATAAAACATAGTCTACTTAAAGCACACCATAATTAGATTAAAATCTTTCGGGGCTTGCAAGTAGGTTGCCAAAGTGTTCTTTAAAACATCACATTAAGATGTATTATAAAATGTGCTCAAATGTACTCATGTAAATAATCATTTTAAATATAATATAACCATTCCGCAGCTCTGCTGTGAAGGATAAAAGGGATAAAAAGGATATTAAAAGGGCAGTTCACCTTTCAGTTAACATTTAGTATATTTAGACAGTGATATTCCGAGACAATTTTTTTTTTTCATATTTGCCTTTCAATTCTACTTTTCTCCAGGCTGAAATTTAAAATGCTGTGTGATATCTGGGGTGACTCCAGGAATCTGAAAGCAGATTAGTGCTAAAGCTAGATATTTAAAGTAAAATACAATTTTACAATTGGAGTCTTGGGCAGAGAAGAACAGACTTGTGCTATACTGTATGAAGGATTGTTTTCTAAGCCAGGGGCAACAGGCAAAAGTGCATATAAAGAACTTAAAGTGCCCCGTTGTGTGCGCTCTCCACATTGCCCTGTGAATTATGCTCTAAGGCATAGCTCATTGTTCCTCAAGAATGGAGAGTGCAGTTGATAGGTGGCACATGGGGGTACCTGGGAATGCCACTAGTTTCTGTTTAATTTATGTGTGCAGGCTATGGAGCAACAAAGGACAAATGCATAAGATTGGGCTGCTTTTGTAAGTAATTGTTATTGAAATCCCTAAACCTGACTGTTTTGCCAATCTGACATTTCTGTTGCAATGCTGTTGCCTCATCCTCCTTTTAGGGGACTCCAAACTGCCCCTATACCACAATGCAATGCCAGCCTCACTATTTGCTGTCACTGCCACAAGATGGTTGGCTGCTACACTTTTACAATTAAATAGGCATGTATAGCTGTATTTCCCATTTGCCTAGCAGGCATGGACCCGTCTTTTTTGTAGATTGTAAGCTCTTTTGGGCAGGGCCCTCTTCACCTCTTGTATCGGTTATTGATTGCTTTATATGTTACTCTGTATGTCCAATGTATGTAACCCACTTATTGTACAGCGCTGCGGAATATGTTGGCGCTTTATAAATAAATGTTAATGTAATGTAATGTAATGTAACCCCGAGTTACTTCAAAGTCCTGTATAATTCAGTTGTGCACCTTAGTCTCAGCCACTTATCACTACTGGAAACAGCACCAAGCTGGGCAGTTCTGTAGGAGAAAAGGCATAGGGAGCAATCCCCCCCCCCCTTTTTGCTTCTGTAGATGCAGCTAATAATGCCACCACCTGCACTTCTACTTACATTTTATACATTTAAGGTACTATCTAGATATGATAACATATATAAATGTTTACAAATATACTGTTATAGACACACTCTTCTCCAGTTATTGTTGGGTTTATATTTTTTAATCACTAATTCCTTCATCTTGTGCTTCAGTATGTTTTTATTGCAGATGCGCTTGAAAATTGCCCATAGCTGCAAATGTTAAATCTGAAGTAAACAAGATCAAGCCTGGCCTTATGTGAAGATTACTACATAAGAGGCTTGTTCTTGGCTCTGCTCTCTGTGAAAATCCACTGTGATTGATAGATTTATGGCTTTAGTAACAGTTATCAAACCAAATACACTTTAATTCTCCCGTTGTGTGCCTATTCCCCACCATTACAAGTTTATATTAGATTAAACTGCAGAAATCTTAATACCAGTGTTTTCAGTTGTGGGGGACTTTGGGACTCAGGGACTTTGAGCATGTGGCAGTTCACTGGTGAAACACAATACTAACCCCTCTCTTGGGTTCCAGATTATATTGTAAATTTCCAGTTGCCCCTTCTTACAGGTAAGTGGAATAAATCATAACATTTATTTAAAGGGGCCCTTTACCTAGAAATGGATTTTTTTGCATAATGAAAGAAAGTGGTTTTAAAGTTATTTGTAAATGTACATTACTGTTAAAATCATTGCCTGTTACCCCTTTCTGTTCTCTTGCTCCATGGCTTTTAATTAGCTTTTATCAACTGGTTTGCAGCACTGTTTCAGAAGACAGGGCAAGGAGTGCATAGAATGTACACAGCCAGACATACACTGCTTTTACAAGCAACTACATTTGCAAATGACTTTAAAACTCTTAAAAATGTGTATTTAATGTACATTATAAAGTTGCATAGAATAAAATACCCCTATATGTTTCAGCATTTTAAACTTTTACAGGCAAATAAGTTGGTTTACCTCTCATTTAGCACCATGCTTTATTGGGTAACTGTTTAAGCAAACCCCTGAAATCTAAATTAGAATAAAAATGTTTTGGCCATACTAATATCTAGAGGTTCAGTCGTCTTCATCATCGTCAAATATCAGTTTGATGCTGGATAGATTAAGGGGCAGGTTTATTAAAATCAGGAATAAGATTCCTGAGGGATTTCCAGCAGTCAGGGAGTCAGTCTGCTTTCACAATTCTTTTGACAACTTTAACCAGTTGAATTAAATTCTTTCCTGTTGAGTATTCCAGTTAAGTTTCATGGTTAAACTATAGCATGCTATGATATTTGTGATATCTGCAAAAAAGAATGGTGAAAGTGTTACTGACTTCCATTGCCGTCCTACTGTTTTTAAATCTCCTTCCAGAAGTCAGGCCAAGGCCAAAATTGTGTCAGAAATCTCTTGAGTTTGCTCTCTTTATAGAGAGCAGTGTAGGTAATCCCTTGTACCCTATTATCAAAAACAATTTTATAGGTATAATGGCTTTAAAGTTACCCTGACATTTTTTATGCCAGTTACTGGGGCCCAATAATCCAGAAAGAAGCAGATGAAAGCAGGGCATGATGTTACTGGGAGGGTAGGCCCCATTCCCTCTCTCCTCTTTTTCCTTTGGGAGTTTATTGACCAAGGATTATTTTCAGTTAGGTGTCTAAGGGTGGGCTAGGCAGTTAGCCTTACCTGTTCCTTTCAGCAGGCAAAGTTACCTGGAGAACAGCAACCTCCCTCCCACCCTAGGGAGGGCTGTAGGAGATTACTTATGTCACAGTTGCCGGGGTTGGCTTGACTGTGAGACCCGGTGGGGGGGGGGGCGGCATTTAAATGGGCAGTTGTTAAGGTGAGGGGGTAGTAGGCCTTGGGTTCTGGTGGGGAAGTGGATATATTTGGATGGGGACTTGGCAGGGTCATGGAGGCATGGTCCAGGGTTTAGGCCTCTGGTCTCAGGGTCAGTCTTCTTGGAGAATTCTTTACTGTTTTTAAATGCTTGTACAGGTAGTAAAAATAAATAAATAAATAAATATATATATATATTTCTCCAAAAGTTATGTGCACTCCAGCGTAGATCCATTAGCTTTATTAATAACTTACATCATAGCTCAACATTTGAGCTATGAAGTAAGTTATTAATAAAGCTAATTGATCTACGCTGGAGTGCACATAACTTTTGGAGAAATATACAAGGTACAACCCTATGTAGCACCCGCTCATTTTGCCTAAAGGATTAATTAAAGGGAGTGCGGACCTATTGGTGTATTATATATATATATATAGTCCAAGCAATCGGTAGCACACCACTTACAAAACGTTGAATGCCCGAGTGCTAGTTCAAGCAAAAAATACAAGTAACTGCAATGGTGAGTTCGGATACCAGTGATAGTATGTATGTTCGTATAACTTTATTTATAAAGCGCTACTTATGTACGCAGCGCTGTACAGTAGAATACATTAGTATAAACAGGGGTATTAAAATAGGTAAATACAAAGTATTACAATAAGCACAAATAAATACAAGATACAGTTGCAATAAGTTAAGAGTCAAAGACACAAGAGGATGGAGGTCCCTGCCCCGTAGAGCTTGCAATCTATATGATAGGTGCTTTGGGGGGCACGGGAGGTTTATGTCCTCATAGCACTCTCCACTCAGTATGGTGTGCAATAAACCCTTATGTTCTATATGCCTATTCTGCTTTTTCTTTTTCCCTGTGTTGTTTATTTATGTTTTTTATGTTCCTTGTGAGTCGGTGGTTGCCTAGCAACGCAGTTTTAGCGCCACCTTGTATCTTTAAATGTGTTTATAGATGCATAACGCTGTTCTCCCTTATGAAAGTTCCTGTTTGGAACTGAAACGTCGGACAAATAAAAAACCATGCTTCAATACTTTATGTAAAACTTTTATTTTTTAATGATGCAGTTTTGAAAAAAATCCTGTGAGTGCTGGCCTCCATTGCAGTTACTTATATATATATATATATATATGTATGGTAAATTAGTAAATTATCAATTCCTGGACCAGCACTTCCTTTGTGATATGGTGTTTTTTATTTTGCGCTCATTATAGTGAAGTCTGATTATGTATTATTCTTATCAAGAATAATACATAAGTGTGTTGGCAAACTTTAAATATCTAAAACAATACAAAAAGGTGCCATGTTGGAGCCTTTTTGCATTGTTACAGCTTTCAAAGTTTGCTAACACATTTAAGTATTGCTAGATGAAGCTATATAGAGACAAAGATTACAAATCATGACAACCAAATTAATATTGACTTAGCAACTGCATCTGTAAGTAAGTTTTACAAAGCTTGTTTACATTTGACTTTCTAAGGGTAAGCTTAACTTGGTAAATGCTTCCATACTGGCTAATTTTAATAATAAATACATATTCATATAAAGAAACCCTAACTGAATGCTGGTAAACACCATCTATATTTGTATGTTTATCAGGATTTGCTGTTGCAGAATTATTTGCACAGAGACACTGATTGGAGAAGGGAAAACAGCTGTGTGTGCATTTTGGGATGTTCCCTTCAGCAAAATTGGCCATAATTTCCTGAGTATTGGCCAGAGGTGACAGCTGGAAATCTTTACTTTCAGATGGGGAGTCATCAAGGGACCAATCAAAAGGCTGTTTAAAATGTTGCAGAAGGCACTATTATTTGCCTCTGGCATTTCATTTTTTCAAGCACAATATGTCCTCATAACATTAGCAAATCAGTCACAGAATGAAGAGGAATCTGTAAAACTGCAGTAGATAAATGACAGAATAGTAAAAGCTCTAGTGACTGTAACAAAAAACTACTTTTCCCCCCAGTAAAGTTCAGATAACAAAAAGTAACAAGCACAATACTACCTAGTTTTGGAAATTCTGTCAACTCTGATTGTAAAATATTGTCTACAATTTGGGTTTATCAAGATTTACATTGATTTTAATAGACAAATATTTGAATATTGCAAATGTACATGCTTGTACGAGACCTATCCGTTGACATCACATGCAATGTAATCTTTGAACCTACTGAATCATTCTATACATTAGGCCAAAAACTATAAATACTGTAAAGTGTGTGGAAGTTAATCAACAGTAAAAATAGATTCAGATATTCTGACATTTCTGCACTGTCTATTTTTATTTTTACAGTTTACTCCCCAAATATTTGTATTCATCTTATTCATGCAAACACTATTTAGATGTGAAAACATGTTAGATGTGAAGAGATGGCAACATCAATAATTCCGTGATACTGCCTTCCATTGCATTATTATTGATGCAGTGTGAAGTACAGGCAGGTGTCTGTTTTCTAAAGTAAAAGAGACTGTGATGATAATGGTTGTTTGCCACGACTTTAATTATTGTTTAATTTATTTTTATTTTGAAGGGGCTCTGTCTATAAAATGCCTGTGGTTTACCAACATTTGAGGAGCACATATATCTCCCTACCACTTGTGTCCCTATTTTTAAATTCTAATATTTGGGATCCCTAGTTCAGCAAGGATCTAAAGTTTTGTTAACTAAGGGGGTCATTTACATTTAGCAGGGCAGGGTGCAAGCCTGCTCCACAGTCATTGGCACAAGTATATCAGAGTCTTACAACAACACTGGAGAATACTAGGAACAGATCAGAAAATAGCACTATGGGTGCCAGAAGTAGTTGCCAAAAGACCCCTTCCCCCCATTTGGGTAATATGCTGGCGAGAAGTTAATATATAGGCCCAAGCAGAAAACAGTGGAGTTGTAGTTAGGTAAGAAACCTGTGAGGGGGAAGGTATCCATGTGGAAATTGTGAAGCATTCTCATTGATGCACACTATTAGATATTTTTTGGCCCTTTAAGTAACCCCATGAAATACATAAGTTTATTAACTGTAAGACAAGGGAGTAGTATATAATCTGAAAAGGCCATGCTATAAAGTGTATATTGGAAAGACTACTAGGCAGTTGGACACTAGGCTATAAGAACACAGAAGAACAACTGATCCCCAGAGCCCAATGGCAACACACTTTAATGAACACACAATGCGACTGACCCCAAATATTTGCATGCATGGGGGACTAAAGAAATTATGCCCTCATGATATAGGGGGTTTGGGTAGACTTATTCTTAAAAGAGAAGTCAGGTGCATATTTGTGATGGATACCTTTGCTCTGAAAGGGCTTGGGGATTGGGACTTTAAGCATCGGATCAAATAGTAGTGGAGAAAAATGGGAATCCGCATCCCAAATGCTGATTTCTGCCTTTACCCAATTAGTGTTTTTTAATAATTAAGTTGGACCTTTGCTTTGTGGATAAATGCAGCTCTGCTGAGCACAGCTATGCTCCAGACGCAAATGCTGTGTAAAGGAGCACAAGTACATTAACAAAAGACCCCTTTTTGTTTTCGTTTTGTTTGTATTTTTGTTCTCCTTTCAAGCTGGTTTGTACCTTTTCATTTGCTCGGATTATTAACAAAAACTGCATTTCTATTTAAAATCTCCTGATGTTTATTGCTTCTCTGCATCCATTAGGTCCCCTCCCAATTAATCAAGGTGAGAGGCAATGACCGTGATCCTGTTCTTTTTTTCTTTGCAGAGTATAGGGGACAACAAAAATAAAAACATTAATTCTTTTGTGACATCTTTCTCCATCTGCTGCGAAGATAATGAAAATCTGGTGGTAACATTATAGTCAGCTGGAAAACCATAATCCAGTTCATGAATCACTAATTGATGTTAGACTGTTTTTTTCCACTGTAATAATCATTGTAATCAGTACCACTGAGATGTGAAACAAAAAGTGTTTCATTTGAATACAGGATAAATGTGGTAGCATTCTGTGGTGCCCCTTGCCCCTTAACTAGTTATTTGTTTACACCCTGGTATTATCCTCCAAACACTTAGGCAAATAAATACCAACCAAAGACCATTCTGCTTTATGCCTCTCTTTTCCCTATCACCTTAGGATCTGTACCTTTCTTTCAGTACAATACCATTGCAGAGAGGAGCATGGATTTTGTGCTTATCTGCTGAGCTGCAATATAGATATAGTGCACTAAATCATTCATTGGGCTACCATGCAAGCTTCAAGGTATTCATTAAATGTAAGTCTCTTTCTCAGAGTGCTTCTCGGCTTAATGGTCCACCATGTTGAAATCTGCAAGCCAAATTGTTGATTAAACAGATAGTCCATTCATGCTTAACTAAGTTGTATTGATTTCTGCTTGCCAATCCATATTTTTTTTAACAAAATAGGTCTTACCATGAAAGCGAATACAATATGCATGATCATAATATTTTGATTCATTTAATCTATCTTTAATTAAGTTTTCACTTGTCTGACGTATTGTGCAAGCTTACTATTAAATGCTTCTTTACATGAATGGAATAGAAGTGTATATTTTGTTTTAACTCATCTTTATTTGGTCTCGCTGTTCCAGCTCCAGTATTCAATAAAACTGGCTTTCAGCATGTCATTAAATGGTAATTAATCTTCTTTTTTCTTCTATCTTCTTTGCATTAAGCAAATGGTCTTTATAAGAGTTGAGTGTACAGTATAACTAAATTTAAGTAGCAGATCTTATTTTAGTTTCCAAGATGTTTCAGATTAATAATTGACTAAAGAATCAATGATGAAGTGTGAGGGTGTGTATTTGTACAATATAATCTTCATATAACTGCTTACAGAATTTTAACCAATTTTAAACAATTTTTTGGCCATTTAATTTGCATGGATGTAAAACAACACAAAAAAACACAATATCATTTTTCCTCTATGAATATACACAAATGTATTTTTACATAAACTACATTACAAAAACAAAATATTTGCAATACAATGTGCACATAGGAAATGATTTGTGTTTGTTACATGGGAATTTGTGCAGTAAAAAAACGATATGAAATTAACATTTGCAGAATATATCTCTTTTTGAGAGTAGTGCAGTTGATTTTGGATTTGAATATACCAATAAAATAATATGTTGCACGACCCTGATATTCAACATTAGTGTTGAGAAAAGTATAAATAGAGAAACCCCTACGGTGACAATTCCTGCCTGCTGCTGTCACTACCCTCAGCATTACAGAAAAATACAAATGCAAAGGCACTCGGGTGTAAAGTGATGTCCTGTTTCTTTCCTTTTTGCATTTATAAAGCTATTGCTTGTTTCTGATACAACAGCATTTTTCAGAAGCACAGTTTTATAAATGGCATGGGCAAATGATAGATTTTTCACTATGTAGACTCCACCATGGGCCAGATATGACATGCAGCACTTTGCAGTAATGGATTTGGGTTCTTTGGATTTTATAGACATTCCATTTTGCTTCTGACAGAAGAAAGATATATTTCTTGTCACAAAATTGTGTATTTAAGAAATACATTTTAAAGAGAGTTTAGATTCAGTCTAAACTCCAGATTTGCATGCCCAAACAATAATACTTCCACATTATATACTACATAACAGTTTCATACCATTAACAATTTTCTACCTTATACAGGAACAAATAATACAACAACAAAATAGATGCTATCATAAAAACATACGATTAGCAGCATCACAAAGTATACAGCCATTTAATAAAACTGAGCAACCTGAAAGATTGTTGCTTGTGATGTGCAAATCCGTCCCATTTCGCTTCGCAGAAAAATTTGTATAATATTTTCAAAGATTTGCAAAATAATGAAAAAGTCACAAATAAAAAAAAAATTGTCATGAGCGACTTTTTTTTTGATGCATGTCACTTTTTTTTTTACACACACAACAATTTTTTTTTGTTGCAGGTGACATTTTTTTGATGCCTGTTTCACGGAAAAAAACGCCAATGGCGAAACGCAGAAATTCGGCACAAATTCATGCCTGCCGAATTATTTCGCCCAATGTTGCTCCTTGTGGTATCTATTTCTGACATTCCTTTATTTGGGCAAATAAGTAATAGCTAATCCAGTATTTTTGCAATTCGCTCCCAGAAGTTGTAGAATGTTCTTTTTTGTTCTCTGCAACTTTAAATTTATTTGTGATGCCTACGCTAGGGGGCACATTTACTAACCCACGAACGGGCCGAATGCGTCCGATTGCGTTTTTTTCGTAATGATCGGTATTTTGCGATTTTTTCGGAAATTATCGCAACTTTTTCGTTACCAATACGATTTTTGCGAAAAAACGCGAGTTTTTCGTAGCCATTCCGAAAGTTGCGCAAAATCTGGCAATTTTTTTGTAGCGTTAAAACTTGCGCAAAAAGTCGCGATTTTTTCGTAGAGTTAAAACTTGCGCGAAACGTCGCGCCTTTTAAGTTTTAACGCTACGGAAAAGGCGCGACTTTTCGCGCAAGTTTTAACGCTACAAAAAAATCGCCAGATTTTGCGCAACTTTCAGAATGGCTACGAAAAACTCGCGTTTTTCGCGCAAATCGTATTGGTAACGAAAAAGTCGCGATAATTTCCGAAAAGTTGTAAAGGCGCCGAAAAAATCGCAAAAAAATACGAAAAAGTCGCAAAATGTTCGTTTTCCAATCGGAATTTTTCCAATTCGGATTCGAATTCGTGTCTTAGTAAATCAGCCCCTAGGTGTCTCATTGATTTATCTCTTGCTTAAAAAAAATAGAGGAGTAGAAGTTGACTGGTGGATAAGTTTAATGAAGAAGGTTACAGTTATAGTTATTGTGTGATACATACAGTATGTAACCTGGAGAGCTAATAAAAATATCCCTGTTTGTTTAATACAGGTATGGGATCCCTTATCCGGAAACCCATTATCCAGAAAGCTCCGAATTACAGAAAGCCCGTCTCCCATAAACTCCAATTTAATCAAATAATTCAGAATTTTAAAACTGATTTCCTTTTTCTCTGTAGCAATACAACAGTACCTTGTAATTGATCCCAACTAAGATATAATTAATCCTTATTGGATGCAAAACAATCCTGTTGGGTTTAAAAAATGTTTTATTGATTTTTTATACTTAATGTATGGAGATCCAAATTACGGAAAGACCCCTTATCCAAAATAAGGGGTCCTGAGCATTCTGGATAATGGGTCCTATACCTGTACAAAGTCTGCTATAGCTTTTTAAATAACAGATTTTATTGTATTGTTGTAACAGGTATGAGATCTGTTATCTTGACACCTGTTATGCAGAAAGCTCAGAATTACATGAAAGTCCATGTTCCACAGACTCCATTTTAATGGATGTATTCAATATGTAAATGATGTATTAGTAGACTTAAGGTATGGAGATCCAAATTACAGGAAGATCCCTTATCTGGAAAATCCTAGGTCCCAAGCATTCTGAAAAAAAGGTCCCATACTTATAAGGGAGTCATATTCAAAAAATCACCATTAGTGGAAGAAGAGCTCAGGTCTTTACTGGGGCTGAAAAAAACACCATAGACTACAAAGCAGTTCCGGTTCTAATCAAGCAGTGATAAAGTAATTACTTGGGGCTCAGGCAAATATTGTCTTGACGCAGACCGATAATATCATAACAGATATTCAACAAATAGACATGTATTCTGACAACTCAAGGCAATGATAAAAAAACAGATAGTCAGTGTAGATTAGGATGAATATTGAAAAAGCTGGGCATCTTTTCTGTGAGATTATCAATAGATATTTTTCTGCACATCAGTACTTCAGTGTAGCACCTTTATGGGGAAGTGTTGTGTAAAAATAGCTGAACAGGTTCTTTAAAGCTGTACATCACTCATTTTAGTGATGATGCAGGGTTATGCAAGAAATGGGCTATAAAAAGCGCAGCAGCTAAATGTTTCATGGTTTGGCCATCTGATGGCATAATGGTAGCCTTCAGCTTTTCATCAGCTCAGTTATCTCAACCTAAAGGGGTCATGTCAGCCACTAGGAATCCTAAAAGATGCACAGGACAGATGCTGAGACAAATAGCTGTCGGCTGCAATCATGTTGAAAGAAGCCGAATGAAACTCGTGATACATAATTTAAAAGAAAAGACCACCTGTTTCCTGTTCTTTCTGCTTCAATCATAATTAAATTGTGTGTTTTCATGATGTCCTCATTTGCCTATGGCATGCAACTTTCCCATCCTACTTTGCCTTTACTACTGCAATCTGATTGAGAGGTGTATCATACAGAGTGCCACTTTGGGAGAAATGTAATAAAAGTCGGTAATGGAAGAATAATTCAAAATGCCCAAATTTAAGCCTCTGCGTGAACAAATTTGCCTTTGCTCCAATTTAATATGGGCTCAGCAACACGGAAACTGTTTAGTGACCACTTCTGCCAGTGGAAGGAGTTTTGTGAACTTTATTGCTTGTGACAGTGCACAGTGTATGTAATAAAACTTCTTAATGAAAAAGTTAAGTTTGCTCAAATAGATTATGCCACCTTTAACCATGCCTTAAAAAGTTTGCATTTCTTTTCTGTTGTTTATTAATTTTATTACAATCCCACATATGTTTTTATTTGCTGATAGCTTCTAAATGGCATTGTTCATTCCTAGATAGTTTGTCCTAATTTTTTAACTTTTCTCTTTAGAAATGTGTTTAGATTTGAAAGGCATTTAAAAGTCAAGAAATATACTTCAAGGAAAACTATACCCCCAGAATGAATACTTAACCAACAGATGGTTTATATTATGTTAAGTGGCCTATTAGTGAATCTTACCAAACTGGATTATATATATATATATATATATATATATATATATATATACATATACAGTATATCAGTAAAAATTGCCCTTTTACATCCTTTCCCTTGAGCCACCATTTAGTGATGGGCTGTGTGCTCCCTCAGAGATCACATAATCAGAAATAATGCAGCTCTAACTGTAACAGGAAGTAGTGTGAGAGTAAAAGACAGAACTTTGTCCATTAATTGGCTGATATGACCTAACATGCTTGTTTGTGTGCACCTGATTCGTATAATCCTGGCCCTTAGTGCTGTTTTTTTACCTACATTGACCTACATTGTTCAACGGTATAGTAGTCCTTTCATTTTCAGCCCTTCCTTCCCAAAAGAGATTTTTGTTGTGGGGAAGGGAAGTCCAAGTTTTTTCTCTGTTGGGGTTATAAGCAAATGTAAGGTGCAGATATTTTTAGTCCTTTGATGATAACAGCAATTAGTTTGAGGGTTACCATTCCAAAGAATACCCACTGATTATACACCATCCAAACTTACCTTGTTATTTGGACATGCTGCCAAGCTAGTTTTATGGTAGTGGATAATGCAGCTAAAGTTGGTCACAAGCTGTATGACATGATGGTCAGCATTTCAAAGCAAATCTGTTTAATATTTCTGTACTTGCACAGGCATACTCATACTCAATGAACACTATATAGTTGCATAACCAAAAACAAGCCCATTGTTTACCAAATGAGCCACTGACTTGAACAGGTGCAATATAATTTGCCGGTACGGTTCACACAATATGGTTGTTAGACCCTGTATGTAAAATCATCAGAATGAACATGTACCAGTGTATAAGTTATATTTAGGGAAAAAATAAGGATTGTTGGATAAAGTAAGTAAGTAATATCTCTCTAGGCTAAGGTATAGTGTGTTTAACACTCTTATAGTGGCTAGATGAAGAATATAATAACAGAGCTCCATTAGACAAATGTAAAGGGTTAAATATTCTTTTAACCTTGCATTTCATCTCATGGACAATATAAAAGACAAATGAAATTATCTGTGTGCCATAGACCTGACATAGCTCTGACATAGCCCTGTCCCTGCTCTTTGACAATGTAAATTTCTGGACATCAGTGTGACGCAGTGATTAACAGCATCCTCCTGACATTCTCCATTTATGCTTGCAGCTTGGTTTTCAAATCTTCAACAGACCTGCTGAAAAAGAATACTGCTATATTAGAAGATATATTTGAATTTTTGGGTGAGAAGTAGATCTTCTCTGCTTACTCGCTGCTGGGGCCATTAAACCTTTGTAGCCGTGACACACATGCATATGAATTTTTTTTTGTGCAGCATATGTTTGTGTCTATTGGAAATAGATAACAATATCCAGCATGCCAAGTTCTCTGCAGTTAAACAACCTTGGGGACCTTCCAAGATAAACCAGTGTGAGACAAGTGTTTGCAGAAGCATCCTGCGCCAAAGAAATAGCTTATACATCGGCACTAGCTGATAAAAGAAAAATATTCCAAATCACTTAATGCTGTTTTTCTTCTGCAGCCAAATATATCTACTTGAACACAATTCCAAGATATGCATGTATGGATATGTTATAGAGTGCTACTTGTACATGCAGTGCACACATTTTATACATTAATAATGTACCCCACAGCAATTTTGTTTGGTTTGAGAGTGTTTCAGTCAAGATGCAGAATGTTTACCACTGCAGGGGAAAATTTAAGTTTAAAAGGCAGGTTGAGCCTCCCTATCAAAATGAACTGCCACATGATTAGAGTATGAGGGCACAAAATACAAGGTTCTTATGATACCACAAACCAATTTGGGAATTAATAACCTGGTCACATAGCAAGTCTGCAGTGCTAAAATGAGACACTTTGTTCCCCAGAGAATGAATACCCTGAATGAAGGCTGCTTGTCCTATTCAGGGTATTAGCTGACTGATCTCTGGGCTCATGAGTAGTTCAAAGCTCCTTAATTATATAGTGCATATAATCAGGAAGTCATTTGTGCCTTTGTACAAGGTCATTTCTCTCTGTTGGTTCAACACTGCAACTTATACACAATTATTTAAGCAAATTATTATTAGCACATAGAATATATTATCTATATATAAACAACCTTCCTGAAAACCTTTGGGATTTATTATTCTACAGGCTTGCATTTGTTTGGATAGATTTGCAAGCAGAAGACTGTATATTATCAGGGTCATTTTTCTTGCAATTTAGAAGGCTAGCTTAATTGTATTTCTAATGCCAGATATATAACCTGATTAGGCCCTTTACTGGCAAGGAGTGTTCCCACTGCAGTGTTGCAGCTTATCATATATATATATATATATATATATATATATATATATATATATATATATATATATATAAATATACTTCAAGTCTTATCACCATGCACCTTATGGGGAATGAAACTTCAAATGAATGGTGACATGAAAGTCATCCACTTTTATTTTTTTTTCCTGTGTTGGCTCTTCAACCAGTATTGTTTTTACCGTGCCCTTTTCTACCATGCTCAAGAGACCTCGATAAAGGTCTTTGTTGAGACCGAAACATTGGTTCAATAAATGTATTTTTTGCTTTTCACTAAAGAGTTGTGAGCGCGGTGCTACATGTTGTTCTATAATTTACAGACTCCTGCACCTGTAATTTACAGACTCCTGCACAAAATTTGCAACAAAAATATAGTACAAATTCATCTGGAGTGATTACAGTAAACCATAACATTTTATGCTTCTATAAATAAAAGTCTGTATTCTACAATTATTATGCTTTAAATTTCACTATGGCATTTTCACCAATATTTGAAAAGGAAATAACATCCATAAGCGGCTAATGTTCTTTAGCGATATGTATAGCTGTGTATGTCATGTACCCATAGGCCCTGCAGCCTTTCTCATGACCTTCTTTCTCACATTTTGTGTATATCAACTCCAATGAAGTTTTGCTTGGTGATAAAGCTTTCTGACTAATTGCCCTTTTAGAAATGTCCACTTGCCTTGTTTTCTTACTTGTGTCTTTGGTTTCAGATATCTTTGGCAAATCTCAGTATACGTAATTCAACAGTAATCAAGGGTGTTTTGCTTTGAATAAATACAGAGGAGATAATATAAAGCCCTCTGGGGCTTTATATTATCCAACTGCATTCTAAAACACATCTTGGAGAAGAAAAACAAACACATAGATAGAAATTTGTGTTCCGAATTTTTCCAGTAATAAAATTTCTCATTTGATATCTGTTTTTATTAATGTATTTATGGATCCCTTAGCAAATACTGACAGAATTTAAGTAATTATAACATAATAATGATGAGATTGAAAAAAGACATACCTATCAAGACCTTTTCTTCAAATAATTTCTACTTCAGTGTTTCAAAGCTTGTAATGTTGGAAAAACAGTAGTTTACCTACAGTCAGAGGTTTTTAAGTTTAACTTCAAGTGTGTAAGAGGTCTCCTCTGAATCTAGAAGGATAAATGATTATTTCATAGTGGACAGTCAAATACCTGAACATTCATGGTTATTGGCAGGTTCAGACAAACACTCTCCTCACCAAGTTCTGTGCATGACTAATTAAAGGTCTTGGATTTCTTCTATATCAGTCTCTGTAGAATTGAGTGATGAAATTAATGAGACTATCTGCATAATGATTTTGTGTGTTTCCAGTGAAGAAGAAGAATTATAGGACTAGTATACAGAAATATATAGAAATCTGATTCAGCAATAATATTTAATTGTGTGCATAGATAAGTGTGGCAGGGAATGTATATTTGGCAGGTTTGTATGGAAAATCTGTGTGGCATATCATTTTGGGCAGTTATAATGGAATATACACTCAGGGGCATATTTATTATAGTGTCTAAGCCAACATCATCAGTGTTGTTGCTCATAGCAACCAATCAGATCTTTGCTTTTATTTTCTACCTTGTAGGTGACTGTTAAATTCTAATTGCAGATTAGTTGCTCTGGGCATAATAAATATGCTGCTATTCACCATACAGGAAAATTGTTCTGAAAGTTCAGTTAAGAAATGTGTTCTGTAAGTGCATGATTATTATTATTATTTTTATTGTAACCCTTATTTGGCTGTATTAGTCAAATTGTCCAGCTAGGATAGAGCATTGGGTACACATGACTCTCTTTCCACAGGATGTGCCTTCGTAAAGTGGAAGCAACTACACAGAGGGTGTTGTATAACTACACTCCTACTGCAACGTGTATATGTAAAGTACAATAATTAAGCAGGTGGACGCCAGGAGCTCTTGCAAACAAAGAATAACTTTTTATTTGTCCCATACAAATTGGGAATGCAGGGCAAGTCAATAGTCACTCTCTGATGAGGTATAACAGGATTTCAGCAATAGAATTGATGTTAATGCAGATTAAGCAGTTGAAGTATGGTGTCCGCCAGTTTATCCCTCTCATATAGAGCATGGGCAGGGTAAAGGCAACCAACAGAGTGACAGGAGGTAAGTCCACTGGTTTATCCCTCTCTTGTAGAGAGTATGGGCAGGGTTAGGACTGGCCTAGTCCCTAGCAATTCTGTGTCCCTAAGCTAAGGCAAGTAAGCCTGTAGAAGACTACTCCTTAACTCTCCTCTCCTGGGTGGAGCAAGAAAGCTGCTCTTTCTAGATATAATTATTCATTGTTGCACAATAAATAGACATATACATTAAACATACTCAAAAAACATACAAAACAGCCAGTAACCGGTACATTATGTAAAGAGGGCCCTGCCCAAAAGAGCTGAAAAAATAAAATGTTATTTTTTATTATCAGAGGGACAGATGTTTAACATCCCCAGTTCAGTTTTCTGCTCTTCTATTTGCAGAAAAAGAAATGCAAGTCTGTCACTAGCAAGCTACGGTGATATTCATGCTTTTTGTTATTTCGTGGATCATTTCAAATTGTTCAGTAATAGTTTTCTGTGCCCCTGAGGCACTCTTTTGCTGCACCACTAAGCAGTATTACCTCTCTCACTTAGATATTCTTTTCAGTAACTGCATTGTGCAAGACAAGCCCACAGCATCTGCGTTTTGTAGGCCCAGTGGATCACTGTTCCTATTTTAGTAGCATCTTTTTTTCCCCTGAATTCAGCTAACAACCGGGCTAACTTCTGCCTCAGGATCACTGAACCTATTACTTCTGCTGCCGAGAAATAAATCACTCATAAATATAACCCAGACTCTCCCACCTTCTGTGCCCTCATTGTGATTCTCGCAGCTGTACAGTAAATGCAGGGGACGTTAATCAGCCAGAAAGGTGCAGTGACATCAACCATAAAAAGCCAGGAAAATGTTCCAGATACGCTTACTGTTTTAATGCTTTGCTCAGTCCAGACCTGGAGTTCATAAAAGTTCCTGAACTTTGCAGCCTCATTAAGGGAAAAATAAACAGCACTGAGCTGAAAATTTCAACTGCTCTTTATTACAGAGGACCTATATTTTCGTGTTTTTGATGTAGCATTACACATTATGTCCACAAATCTGTACAAATTAATTGTTACCATCTTCACTGAATTTTACTTCAGGTTTAGACTTTTTTTAAATTCCGACTTTCTTTGACTTTCATCTAATCATCTGAGAGGACTATACTTGCAAATGAATTATATTTCACTTGCTATAATAGTTCAAGCAATAGTACTTTTTCCTGGTTGTGCTATATGTACATGTATAGTGTAAAACAGTAGTTATGGAGAAATAATCTTTTACTGCACTGCAAGAGAAGAGATTTTAGAGAGCTACAAAAGAAGCCATTTGGCATTTGCTTCTCCAAGGCTGCTTATTGCAGTCACCTGGAAGTGCTTGTTTAAGTTCATGTTAGGGAATTGTCACCTGAAAACTCTAAACTATTTTGACAATTTGTAAGGATTATGCTGGTCTGGCATAGAAGGCATTTGCGCCCATTCTAGGTCGATCATGACTTGCATGAATTTCAAATATTTAAAGCCTGCTGATGCCAATTCCTTGTTCAAGGGTCTTCTGTGGCTGTTCCTGTGTAAGCAACTATCCCTGAATTTCTGATATTGACTTTGGCCTTTTATTTTGATACTTCTTGTACTCTGTCTGCCTTGACCTGTGCTTTTACTTTGATTAGAAACTTGTTTAACTCCTTGGTGACTTGATTTTGGACTTTCATCAGCCTTGTCTTGTTTTTTCTAGTGCCTGTTTATGTACCTACCTTTTTATTAGCATTTCTAGAAAGTTAGGTACTAGCATTTCTGGCATTTTAATTTTTATACACATGCTGTGAAGCCATTAGACTACAGCAGGTGTGGATAAGGATTTCACTATGCAATTATCCAGTTGTCATATGGCATTCTATGATTTTAGTGCCATTCACTTGGCTCAGCTTGTGGAACTGCATATCTTCCATTGTCTCAGCAATATAAACATTTTAATTGTTTTCCTGGAGCTCAGGCACTGTTTTATAGATTACTTTTATGGTTTCTGAACTGTAGGTGAGCTAAAATTATCATTTATGCGTATTATGAGCTCTCATTTATTTTTCTCTCTTCAAAAAGAAATAACTAACATTCTAGGTCAAATAAAGATAATGTTCTGCCACATCAGAAAATAATATTTGTATGTTAAAATGTTTTGCAACTACATTGACCTTTTACATGTGGTTGATTACATTATATTAACCAAACTCATTTTAAAATAACATGTTTTCATTAGTAATAGTCACTGCTGGGTCTATGTTTGAAATAAATATCTGCATAAGGACTATTTATAGAAAGCATGGGGTTTTATGGTTGATTTGAGGCGCAAACTCTAGTGTTACCATGTCCAATGCCAAGCAATGGCCAGAGTTATGTACAGGTCACTGCCATCAAATTTGCCTTTGGGGTAGTAGAAAGGCAATATAGAGAATATAAATATAAATGGCATTTCACTATCTGACAGTATGACTGGGTTTGGCAGATTCCAGAAAAACAGTACCTGCTTGAATGCATTATGCAGATGTTTGGTGGAGGAGGAAAGCAAGCCTTAAGGCTGCAGTGTATAATTCTATTCTTCACAATTCTCTACTTTCTACTAAATCCCCCCAAATAGCTTCCACTTCAGTGCCATCCATAAGAGAAATGGAAAAAACAAGCACCAATGCGTACCTTTTTTAGCATCACCTACTTACTCATGTTAGAACTCACACTTCTCTCACTTATTTAAAATGTTCAGACCCCACACACAGACTTCGCTTATCCGTTTGGCTTTGAATGTTGAACCAATACAAATATGTCACCTCATGTTTAGAATGATGCCGTTGTCTTTAGTGGTTTATTATATATTCTCCTTATATTTCTATTCCATCATTTGCCTAGTCATTGATTTTTGTGGAGTGTCAGAAAGTCAAGTAGGTTTTGTCATGAATGTTCAGCCAAATGTGCTCAATTAATCACATCACTTTCAGTCTTACCGAGGTCTCTTCTTTTCACGGCATATTAGCCAAAATAATAGGCAAATGGGCATGTACATAATAGGTTCACAAAAAACTAAATTATTATGCATTTTTGTTAAGTCAAAAATCAATCACACATATAAGCATCTTTTTTTAAATGTAGTTTGCATACTTTATTAATTTGCTTTATTTTAAAAATCACCTGTCAGGTAGCTATCCAAACCTGGGTTGACAGAATGCTCATTATGTATAATGTTAAGTTGACTATGAGATCTATGTTTCTGAGTGAAATAGACATTTCACAGCAAGGTCTTTTGTATGTCCTGAGGGGAATAAGGACATTCAGTGGCCATTTCACAATACACTGTAATATTAATTATTTGCTGTGAAACAATTACTAAGCATAGCACATTTATTTTATATCCTCTGCACAATAAAAGTAATTATCTTTCATGTGTTTTATTTTAAATTGCCACAAATAAAATCTCATCAGACATATTTACATATATGTGCCATGTTTTTACTGCTTGCCTAAGCAACAGCATTCACTTAAGACCATGGCATTTGACCAGATGTATTATATAAAGATTAGTTCAGACAAAGCAAGCTATGTGGCAGCTACCACAAAATCTATAATATATATAATAGGCTTAAGCCCTTAAGAAGGATATTAATGAGCCAGAGAAAGTGCAGAGACGTGCAACTAAACTTGAAAAGGGGATGGATGATTTAAACAATGAGGTTAGACTGTCAGGGTTGGGGGTTGTTTTCCTGGAAAAAAGGTGCTTGTAAGGGGACATGATTACTCTGTACAAGTACATTAGAGGGGATTATAGGCAAATAGGGGGTGTTCTTTTTTCCCATAAAAACGATCAGCGCACCAGAGGTCACTCCTTTAGATTAGAAGAAAGGAACTTTTATTTGAACAGAGTAGAGGTTTTTTCACAGTGAGGGCAGTGAGGTAATACCCTTCCTAGTGATGTTGTGATGGCAGATTTTGTTAATGCCTTTAAGAGGGGCTTCTATGTGTTCTTGAACAAGCATAGTATCCAAGGCTATTGTGATCCTAAAATCTACAGTTAGTATCAATGTTGGTATATATGATTTACATGTATGGATGTGAGTGTATAGATAGGTCAGTATAGGTTTTTGGGCGTGCTGGGTTTACTTGGAAAGGTTGACGCTGGTCTTTTTTCAACCCCATGTAACTATGTATATACAAATTTGAAAAGAAGGAGTATTCTTCACATAAAGTAAAATATCCTCGTGTACTGGTATCAGTGAGGTAGTATACTCATTTTTCCTTTTATGCTTCATTGCTGGTATATGTTACAAGGGAAGGTTCTTTCTGTTGCTATAGGAGAAGGTGGAAAGTGAGGAACAAAATGTTGGTGGGAGATAGACATAGAGACAAGAGACCGATGTAGGGTTTACTCTATATATCTTGTTTCCATTTTTACCTGCATGTTTGCTTATCTCTTTATGAAAATATACTGTATCTGTGAGAGAATGCAGAGAAATGCGAGTGAGTGTTCTGTACTTTTTGTAAGAGTGAACTGCAAACGTATGTCCATATGGAGTGTGATATCTAAATATGGAGCCCATATGAAGTGTGATATATAAACACCCCTACTTTTATAACTCAGGGATTTCAAATACACAGCCCCTGTGAATAACATCTCACATCATCTGCTATAGTTAATCACTGGCAGAAGATTGAAATTTCTTGTTCTTTGAAGAAGTAGGCGTACCAGTCTGACACCTCAGCTCTAAATCTTGGCTTGTAATCTCAAGTATTCACTATCATGGAACTGGAATAAATGAGACAGAATTTGTGTCCTGTTCTCAAATGAAAAAGTTCTCTAATTGTTTTTGAAAACTCCTTATATATACACGGTTTGTGTTTTTTACCCTATAGTATATAGTAGGATTATGCTAGGGCCCATCTGAAGTGCTAAGAATACAGCTGAACATGGTGCAGCATCAATAACATCACATTTTGTTGCACAGCTATGCTTAGTACAGCAGGAATGTTTATCCCCCAAAACGTTACCATTTAGCTACTAATTGGGTTAAGTAGCCTACTAACATTTTTACTTCTAAGCATTTGATGATGCCCTGACAGTCATGTAGGGAGTTTGCTAACACCTCTCTTGTCTTGCATTCCTTGAGTGTGGCAACTCTTGTTTTCATTAGCTTAGTGCAGGGAAACAAATATGCTGACACAGACTTGTCATATCTCTGACTTGTCATATCTCTGAAGCACTTAGCAATGCTAAAACTGCAGGCTTAAGCAGTCATATCTTCACAGGTGTTTTGGGAAAACAGAACAAATGGAAAATAAATATACAATACATTCAACTCTATTTCCAGACCCATAGGAAAAATCAAAACCAAAGGGCAATTAGAAAGATTTACCTGTCTCTTTTAGGTGATATATCTTTCTATATGTCATTTTTCAAGAAACCCAGATGTCATATTAGTTCCCTTTCAATAACAAATATGACAACCTCCTAGCATGTGTGCATTTTTTTCACTAAAAAACTATTTCACAAAATCTAATCTATCCGTGATCTTGATTTTGTCCATTCAATACAATTCAAAAGCTATTAATAATATCCCACAAATATTGGTCAGAATAAGCACAGGACTGTGGTTGTTCCTTCAATTCACCAATGTGTAACTTCTGAAACACAGAAACGTAACACAAACACTATTAATCCTTTCAAAAGAGATATCATTTTGAACAACACTATACTGAGGAAAATGCAAATGGCACATATACAGAAGTCTAAAAATATTAGTTGGAGGAAATGTTCAGTGCTGATTTTAGTGGAAAGCAACATCTGTCACAATATAGCTTGAGGATATACAGTAGCACTCACAGAAATTCACAGATGTCCAGCGGTATCCTAATTTGTCACTTCAACTGACCAAGAGAATGTTAGGCTTGTACCAATGCACATCCGGCACCATATTCTGCCTTGATACAGTTTTGTTATGTATGATACACAAGGAAAATACTCTACTTTATCTCATGCTTCATAATGGGACACCTTTGCACAAAGTCAGTCCATTTTCTATTGACTAAACTAGTAGAAAATATTTCTCATTTTTTCCATCTGAACAAAAGACAGATTTGACTGTGCTGGTCTTTAATAGCAGAGGGAGATAAGTGTAAAGGATTTGCTATTCTAATCCTAACCTATTTTTAATCCAGTTTTTATTTTTCATTTTCAATATTTCACATTTATTAAGTATCTGCAAAACAATATAAAAAGTGTTCTCCTGTAGCCAATTTAAATTACTGCATGCCGCTGTACAATTCCACAGACAATCCATGGTTTCTAAATTAAACATAGAAAGTAAATAGAAATGTATTACCCATAGGGAAAATAAATGGTTTGTTGGATTGTTAAATCATTGCTGAAACCTGGCAAACTATATTTAAAATAAAGAATTCCTTCCCATAACATGTCTCTGCACAATTAAAAATTATATGTAACTAGCTGCTGTATTGTTTGCCATGAGACATTCTTTTTAAACAAGACAATAAGTAAAAAATGTGCACATTTAATATTGTATGATATTGTAGGAGATACATTAGCTGACTACTATCTGAAGGGTATTATTATTGCTACTAGCAACTGTTTAGTGGTTGGAATGCCATATATAAGAACAAATAGGGACAGAGTAGATAAAATATAGAGGTTATTTTCTAACATGGATGAAAGATTGCTGCTGTCCAATAACTCATTCAGCTGTAAGTTACTGGTCTAGTGGCACTGTTATGTTGTCTGTGTCCTTGTATAACCCACGGACATTCAAAATGGCTAGCAACTAGTAAAGGCTCATTCAGACCAGTGTGTTTATACTGTATGCTGTCAGACAGCATTATTACTGTCATTTGGATCTGACTGAAAAAGACTTACTAAACACAATGCAATTCCTTTGGGGCTATTTAATGCAAAGATGGAACATGCTGCAACTTTGGTCTGACAGATTGCATAGTCCAAGTCAAGCAGTGTTTGCATTCTAATATTACAGTATGCACACTGAATAACCAAATGACTGCATTCCATATATAAGTATGAATGAGAACTAAGTACAAGGTTAAAAATGGACAGGTTGAATTATTTAAGCCCCCTTAAAAAAAGACTAGTTCATGATTGCAAGAAACTACTCAACTGAGTTTAAGTCAGAATAAAAGTCAAAACTGAACTCAATTTTTTAATTTTCACAATTTTTTTATTTCGATCAATAGCATATTTCAATCAGCCTCTAATAGTCACATATCTGCATAACATAGAGAGAATTCATAGCACTGTTTCTTCATGAGAATTAAAGTGTTGTTTATCTTTTAAAACCCATATCATTTAGTTTCAGATGTGCCTTTAACAAAGTGAGATCTAAATGGGTGAGATTGGAGTTTCTTGATGCACTTGAAGCTCACTCATTGACACTTGCCACCTTGATTTTTCAAGCTCAGTAACCAGACTCTGACATAGAAACCTTTTTCATACTGAGTTTACTGCCTTTCCTTTTTTTAATTTCTTATTGTTTTTATTCATTTTCCAAAATATAGATTTAACAAGAATTATTTTTCAAGTAATAGTAACAGTAGCATAAATAAGCAAGTTAACCAAATAAAATAACTAACCCATATTAAAAAAAAAATTATACATATAATATGCATATGTTTGTCAGGAAAGCTTTCTTTAAATTTAGTTAGAATAAAATAAAACTAATAAATGCTCTAAGTTTAGATATTAGTCATCCAGAGTTGATAAGCTTCCAGAACTTGTTTTTTTTCCCAACAAAATCTCTTAGAACAGGCTTTTCTAGTCCAAATTGTTAGTTTCTCCTCTTATCACTTGTGCAATGTTGGAATATCTTGTTTTTTTACAATTTCTTGTGATCAAAAGTCTGCAAGTGTTTAGGATTTTTTTTTTATAGGCAATTTTTTTGGAAATTTTCCAGAAAAATGTAATAACATTGTACAGGAGTCTGAGGAAAGGTTTGTTGTGTATAGGTTGTAAATAAAGATCCAACAGAGTACCAAAATCATTGTATTTTGCCTTTACTTTTTACACATACTTTGTATCACATAGGCCTGGCCTGTTAATATTTAAGAAAAAAATAAGACATTTAAGACTTCTTAATCTTTCTTTTATTAAGCAATAGCTGGTTGTATAAAAATATGATATGATTTTCCCCAGTCAATGTTTAAGACTTGGTCTAGTGACCAGTAACTCTGGATGTGTGAGAAACTAATGTACGGCTTTGAAATGACTCCACATTCTGTGTGCTATGCCTTTCCTGATATTCCTCCTGGGGGTTTGATTTTATTTTGCAGGCTGAGAACATAAGAGATTTTAAAAGAAATTGAATTTTTATCTCATTCATCTCTATTCTTAACAGGTCGCAACTGAAGGTGTATGCTAAAGTCTCTTTAGTGTGTAGCTCTGAGATGCTCTTCTCATAGCTTCTCTGCACCTCGCCTTTACTTCTTATTTCTGAGGATGGTTATGAGCATTTCTAGCAAATGTCATGATACTTGGAATTTACTTTTAATGCCAAAGGTGTTTCATTGGAGTTTGAATGAGGCACTTTTTAGAATATTGTTTTGGAGCTCAAAGAGATACACTATTAAATAAAAAATCCTTTTAGGTCAAGCACATTCCCACGTTAATGTAAGATGAAAAACAAAAGAGGTTATTTATTAACCAGAGGATATGGGGGTATAGTAACACCCAAAAATGTTAGCTCTTACTGTTTGCTTTGCACCTTTCAGTAAATATAGACCCATAACTTCCATTTAATTCTTACTAGAATTTACTTCCAACAAAACCAGCAGTTGTAGGGCTGATACAAGGCGTTCAACCAAGCTGTCATATTAACAGGTACAATAGGTGGCTGCTTACTTCTCAGGCCACAGTTCTAATGATTCTGCCTGGGTTGTCGGCATTGGCATCTAGTATGATTGCAGTCCTTTCACCTGTTCCTTAGGTGAGAAATAGCATGTAATCACTGAATATAAGGCAACAGGGAAAAACAACAAGCTTGATAAATCATATATTCATAGTAATGAGATGTTTAGTAAAAAATACTAGAATACACTTAAATTCATAACTGAATTCATATCTTAATCAGTCACAGAAAAGCATTGAGTGCCAAGTTAAAACCCAGATGACTCTCTAGTATGTTTATGCTCAGGTGGGTTATTGATAAACTGATTTGCTGTTACTGAGCAGTCAGATCTCTGGGGACAATGTAAAATAATAGTGATTATTGTTAACAAGAAAAACATGGAAAAAGAAGTTTATAGAATACACAAAAGTGATAGAGGCTATACACTATAACAAACTCCCTGTTACACATGCACACTCCAAAGTGTAGGGAAAATTATTTAAGGTGTCTAAAGGCATAGGGTTAAACCCATGGTCACTGTTTCCCCAAGCCCCTTTCCATGTCCTTATTTATTAGTTACAACTCCGCCCCTTTCTCATGAGGTAGGGTAAAGGGCATAACCATCTAACTTTCAGGGGCTTTAGGGACTGTTGTGTGTTTTTTTTACTTTTAGGGGTATATTTATCAAGCTGTGTAAAAAGTGGAGTGAAGCTTTACTGGTGATGTTGCCCAGGGCAACCAATCGGCAAATAGATTTCAACAGTTAGAAAACCAAAGCAAAGCATCTGATTGGCTGCTACATCACCAGTATAGTTTTACTACACTTTTTACACAGCATGATACTCCACTGTTATAAATAATAATTACTTATACATCTGAAGAACCCTAGGTGATTGTTATTTTAACTTAATGATTACCTATTATCAAAATGTTTAAGAGACCAATGGCCCCTTTCGAGAATAAGTGAAACTTTTTCTTTAAATCTCTAAAATTACTCTGTACAGCCCCCAGAATAATATACCTTTTTCCCTGCTGCAGAAGATTTATTTAATTTCTCTGTTACAAGCAGCTGAGCTCTATCTCTCTTACTGACTTCCTTGTTTAGCATGAAGCCCCTCCCCTTTTGCATTCTAAGCACTCCTCTCTCCGACTATGAAGACCTCAAAGAGGTGCCTACTGTGCATGTCTGATTGATTTTAATTGGAGCTGAGGCAGTGGGCATGCCCAGTAGATGTCCCTTTATGTTTGATGCGCCACGTGACATCACCGTGCAAAATTCAAATATTTAAAGGCGCATGCAATAACATTGTGCATGACAATAACACTGGGCTACTTACTAGACAAACACATAAATCATGCGTTGATATGAATTTATAGCTCATATTCCAACATCAATTTATAGTCTTGCACCAAGGCCATTTCTGCCTTCCTTAATCAGCTTTATCACACTTGGCTGAATGTCCCCAAAAGCAGAGTGGTAGTTTACTTTCTATACCATCTCCGGAAAATGCTTCATTTTTGGCTTTGTGTCTTTCAGCTGATGCTCAAATCACTGTTTACTGAATAGTCATAGATTTTGCAATTTAGCCAATTGCCCGCCATTGAGATGCAGACATTTAAAGATATTGTGAAGAATTCAAATCATGTCAGAATCAAATCATGCTAAAAAGTGTCATTTTGCATGGTTTCAAAGTATTTTATGAATACATTGTGGCTCAAAGTGTGCAGAATGGTTATCTCAAAGCTTAACAGCTAAACTAGAAATGCTGAAGGGCTGGCCGGGGAACTGAATCGCTTTTCAAGATGAAAAATGGTGCACTGAATACACAGTCTGTGACTAAGCAATTGCAAAATATGCAACACCAAGCAGTTTGGTACTGTGTGTGCGGCTACTTCGTTTATATAGGACTTAGTAAATTTGTTTGCTTACAGACTTTTTTTTTCAGCTTTTTTGTTTCAGCCAGGAGAGGATAGTAAGGAGTAGTCTCCCAAACCTCCTTACATATAAAAAATGCAAAGAGGGACAAAAACTAAATGCAGCGTGTAGCCGGCAAAATTATTTTGACCATGCCCATTTTTGTGACCACACACCTACAAACCACTCCCATTTTACAAAATTTGGCAAGTTATGTACAGTTTGAATACATTTCTGGGGGTTTTGGGGTCTTTTTTTTATGTGTTATTGCAGTTTTGCTAATGGAGGTGAAATTGCCCTTTAAAGGAGAAGGAAAGGCTAATAAAGAGTTAATCTCAAGCTGCAGGCATACCTTCAGTTGTCTCAATAGTGCCCTTAAGTCTCCCCATATTTCACCTGTTCAGATGATCAGAAGCCAAACAGGAAGAAAAAACACTGAGCTGTGTAAAGAAAGTTCCCAAAATGCCTCACTCCTGCACAGACACCCAGACCAAGTGAACATTCTCAGTAAGACTATGAGTCAGCTTCCTGCTAATTGGCTCAGATCCACATTCCTAAGGGGGGGGGGGAGTGAGTTCTTAGAATTCTTGAGGGACGAGGGAGTAGGAAAGAGCAGACAGCAGAGAGCTGCGTGTCTCTGGAACAGGAATTACTGTATTTACATACAGTAGACCTTTCGGATAAAGCTTACTTAGTTTTTACCTTTCTTTCTCCTTTAAGATACAAGTCCCAGTTCTCCCAAGAGATCTGTTTATCTTATTAGTTACAATTGTATCTAAGTGCAGGTGTTGAGTATTCTGGGCTCTCTGCCAAAAGCCCACTTATATAATTAAGTTTGATAAATTTTGCATTTTTTGGCATTCAGTGCAGGAGATCAGAGGGAAATGAGGGACTTCTCAATAAGAATCCAGGACTGTGGGCTGAATTGTTAAAATAGGAACTGTCCCACGAAAATCGGGACAGTTGGGAGGGTTCAGGTTATATTACATCCCTGATCCACGTCTACTGTAGGGGATTTGGACCACTTAAGGTGGAAACCCTGAGGATATTCTGTACTACCCTTGCTACTCCCCATGGTAGTTCATCAGTGCTCTGACAATAACATCATTTGTACCTGCTGATCTATTGCTATACATCTATCAAATTGGGAGTATTAATAACCCTGCAATTGGATCATTTTTCAGTTTAATTGGTTCTTCAGTTTTGTTGCAAAGAGCTTCTGTTAATCTTATTCTCTTTTATTTTATCATTACACTTACATCTGGCAGTGGGGAGGTGTACTTTAACCACACCATCCTTATCTATACTCTTCCACCTTGCGAAGGCCCATCCTGTAGAAAGAGAATCCAATGTACCCCATGCTCTATCACTAGCTGGAAAGTCTTTGCACAGCCGTTGCTCTATATTACTCTATATTTAACATACAGCTACATTGGAGAAGCACTTTCTGTGGGAATCATCAGGCTTGCAGAAGTAACATCATGATGTATTGTCTCCTGTCACATCTATTCACTAGTGACTGTTCTTGCTATGATCTCTATCTGTGAATGTAGCTTTGTTTCCTAAAGTATATCATATAGGAATGTTATAGAAGGATAAACCACCTTCATGTGGCAACTTTTATCCCTGGGCATAATGGTTGGTCAACAGTCAACTCACCACAGTACTAACATCACCGCACAGTTCAGTGCAACTGGCTACTTAAACTTTAGCCCAGTGCCACACAATGGCATGTTATTCCTGTTACTTGTTAACGATGAATAATATATTTCAAAGGGGAAAGAAAAAGCATTAGTGATTTTATGGAATTAAAAAGCTATGTGTTTTAATAATCATCAGTTCTCATAAAAGGGATGAATATATTTGTTCAATTTAAAAAAGCATTGGAGAAAAGAATGACTTTTCATATTCCCAGACCCGCTGAAGATGTTATAGCAGGATAGCTGCATACATCTCATCTGCTGCTTTGTCGCTTCTTCTTTCACTTAATATTCTGTACAGTAGTAAGGAGACAAAAATGATTGTTAGAGTCTTTAAATTAAATGTAGCCACTGTTTAGCTAAGACATATAATACATGATAATATCTTCGGCTTTTGAAAATGTGATTACAAAATATGATATATATTCAACATTTGGTTCTCAGCACGGCTGCTCACAGAATTTGTTCGATTTATCTTTAATTAGCAAAATGAGATTATATCTCTGTGCATGCTATTCATGGGGTAGAAAAGATCCCTGTACTGTTATGTAAATTAAATTAATTTGCTAATATTGGGCTTATGTAAAAGGTGATTGCCAGCCGAATTGATGTCAGATAGCTACATGCAATATTTAAAGAGAAAAGAAGCTTAAATGTATTGACATTATTGTGTTATTAATGATTCAATAAAAACATTCTTTTTCTGGTTTTGTAATTTTTATATGCCTTTAATATTTGTGCTGCAGCTTCGTTGTGGAGTTACACTGCTGGATAACATTTAAGCAACAAGAAAAATCACATTCTTTCGGGAAAATACTATTTTATAGTTATTACATTCTTATATGTGGGTCCTTATAGGGCTATGTACTGGAGGCACTTAACACAAAAGGTTGACTTCATTAATATATTCATTATCTCCAGAAAGTTATAAGGCCAAGGAGTGCAATGACAACATAGAAAGCATATACTGAAGCAGCCATATTTGCAGCATGAGGTATCATTTTGGATCCTTCACTAATATAGTATCTTTTTCAAAATGGAAATATTGTTATTAATGGTTCCTTGAGAAGGCAGATTCAACTATACCCCCAGAATGAATACTTAACCAAAACAGATAGTTTATATTACATTAAGTGACCTATTAAAGAATCTCACCAAACTAGATATATATATCAGTAAATATTTCCCTTTTACATCCTTTCCCTTGACCCACCATTTAGTTTCTGGTCACATGACCAGAAATAATGCATTTTGTGTGGAAGTGTGGAAGCAAAAGATAGAACTCTGTCCATTAATTGGCTGGTGGGGCCTAGCATGTATGTGTGCCTTGGCTTGTTTGTGTGCACTGTGAATCCTATGATCCCAGGAGGTGGCCCTTAATTCTTAAAATGGCAATTTTCTATTTAGGGGTACCTACCAGCACATACTACTAAAATAGTATATTTTTATGAAAATTGTTTATTTAGATGAAGCAGGGTTTTACATATGAGCTGGGTTATGCTGTATATTTTTATAGAGACCTGCATTATTTGGGAGTATAGTTTTTCTTTAAGTAATTATCAAATATGGCTTCCCTAACTAACACCAGTACACAGGAAAGTACAATTATGCTCTTTATCACAAAGATAAGGGCTTTAACCTGAATTTTGTTATTAGCACAGAGCAGTACTCCCCAGTTGAGCTCAGGGCTGGAATTTTATGGCTTTGTCTTTGTAGCATGTTTTTGTTGCATTGCCCTTCTAACTGGTGTGGCCTATAACCTTTTTACAGTAGAGTATAAAAACCCTACTTTACATTTGTATAACATTATAGCCTTTTCACAAAATTTTAAACTATAGGGCAGCCAGACTGGTTGTAATGTATGAAGCTAGCATATTATGATGTCATCGGACCAAAAATATATATATATGCAGTGTTTATATGGTTCTAAAATATATTAATTGTCTTTATTGCAGTATATTCATATATTCAACAGAGAGGTCAAACAAATATGAACAAAGAATTAATCTTGAGAGCTCTGTGTAGTAAATGTAGCACTTGCCTTTGTTCTCTCTAAATAAAGTGTGTCACAGCCTCTGTAATTGCTATTTAATAATATACAGTATTATAGAGCTTCTACAAGCTTGTGTCACATTTTGGGTCAAACAACTTTCTGGATTTAACTTAGAATGTATACATTTATACATATTTTAAGTGGGGGCATTTACAATAAAGAAGGCAGTGTGATGACTGCAGACAATTTTAGCACTGTGCACTCTGCCTTCATCAAGTTTTGAATTGCTGCAGGTCTCTGTGCTCCATTCTACAGAGCAGAGACCTGTGACTTCCCCATTGAATATTGATGAGTGAAATTTGCCAGGTTCCGGCGTGAAAAAACTCCCTTAGACTCCAATGGCTGCAAAAAAAAGTTGCCCATTGACTTCAATGCATTTTGTAATTTTTTGCTGTTTTGCAATACAGGCTGCCTGCATTGGTGCAGCACGGTAGTAAGGAGAAGACAGGAGTGGGTGGCACCTAGGCATCCTCCTCAAACCCACTACCTGTCCCCTAACTTGGGAGTCATTTAGACATGCAGCACAGGCTACAACAGGACCCCTGTTATAGAGAGGACACAGGCTACAACAGGGGTCCTGTCCACTTCTTTTTTGTGAGTGGTCCTGTCCATTCCACCTGTCTTATGCAGCAATTATTTTTTCTTTTGGTTGCTGGATTCAGTGACATCCCCCTTTCACAACAACTAGATACCATATTAAATTGTAAGCTGTAAAGAAGTTGAAGAGGAAGACAAATAATTCAAAAATGGAAAAAAGGCTAAGAGTAGGATATTCCAATGCTGAAAGCAAACCTAAAGATGAAGTACCCCATAAAATTTATAGGGATAATACAAGCAACGTGGTGATCCATATCCAGTATAATACAACCTCTCTTGTTGCCCTGCACCTGTATACAATAAATAAATTACTCAATATCTTTGTATTTTGACATTGTTCCCTAAATGTATTATAGTATCTATACCAATCAGTCTTACTTTGCATTATTCTGATTGCAGCATATATTAGCATTTTCTGTTACCTTAGGCATCTCTGAGTACAAATCCCAATATACAGCTGTATGTTTCACAAATACACAAATGTTGCCATCATTCACTAAATATTTACTTCATTTCCTTTCAGGTCAAGACCGCAGTGAAGCCACTTTGATAAAGAGGTTTAAAGGGGACGGTGTTCGGTATAAAGCAAAACTTATTGGAATAGATGAAGTTTCTGCTGCAAGAGGAGACAAGCTATGCCAAGATTCTATGATGAAGCTCAAGGTGTGGTTTAGATGTTTCTTCTTGTTTTTCTCTTCAATTGTTTAATAATGCTTCTTTATTAAGAATATGGAAATACTGGGTTACAATGCATTCTTGGTGTGTACATAAGTATATATGAATATAAGAATATACTACAATGGTATCTGGTAACAGCTTTGTGTATTGGCACATGGAAATAAGTGTTTTCCAGTCTTGTATAGGCTTGATATAACATCTTTGTAAAGCTTGCTTACCAGAAGTGTATGGGTGCCAACCTGGCAGTACTATGGATTAACAGGAGGCACTGGCCCCTACCATAGTCTACATGGCATTGCATGCAAGACCCATTTACTGTATGTTAAGATGTTTTGTCTGTTCCATGTGTTAAAAATCTTAGCAGTGTAGGTAACTAGTATTAGACCAAAATGGTGGATACTGTGAAAAGAGACCAGAGTGGATATATTAATCACTCCTACTTTAATGATAGCACCGAAAACACCAAGGTTCTAAAAATGTTTTTGGAAATCTAGGTCTTTGTAGCAGATTGGTTCCCATGCAGTTTTTTTTTTTACAGTTTCAGTTCCTGTCTTTCAGCTATTGGTATGGTTTTAATATAGAACAAATATTTGTATTTAAACCCTAGAATAACCTGGTAGTAATTTTAGATTTTATACTTTTACATATCCATTTATTTTGATGTTTATTTCTTATATACAAATTATTTAGCTACAGTGTTTAATAAGGGCCTGTTGTGCAAACATCAAGATTGTTTTTTTCAAAAGGATTACTGTATGTCCTTGTAATAACCTATATTTGATTAATTTTTCATTTTATCAACTTGGAAATAGCTGTTTTATAAATTAGTTTAAATCTGCTTCATTTTCACTTAGCCAACAGGCCGCAGAGTCACCTGCTGCTAAAATATGCTGTCTTACATGTCCTGGAAACTGACTCCCACGTCTTGAAGATGCCTGATTCTTTCTAAAATAATTGAGGGGTTTATCTGAGCACTGGTAAATGATGACAAGACCCAGGCAGTCTCACAGATTAATGTTCGTGTCTTGTAAGCAAAAATAACAGCCTTTATATTTAACAGTAAGACACAAGGTTTCTGTTCAATTTGAATAATTTCTGCCTTTTTATTGAAACCTTGCGAAAGGCATTAAGGTTACCCTCCCTTTGAATGCACATGACATCTACTGCTGTTAATTCGCCAAGCTCAGTGGCAATCAATGCTGAAGCTTCCAAAGTCTGGGAGAACAGCAGTGACATTTATCAGTTCAAAGATATCATACAATACAGCCATCCTTTGAAAAGAGAAAGTTGCAATGACAACTTCTATTGCTGTTTTGACTAAAGCTTTTCCAGCCAATACAGATCCACTGTTTTACTGAAGAGTAGTGATGAGCGAATCTGTTCCGTTTCGCTTCGCCGAAAAATTCGCGAATCTTTGAAAAGATCCGCGAAACGGCGAAAAATTCGCGAAGCGGCGAAAATGTCGTGCGACAAAAAAAATTGTCGCCTGCGGCTATTATTTTGTCGCGCACGGCTCTTGTTTCGTCGCGCGGCTCTTGTTTCGTCGCGCGGCTCTTGTTTCGTCGCGCGGCTCTTGTTTCGTCGCCCGCGGCTCTTGTTTCGTCGCGCGGCTCTTGTTTCGTCGCCCGCGGCTCTTGTTTCGTCGCGCGGCTCTTGTTTCGTCGCGCGGCTCTTGTTTCGTCGCGCGGCTCTTGTTTCGTCGCCCACGGCTCTTGTTTCGTCGCGCGCCTCTTGTTTCGTCGCGCGGCTCTTGTTTCGTCGCGCGGCTCTTGTTTCGTCGCGCGGCTCTTGTTTCGTCGCCCGCGACTATTCTTTTTTGACGCCGCGACAATTTTTGGACGTGCGGCGAATTTTTCCGCGGCGAAATTTTTCATCCGTTTCGCGAAACAATCCGCCAATGGCGAAACGCGGAAATTCGCCGCGAATCCATGCCTGGCAAAACTTTTCGCCCATCACTACTGAAGAGCTTCCACTTGAAATACCCCACAGTTTTCATACATATCTATATATGTTTCACATGGTTATACCTAAGGTGGAACTTTAGGTTGTAATGCTGTCTTAATTGGATTAGTCAGTGTGTTCAAATGAAAATCCTCTTCACTGATGGTAAACCATTGGCTTTTGGGAGAACGCTGAATTGCCAGTATTGACAACACCTCTATATCCATCTTTTGTTATCCAGGGGCTAAACAAGCAGATTTCTGCAATTTTATTATCCATATGCATGATCAATAGCCACATAATACTGGATATGTGTGGTTGCCTTTAGTCTGGGCCAAAGAAAGCAAATCCACTTTCTAATACAAAATAAATCTTGTAAGCCTCTGGATACAGAGAAACATGCATACAGTAATTGTGCCATCTTAGTAATATACATAATGATTCCCTAAAGCAGCGTTTTTCAACCACTGTTCCGCGGCACACTAGTGTGCCGCGAGATGTTGCCTGGTGTGCCGTAGGCAGGGCACCAATGTACTAGGGGGGCACTGCTCTTGGCACCAATGTACTAGGGGGGCACTGATGCTGGGCACCAATGTACTAGGGGGGCACTGCTCTTGGCACCAATGTACTAGGGGGCACTGCTGCTGGGCACCAATGTACTAGGGGGGCACTGCTGCTGGGCACAGAGTTAAATTTTTTAACATTTTCTAATGGTGGTGTGCCTCGTGATTTTTTTCATGAAACAAGTGTGCCTTTGCCCAAAAAAGGTTGAAAAACACTGCCCTAAAGAAGAATAATGCTCAAATTCATGCTGAGGTGATGTTCATTTCTCCCTGCTTAACTTGGGTTACTATTAATCAGAAATGGCTGAAATAGAAAACCCCTTAGAATTTCATCACCCCAAAAGTTTAGCTCAGTCTCTAAATACTGATTACTGCTGGACAAAGTTCTTGAGTTTTCTCCTTGTAAACATGCAGAATTGCCAGTTTTACTGTTATCATGTAGACAAGGCTATATCAAAATAATAAAAAATAAAAAAAAAAAATTATATTGAAATTAAAGAAATATATTAGGTAAAGGATCTGTATCTTTCACTTTCTTATAGACTATAAGCTCACTATTCTGCTGAAATGATGTATATGTGAACTATTATGTCCTGTGTTTGTATCCCTTTACGCTGTGGTAGACAAAATACAGCACTACAATTTCCCATAGGACCCTAGTTAAATGAACAAGTTACTTTTTTTCTGTGATAACAAAACAAAAGGGGTAATTTTCTACCTGCAGGACAGAGTGCAAAGTGCACAAAATGGGACCAATCATCCATGTTTTGTGCAATTTGATTCCTTCCATGCAGGTAACACAATTGCTGCAGGTCTCTGCATTTTATTTCAGAGATGTTGGCACCATGAATTACAGATGCACTAAATCCAGGACTCAATTTCGGATTCAGCCAGGATTCTACCTTTTTCAGCAGGATTCTGATTTGGTTGAATCAAAGTGCCTGCCAAATCCATATCCTTAATATCATGTTACTTTTCATTACATAATCGTGCCAGTTGAACATTTTTTGTTCCGTGTGCAGTTCATTGGAAGCCTTCATAGCCAAATTTGCATATGCAAAATTAGAATTCAGTTCAGCATCTGGCCAAATCTTTCATGAAGGATTCTGGGTTTGGCAGAATCCCAAAAAAGTGGATTCAGCGTGATTTTACATGCTTGCATTTTTATTCACGTGGGGAAAAAGGGGGAATGTCTATGTGGTTTATCTGCCTTCCCCCATGTGAGTGCAAGAATGCTGAATGCAGGGATCACTGTATTCATGGTGTGTGAAAGGGAAGGCGGAGACCTGCATCTCCTCATTTTTGCATCATTCAGACATGCAAGTTAGGGAGCCTTGGTAAGCATGGAGGCACCAGGGCCCTGTATTTACCTTCTACACTTAGGGGTGTATTTATTGACATTGGAGACGAAGATCACCGGTAATGTTGCCCATAGGATCCAATCAGATCTTTTGTTTGCTTTTGTTTTCTGACTTGTAGGTGGCCTTTTGAATCTAATTGCTAATTGGTTGCTTTGGGCATCATCACCAGTAATGTTCATCTCCAATGTTAATAAATACGCCCTTAGTGCAGAGCACAGTGAGACCTCAGAGAGAAATGCTCTCTGAATGAGCATTACAGGCCAGTGTTTTGCATTTCTGTCTGGGGTCAAAGTAAATGAACCCTAATACCTTGTAGCAGATGATGACAAAGCTAGCATAAATCCATGTTGGTGGGATACCAAAGCAATTGGTGTTTTTTAAATATATATGTGTTTTTTATTTGCAGTATGTGCTTAAATTACAGAAAAATAGTTTACCTGGGAAAAATCCAGATTCCAAGCATACCATATACCAGATCCTATAAATGAATTATGACTTTGCTGTAGTATTTTTTATATTTGCATTATTGACATTGCGTTTTTTTCCTAAGATAAAAGAAAGAATACGAGTAATCTACAGAGTTTTCTCTCTGTTTTTCAACTCAATAGGGGATTGCTGCTGGTGCACGATCAAAAGGAGAACACAAACAAAAGGTCTTTTTAACAGTGTCCTTTGGAGGAATCAAAATCTTTGATGAAAAATCTGGTGTAAGTAGAAATTAGAATAATGACAATAATCAATTGAAACTAGCTCACATGTTTTGGGGGAATAAAGGGAAAAGTTTGAGTTATTATTTCTGACCTTCTGTTTTGTCCAACATTACAAGCTGTAATAGCTCTAGTTGTATTTTCAGTTCTATTTGATAAGCCCTTTCTGCCCTCTATATGGGATTTCTTTCTGCATCATTACCGTTGCTATCATTTTCTATTAATATATCAGTTTCTCAAGGAAAGTATGTCAGCTTGACTTGGGATTAAGGGCCCGTTTACATCTAAAGGAATGGCACAGATACTAATTGGCAAATTCTAGACAGAGATGTATTATCTGCATGTCACAATTTATGGGCACAAGGCAGCTCTACAGCAGCTGAATACACAAGGGGATTTTTTTCTTGTTATGTGTGCACTTAGACCACATCTGTCAGATAAACTAAGAAACAAGTATTCATCTAGAATTTGAATGTTCCACCTGTAGCTTTTTAAATGTTGAACTACAGCTCTGAAAGCTGTTGAAAATTGTTAAGTATTGTAGTTCAGCAACAAGCAAAATAACAGGTTGGGAACTTCTTGTTTGGAATGATAGTGTTCGATTATGAAAAATATTCAATTCAGTTATTAAAGCTCATAAATAAGTGTAAGATCAACTGCAAAGCTCAATATTGTGTGCAAATTTAAATGCTATTAAAAAAGAAAATTGTGTTATACATACCCCTGACAATAATAGAAATAGATGGATTTAACCATCTGTAGCAGAGATCTATCACAAGCTAATAATATCTCTGTCGGACTATACTCTTTGTTTAATGTGTTAGGTAGTAAAAATTATATACTTTTTATTTATATAAATACAGTGCTATTCTGAATATTGTAATATTTCTGCTGACATTCATAACTAGTAGAAGAAGCAGTTTGATCTGGTTTAGAGGCAGTCTCCTTCTTATCTATCTTATCTTTTGTGCGAATGGAATGATAATGATTGGAATAACTATATCTAACACAGGAGCCATATCTGTGAACTCTCTAATTAGACTTGGTTGCCTTCTCTGGAGATGTTGCTGTAGATGAATTCTCCATAATTTTTTTTCCTGACTGCGTAGGTGGACTGTTGGTATTTATCCAATCCTAGTCCTAGACATTCAGTGAAAGTGTGAGGGCTATTACAGTGATGGCCTTATAACTGGACAAGGGTATACTATTAGTCAAAATGCTGACAGCTTGCCTCAGCTGTATATTCACTGAGGCCATTAGAAAGCATCCTTTCCATCTGAGCACCCAGAGGATTTCTATGTAGCAAGGATGCTAATTACACAGTAATATATTGATGTCTGTGGAAGGACATAGTGCTGTACCATATTCCATTTCATTTGCAACATTTTTCCCTTTTCGTTTATGAACATACAAACTAAAAGGATAATTGCACAAATTCTTTTATTCTAAGTGGACTTTCATCTTTAGCAGGACAGTTTTGCATAAATTACTTCTGGCACTCGTTAAAAGGGGAACAGGCATATTCATAAGGAGGCATCATCGTATCATTCGGCAGATATTAAATAGAAAAATTTGAATTGCATCTCATTATTGCTATATAAACTATCTTTCTTTGGTTCATTAAATCTGTATTACTGAATATGCCATTGAACAAATCTGTGTTGCAAAAACAGAGCTTGAGAAGCCCCAAAAGGATGATGATGGCCATAAATACTCGTTGTTATTATCCCTCTTGATTACTGAGCATTATGGAGCATTTTAAGAGAATATTAATCTGTTAATATATAGATACTCTAGAGTTTTTTTATAGGCATGAAGCATATTGCATACTGTCATACTGACATATGATTCTAGTTATAGGACAGAATATTCTTACAGATAGAACCTTAAATAATGATGATGTTGTCATGCTTTTATAACCTATTCTTTAAATGTTAATGATCTATATTTTATATACAGTTGACCAGAATATAATAGAAAACCCCATATGAAAGCCTGGGAAGATTGGTATTGGTAATGATATATTAATTGTATAGGGCTGTTGTTACTGGGGAGCTGTTCAGCAGCCCTTTGCTCTATGGTATAATAAGTATGAATAAGTATACTATATAAGAAAAAGGTTAACAATGTGTGCAGTAAAAATCAGTCTTCAACCATTCTAATTACCCATATCCATCAGATGTCTGCCTTAATACAGGTGACAAGGTCATTTGTTCTGCTGATTAGTTGCTATTGGTTACTGGTGCAAATTTTTAATTTTTTACAGAAACCAGTTTCTATTTAGGAATAAACAAAAGGTGGGCACCTGAAAAATACATGTGGCAGGATTTTTGGAAAAAGGGGCTGCCAATATTCCTAAAGCTTGCAATGTACGTATTCTCAAAAGCTTATAAAACCTACAGTCAAAATCAGTTGGTGCGACTATTCCCAATGCACAAATTCTTTGTCCCATATCTTACAAAATATCTACTCCAAAATCATGTATAGTGTATATTTTGTATTTGGCAAAATTACATATTTGTAAATTGAATTATTTAGTAAGAAAGTTGGCTGCTTACATAATCTCTATACTTACACCCACAATATATTGTCTATAAGGTAATGTAAAGAATGTTGATTTGAGAGCTGAATTTATTCATCAAATTTAGTCCTATAGACAAGCAGATATCTATACATTATAAATTAAATATCTGACTAGATAGGTCCTTTGCGCCCAGCCTTCTGGACCTCATGCATCAAACCCCCAGCAATAGAGCCGCACTCTCAGCCAATGTTCAGTCAAAAAATATATATTTAAGGGGGGAGCACGAGACGAAGTGCAAAATTGCTGCAAAAAAAGTGCTTTTATTTTTATGCCATACACAACCTGTTTCGGGCCCCTTTCATGCCCTTTATCTCCCCCCTACATAAATTAAATACCCACTGGCAATTTTGACATGTTTGATAATGATTAATTATGGTAACCCTGAATAGTTTGTACTTGTACATTCTCTGTAGTACAAGGCTGCTATAATAGTACTAAACGTATGAATATAACCTAATATATGATTTAAAGGAGAAGGAAAGGCTAGTAAAGAGTTAATCTGAAACTGCAGGCATACCTTCAGTTCTCTCAATCATGCCCTTAAGTCTCCCCATATTTCACCTGTTCAGAAGATCTGAAGCCAAACAGGAAGAAAAAACACTGAGCTGTGTAAAGAAGGTTCCCATAATGCCTCACTCCTGCACAGACATGCAGACCAAGTGAACATGCTCAGTTAGTTAGACTTTGAGTCAGCTTCCTGCTGATTGGCTCAGTTGCACATTTCTAAGGGGGGGGTGAGTTCTTAGCATTCTTGAGGGAGGGGGGAGCAGGAAAGAGCAGAGAACAGAAAGCTGGGTGTCTGTGGCACAGGAATTACAGACACAACTAATCTTTTCACAGAGAAGTCAGTGCAGCGTTTCTGTGAGTGCTTATGGCTGTATTTACATAGACCTTTCTGATAAAGCTTACTTAGTTTTAACCTTTCCTTCTCCTTTAAAGGAATTAATATTTTTATTTCTCTGTACTGCTCTCATTTTATCTAACAGAATATACTGCAGTGATCATCTACATATTTAACTATAGTTTAGGACTAATCCCAATCCCTAATCCTAATTTAGGACTAATTCCATTTTAACTATTCCATTTCATGGTAGTTGCTTAACTAAAGGGCATATTATGTGTGCAAACTTTTGAATGCATGCTTTGTAACTGAAAATATGTAGGAGGTATGGTGGTCTAGTGGTTAGCATTGGGTTTATTCTGAGCATGGGCTATATGTGTAGAGCTTGTATCTTCTCCCTGCAGAGAGCTTGGTAGATAAATGGCCATAACGCATCCTAGTGCATTCTATAGAAATTGTATTGTATAGGAACATTGACTGATTTAAATTATGTCCTGGTGCTAATTACTCAATTTGGAACATATATTATAATGTGCATCATATTGAATTTTTGGTCAGATATGATTGTGGTAAAACTTATCTTTATAAATGACTTTAAATCACCATATTTTATCAGTATCACAGCACTGATGTATCTGCATTATAGAATCTTAAACATCAGTGGAATGACTTGCAAGTTTGCCAAAATGGGAATAAATTATAAACAATATAAGTTAAACTATCCAGGTAAATATATTTATTTTCATATGCAGAAAAATAAGTAGTGTTTGTATCAGCACCAAATAATTGAAAATGTTGAAATATACTGTAGAAGCCTGAAGTATACAATAATGCTTCACTGAATGTAAGGAAAGTAACTAAAAGCATTATTAAATGTAATTAACATAATTAATCCTACGAATTATCGGGTTCTCCACAGTCCAAGGATTTTGGTCATAATAAAAAAAAGGGACTCGTAAAGAGGACTTGAAAAATATTCAAATTCCTTTTGACCCCAATAGCTGTGGAATGGCCACTGGAGTCTTATAATAAGTTAAATGAACACTTTTGGAATCACAAGCTAATTACCAGATGTTCTGTAGTTCTTGTTTTTGTTTAATTTTTTGTTATGTTTTTAATTAAAAGAAAATGCAAAACATGTTAAACAAATGAACTAAATATATTGAGCTTGTTTTTATATAGATATTTAGATCCTTTAAGCCTTAAAGCTTAGTTTGATATGCACAACTTTCCTCTGGATCCTTAGTGAAAAATTGTCTTAGTTATTGCCTCAGCAGGAAGTAGCTCATGGATGCTGGTTGATTGTGGACACCTAAACCAAATGGAGTTTTTTTGCGCAGTTTTTAGGTCAGTCTCTCCCCCAAATACATATATATATTCAGCATATGTACATATGTACTAAAATATGCTTTAACATTAAAACTGAGCAAGGGTAAATGCTCAGTTTTATATGTAGTAACAGAATGCCTGTGTGCATATGTCTTATGGTTGGCAGAAATGAGGAGTGACTAAGGACTCAGAACAGAATACACAAACCCATAAATGAACCCAATAACCATTAAATATAAATAATTGTATACCATCTAGTCTTCTTTTTAATAGAAACCCAAAACTGCACCAAATTAATAGGATTATAGATAATGGAGTAAGAATATGAAAAATCTTGTCTTAAAGATCCATTTACTACAATATGGGGCAGATTCGTCAAAGTACGAGTTTGAATCCCGAATGGGATACATTTTGGATTAGATAAGATCATTTCTGATGATCGGAAATATCACGAATATGTTTATGAAAAAATCGTAATAGTCACAATAATATCACGTTGGCGATCTGAAAGTCACCAAATTTTCGTATCCGAACGATCGTAAATGGCGGGAAAACCTTCCTGACTTTAATCCTTCTGTGCATGATTTTGGAAGCCTCCCATAGGACTCAATGGCACTCTGCAGCTCCAACCTGGCCCAAGGAAAGTCTCCCATAGGGCTCAATGGCACTCTGCAGCTCCAACCTGGCCCAAGGAAAGTCTCCCATAGGGCTCAATGGCACTCTGCAGCTCCAACCCGGCCGAAGGAAAGTCTCCCATAGGACCCAATGGCACTCTGCAGCTCCAACCCGGCCCAAGGAAAGTCTCCCATAGGGCTCAATGGCACTCTGCAGCTCCAACCTGGCCCAAGGAAAGTCTCCCATAGGGCTCAATGGCACTCTGCAGCTCCAACCCGGCCCAAGGAAAGTCTCCCATAGGGCTCAATGGCACTCTGCAGCTCCAACCTGGCCCAAGGAAAGTCTCCCATAGGGCTCAATGGCACTCTGCTAGGGATGTAGCGAACCTCAAAAAAAAAGTTCGCAAACCTGTTTTTTCCGCAGAAAATTGCGAATATTCGCGAACTTTGCGAACCCCATAGACTTCAATGGGAAGGCGAACTTTAAAAAATAGAAAAGCCATTTCTGCCCAGAAAACTGATTTTAAAGTTGTTTAAAGGGTGCCACGACCTGGACAGTGGCATGCAGGAGGGGGATCAAGGGCAAAAACCTCTGAAAAATTGACACACGCCGTTTTTCGAAATGATCGGTAATTTTGCGACTTTTTCGTATTTTCCGGCGCTTTCGTAAAGTTATCGTAAGTTTTGCGACTTTTTCGGAGCTTTCGTAACGTTATCGTAAGTTTTGCGACTTTTTCGGAGCTTTCGTACCGTTATCGTAAGTTTTGCGACTTTTTCGGATCATTCGTACCGTTATCGTAAGTTTTGCGACTTTTTCGGATCATTCGTACCGTTATCGTAAGTTTTGCGACTTTTTCGGATCATTCGTAACGTTATCGTAAGTTTTGCGACTTTTTCGGATCATTCATACCGTTATCGTAAGTTTTGCGACTTTTTCGGATCATTCGTAACGTTATCGTAAGTTTTGCGACTTTTTCGGATCATTCGTACCGTTATCGTAAGTTTTGCGATTTTTTCAGTGCCGGCGAACCCAAATTGCGAACATCACGAAAAGTTCGCGAATTTGCGGACTTGCGAACACCCGATGTTCGTGCGAATTAGTTCGCCGGCGAACAGTTCGCTACATCTCTACACTCTGCAGCTCCAACCCGGCCCAAGGAAAGTCTCCCATAGGACTCAATGGCACTCTGCAGCTCCAACCTGGCCCAAGGAAAGTCACAATAATGAAGCTTTATTGAATCTGAAACTTTCTTACTCGCTGCGACTTTCGGATCGCCAATACAATATTATCGTGATATTTGCGATCATCAGAAATAATCATATCTAATCCAAATTTTACCCATTTCGGGATTCGAACTCGTACTCGAACTCGTAATGAATCAGCCCCTATGTATTTGCATAAAAACCTCAAAATCCTAAGAAGCAAGAAAGACACACTGATCTGATCTTTCAGTTAATCTGTACTGTACTCATGGCTTTGTCATCTAAGGGTTTCAATTAAAATATTATGTACTGTATTCTTTTATCTTGTGGAATACCAGTGGCATTTGATTATTTCTATTCTGCACAACACTAAGCATTTATTTGATGTGTAATAAAATAATCATTATATAAAAAGGTTGCTTGTAAGTGCCTAGGGCTCCCTGTCATCAAGATATTGTGTTTGCTCCTGGCAACAATCTAAGCAATGTATAACATTTAATAAATAATAGATGAGTCATTATTTTTTTTAATATTTACAGGGTATCATAATAATAGGTAGGAGTTGTTTTTGTAGGTCTTGTAGATCTAATAGCCAATGATAACCAATCGGTATAAAAACCTTAATGACTCACATCGGGAAAAGTTGTCATGTGTGTCACATGCGAGACAATGTTTTTGTTGTGTGGCAAATTTTTCAGGGGTGAATTTTTGTGCCCGTTTCTCAGGAAAATCTGCCAATGGCGAAACACGCAAATTAGCTGCGAATCCATTCCTGCCAAAAAATGTCACTGCTAGAGTCATTGCTAGTTACTATTGGTAATACAGATAAGTATGCACCTGATGTATAAAAGAGCATGGACTCAAGGGATGAAAACATAATTTTGGGGTTTAGGGTTTTAGGTCTTGAGAAATAAAGAGATTAATGAGCTGGTAAAAGGGAAATTTTAAACTCTTAGGGGCTGATTTACTAACCCACGAATCCGACCCGAATTGGAAAAGTTCCGACTTGAAAGCGAATATTTTGCGACTTTTTCGTATGTTTTGCGATTTTTTCGGATTCTGTACGAATTTTTCGGATCCAATACGATTTTTGCGTAAAAACGCGAGTTTTTCGTATCCATTACGAAAGTTGCGTAAAAAGTTGCGCATTTTGCGTAGCGTTAAAACTTACGCGAAAAGTTGCGCATTTTTCGTAGCGTTAAAACTTAACGCTACGAAAAATGCGCAACTTTTCGCGTAAGTTTTAACGCTACGCAAAATGCGCAACTTTTTACGCAACTTTCGTAATGGATAGGAAAACTCGCGTTTTTACGCAAAAATCGTATTGGATCCGAAAAATTCGTAAAGAATCCGAAAAAAATCGCAAAACATACGAAAAAATCGCAAAGTACCGATCATTACGAAAAAAACGCAATCGGACTCCATTCGACCCGTTCGTGGGTAAGTAAATCAGCCCCTTAGGGTAGACTGTCAAGGCTGGGGTTGTTTTTTTCTGGAGAAAGGGCACTTGTCTGGGGATATGATTACTATTTATAAGTACATTACAGGGTGTTATAGACAGATAGCTGGGGGATTTCTTTTCCATATAGAAGGTCAACACACCAGAGGCCATTTAGGATAGAGGAACAGAACTGTCATTTGAAGCAGTGTTGGCGGTTCTTCATGATGGCAGTGAGGTTGTTGAATGCCCTGTGATCGCAGATTCTAGTAATGACTTTAAGAGTGGTTTGGATTATTTCTTCAACAAGCATAATATTCAAGGCTATTGTGACCTTAAGATCTACAGTTAGTTAGTTGGTATAGGAATTGGTACATACAGTTACATATTTGTGAGTGTATAAATAGGTCTAAATATGTGCACTGGGGTTCATTTGGAGGAGTTTAAGTTGATGGCCTTTGGTTCTTTTTTTCAACCCAACTTAACTATTTAAGTATATAACCTTCTATTACATTGCTCTCATTGGTCTTTTCAATTGTACATACTTTCATTCTTAAATAGTAAAACGTAACTCATTGTTTCAACCTCTTTTCCCATGTAAAGTAGTAGTCAAGTAGTTTACAATAGGGCATGTCACTGATGCCATGGATATCATTTATACAATCACTTTCTGCACTTGAATCTTTCAACAGTGACTGACAGGGGACTTGGCCCTCCACATGGTGGAAAAAACAGGTTAATCTAAAAATACATCCAAAGGCAAAATACTGAATCATACAGTGTGCCAGCTCAGTGCAGTCAACTGCAGACTGTATATATGACCAGCCCAGCTAACCGCATTTTCTTCTTGCATGATCAGTATCTGGATGAACCAGACTAGATATTGAACAGGACAGGAGAGCTCTTTAGCCCCCATTCATAACACTGGCTGGCAAGTGGGTAAGGAGAGTGGGAATCAGCAGCCAGTGCATGTCTGCATACATACCAAAGGGTAAGACAGATGTGGAAAGTAGAAGTATCAGAATAAAATCTGTTTTCAAGAACATTTACATTTATCTTCTGGTAACATTTCGATAACCTGAAGCACCATCTGGTATTAGATTTGTTTCAGTGACACTGGTCTGTACCTCTTCAAGTTGGACTTGAGTAAAGAGGGCTGAACAGCAAAACTAAAATGCTTATCTTCTGTTAGAAGTACAGGAATTTTCATGACTGGACATTTTGCACTAATTTTCTGCTTTCAGCAGCAGTCTGGTTTTTTTTCTTAATTCCTACTGGACTTTAAAGTGAAATATCTATTGCTCATTTAAAATTCAATCTCTGAGATCAAACCTTAAAAATGTTCTTATCTGGTTTCTGTGCTGCCAAAAGATGGCAAATGTTCTAGGACTGCAGAAAGACCAATTAACTCTCTGCTGACACTTTACATCCTACATTTTGGTTAATGTTCTACAGTCATACTTGGTACCTCCCAAAAATTTAGAGAGTAGTTTTACTCATTGCTGTCTGACAACTAAAGTGAACCCATTTATCCTATTTGCACAAATACTGTGCTGATGATGAGCAGTATGAAGCCAGGGTCAAACAGAGAACAATTATCAGCCATCTTATCAAAAACTATATTCGGTCCGAAACTTTACGTTGGCTGTATATGCTAATAACAATATACATTTTTGATTGTCACAAATCCCCCTGTTGCTTGTCTTTTTGTGTTATGAATACCATTTTACCTTTGAATTCCAAGACATATATGAAAGTCATTGGCCATTGGCCTGGTGGTCATTAAACTCCTCCATCGCTTGTGGTTTTTGAATGGCAAATGGTCACCATCAGAACTGTAACCCTAATATAATGGTTATGTTTTGTACATTTGCACTTGTTACTAGATCTTTGCTAATGCATAGGTGCAAATGTCTCATAATCCTCCCAAAGAAATAATTCTGAGGGACATTTTTAAATAGGAGATCTGTTACCCTTGAACTGTACCATAAAGCAGGACAGTTTGTTTCTTTGGTGTTGTGGACCTCAGTTAGGAGGGCAGGGCCCTTTCTGGTCTATCTGTTTGAAGCCTGTATGCTTCAAACAGTGCAGTGCAGCTATAATAACATAATACATTTTTTGTATGATACAATCTTAATCACAGTAGAAGAAGTGAAATAGATCCAGTGATTTACCAAAAGCAGGACCGCCATCAATAACCATGGTAGTAATTAACTATACTGCTAAGTTAGCAGGGCCCTCCAATTTTAGCCCATTGGTTCCTCTTTGTGGCCTAATGGCCTAATAAAAAAAAAAAACAAGGATCCTGCACACACAGCCAATGCAAACGAGGGAAAGCAAATGATCCACTCCATGTGCCCCTGAAGGAAGATAAAATTCCTTATATTACAAGCTTATGAACGAGAGCAAACATTAATTGTAAAGATGTAAGCTGAAATGATTTATGTTTTTTAGGGAAAGAGGAGATACGTAGTTATAAAAGAGAGACAGAACACTGAAAAATTAAAGAGAGGAGAAATTATTTAACATTCTGGCCAAAGGTAGGGAAACATTCATGTTCCCTAAAAATAATATGGGAATTTAATATTGCAGTTAGTGTACATTTTGACACAGACATGAGTGTCCTAAATGTTAAATATAGGCCTCTAATCTAATCTGATCATTCTGTTATGCCATCTATTAAAAGACAACCTTGAAATGTGTTGTAGTTTGATCACTGTGGATAAAGTAAGTACACAGCTCATAAATACAAAGATCAAATTCAAATAGCCTAGAACATAAAAGCAATGTCAGCGAAGTAACATGTTCATCTGTGTGATTATTTAATTGATCTTCTCTGATACCCCATATGGGCAATAAATTTAGTTTCAAGCTCTTTTTTTCTCTTTGATTAGACTCGCTTAGCTCTAAAGGTCTGAATAGAAATTTTGACTTATGCCTTTTTCCTTAATAGGAACGCTCTTTTAAGTTCTGCTTACATTGCTTTTAATTATGTGTGTATTTATTATTTTACTACGGCACTACTTGTACAGTATATGCAGTACTGCATTTCTACACTACAGGAAAAGTACAAAGGGAGGAACAATAAATACATATAAAATAAATAAAATCAAAATATAAAGTAAATATAATTATAAATACAGACATTTATAAAGATTAAGTGCCTTATGAGACACAGGAAAGATGTGAGTACCCCACACAGTTTACAATCATTTTTGACTGCTTTCATTTACCTTCATTTGTCTAAATGACATTTACAATGGCATCTTTTTATAAAAGTTTATATGCTATAAAGAAAATGTTTTTTTCTGTATATTGTTTTTATTGTGATACCTCTGGTCACCAGATTCTTGCTTTATCTTTTCATATAATTTGTAGCTCCAAATTGTTGATGTATATTTATGTCTTGGGAGCATCAGAGAGTTGTGGAATGCGTTTCGCAAAACAATCTGCCAATGGCAAAACGCATGAAAAAATTTGCCACGCAAAAATTCACCACACATACAAAAATTTATACAAGCGTCAAAAAATAATAGTCACAGCAACAATTTTTTTGCCCGCACAACATTTTTGCCGTTTCGTGGATCTTTCGAAAGATTTGCTAATTTTTCAATAAAGATAACCAGAACACATTTGCTCATCACTAGTGGCTACTATTTATAAGCATCTACTATTTACATGATACCATTTATATGCTACCATTTATATGTGGCTAATATTTATATACACCATTTATATGTGGCGACGATTTTTATACACTATTTCTAAGCTACCATTCATATGCGGCGACTATTCGCGGGCATAATTTAGCACATGTACCAGCAAATACCGCATTGAAATAGTCTTTGCGAGTTAAATAACGCATGCAATATCGCGCGTAAAAAAGCGCGAGTATGCTTATAGTGAATCGTGCGAAAAATCGCCAAAATTAAGCCGTAGTAAAAATTTTAGCGCACAATAAAAATAGCGCACGTTTTATCACCCTTTAGTGAATCAGGCCCAATGTCCTTTACTTAGAAAGCATATGTTACATTGTATTAGAAGTCAGAACCAGCAAGCCATAGACTAAACAGCCAGAAAGATATTACTTCAGTATCACACAAATAAAATTAAATCATTGAATTCTTTGAATTAATTTATATTAGAAAGTTGCTCAGAATTAACATTTCTAGAAATATGTAAAACAGTTTTTGGGTTGACATGCCCTTTAATTACACCAGCTACCTCAAAGTCATCATTAATCATGGTCATGCCAACAAGTAATCAAATATATTAAGAAGAATAGTATATATTGACTGCCAAGTCCTTATTAAGCATATAATAAATAGGAGCAATATAGCTAATGAATTTTTTAATGTTATTGATTCACTAACAGCAAGGTCACATCAGGCAACTTTCCCAATGCAATTAAATGGCTATGCAAAGGCATAAAATATGATTAGTTGCCCTCTACAGTAATATAAATATGATATTGATAAGGGAATGCTACTACATTGCTTTTTAGTGAAAATACTGCATCAACTATAAGCATCATGTGTATCTGTTGGCTTTCAGAGCATATTATCAGATCCATGTTTCGTTATCTCTAAATATTAACTGACATTTTTACCTCTTATTAATTAGGTATGCGAAAAGTAATAATATTTTAAATTACTGGGGTAGGAAGTTTAACTCTTGACTTTTCATACTCTAATGGGCCCTTAATTCTTATATTTTGAAGGTTACATTATGACCTATGTTATTATATTCTGATTACTAAAGTATTTAATGTCCTTGCCATACTAGCCACATCCTCTGTGTTATTCTTTGTGTTCTTTTGTTTCCATATGTCATGTGATAAATGTTAAATAGGGTTGAAAAAAGACCATCAAGAGTCCATCAAGTTTAACATTTCCAAGTGAACCCAGCACACACAAACCTATACTTGATCTATCTATACACTCACATACATAAACCATATACCAACATCTATACTAACTGTAGATTTTAGTATCACAATAGCCTTGGATATTCTGCTTGTTCAAGAAATCATCCAGGCCCCTCTTAAAGGCATTAACAGAATCTGTCATTACAACATCACTAGGAAGGGCATTTCCTCTACGTTGCTTCAAATGGAAGCTCCGTTCCTCTAATCTAAAGGGGTGACCTCTGGTGGATTGATCATTTTTATGGGAAAGAATAACATCCCCTATCTGCCTATAATCTCCTCTAATCTACTTGTACAGAGTAATCATGTACCCTCGCAAGTGCCTTTTTTCTAGATAAAATAACCCCAAGGCGAGGCAACTTCGGCGATTTGCGGAAATCGCCTGCGCAGCGTGTGCCATCCCACCGGCGACTTACATTTTCACCAGTGGGATGGTAGTTCGGGGAGATTAGTCGCCCGTGACAAGGGAGGTTTGTCGCGGGCGACTAATCTCCCCGTGTGCCAGACTCCCCGTGTGCCAGAGCCCTTACTAAACAAAATTGCAGGTGGTGATTGTCTGTGGTGACAAGATGGAATTTGCCGTTGGATTTTTTTTGGAATCTGAAGAAGAGAATCAAGTATGTGTTCACCCTAGAGTGATGCATCCTCCAGTTTTCAGGGAAATTGTCATTTTCAGAACGGTAGTTCTGCATCCTCCAGTTTTCAGGGAAATTGTCATTTTCAGAACGGTAGTTTTAATATCACGTGCTACGAAATAACGCATACATATATTGCATGCTTTAAAATATCGCTTAAAATTATGTCATCGCAACATAAATAACGACAATAAAATTGCTTCTTAATTTAGACAAGTGTCTTTTTTGTGAATCGATCGTTAATTCTCCAAATATAAGAAGTGATAATATTTTTAAGGCATGCTAAAAATAACACTCGTTTTTTGGCCTTTAGCGAATCGGCAAAGCCATTAAGAACATATGCAGCATACCAGTTGCTGAGCAAAAGGACAAGAACATCAGTGTCATAAACTGGAAACACGGGAAAAAAAAGGCATGGTGGAGACAAGGAGCCAAAGAGTATAAAAATAATGAAATACCAAGGTGAATGGGTGTAGAAAAATAGAATAGCTCATTGATGAAAATAAGGGTAATTTGCGAAGTGCAATTTTCGGGCACAAAGTGCCATGTTTATTACCTATAAAACAGAATATTTTTTTTACGTTTTTTGCCCTTAACAACTGTGATCATCTTTCTTTGACCTAAAGTCTGATGCTTTTTATTAGCTGAAGCTGTGGTGGATTCCTATTATAGACCAACACTGGTTAAAGCAAAATATTTACTGTGCCACCTAATTTACAGTTTGATGTAGATATTTTCTTTAGAAAACAGCTCATATAAAGTTTATTGTAATGAGCTGGCTAGAAAATAATATATAGCAGAACACCTTGTACCCTGTTTAAGCAGGGCAGAAAGCTTCAAAATCTTTTTACATAGAACCAGCTCCTAAATTAGGTCACTTTAAGATTTTCTGGATGAAAACATAGCCCCCAGTGATTACAGATGCTCGATATTTTAGACTCTGCCAATTTCACTCTAAGTCAAAACAATGGCTCTGGGCTAGAAAAGGAAATTTGATTCAACATGAAGAGATGACAATTTCAAGACAAGTCTGGAAGTGGATTTGAAACCAAAGAACAAGCCAACAAAGTAATCTCTCAATGAACTCAATAGGACAGAAAATTAGTTGATTGAAAGTGCAGCATTATTTATATGTGATATATATCTATATTTGGTACAGTAAATTCTGTCTTAATTATACATTTATGTACATTATGATGTAAAATAATTAAGAAGCTTGTATAAAAGCATACTATCATTAGAATATGTTCACTTTCTAATATTCAGTTTCACTTAGCATATAAGGTTTATAACAGAATGTATATATGTATTACTTACATGTAAATAATATAAAACAAGCATTATTATGTGAATATGTCATATACAAATCTGCACTTGTAATTTTCCAAATGAAATGATATCTACTGCAAAATGTTTTAAGTAGTATCATACAATAAGGGGAAGATTTACTAATCCACGAACGCTCAATCGGCGTATTTTCAGAGACTTTTTCGTACCTGCATGACCTTTCCATATTTTTCGCAACTTTTTCGTACTTTGTGACAAAATTTGTGCAACAAAATCGTATTGTCGCACTAAGTAGGAAAGTTTCGGATTCATTCAAACTTCGGTATCGTGACTTTCCTTGGGCCAGGTTGGAGCTGTAGAGTGCCATTGAGTCCTATGGGAGACTTTCCTTGGGCCAGGTTGGAGCTGCAGAGTGCCATTGAGTCCTATGGGAGACTTTCCTTGGGCCGGGTTGGAGCTGCAGAGTGCCATTGAGTCCTATGGGAGGCTTCCGAAATCATGCACAGAAGGATCAAAATCAGAAAGGTTTTCCTGCATTTTACAATCATTCGGATGCGAAAATTTCATGACTTTCGGATAGCCAATAAGATATTATCGTGACTAATACGATTTTTTCGTAAGCATATTCGTGATATTTGTGATCTTAAGAAATTATCGTATCCAATCCGAATTTATCCCATTCGGGATTCCAACTGGCGTTTTCATGAATGTGCCCCTAAGTGTGCTGTCATAGTTGTATGTATATGTATGTATATTTGTATTTATATAGCATTACTTACTGTATGTATACAGCAGAACAATAAATAACAAACATGGAGTCACTACAATAACAGATACAAATAAATGCAGAGTACAATAATAAATACAAATAAATACAGTACAAATAAGTACAAATAAGTACAGCTGGATTGACAAGAACTAAGGGGCACCTAAAAGCTGCTGAACTTTTTATTGTTTAAGAAAGCCCCCTCCAGGGAAAAAACGTCAACTTATGAGGTATTTTTGGTCGATACTCCTCATGAGTTCCTTAAAGTAGAGTTTCCTTTATGACTGGTTGAGTCTCTGGCTCAGGCAATCATAAATCTGGACCTAAATAAAATAGAATTGTTACAAACAATATATAAAACCTATGCAACCTATTAAAGTATGTCGCTCTATAAACAGATTTTTGTTTTAATAGAATATGTATGACTTTTATGTATTGCTGCTCTGTTATAACAATTGAATCTCATTCATTAAAAATAACAGGATTGGTATATTACAAAAGCAAGTAAACTCATGCTGAAATATCATACTGGCATGAAAGCACTAAGGAACAATAACTTTTCCCAAATGTATTTAATCATTTTTTAAATATTATTATTATTACTGTTCTCTGCATGAAATATTGTTTTTTTCACTAATAAAACTCTTTGTATATTGGTGATTAGGTACCTTTAATTTGATGCTTGGTGAATGGTGCTTTAAAAAAAAAGTAATTGTCATTATGTACAAGATTTAGTATCTACGGTAAGCTTATAAAAAGCATGACCATCGATCTTATTCCTGTGCTTAGAATGTGCCTGACGCTGTAGATCACATGCAAGAAGAGCAGTTGGCAACCATTCAAAGCATTTAACCTGGAAAGTGCAAATTCAATCAAAATATCATCTTTTCCTAAGCAATTTTATAGTCTAAATACCAAAGCCCTTTCTTTTTAAGAAGATGCGGCTAACATACTGTATAGTTGATGAATTAATCTGTAACAGTGAAAGGCCAAAATAAAGACATCTAACCTTCAATACAGTGATACATTTTACAGGGGTTTTTCACTTTTCCACCTTTGTGACACTGAGTCCTCTAGATGTGTGAAACATTCATACATCTTGTGTATTAAGAAATAATAGGTATTTCAGGTATAGTCTGTTGTGTAATACACAGCCCCACTGTTTGCTCTAACAGCATAGTATTCTGTAGATGAAAGTAAAGGTTTGTGGACTTATAAATGAAAGATGGCTATCAAGCAATGGAGCACCATTGTTCTCCATGTAAAATATGTCTTATAACTAATTTCATCATCCTTATGAGCAGTGAAGACAGCAACACATATTATAAAGGGTTAGTAGCTATAAATGGAATCACTGAACAGATGTCAGACCTGAACTACTTTTCTACAGGAAAGTTAATGCGCTTGACTGTAGGAGATTTTCTTTTAGAACTGTCTCAGATATTAAACCATGGAATTCTGTAAGATGAGAGCTTTTGTTGTCAAGTTCTTTAGAATATGAATTCCCCTCATTTCTCTAAGAAAGCAATTATGCGGTAGGTGATAGCTTTTAATTGGGAAATGCTCAAACACTCTTGACAAACTTTGCATGGTTGAACCACTTTTCTCTGTTCACAGTTAGATAGGGATTTTTAATACAGGCCAGAATGAATGTATTGAATGTGAATACAAGATATCTGTCAAATACAGAAAGCTATTCTCCTAGACATGCTTATCTCAGTGGTTCCATATTACCGCTGCATAAATTCACATCAAATATTTCTTGGGCGCTTAGAACCAAAATAAATAATGTGATAAATACTACAAATGAGTATTACTACTGAAGAGAAAAAGAAGTGACTCACAGTTTTTCATCACAAGTTGCCATAGTACACATATACAGAGGAAATAAAAATTACTTATAGAAAGCTTTTAATTATGATTTACACATTATCACTGGCTCATTGTTTTGGTAGTGTATTATATAAGATATAAGGGTATAAGATTTATAGTATTACTCTAGTCTTACATGTATTACATGTTTAAGAATTTATATATACTGTATATATATATACATACATACATACATACAGTATATCTATCATCTAGCCTGTCATTCAATAGAATGCATAGGAAGCCCTTAATTTGTTTCCTGGTGCAACTGTTGACATTTATAACATTGTATGCCACAAGAAAGAGGGGAAAAACAATAAACAGACAGGGCCCTCTTCTTTAGACAGGGGTGGAAACTGAATGTATCCTGGGTATTAATTTTCTTTTTGACTTTCTATAATTTACTAAAGATAACTGGTCAAGGATTGGTGTGAGTAATTCTACTACAGTAATTCTATAGCAAACTATCCATTAACTGCTATGGATATTGTTTCCTTCATCCAATAACATAAAACCACAGCCACTCCACTTTTATGTGTATTGCCTTGTACTGGTAGCTGAAAAACTAAAGCCTAGTAGTAGCTGACATATTATGATTCATATGTTGGGTTCTGGTAATACAATGTATATACCCACATCATATGACCCAAACTTGACTTACAAATGAAATTAAATGATCCCCACAGGTACAACTAGAAAAGGAGAAGAAGCATTTCAAACATTGAACTTAGACACTGATTTATTAACCTCTAATTATAAATAATAAAAAAAATGTCAACAATGTACAAGGTATTATCTATCCGTTTAAAGTGGACCTGTCACCCAGACATAAAAAGCTGTATAATAAAAGTCCTTTTCAAATTAAACATGAAACCCAAAATATTTTTTTTATTACCACATCCATACCCATTATAAAAGCATTTTAGAATCCCAGCTGTCAATCATATAATGCCTGTCCCGCCTCTATGCCTTAGGCATAGAGGTGGGGCAGACAGTTACTTTCACTTTCAATTCAGAACTTCTTAGATGTTGCTGCTCTCCTCACATTCCCCCTCCCTCCTCATCATCTAATTGTGTAACCAGTGCATGGACATGAGCATCAGGTCCCCCCATACTGGCACAGAAACAAGATTTTGGCAGGATGCAATGCCTGCTTTGATAACAGTGTCCACAAAATGGCCCCTGCCTGCTTGCTGCAATTGTGAATTCCAAGGCCAAAGAAAATAAGATTAAAATAATTTATACAGTGTAAGTAAAGTTTATTTTGCTTGCCAAACACAATAGAAAACAATTTTAAATTATTTCTTAAGGTGACAGGTCCGCTTTAAAACAATACCAAAATTTTCAGGTTCTTTAATCCTTTGTGACTATTTTCCAAACCATATGAACAGCTGAAGTCAGGGTAAGGGAGTGGAGGCATTTTATGAAGTCCAATTAAAATATGTATAAACTTTTATGATGGACATTTTATGTAGGCTATTACATTCAGAGGCAAGGGATTGCAACAGATCCATAGCTTGTTGAACATTGTGTAATCTTGTCTTACAAGTCCTCCCTCCCCTGGGATGGAAAGTAAGATTAGCATGCAATGAAAGGATGCTTTGAGCTCAAGACTCAGTAGTTCATTTTATTTGCTCTTTACAGGCAATTGACCAAGACTATATAGTAAGGTGCATATCACACTGTTATGATAAATATGTAATATCAGTCCTTGGCAATTGGATAGTTCTTTAATACTACGTAATTCTAAAAAGTAATTGTTCAGAAAGCTAAGCTGTCCGACACCTAGGGGCACATTTACTAATCCACAAACGTCCGAAAAGCGTCCGAATGTGTTTTTTTCGTAATGATCGGTATTTTGCGACTTTTTCAACATGAAAAAGTCGCAACAATTCGCAAAAGTCGTAATGGCTATGCAAAAGTCGCGAGATTTCACGAAAGTCATAATGGCTATGAAAAAGTCGCCACAATTCACAAAAGTTGCGACAATTCACGCAAGTCGTAACGGCTACGAAAAAGTCACGACGGTGACGAAAAAATCGCAAAAAATAAGAAAAATTTTCATTTCCAATCCGATTTTTTCCCATTCGGGATTCGGATTCGTGGATTAGTAAATCAGCCCCCTAGTATTGCTTGTAAAACCAGTTTGCAGGCAAGTGGACCGCATATGAACAGCAGCCTTAAAAAGTCTAGGTATTTTGTGTCCATATGAATGATATGTGGCAGTCATTTTCATTTTCACAGTCATTCTTTGCATTAGGTCATACTTTTCCTTAACAAAAGCTGCCAACAAGCAAGCTGGTAAACTTTAATCTTTATATAAAATGTATATTATTATACAAATATATAAGAAATAATCCTTATTAATAAAGATGGTTGACATTACGCCGAACAACTCCTCAGCATCTGTGACTGCAAATTCACAAGAAGCAACAATGACACTACCATCAGTCTTACTTCCCTAAGTATTTCATATATGCATGATTTAATGTCAGATACAGGCTGTAAATATGGATATTATTCTTGACATGAACAATTACAATGCTTCTTCTTTTGATAAACAGATTTAGATAACTGTTTGGGAACTGAATGGCATGAATTTGGCTTACTTTCTCTCAGATTTTCTGGGCTCTACTTTAGAATACTTAAACATTATTAAATAGATCAAACATGCTGTGAAATATGAGCAATACCGCTTTTGAAAGGAACAATAATGTATAAGTTTTAACTGTTCCCAGGTACAACCTAATAGAATAATTTTCTTAAAGGCACTGACACAAGAAAAGTATATACAAACATAGGTTTTGTTGTGTTGTTTCTGCAACTGCAGTTTTGTTAGAGTAAATGGAAATGTTTAATTCAGCCAAAATGTAGAATAATGGACTTAAATTAAACCCTTCTCTTCTAATAATGACTTATGTATTAGACAAAACTTTCTTCTTTTCATTAAAATGCCTTGCAAGTATTTGGTTTTGGCAAGATGAAACCATTGTCTTCTTTAAATGAAAGGCCTGTACACATATGGGACCCATCATCCAAAATGCTCGGGACCAGGGGTTTTCTGCATAAGGGTTTTTTTTCCATACCTTAACTCTACTAAAAAATCATTTAAACATTAATTAAACCCAATAGGATTGTTTTACCTCCAGTAATATTAATTAGTTGGGATTAAGTACAAGGTACAGTTTTATTATTACAGAGAAAAAGAAAAACATTTTAAAAATTTGGATTATTTAATTAAAATGGAGTCTGTGGGAGATGGCCTTCCCATAATCTGGAGCTTTCTGAATAATGAGTTGCCACATAACAGATCCCATACCTGTTTTGAGGATTTTTTTTCCAGCTTAAAAATGAGTAGCAAGGACATCAGTTGTGATGTTACCACAGATCCCCATGTGACTTGCCTTCCACAGTCAGTAGTAGAAAAGCTTGCACGTTGAGGAATAAGACAAATGTGGTTAAGCTAATCAAAATATGTTGATTTTTGCTTAGAAATGCAAAGGTGACTTGTATTGTGAGCTAATATAGGTTGATCTATAAAGGCTTTGATATTTTGATGGTACTGAAAAATAATGGTATATGGAACACTGACAAACTTTATTTGCCCTTTTTCAAAACTATGCCCTTAGAAGGTTCATGGTTGCTTTATAACTTCACTGGCTAATTCTTTAACATGCAATGAAATCAGTTGAACCAAGTTAACTCTGCATATACGGTAAGTCTATACCAGCTGTGGATTAGCTTGTATGTTAATGTAATGGATTTTGGAACCTGGTAGAACCTTGTAGAAATAATTCATTTCCATTCAGTTCAAGCAAACAGAGTTTGAACCAATTGGGTTTTTTTTTATGTTTTTAGATAATGCATCACCATCACGCAGTCCATGAAATCTCGTACATTGCAAAGGACATTACTGATCATCGGGCGTTTGGATATGTGTGTGGGAAGGAGGGAAATCATAGATTTGTGGCAATAAAGACAGCGCAAGCTGTAAGTATACAATTTAATACTGTACATATATTATAGAGTTCACTGTAAAGTAATGGAAGTTTAATTTTATATTTTAACAAAGGGCCAAAAACATTCTATATATTAAATTATTTACCAGATAATTTTAGAATATGCATGTGCCATATTTACATGAACATATTATGCTTAAAATGATCTTTCTGCTGTCAAAAGTCTTCAGTGAATTGCTCTTTTAAAAGGAATAAATTGTGAATTCTGATAAAAATTCTCAGTCCTTCAGTTTAAAGAAATCAAATTATGCCCAGGGCTCTATTCACACTTCAGCATTTTATGAGATCAGGCAAATCCAGTTGACACGTATGATGGGTCTGTTCACAAATGTTGATGTGTCCAACCCTTACCCTTTCTAAGTGAGGAAACATCCTGAAAGCACAAGCAATGTGTAATCCCACTATGATTTTACTATTTGTATGGATTTTAATATATGTATGGGAACAGCACAACTTAGAATCCTGCTGGTATATATAAATGGGTTTTGAACAGTATATTGGACTACTGTCCTGCCCCACCAGATTCCCACCTCTTCCACTTCAGCCTTAAACTTGCATGCAAGGACTCTCCTGCTCAACTGTAAGGGCTCTGGCACACGGGGAGATTAGTCGCCCGCGACAAATCTCCCTGTTCGCGGGCGACTAATCTCCCCTAGTTGCCATCAGAGAGCCATCAGTTGCCATCCCACCGGCGAACATGTAAGTCGCCAGTGGGATGGCACACGCGGCGGCGCGATTTCGGCAAATCGCCGAAAATGCCTCGCGAGGCAACTTCGGCGATTTGCCGAAATCGCCTGTGCGGCGTGTACCATCCCACTGCCGACTTACATGTTCGCCGGTGGGATGGTAGTTCGGGGAGATTAGTCGCCCGTGACAAGGGAGATTTGTCGTGGGCGACTAATCTCCCCGTGTGCCAGAGCCCTAAGAGAGAACCTCTCCTCCCATGTTAAATCTTTATCATGGCCCCCTGTCAAACAAAGGTTAATCTTTCTGCTAAAATCCTTCAGTCCTCGGTAACTCACAACGACTTTGTATTTGTCTCTTTCACACAACCCTCATTTACTGTCATTTTATATGGCAAGCCTTCTTTCAGTTGGTTTTGAACTGAATGGTTATTATTATTATATCATTCTAAAAGCTGCATAACATTTATGTATGTATGTATGTATGTATATCTTGATTTATAAAGCGCTACTTATGTACACATCGCTGTACAGTAGAATACATTAATACAAACAGGGGGTTACTAAGATAATAATAGACACATACACAGTATAACAATAAATACAAATAAATACAAGGTACAGTTGCAATAAGTTAAGAGTCAAAGACACAAGAGGATGGAGGTCCCTGCCCCTTAGAGATTACAATCTAGATTGTATTGTATCTGTATTGTAATATTGTATTAATTATATTTAATTAATAAAATGCAATACACTGCTTTTTGCTCTATAAATGCAGCATATTATGTTTAGCAAATGCAACAAGACATTAATAACCCATATGTTAACAGTAAATACTGCATGGCTACAAGAAATACAAAATGTAAAATGGAAGATTTATGAAAATTTGAATTCGAGAATCCTCACTGATTCCCAGCAGTCTGAATTTTACAACATTTATTTATTATGTTTTCCTGACAGTCAGGAAAGTGTTTTAAAGGACATGTCAACCCCAAAAATATTTTTTTGCCTAATAAAAGAAATCATAATTTCAAGCAATGTTCCAATATGAATTTATTAAACATATTTAATGCTTTAAACATTATTAGTAAATGTAATTGCTATTGAAAGCAGCATTTGCTAAATTCCTGGTTGTTACTGTTTAAACAATGTTGCAAATGCCAGTCTCCCCCAGCAAGTCAGGTCTGTCAGTCTGCTGCCTTGTGTTACATTGGTTCAAATGCCAGAGCCACCAGGGCAGGGAATAGAGAAGGACAGGCAAACACCCTTCTAATAGCAATTATATACACAAATAACTCAAAAACCATTGCTAATTTGTAATGAATGTATATCGCAAAGTTACTTAGAATTATGTTTTCTTTTATTAGGCGAAAAATTATATTTTGGGTCGACTTGTCCTTTAATTTACTGGCACATTTATTAACGCCGTTTGGCTTTTTTAAATGTCCCAATGCATCAGAACTTATTTAAATGTTTTAAACAGCCGGATGTCATTTTCTTGTATCGGATGGTAGGGTTTAATCATAGCACTGAGCTATAACAGTTGTTTGATACCCTAAATTCCTAAACAGTGTGAGCATTCTGTAAAAATTAAGGAAATGGGGGGGGGGGGGGGGGGTACCTAAAGATTTTCCATTTTACTAAGGGGGTTATTTATTGTTTTTTTACAATTAATGTTTTCTTTAGTCCAAAAAACTATTCATTTGATTTATGATTTAAAAAGCTTGAATTTATGATATTCATAAAGCAAAAAAAAAAAGTGTGAAAGTCTTGAATGTAAAACTTCAGCATCTGAAAGCTTGCAAGGTCACGTAGAAGTCAGTGAGAGCTGTCCTAGAGAAAATGTAACCTATACAGCCAGTTCTAGTTTTTTGAGTTTTTCCAATTTGAAAATTTGAGGTATTTTCTATTATTCGATTGCATTTTTAAAAAATTCAAGGTTATTTGATGTAAAAATAATATGAAAATTACACAGATAGGAATTTTTATAAATAACACCCAATGAATCACGAGAAATCAAAAGAGAACAAGTGGTGATAAAAGTGCCCCTATGTGTTGTACAGGCATACAGCAAAAACTCTTCCTACTTATACTTCAAAAGAGAAATTATTTTTAGTCTACTGTTATCCTTTTTTATTCTGAGCGATAATAAATTATATATCCATAACCATGCCTAAATATGCATTATTTGTCTTTTTCTCCCATCTCAGCACATTTTGTGCCAGTATGCTTTATTATGATCAACAGTTCCATGCAAACTAGACTTCTTTCTGTAGAGGAAATTGCTTAAAAATGACAGCTCTGCTTTATTATATTACCATACTAAAATAGTGTTACCAGGAATAATGCTTTTGGATTTTATTTTCTTAAAGGTCAGAGCTGGAAGAGTTCATTTCAAATATCCATCTATTTAAAGCCTCTGCAATTACTTATATACTTTAAGATGCCTTTATCACCACTCATCTTCTGAGCTCTGCTTATTCTAATGAATATATCTAGAGAGAAAGGAAGTTAAGACATTGGTCTGTATATGGGGCCACAATAATTCTTTTTCCTGACTGAAATCCATTCAGAATCATGCATATTTTTGTGAGACTGCGAGTTAAATAGTTGGTTAAGGACACAGTTAGCCCATTTACATACTAGGCAGTGTAAACTGGTTTCCTTAATTTAAAAAAAAAAGATCCCATTAGGCTCATTGTTATTGCAGTCTATTTAAAACATTAATAAGTAAACAATTATAAAAGAAAAAGATACAAAAATAACTTTTTTTGGGAATAGGTGGACTGGTTTCCAAAACACATCTGTCCAATTATGTGTTAGTAGTAAGTAGTAAGTAAAACATAAAATTAACACATTGTTATATTGTCTGTGCTGAGCAAGAGATGAGGAGAATAAGCAGTTAGGCTAATATCATATGAGGCTGTTTCTCTGTCTTCGTAAAAACCCAGCTGATACGCACTCATTCGCTCCTTGCGATAAGTGCACTGACATGAACTGGCTTAGTCTGTATAAACATGGATTGTATTTCAAGGTATAAATGTGAATTATACATTTTCACACTAAAATTGCATCTTGTGTGTGCACACAGGCCAGGGCAGCAGAGAAACAGCCTCATGTGATTTTAACCCTAGAGATGCTGTAGGTTGTCCCTAGAGTCAGTGGAGCTAATAAACTAATGACCAATGATCAATTCGCTTTGATTGGTTAAGTGTAGAATTTAAGACAAATGCCTTTTGTAGTTTTACTTGCCTAAGTTTTACCCTAAACTGAAATGCTGGTCCTTCCCATACACTTTTGTGGTATGGCTAAAATATGAGTTATAACTTTACAGCAAGCAAAATGTACTATTATTCGGTCTGTGCAGACTTTCTAGATTATATTACACTGTGTTTGACTCCTAGAGCACATTTCACTGGTATAAGTCAAGAAAGTTTTTCCAAGTATATTCATCTCAAGCCCCCATGGAAGCTGTGTTTTCATACCTTACCTCTTGATTAATCACCATCTCATGAAAGTTTGATTTACATGCAAAATCTAGCATTTCAGTAAGCACATGATAATATTTAAGATTCAACTCTTATTTACAATAACATTCTTCCTCTTTCAAAGGCATTTAAGATGAAAATCTTACCGGGAACTAATTTCAAATATTGTCCTTCAATTGTAGGCAGAGCCAGTCATTTTGGATTTGAGAGATTTATTTCAGCTTATCTATGAGCTGAAGCAGAGGGAAGAAATTGAGAAAAAGGCACAAAAAGATAAGCAATGTGAACAAGCTGTATATCAGGTATCTATTCAGCCTTGGCTTTGGTTTTTGGAAATGTCAACAGGCAAACTGATCAACCTTGGAAAAATATATTTTAGTTTATATGTGAAACCAAAGGAGTTGTATTGCAAAGTCCATTGAAGATACAAAATGGTTTAAAACTTACTCAGCTTTTGGGATTTGGGATTCAGTTTGGAAAGATGTTTTTATATAGGCCAATAGACCATATATAGTTTGCATTTCTCCATACAATATTACATTTAGTACTAGGTGTAATATACAGTACGCTCACATAACTTTGTGTTATTGACAGTTCACTGTAGGATATACCTAATCTCTTGCCCTAAAACTGTTGTTGTACTATAAAAACCATCAACAATGTCTTGTAATTCTGGGAGATGTAGTATACCAACAATCGAAGGGCACATTTCAACTTTATAATATAATACTAAATGTGGTGAAACATCAGACACCTCACTCCCTAATTGTAGAGTTCATACCTTTTTGCTTTGTGTCCCTTTCCCTGCTTACCTTACTTCAGACAATTTTGGAAGAAGATGTAGAAGATCCTGTTTACCAGGTAACATCTCCATCCATAGACCACCCATAAACTAGACTCATTTCATTATGTCTTATAGCATTCAGCAAAACTAATGTTATTTAATAAACCATCATATTTTGTAGTGCTATAGAGATGAGGTAGGAAGCCTAATTTATAAAGAATCAAATTAGCAATCTTTACTACTTTACACACTTTGCCAATTACTATTGATTAGAATTTCATATTTTCAAAGCTTCAAAACCATATCAGAGTCATTGCTGATAGATAGATAGATAGATAGATAGATAGATAGATAGATAGATAGATAGATGGATAGACAGACAGAAAGAAAACAGAAGAAAAACATTAATTGATTGGAAATAAATTTTGCCATTTCCCAAATTTATTGGTGAAGCAAAACAGGGCAGTTTAGCTCATCACTAGTAATAAGAACTTAAGCACCTTGTCATTCCACATGAAGAGCATTATCCTCATGTTTTAAATAAATAGTTCTACAAAATAAAGTGTTTCTGCAAATGTGTATACATACATGTAAAAAAAAAAAATTTTTTTGGTTGCTTTTAGTGATCACCAATTTTTTTTTAACCAGGCATGGTTTTGTGGGGAAATTCCAAATTTCAGATGAGCCCCCAAGAAGGGCGAAACCGGTCTGTAGTTGGGAATCTGATCAGCTATTGTCCTGGCTTCAGCTTCAAACCCAGTGGGTGAGCTTTAGCCTATAGGATAAACCCATGTAAATGGGATTTTTTTAAGAGTTTGGAGTTCACTCCCAGAATTCCTTTTGTTAACATTAGGTGAAAAAATTTGCTGAAAAGTAGCGCATAAGAAAATGCTGCATGTACAGAAAAAAAGAGCATATAAAACAGTTCTGCTCTTAAAAAAAAGTTGCGCAGGAAAGGTGGCCATACACAGGCCGATTCTAGCTGCCGATATTGGTCCCTTAGATTCGGCAGCTAATAAACCTGTGTATGGGCACCAACGACGGGCCTGCCCGACCAAAATCTGGCCTGAAATTGTCCAGATATCGATCGATGCGGTCCCCGAACCGACTTTGCGTATACCCGTCGTTATAATTCGATAGTTTAATACCGAATTAGCCTGGATTCTCCCCATATCACCCACCCGTAGGAGGGGGGATATTGGGAGAAGATCTGCTCGCTTAGCGACATCGCCAAGCAAGCTGATCTAAAGGTGAATGCCCACCTTAACAGTGAAAAAAAAATGGCAATTGACTTTAATGCATTTGGAGTGAGAAAAAAAGTTGTGCACATAAAAAACACACATCACACGGCAGCTGCAAAAAATGCCTATTGACTTTAATGCATCTTGAAAATTTTTTACTGTTACGCAGATTTTTCAGAAGTTTTGCGAATTTTCCAGTAAAGCAAAATGCACAGATACGCTTGTTACTAGTTGCTTTGTAAACTTATTAGCTTAGACTCAAATATAGACAATGCTTATACCACCTTGCACAAACATACATGTTCTATACACTTTTTAAAAATACAGTCAAATATATTTACATGGGAAACAATAAGGGGCTGATTTACTTACCCACGAACGGGTCGAATGGAGTCCGATTGCGTTTTTTTCGTAATGATCGGTACTTTGCGATTTTTTCGTATGTTTTGCGTTTTTTTCGGATTCTTTACGAATTTTTCGGATCCAATACGATTTTTGCGTAAAAACGCGAGTTTTCCTATCCATTACGAAAGTTGCGTAAAAAGTTGCGCATTTTGCGTAGCGTTAAAACTTACGCGAAAAGTTGCGCATTTTTCGTAGCGTTAAGTTTTAACGCTACGGAAAATGCGCAACTTTTCGCGTAAGTTTTAACGCTACGCAAAATGCGCAACTTTTTACGCAACTTTCCTAATGGATACGAAAAACTCGCGTTTTTACGCAAAAATCGTATTGGATCCGAAAAATTCGTACAGAATCCGAAAAAATCGCAAAACATACGAAAAAGTCGCAAAATATTCGTTTTCAAGTCGGAACTTTTCCAATTCGGGTCGGATTCGTGGGTTAGTAAATCAGCCCCTAAGAGTTGTTTATTTGCAGCTAATTTTTTTATTTTATGCAGGAAACACCTTTAATATATTCAATATTATTTCAGTATTAATCTAACACTTAAAAGCAAAGAAACCCACATTCAGATATTTAGAAACAAGTACAAGTAATAGAGTAGCAATAAATTAATTAAAAATCGTTGTCACACTGCCGTCATTGTCATCATCCCCATTTCTGTACCATGTTCTAATCAAGTTAACGCATGAAAACAAATGTGTGTAATTCAAATTCTGTATTTGAATGTGCATTCACTCTTTATATTGCAAAAAATGATTCTTGATTTTTAAATGTGGGTCCTTATATTAATAATTTGAGAGATTGAAAGGGAAGTTTAGCATACTGTACCACAAGCTCCTCAGTTGTTTCTGCAGTCTGTCTTATTTGTGTTCCCCTTTTATTTTAGCTACTACCTATGGGTTCCTCAGCTCTGACAGACAGGGGATATTGTATTAATAAAGCAATTCCTTCTGCCTGTCATAATTAAGACTTATCCTCGGGCAGTGCATAACTGTAAGACTTGGATCAGTTTCTAGAAAACCAAAGGGGATAGGGAATTGCAGTCAAAAGTGTTGGTTCTGTGGTGCACAAAAAGGTAACTATTTTTAAAAAAGTTTCTTTGTCATATTGAACAATGGATTATGTTTTAACAAACTGCAGAAACTACAGGTAACTTTACGATAAAAACTTCTACCCATATAAATAACAGTATGCATTACAAGACTGAGCAAGGACATTCTCTGGCTGCTGTGAAAAACAAAAAGATTGAATGCACCTCAAAGAAGAGACCTTACTGCTGCTTCTTTAACTTTAATTCTGAAACTCCCGACTTTTCTTTGCTTTCTTCCTGTGCTTTCTGCATTTTCCTCCTTGGATGATGTCATAGTACATAGTATTTGAGGCTGGCCATGAATCCATACGAGATCCAGACAATGAAGAAAGCATTTATCAGGTATCTATACAAAGTTTAGATGGGTGCTACTTGATCATCAGTATGGAGACAGTAGAATTTTAACTATATACTGTATACATAATGCACAGAAGTCTGCTGTGAATATGCAAAAAAAAACATGTATTTGTACTCTTCATATATTCTTTTGTAAATTCAGAATTTAATGCGGTAATAGCTGCAAAGAAACAGAAAAATTCAGAACTGACCATCTCTTCTCCTATGTCCGCTGTCCTTCCCCTTTAAATTAATTAATGATTGGAAAAAGGAATAGATATTTATTTAAAAGAGCATAATATACAATAATATACAAACAATAATAATAAATACATTACACGTATAGAACTCATTATCCAAAAGGGTCTTTCTGTAATTTGGATCTTCATACCTTAAGTCTACTAAAAAATCAATAAAACCCTATAGGACTGTTTTGCATCCAATAAGGATTAATTATATCTTAATTGGGATCCAGTACAAGGTACTGTTTGATTATTAAAAAGAAAAAGGAAATCAATTTTAAAAATCTGAATAATTTCATTAAAATGGAGTCCATGGGAGACAGGCTTAACGTAATTTGAAGCTTTCTGGATAACGAGTTTCCGGATAACGGATCACATCCCCGTATGATTTGGGCGAGATTTCCTGCATGTTTTTTCCTGCTTATTGTAAAGCAATTACTCAATCAATCATTAACATATAAAATACTATAGTGCTGTTCAGTGTTATTGCTAGTCTATAGGGTTGATTCACTAAGGTGCTTTAAAACAAGCGATATTTATAGCATGCGTTAAAAAATTTATAGCTTCTTATTTTTCGCGTCAACGCATGATTCACTAAAAGGGTACTTGCGTTAATTTAGACGCAATGCTGTTTGCATTAAGTCATGAAGTCATGAAGACTATTTTTGTGCGGTATTTGATGCAACACACGCTAATTAATGCAGCGTGCACAAACTGTTGCCGTGTGCGAAAAACCGCACGCCATATTAGCCCTACACGCCATTACTTTCTGAAAACTACTGTTCTGAAAATGACCATTTCCCTGCAAACTGGCGGCTGCATCACTCTAGGGCCAACACAGACTTGAATAAATCCCACTGCAAAGTCCTTATTGTGTTGCCAAAAGCCCATGAACTGTACTTTTCTAAAATTAGCGCCTAACGAGAATTAACGACATGCGGTAAAATTAACGCTTTGGGATCATGCATTATTTAGTGCATGTGATATGTGACTTAACGCACGCGATACTTTAGCAAATCACTCATTTTTTTCGCGTACATTTTAACGCAAAAATGCATGCGATAACGCTTATCGCACTTTAGTGAATCAACCCCTGTGTGATACCATGTTATCAGTAAGGGAACAAATGCATACAATACTTTCAACAATTAAGATTTATGTGGCTTACTAAGTAAATATTCAGATGAACATTTCAAGTGTTAAAGAAAAGGAGAAAAATCTCTTGGATTGGTAGTGGATTAATTCTAAAGACTGACTTGAACAGTGCTTTCTTCTGACAATAATAGTACTGAATGTGGTTTATTCCTTTTATTTACAGGGATACCTCTGTTCCAGGGCCCCTCTTATTTTTTAAATGTATTTGCAGAACCTGCATATATTCCTCTACAACGTTACTCCATTTCTTATACCTCAAATCCTTGTTGTTGCTCTTTTTCTCACATGTTGCTGTATATTTGCCATGTATCAGAACAGAATATTTTACCCTTCTGACCAAGGGTAAACATTTATGCTTGTCAAGAGCAGGCATCGATTAAGGAACACAAATCAGGACTATCTAACATCCTATACAGAAATGCTAAATAACTTGGGAATAAAAATGCAACATCACACTAGTAATGTATTCCCCCCCCTTCAGGCCCCCCACGGTGCAGCAAAGGTAATCACTTGGGTGGGCGAGGGGGGCGGCATTAAAGAAGCCGTCTCAGGAGAGCTCTTGTCCTAGTATCGCCCCTCCTTGTACTTGATCCTAAGGTGCATGATTCTATAATTGTGGCAAAACAATCCTATAGAGTTTTTTTTAGTGTTTACATTTACCAGAAATTCGGCTCTTAAAGGAACAGTAACACCAAAAAATGAAAGAGCTTTAAAGTAATAAAAATATAATGCACTATTGCCCTGCACTGGTAAAACTGGTGTGTTTACTTCAGAAAGTCTACTATAATTTATATAAATAAGCTGCTATGTAGCCATGGAGGCAGCCATTTAAAGGAGAAAAGGCACAGGTTACATAGCAGATAACAGATAAGTTCTGTAGAATACAATAGTGTTTTATCTGTTATCTGCTATGTGCCTGTGCCTTTTCTCCTTTGAATGGCTGCCTCCATGGCTACATAGCAGCTTATTTATATAAATTATAGTAGACTTTCTGAAGTATACACACAACTTTTACCAGTGCAGGGCTGCAGCACATTATATTTTAGTTACTTTTATACACTTTCATTTTTTGGTGTTACTGTTCCTTTAAAGTTACCAGGGGCAGTTTTTTTTTTATGCCCCTGGTAACTATTGGGTCGCTGCCACCTGAGGCAAGTTTCTTATAGCAGTACCTATAAGTACAAGGTACAGTTTTATTATTACAGACATAATAATCAGTGTTAGCTTAAAATTGAGTATTTGGAAGATAACTTTCCTGTAATTCCTAGCTTTCTGGATATTGGGTTTCCAGATAAGAGATGCCATGCTTGTACTTACTGCCTTTCAAAATAGCGTGATAATGTGAAACTTTCATTAAGAACCTGATAAAGTAATTATTCTTGCTCTCAGGCATATTACTTCTAGTCTCGATAAATACAAGTGACATTGCCTGCTGAGTTTTCAAGAGTGTCATGTAAGATCACTGTATTGCTGTGCATCATCATTATTGTAATTATTATCATCACTATACGATAACACAGTTCACACCATTCTTCACACGATTATGTGGTGCAGTGCCATTGATGGAGACAGACATTTTATAATTATGATATGTGACCCATCCTGGCATTTTCAAGGAAACTTATGATGGAATAACGGCAATTAGATAAAATTATGTGTGCATTGGAACGGGGGCATAAAATAAAATAATTATTAGAAGTTTTAGAAGTAATTGGGTGTCCTTTAAACAGAACTGATATTTTACCCAGTCACCTAAATGGCAAATGACGTTAAAGCCTTGAATGTCTTTACAAGCTTTAAGGTGCTAATCCATAACAAGATACATTTAGTCTATTTTGCATAACTTATTTAGAGCTACAAATCATAAGAATTTGTCAAGAAAATATTTATTCTCAAAATACATTTAATTAAACTCTATTCTCCCATCTTGAGAATTGTAGTATCCCTTAAAAAAAACTGCAAAATACTATCAATAGTAAATGTTAAATATGGGCAGGGTAAAGTTTAGAAAAGCTTGTTGATACTGAATAGATAATTCTCCCTTAAATTCTAACCTTCTGTTTTCTCCAAGACATTTTTAGCTAAAAAAAAAGTCAGCATGTTCAGTGGAACTAGTTTGTTTGCTACATATTAGAGTGATATATACAACAGTAACACAAATATGCTCTCCATTTTCAGTAACATATTTATCTTCATTTTTCTGTAGGTTCCTACCAGCCATAAGAAAGAGGGGGTCTACGATGTGCCAAAAAGTCAACCTATAAGTGTACGTGTCATTTCTTATCTTTCTTTTTAAAGTGTGCATAACTGAACCAGTAGTTTTAAGTGCATTTGCTTAACTATAATCTCACCATATGCCTACCAACATATGGTGAGATGATGGTTAAAATATCCCAAAATAGCTTGTAATTCTCCAAATAGATGGAGGGCCTAGATGCAATGTCCTGAACTTTAAGATAGTGTAGTGATGAATCCATCAATAAATAAAAGGGTAGGTACCTAAAGATGGCAACTCCAATCTAGGCTTGTTATAATTAAAAGGTATTTATTGTGGAGACTACAACATATCTTTAGTCATGTGTGTTTTTGTGCTATCCTGCTATACAGTGCTGCATGCATAAATAGCACTATAAAAATAAAAATATACAGACATACATCCTTAGCACTTACTGCATATATATTTGCAAGGCAAAAAGCAAAGAGGTTATATACACATGGGCATTATACATGTGAAATACAGCACATTCTGGTAAGGTTTGCCACCTTTTCAAAAGGTTAGAAAGGCAGAATAATAAATGTATTTATGTATTTATAACATGTATATATATATATATATATATATAACATGTATTTATAAATTACTTGATGTGAGATATAATTCATAAATATATATTTCTGCATTCATGTATCACATGTTCCAAAGTGATTGCCAATTCTTTTGAAATCTCAACCTTTATTTCTGGAGTTATACCTATACTTCTGTTTTTATACAACTGGAGATTTATCATCTGTCAGGTGGAGATAGTCAAGTGTTAAGTAAAAGGCTCCCTTGTACCTACAGTATAGCATTGTACTTTGTGCCTTATTAACAGTAGCTGTCACTATGGCTTAAGCATGCCATGTGCAAGAAGACTGATGATAAGTCCAAAGTAATCGGGTACAAATTTTTATTTATGGCTTTGTAATAGACACAGCATTGACATTTGCACAACTTTACACCACAAATAAACCTTGCTAACTAAGACACATAATGTTCTTTGTTTGTGTATTTATCAGGGGCAGTCTAGGATACTGTGTTACGACAGTGTTGACTGGCTGACTGACAGGCAGGGAATTAAACCAAGCATGGTGCATAGTAATCTTGGGTACAAAAATACCTTCAAGTTAGCGAGATTATATTATAATATACAATATATTGTATGGTTTGAAAAATCCACAATTTTCCGAACAACTATATATTTATAGGGATGAGCGAATCTTTTTTTGACGCAGTGCCTTTTACAGGACCTAAGATCATTTGCAATTTAATATTTTGTATGGTTTTACAGTTATTTTGCTTTTTGTTCATCAGCTCTCCAGTCTGGATTTTCAGCAGCAATCTGGTTGCAGGATCCTAATTACCCCAGCAACAAGGCAGACGTTTAAACGAGAGACAGGATTATCAATAGGGTAGGGCCTAAATAGAAAGATAAAAAAAAAAAAAAAAGAAACAATAGCAATAAAATTGTAGCCTCACAGAGCAATAGTTTATGGCTGGCAGGGTCAGTGACCCCCAATTGAAAGCTGAAAAGAGGCAGAGGATGAAGGCACATAATGCAAAAAAAAATATAAAAAATAAGCAATAAAAAAAAACAGTTGCAAAATTGCTAGGAATAGGACATTCTATAACATGCTAAAAGTTAACCTGAGGGTAAAGCATCCCTTTAAAAGGCCCATTAACCAATCTGTGTAGCAATTAATATTTTTGCAGTTTTGTAGGTTGAGAGCTCAGGCTAATGTTAATGTGGTCCATTAAGTGTACCATGTCTGCTCATAGCTGTTAGATTGTGGGACTTTTTCAAATAAATATATTTGCAAATGGAAAACAAATAAACATTAAATGGGTGTTTGTATTTCTGTAGATAAAGTATGTTAGTTTTGAAGAGCTGTCAAGTCTTTGTGAGAAAATTCAATGACAGCACAGAAAAGGTCAATACAATAATTGCTTTATTCTTCTGAAGACCAATGTGTCAGAGCATATCATCATCTTTAAATGAAATCATCAATCATACATGTCTGTTATCCAAAGTACTGCTGGTGTCTTTGTGTTAAGAATACACTGAGCACATTAGCTTAACCCTGGCACACCACAGAATACCTTTTCTACTAGGTTTTAATTATAATGTTGCCCTTTGTTTGAAATGTTCTATCATTGTCTCGTGTCAAAGAGTGACTTATTAGTTTGCCTTATATTTTATACTTTGAAACACTTGTTGCAGTGGGTAGAGGCCAGTGTTTCTGGAGTAGTGCAAAAGATTTAATAATAGGACTTACACCCCAAGAGAGTTTGTATTTGATGCGATGTATTGCATCTGAATGTAACATAAGATATTACCAACACTATTCAGTTTTTTATTTACTGAATTGATCACTAAAAAAAAATCATTGTCAAGAGGTCTACCTTATTAATATAATTATACGCCTAGGGGTGTGCATTATTCACAAGCCTAAAACAAATTGACCCATTGATATTGTTTACAGCAATGTGCATTGTTTAAAAATCCCCTAATATATTGCCATTTTTGGAACAAAGACCAAAGGCAATGGGTAATTACATGTATCCTTGGTAACTCTTTGCTCTATTCCATCTGACCAGTAAAACCCATTGCCATCATCTGCACCAGTTTTATATTATAAATCTTGCTTTCACAGTGTCTGTTCATAAACCCCTTTCTACATTCCAGCAGGAAAAACATAATTTTGTCATTACAAACAGCCCAATACAAATATATAGATATATAGATATATAGATTGGTTGGTATCACTGTGTTTATCCAAAAGTCTGTGAGTTGAGCTGTAGATGTGAAGATGTGACTTTGAAATACTAATTGCAGATCTTGCTGGTGAGGCTACCTATGTAAACACTAAATAGACACAAGCAAATAAAAATAGAAGTAGAGCTGATCAAAAAGCCAATCATCTATGTGAATTGTAAGGTCATCTAGAAGCCCTCGACAAGCATTTACAGAAGTTGTGATCAAGTCGACCGAAATAACATAACTAAGATAATGCTAAGATTTTATTCTTGGTGCTTTCTTCCTATGAATGGGAAATGACCAGAGCCGGAACCTTGTGTTTTGACTGTTGCTTCTGGGTAGCAGGGATCAAAATGCCTTGTGGGCCTTAGCCTTTACTGTAGTTTCACTTTGCAAGACATTTTCTTTATTTGTTTTGTGCACCAAGTTCTTCCCACATTACTTTAAACTTATTAGTATGCATTCACCTCAAATCAAACACCATTAATATTTATTTACCTCAAAAAGAAACTTTTGGAACAACCTGGAACCTTGAATGACAAATACAATTAAATTATTTAACATTTTAATTATTGCCTAGGGTTGTCAAACCTATTATCTTGTATTACAATCCCCTGAATCTCATACAGCAGCAAAAATAAATAACCCACATGTAGTTATAGAGAGGCACAAGTGGAAGAACAAAAGTTCAGTGTACCTGCTCTAAATCTTGGAAGAAAATAAAGGATTGGTGCTAATGCTAACTTAGGATACAATAATTGTTTTTTAAAAGGGGAGATGTAAAAGGGGTACGGATGCCAAATCTAAGGTCTTTTTAAACCTATGCAGGCCTCTCTCATGCTTAGATTTAATCTATTTTAATAATTAAAGCAGTTATTTTTGTAGTGAGAAAATACAAAACAGACAGTAAGTTTATTTCTTTTATCTCATATGTCTGGCAAAAGTGTCGGCAAGTCTATTAGCTAATCAATTGTGGTTGCATGCTGTCTCCTTTCTCGCTGTCAAGAGCCAGCTCGTTTAGCCTGTGCCTAGAGAAATGGTCTCATGGGAAATAAGTCACAAATAGCAGCTGAGTATGCCTGACTATGTTTTTAGCCCTTGTCACCCCCTGGTGTAGGGTTTGCATAAGGAATGAACATTTGTAACACTGCGCTCCTGTGTCATGCTGTGCATAACTAGCAAGTTCCAGGTAAATGAAGCAGCACAAGACCCAGCTTAATTATAGACAAAAGTTATTAATGCTGGTGGAAAAGAGACTTGATTTATTTGATGAGCAAAAGACAGACGTAGAATTCCTAAGTGCCGTATTGATGACTAGTTCATGAATATTTCAAGAGAGGTTTATGATGGATTGGATCTTAGTGCTGAACAGCTACTTTATCAGACAGAATAACAGAGCAGTGACCCAGAACAGTTTGAAAGTTCCAATTTAATATCAACTGTTATAGAGACAGGGTTTAGTCAATCATCATCAACTGCCAATAACACAAAAAGCAATCATCCAGGGTGAACTTCCAAACACAGAAAAATCTACCATAAAAAAAATTCCCGTCACTGAACAGTTGCCAGTAGAACAAGAGCACTTGCTTAAACCTAACCGACAGAGAGGCCTTGCTAGAAACTGCCATAGCAGCAGGGAGAAATCATTTATCACTGGCATCCAAAGGGGAACCAGTCTTTCAGCATTCCCTACTAAACAGACATAAATGTTACACAGGACCATTTTAACTCTGCTTCCAGTTAGTTCAGATGATTTTTCATGTGTTTGTTGTCTATTGAATGCTTACTACCAGTAAGGATGGTATAAAGCACTGCAATCCTCATTTACAAACATAGATGATACATTCTGCCAGTGCAGTAACCCAATCAGCAATTAGTTTTGATCAGTCATCTGGCATAAGCCTTGAAGCAATTTAAAGCTTTGTAGTAGCTAATGTCCCATGAGACACCATACCATACCACTGACTATGTGGTGAAACACAATAAAACAATGTTCCTTAATACTGCAAACCGTTCCTACTTCCTGGAAGATCCTTCATGTGCTTCGAAACTTTAGAGGTTTTGGATTTTTGACGCTGTATTTTTGTGCATTTGAAAAAGCTGCAGTTTTCATGCGACACATTTAAGTAAATGTGCCCCCTAAATTAAAAAGTTGAAGCAACGAGAAAGTGTTGGAAGGGTTACTAAAGCAGAATACTAACGACTAGCATGGCCTGATAAAGGGAATATTTAGTATGCCTTTGAAGGATAACCAAAGTTTTAATCAAGGGAGGGGGTGTGCAACAAAGTTAGGCACCCCCAGTGATCAGAATTGCTCAGCTGATACCCTGCACTGGCCCAGAGTATTTCTGCAGAAGAATATGGGCACAATTTCTTCAGATGCTTCCGTCTTCTCTTTGTTCCGGTACCAGCAGGTGCATGTGCACAGGAATAAAAGCTGATTTTTTTTAACTCTATTGTGCATGTACATACCTGTGCCCTGGAAAAAAAATAGAGACGAGGAAAAAAAGACTGCTTCGAAGAACTTCTGCAGAAATACCTAAGCCAGGGCAGTTTTTTCCTAACAGAAGCACCAGCCCGGGGTATCAGGTAAGTGCTTACAATCACTGGGGGGTGCCTAACTTTTGGCACCCACCCCAGTGATTTAACGTTTCCTTCCTTCTGATTAGTAGCCACAGTCTAGTCTGGGGCCAAGTACTTGTGTGGAGGTTGATAATTAACCTAGCCAACATTGTCTTCAGGGCACCAGAACCAGGTCATAACTGGAGTACCACTTCTCCGAGCTGTTACTGTAGACTTTGTTTAGCCCATTAACACAGGCACACGTGAGGGAAGAAGTAGAACCAATGGGAAAGGATATAGTTTTGTAAAGCATGTATTGGACTTCTTGACTTATAAAGATCTTTCCTGGCTTTGGACAAGGTCACAATTTATAGTTGACAAAATTATTTGAGACGTACATTCAAGGCAAAAAAATTAGCAGTTCTGGATTATAGTGATAAAAGAAAGTAATTGAAAATCTATTCAAATAATTCCTCATTATCCATGTTGCATTTCATTTACATTTTGTTTACGATTACATATACCACGCTTACAATGGATACTGCTATCAGAATAAAAACATTTTTATTCTTGAATGGAAACCGTGTGAAATTTTGTGTAAAGTAACTTAGTTTAAAAAAAATGCTTTGCTCCCAAAAAAGTTATTTTGCTTGGAGGAATCCATTTTTACAAGACTGGCAATTACCTGTCATCTCAAAGCTCATTAACATGAACTGTACTACTGTTTGTATTGCCTGTTCTTGATTTAAAGGTCTAGTAATGCTATAAAGTGGACATTCTTTTAAAATCTGTGTATTCATCACCTCCAAATAATCTATTTATTGGGAACAAATGTTCCATATTAAATGAATAAGATTTACATTATTTAGCTCCGCAGAGAGCCATAATTGGCTTTTCATTTTATCTCCCTGTGTAAGAACTTAAACCATTGTGTTCTATGGTTTTTAGTAGCAATACATGATGGCACATGACACATTTTGTCACCTATGCTAAATCTACTCTAGTGGGGAAGACGAAACTCCAGAAAATACCTTTGCATAGAAGTCAGTAGTCAGTGTGAATCTCTGATGCTAGAATATTAATCTTGTAATCGTTAGAAGAAGTTGTATACTATATAGCACAGGAAATTCACATTGGTAGTGAATATTAAAGGTTTAAAATTAATTTGAAACACCAGGACATTCATAAAGTTTAACTAAAGAAGCTACTCAGAGGAGTGCTGAAATATTTCTAAGATTGCTCAGCAGAATTACTTTAGACCAGGGGTCGGGAACCTTTTTGGCTGAGAGAGCCATAAACACCACATATTTTAAAATTTAATTCCGTGAGAGCCATACAATATGTTTGGCCGCAGATGCTGCGGGGCAAGGTAGGGTGGGTGCCAAGGATGCCGGATGCGATGTGGAGGAGGGTGTGGCTTGCGCTCGGCGGATAGAAGACGTGTTCTAAGGTTTAGAACACGTCTTCTATCCGCCGAGTGCAGGCCACGCCCCCTGTTATTTTTTTATTAAAGATTTGGCAGCGAGCCAGATGCAGCCATCAAAAGAGCCACATCTGGTGGCCATAGGTTCCCTACCCCTGCTTTAGACTGATCACTACTACATACTACAAATCATGACCTGTACATGGCTTATCTTTTCTGTAAATGTGTCTCCTGTAGCACAATTTCATGTTCTATGATTGTCACAATGCCTCTACAACAGCTTATTTATACACTGTAGCATTGCATCTGAATCATATTTGTAATAGTGTAAGTTTAGTGAATATTATATTTAAATGCTTGCAAAACCTTTTTATTTTTTTAGTTACTGGTCCCTTAACAATAACAGTGTAAGACAAAGTAAACTGAATTGATGGATATATGAGATCTGGACCTCAACTGTGAGAAGAAGTAACAGAATATTATTAAAACTAAGATGGAATTAAAAGGGATATTTCTGTGATGACAGTGTCCCTTTAAGAAACAGGGAGTTATTATTATTTTCCTCACTTCCATGCCATTAACATGATTAATGTTCTATGTGTTTCATTACTGCCCCAATCCCTTTTTTCAATTTCATACATGTTCATTCATTTTTATGTTCCTGTACTCATGTGCTGCTGTTCATTGTTCTGTATGCTGTTAATCATTCCATTGTCATCATTCATTCTTTACTGTTACAGAATGGAGACTTAATAATTTTTGATGAAAGTCCTTCTGATGCCTTTGAGGTAAGGTTGGCTTAGGTATAAAGAAACAAACTGTCATATAAAAGAATATACGGTCTATACTTCCAGTGTACACTTCATATGTAAATAAAGATTAATGAAATGATATTCTCAAAAGGCTTTATACTACTTGTGAATCCATTAAGCAGTAAAGAATATTGTGACTCATCATCAACATCTTAACAAGACTATAGAATAGAATTCCATGTATGTAATTGTATATGTATGACTATAGGGGGCCATCAAAATGCACAAGTGCAGTTGTGCTTACACAAGTTTGCCATTTTTAAAAGGTATCTGTTTCCAAAGCTGCTCTTTATCCTTCCATTGTACCTTCTACTCTTATGAAATGCACCATTGACACAGGGTTCCCAGAGTCCTGCAGCGGACTGTGGAGACTTATTCCCTCCCTACCAAACTTGTCCCCTCAATGTAACGCCTGACCAAGAAAACACAATGACACCATAATTTTTGTGGGTGAGTTCGGCCACAGCTTTATTAAAGAAATCCCAACATCAGAAAATAGTCCTTGCCATGTATTTCAAACTTTACCAAAACATTGCAACAACATTTTTATAACTGTTTTATAATGAATGCCGGCCACTTCAAATGCAGATTAAATGGCCAAGGACTAATTCTAGTTCTAATCTAATTGCTGCAGTAAACTTGAACATATAGGTAACTACATTTTCAGTCCAATTGCAGACTATTCTTGTTGAACACATGTACAACTGTGCTGCTTTTAACAGGTTGCTACAATAGTGACAGGGGCCACAATCACGCTGGAATCATGGGTAAAGAAAGTTGCATTATGAGTAAAAAACATTGTGATTTGCACCCAAAATTGCACTTTGCACACTTCAGTTGAAGACATAAATGATCCCATATATATTTGTTGCATTGAATGTTTTGCAGTGTTCTTATGCATAACACAGCTTCTGTTTTCAGGAATTTCATTGTTTGAGTAACCAAATTCATAGTATAATATATAAGAAGCAAGCATGCCTGCAGGATCTTAACTCAATCTCTGGTGAACTGAAGTTTATTCTTTTAACTTTTAACATTTCTCTTATCATCATGCTTCTTGTATCATTTCAGTTTCTTGGTGTGATCATTTATACACATGGCATAAAATTGTCCATTAAATATAGTGGTTAGAACTCTGCCCTGATAATTCTGCTTACTGCAGTTTGGGTGCATAATCAGCAGTGTGATATATATCTGTTAGAATCTCTAGAAGGACCTTCAATTAAAATAGTGACAGCTCTAATTTCAACAGATGCTTAAGACAGCTGCTACATGTTGCCATTATTTCTGGGGGGAAAAAAATTGTGGCCAGGACTTATCAAACTTTCATTATATCTTACTTGTCCTTTGTCGGTTATATATAAAAATATGCAAAAGGTGGAATGAAAAGGTCCTGCTCTTTTGGACTTCTTCCAATTTTCAATCCCAAGTCTGGTACAGCATTTTGAATGTTTGGTTATGAAAGCATCCTTGAGTGCTACACTGCTAATCAGCCTTCTAGTGTAAAATGAGGTCAAGTGTACTATAAATGATTCATTTACAGAACAGAGTTACAAAATATTAGCATCGAATTCATACTACTTCATTTGTAAAATATACATTTCCTTCTTTAGTCCCTTACCATTGTGTTAGAATTGTGTAAGGTTCTTTTTTGGGCTTGCAACACCGTTGTTCCATTTTTATTAACTATTCTTTACTATAAAACTAATAGTAAACTTTAGTTTACTAAAAACTACATGGTGTTTGCATAATCTATTGCTTTTTCTTTATTTTTAATGTTCAGATAAGTGCATTTGGGAAAGCATATATATAATCCAGTAGAGCTAAAGTAGCTGCACTGGCATGCACTGACTGTTTTCTGTTTTTGGTTTTCTAGCATTACTGTCATTACCAGTAATACTTAAATATTAGTATAAATTAAAAACTATCTCCATGGTGCCATAGTTTTTTGTGTGTTGTAACATCAATCTAGTTTTCTATTCACCCAGATGGAGTCCAGGCATATTATGTCACATGAAGCAGTTTTCTACTTGGGAAAAATGCAGGCAGACGCATGATCTATTGAGATATAAGCTGGAGACCACAGCAGGCAGAAACTTTCCTGAAACATATGCCAGGCACTGGAAAGATTAAGCAAGGTCTATACAGCTTGCAGACTACAGTCACAAAGTACTTTAGAAAACAGAAAATATGCATTAACATGCACTTTTTACAACACATCCTCATCAAATACGGGATAAACCCCAGTGCTGTATTTAATTTCTTCCACTACGTGTGAGGTCACTTCCGCCACGAGTAACATTACATCTGCCAGCGAACACCTTCTGAACCCTAACCCCCCAAGCTCTGCCACCAGATTTGTTCAGATAGCACTTGGGGAGGTTCCTTGTTTTTTTTTTTTTTATTGTTTTGTTTTTTAATTGATTATATAGGCACAAACTAAGGCACAGGCCCTCAGGTGCCTATATATAAATAGAAATATAGGTATAGCTAGACATGCATTTTAGGAATTGTGGGCAATTTGCAGAACAATGGAATTAATGGCTAGATGTGTCCCTGAATTTTCATGTGATCTGGTAACCTTAATATGGTGGTTAAAGGAGTTGAATAAGAGGTGTACAAGAGAACTAGTAAACAAACATTGTAAGGGAACGGAATTGTTCATTCAGAGGGGTCTTTGCTGTTAAACTATCATGGACAAGTATGGGTTAAATGTTATAGCACAGGGTGGCTGGGGCAGTTAGTAAAGTAGAAGGAAAGGTTAAAACCATGTAAGCTTTATCAGAGAGGTCTATGTAAATACATCTTGTTACACTTGCAGTGTTGCTGCTTTGAGTCTTCAGTGAAAAGAAACACAGTCTTCCTTTGCTTCTATTGTGCACCCATTGGTTTTCTCTCAGCTCAAACTCCCTAGCAGGGGTGTGAGCCTGCTGAACATGTTCCTCTCTCCCCCTCCCTTCTCCCTCCTCCCCTTCCTTCTGTAATCTGATCTGAGAGCTATGAGCCTGCCAGATACAGAACGGTGCAGGATAAGGAAGTGATGTCAGACCAAGCTAATATAGCAGCTGTTTTCTTAAACAAGCACAAAGAGCTTCTGGGACTGTTTACTCCGGGATGGTAAATAATTCTACAGAATAAAAATAGCCTTCTAGCTTATACTGTTGTGGTTAATCTATTGGGAATAAACAGTGTCAGTAGCTTTCCTTCTCCTTTAACTCATAAGGCCTTATAAAATGTCTGTCATTATTTGTAGCCAAAAAATTATATATATTAAATAATAATACAATCAACAATTGTCCTTGACCTGGGTCTTTTCCTAGATAAAGGGTCTTTTATTTCTACAAAAACTGTGTGTTATATATTATTACGTAATTGATGATAAATGTTTGACCTGTGTCTCACTACTGTTTTAGATTAAGTATTATGGACTTTCTATTATGCTTGTGCATTGTGTAAGGCTTCCTGTCAAACAGAGCAGGGGCACGGCAGGCAAACACACCAGTGTTTACAAAGCCAAATAACATAAATATAACACTGTGTTATAGAATGAATGATAGAGAGATTGTACAGCTGCATTGTACAGCTTGTTATTATAAGAAATCAGTAATGTTTTTTTTCTTATTCATTTTTGTTTTCTCTTAGGCTGTTACCCAATTAGCGCTTTTTGGAGATATGTCTACTCCTCCTGACGTAACGTCTCCTTCAGTAAGTAAATGAGAGTACTTTGTGTCCATCATATATTACTCATGACTGGAAATAAAAATACAGTTCAATGATTCTTAGTAACCTGCAAAATATATTCTTTTTAAGTGGTGCTTTGAGTGATGTTATAAATGGTGCTTTGATTTGTCTTTTGTGTCACATGACCCATTAAAATTGTTTATTAAAAAAATAATAGTTGCAAAATATAAGATTATTAGAAGTCGCACGACCAGTGCCTACAGCATATATATTGTCATAGAACTCCTCTATGATATTTAATATCCCTATTAGTAGTGTGTACATTGTTACCTACATATTTTACATTTGGGGTTGTTTTAACAAATATGAATGATGAAGCACACTAACCTTAAGGGGCAGATTTATCAAATCTAAGTTTAAAGCTTCATACATAAAAACTCACCCATGTTCTATTCATTCCTATGGGATTTTTAGAAGCCTATTTATTAAATGGTGAACCCTAAATGAATGAATAGAAAGTGGGTGAGTTTTTTTGTATTGAGCTCTTAACTCACATTTTGATAAATCTGACCATTAGCCTTTACTTGCCCTGTGTTTAAGAAGAAAGTAGATAAAATGTTAACAAAGAATACTCACATTATACACCAATTCAAATATATTTAAATACGTATGGCCACACGTAGACAGTCTGACAGTTACGACTGCCTACTGCATATGTATGAACAGTATGTTGAGTGAGTTTTTTCCTACATTAACATAATCCCGATTATCACACATGGCAACCTAAATCATAAAAAGATGTTAATAGAATAAAATTGTTATTTGTACCCATAAAAATCATGGCATTTGCTACCTTATTTGTAAGCCTTGTGCTTTTTAGCCTGATTCTGTTTCAGTACCTCTTGGAAAACACAGCTATTGATTATCATTCTTCATTTGCATCAGTGTGTTACCTACTGTATACTAATATTGCTTTACCATTGAGTTTGACATTGCAACAACAGCATGCAACAGAATTTATATCTGCACTGCATTAGCTCTCAAGGGGATTATGTAATAAAAGGAAGTAAGTAGCCAGGTGCAGTAACCCATAGCAACCAATAAGCTTGCTTTTAAATAGGTGACCAGTAAATTCTACCTAATTGGTTGCAATGAGTTACTGTACCTGGGCAAATTTAGTGTCTTTTATTACATAACCCCCAAGTTGTATTAAAGGGGATCTTGACCCAAAAACTTTTGTCTAATGAAAGAAAATGTAATGTAAAGCAACTTTTCAATATACATTTATATAATACATTTATATGGTATATGTAAATAATAATGACATTTTTCAGTAGTTTAACATTTATTGGTAAATGTAAAGATCATTAAAAAATTGACATTTTTAAATAATATATATTGGAAAGTTTACTTTTCATTTTGGGTGGAGGTCCCTTTACTTCAGTATTTTACCCTTAGTAGATCTTATAGTCTTGTATTGATGTCTAAAGAACGGAGATTAGATGACTTGGCAAAGCCACTTAAAGCTCACATAAAAGTAGTCACCAAAACAGACAGGCCTTTGTAGCACACATTTTTTTTGGCCCTATGATATTACAATGATGTCTTAAAAGAAGTCAGCCCTGTATTAATCAAAGTAGATGTACATTTGTTTGTCTATGAGAGGCTCAGAACAAATATGGAGCAAATATTAGATTGCATGACAGACTGATAACATACTGTTTCACCTAAAGACCTCAAACAATTTCATAACAACTTCTTAAACCATGTTACTTTGTTCTTCATTGGAAATTGCCATAACCTTTTAGGCAATCACTCTTTTTTCAGGTGTAATAAAGCATTTTGTCATATGTGAGCCTTGGGGATAAATTAGGGCCATAGCCAGCTGTCTGATTAGCTGAGGTTGTTTATCACTGCCGTAGATGGATATTAAAATATATGCAGTCACGGCTCGAGCACTGAGATCACACACCAGACGCCTCAACCAGTTCAAGGGCAGCAAGTATCCTGCCTCCTTGTCAGATTGTTTGTGTCAAGAACATATGTATATCTTACAACATTTCTCAACTACTTGCTGCAAAACAGATTTTACTTCAGGAGAGATGTGATCTCAGACCTCTTTGGATTATACAAACATGTTAATATTTCCCCATTGGGAATCAAACACATTGCTCTCCAGCTGTTGTGTGCATTAACTCTCAGCATCCACATCAATTAAGGGCAAGTTATCTTTTAAAAAAAAATCAAAATGTGATATCCCTAAACTATGTTGCACACCTTTATCATTCAGTTATGCAGGTATTTTTCAGCTTATTAATTGGCCAGCTTTATCACAGTAGTGCCCTAGTTCACAATGTCTCTATGCCACCTTGGAAGCCATTGTTCCGTATCATGCTCTGAGATCTAATAAGATCTAAACAGTTGTCAGCAAGTTTGATAAATGGCTCTGAATATCTTGCTGCATCTATTCTATTAAACCAGAGGCTCCTGAAGAGAATTAAATCCTTCTTTTTTCTTTATTTTAATGCAGTGAGAATATAAATTCCTTTTCAGAAGCCTTTACATTTCACATCAATAGCATTTGATTATGACAATGCATCTAATATGGTTGTTTCTAGTGGCATGTTCATTAGCTTATATTTGAATCCATTAATAGAGCTAAATGAACAGATAAAATAATTCTGTTGCGGACCAATGATTTTCAAGAAGAACAAGTACATAGATAAATCAGTCTGTTTTACCTCATAAGTTCTCTACTTACATTTTGACATAACTTATATCACCTGACTTCTTCACCTGTCCTTGCAAACACAACAGCTTTAATAAATTTATAATCAGAAATAACCAACCTCCTTGAGACACCTCAATATGTAGAGAAGGCAAGAAGGAGAGTTAATTTGTAGACTCTATAGTGGCAAATAATAAAAATTAAAGATCAAATTGACTCAAAAACTAAACCTTATTAAATCATTAAATTCTCATTTGTATTGTCTGTATTTTGTATGTTAGTGTTTATTTAAGTTCCACCACAAATAATAATATAATCTATTAGAAAGAGGAAACAGACAGAAACAAAAAGGATGGGGAATAAGTGTATGTAGGGTTTATTTTGGTGCAGAGAAAGACTATAGAAGTGCTTCATCCAGAAAGTGATTTTGTAAGGAGCTTTCAGAAAAGTGTTAGTGTGGTTATGGCATTCCACAGGCCTGATGCAATCAGTATAAAAGGTTTTTTATGTGACCAGTGCTGCCATTAGAAATGTTGGGGCACTGGACAAGTTATTTATATGGGGCCTCATGAACACAAGCATGCAGTACCGAAATGTTGGCCACGCCCCTTGTGTGTGCAATATAAACAGCTGATGTTTCTCTATAATAAGCAGTTCATATAAAGAGATTTATTGATTAATGGGCTAAAAAAATCAGTCAGTTCATTGGGCATCAATAGAGTTTGCCCTAAGTTAAGAAGGTTTTATGGGCACCCCTATGACAGTACCCCCTATCCCCCTGATGGCGGCCCTTTTTATGGCTTTTTGGTCAGTAGATTGTCCTGAGCTGAGTGCAAGGCCCAGGAGGGAGTGCATGGGGTGATGAGAGATGATATATAGAGAGGAGCAAAATAATGTAGGGATCTGAAAGACAGGATAAGAATTTTGTGCTTAATGTGCCATTTTAGTGGGAGCCAGGAGAGAGACTTTAGTAGTGAGGTGGCTGAGAGAGATATAAATGCAGGTGAGATGATGCTGACAGTAGCAGCAGTGAGGATAGAAATGGTACTGTGCAAAAATACCTTATTTTGGTAGGACCTAAATTACAAATAAAGCTCTCTGAATCCATTTGACTCAGTTTTAGGTTAATATTGCAAACTGTAATAGATTGGGATTGAATCAAGGTAAAAACATGTAAAAAAAAAAAAATAGGGTAATATCATGCCTCTCAAATAAAATGCATTCCTTACAAATTGGAGATCAGAAAGATTATTTGGAATATTTATGGTCACACTATATCTTAAGCTAATGAATGAGTTATTAATAGTATCAGGAGATTAACAAATGTGGGGCTTTTGGTGTGTATTTGGCTGTATATATCATATAAATTGCAACCAGGGTAAGTAGCCGACAGTTCAGGATTGTCAATATCTGTTTCAACATTGTTAATGAAAATGTAAAAATATACCTTACATATATATGCCTTAGGAATCCTTACTATATACCTTAGGAATCCTTTTAGGGGGTTAAACTGATTGCAACTGGACTTGCTGAAAAATTGTTCTGGGCATTTTCTCTAGTATACAGTATATATGGTTAGGTGCTAATTAGCCTGCCTGATGTACCTAGTAAATTACCCTGCCCCTTTTATAATATTATTTCCAGCACGTTTTTAGTTAACAAAGAACAGTGCCTAAAGGCTTACTTGGCAACAGAATGGCTGTGTAGAGGTTTATGTGAGTCTTTTCCATCTCCCATGACAATGAAATAGCTGTGTTAACCAAGACAGGAAATCTAAGTTCAGAAATTTATGTCCAGGCTATTTTAACCAAGGGATGTCATAATACTCATAATACATATTACTTGTCCTCAAGATAACATTATATTAACTTCATATTCAGGGTTTGTGACAATCAATATCATATCTCATTTGTAATATCATTGCTCATTGTAACACAATCTCTCCCCTGTTTGCTTTCTTGTAGACCCCAGCGACTCCAGGTGATGCCTTTATGACTTGTTCATCTCAGCTACACCCAGCCCCTGTTCATATGTTTGGAACTCTCCCTTATAATCCTGTTGCTGTACCATCAGGTGAAAAACAGCCCATGTTTCTTTGGAGATATACACACAAAAAAGATAGTTAAAATGAAATGGTATATTATGATGTTATATCATTCTCTCTGCCAACGTACTTCACAAAATTGGGGCATTTACAGAAATACAAATACAGTATTGCACAAGTGGATAATTCAGCATTTATCCACCAAAATAAAACAATAGATAAGGGTAAGCCTTATTGAATGGTCCTTCCACCTTCAGCAACAGCATAAAGGAGGGCACAGGGACACTGAGGGGGAGAGTTAAGTGACACAGAATAACAACAACAACAAAAAATAGCTACTTTTGAATCTTGCTGAATTTCAGTGTTTCTGCCTTTTGAATGTTTTTTTGCTGAATATGGAGCTGACTCCACATTCATAAATTTATATTAATGTTGCGAAGGTTTTGCCATCTGCTTCATGTTTAGAATGTTTCTTTTCTGAAAACATCATTTTCTTGTTTGCTTATTTCCATGGCTATTTAGGCCTTATAAGTGAACAGTAACCAGTATTATTATTCTATACTTTTCTTATTTCTTCTTGCTCCCCTGTATAGCATACTCTGTAATACCATGTCTGGCTTCAGACTCAATTGACACAAGTCCAGATCATTTTCAGTAGTAGGGACCAGTTCAATGTGTATTTGGTCACCAATGTTTGCTCACCATTAAAAATTCACCCACTTTTTATCCCACTTTCAATTAATTCTTATGGGATTTTTAGAAGCATATTTATCAATGGATGAAAGAATTAATAGAAAGTGGTTTGAATTTTTTTGTGATGAGCTAGAAATTCACCCTAAATCTTTTTAACTTTTCAAATGATCTCAAAGATGTCTAATGAGACTGAGATCTGGTGACTGTGGCCTGAAGACCATACAAGACATCTGTTTATACTTTTTCATGCCATGGAGAGTGGGGGAGAATGAAATTTGTGTTTAGGAACCGGTAAAAGGCTTTTCCACTGTATAATTAATTATAATTATATCTTCAGATACTATTTACTGTAGGTCTTACTGTAGCAGTAGTAACATTTAAACGGCCAAAATAATTCAGCAACTTTCCAGTATTATTCATTTTGCTGCAAAGTTTGTAGCTCCTTTGGGGGATGTTGACAGGTGCAAATCTTTCAGTTTAGTAGTCCTACTAGAGTACATAGATCAGACAACCTAATATCAAAAGTCCACTGACCACTAGCAAGTCTCAAAATATTTTTGTCTTGTTAAGAAAAACACTGGAATCCTTTTGTTTTGAGAGATTAATTGTGTAAACAGCGTTACCTAATATAGTCAAAGCAATGTGATTTTTTTAAAATTATCTATCCCCTGAGCTAAATTAAAAGAATTCCTCTGGAGAAAAATAAAAATACTCTGATGCGCACTGGTCTTAAATCAAAATACAAAAAAAGCTTACTTTATTCAAGTCAATGTTTCGACACCACAGAGGGGTGTCTTCCTCAGCACAATAAACACACACAAGTGTGCCAGCATATATTTATAGTCCAACAATTCCCATAAATCTGCCCAAAAGGGGGGTGGTCTTACTAATCAGCAAATTTCCTCATACATGTATAAAAACATATATTACATGTTACATGTAACAGTAACAATATATATACACCTTTAGTGATGAGCGAATCTGTTCTGTTTCGCCGGAAAATTTGCGAATCTTTCAAAAGATTCGCGAAACGGCGAAAATGTTGTGCGGCAAAAAAAATTGTCGCCCGCGGCTATTCTTTTGTCGCACGGCTATTATTTTGTCGCCCGCGGCTATTATTTTGTCACACGGCTATTATTTTGTCGCCCGCTGCTATTATTTTGTCGCACAGCTATTCTTTTGTCGCCCGCGGCTATTATTTCGTCGCGCGGCTATTCTTTTGACGCCCGCGACTATTCTTTTTTGACGCTGGCGACAATTTTTGGACGTGCGGCGAATTTTTCAGCAGCAAATTTTTTCATCCATTTCGCGAAACAATCCGCCAATGGCGAAACGCGGAAATTCGCCTCGAGTCCATGCCTGGCGAAACATTTCGCCCATCACTATACACCTTATCTAGCACTCAAAAAACATTTAAAAGACAAATTTTATTAAGTATTTAAACCTTTAGGCTATACAGTATCCATTTTTTCAAACCAATATGCTTCCCAGCAGAGTAACGATTCTCTGCTCAGCTCTATCACCCCCTCTATGTTTTTTAACCTGTTCTATATTTACAATAATCTCCAAAGATATTAACATAGTAGATAGGCCTGCACTCCTTTTTAGTAATAAATGCCAGGTGCATCAGAGTATTTTTATTTTTATGTGTGTTGGTGGAAGGCCAATTATCTAATTTGCACCTGGCATTTATTACTAAAAAGGAGTGCAGGCCTATCTACTATGTTAATTTCTTTGGAGATTATTGTAAATATAGTATACATAGAGATATCAGAGCTACTGATGTGGGAGCTCCAACACATCTAAACAGAAAAATTCTGGTTTTGGTAGAGTGATTTAGGTCAATAATAGAGACAATTCCAGTTTACACCTTCTATAGCAGCCAATACATTATTCTTATACACAAAATAGCACATAGGTTGATAGGCAACAACAAAGGACCATTGGACAAGGCAACTTAAACTGCAATAGTTAATTGGTCACATACCATATTGTGGTCCCTAAAAGCCTTATCTCAAGTGAAACAAAAGTATAGGCATACCTTCCAACATTTTAAAACTGGAAAGAGGGACAAAAAGAAATGCTGCATGCAGAAAAAGACCACGCCCGTTTTTGCAACCACACCCCCTAAATACAACTCCCATTTGACTAAATTTGGCTGGTTATTTTAAGATTAAACACATTTCTGGGGGTTTTGGGGTCTTGTTTTATGTGTTATTACAGTTTCGTTAAAATTGCCCTTTAAGCTGCAAGTCTCAGACCACATTGACATTCAATTGCAGTAAAATGTTCTTTCTGCCATAAAATCATTATACAGAAAAATCACATTTCTTTGAATGCCAGTTTTTTTGCACCATCCTAAATCAAAATGTTGGTCAAGACAATTTCACTAATTTAACTCTTTCTGAATGTGATGTTCTTAACGCAAGAAAAATGTGCCCCTAGAAGCAATAATATGTTATAAACTACATGTTGTAAGTCAATTACAGCCTTCACACAGGGAAAGTACTGCAGTTCCCTGTCAGATCCATCTAGCGGTTGCCATCCTACAGCACAAAGGGTTGAGACCCAGCAGCCCTCCTGGATAGCATGGAAAAGTAGCCAGCAGAAAGTGGCATGGTTGGCTGGTACTAGTGAGCTTTTTGGTCACTACAAGAGACATCTTTTTAAGGAACTTTCATTCTTTTTTAGAGGTGTATAATGCAATGGCATATAATTAATAAGACCCTGGATGCAAGTGCTACAGCATTTATAGCTATAAAATACATTGATGTACCTGTCTCTCATGAATACTGCTAAGACCTGCAGAAATTCTTCTGCATGCAGGGTAGGGTGTAAAGTGCAAAAACACATTTTGCACCCTACTCTGCATATGGTAGAAGCACTAGTGCTGAATCAAGTTTATCTACTAAGGCTGAGGAACCCAACCCATCTTGAACATGCTGTCACAGTGACACATTTCGGAAATTGAATGAATGTGCATGTCAAAAGTTAACCACAACTTTTATATTATTTACTAAGACACACAGTTGTGTTACTTTTGTTGCATCAGACACAATTGTGGCTGGCTGAACTCCCTGTGCAGCAACAATTTTGCTGGACAATGAGAAAAATGCTTCATTATGGGTAAAAAACATAGTGATTTCCATTCAAACTGCACCTTGGACACTGTATTTGTGGTCATAAATTGTTGAAAATGCACCACTACAATGGATATTAGTAAATTGTGATTGATTATACCCCATGTTAAATTATGTCCCTAAACCACCCTATCCTTAAGGTTGTGTTGATAGAACCCACACTTGGAAAGTTGTAAATAACATACTTCAAAAATACCTCCCTCCACCCAAATATCCCCCCACACATGAGTACTGTGGCGGTGTCCACTGGGTTCCTACTCCCTATTCTGGCACCCATGCTGGAGCACACACACTCACAGACTGAATGAAGGTCCCAAAGCCCAGAACATAGACTTGATATGGGCATTTGCATGACCTGGAATCTGGGTGAAAAACAGACTCATATTACCCATATATAGTACGTATAGCAATTAATAGTATTAACTAAAGAACAAATTAATATGTAATACAAACTCTTATACTTTTTTATTCCAGCTCTATTTCCAGAATCCTTTACAGTAATAGTGGAAAAAGCCATAAACTCAGTATTTAGCTTCTCATAATTAGCATTTCATATTAGTACTACAAATAGCATAAATACATATTAGTACTACAAATAGCATAATACATTTTTAACATCCAACTATATTTATTGCTATTGTGTTACATTTATAGGTGCATTTGTGCTCATGTATACTTGTGGGCCATGTACCAATATGCCAGTTGTACCTGCTTTTGTACAACATACATTAGACATGATGATTCCAGGGCTCTCTTTGCATGGTGTGCCTCTAGGAGTTCCTACTTGAAGTATGTGTTAATAAATAATAATATTTATCTGACAACTACAGAGATACACTGAATATATACTGATAATAACATAGACAATAGGGGTCCTTTACTTTGACCGGGGGAAGGGGTGTAAGAATATACCCCCTTAGTGCTAATTCAGTCAGCCCTTTCTTCCTTTTATTATTGTGGTCTGCACCTTACTCTGGACAAAGAAATCCTTATTGGCATGCTGACCACAGTGTTAGGGGACTCAGATCTGCCCTGTCCTTACAGCTTGCCATAGGTCCATTTAGGCTGTGCAAATCTTGCTCTCTAACTCATGCCTGAATGATGTGCAAGTTAAGGGGCAGAAGAGGGGACACATTCTTGCCTTCCCCACCTGCCACTCTTGAATATAGTGCTGCTGAATGCAAGCATTTTTGTAGTCAATGGGTTAGTTGCAGGTCTATGTGCACTATTTCTTCAACAGTTATCCATTCAAAGAAGGCAAAGTGACTCCCTAATGAGAGTCAAAGGAGAGTTACTATAGGGTGACAGGTGGAGGTTCCTAGACAAGTCTATATAACAAGCTTAGTGTATTGTTAATAGAGTACTTTGTAAGGCTCTATAATTAAAAAAATATCCTCCATGTCTTCTTGAGAATAAAGTTGTAACCATATAAGGGAAATTTGCTTTTCTGGGAACAGGATATTGATTGTTCTATAAAGAGCAAAGCAGGAATATCTTGGGTTTTGTTAGTAAATGAGAACTAGCAACGTGCAGTTTAATGCATGACAAGTGCACTCTGAGGTACTTAATTGCCTGCGTTGCACATAATTTCATTTCTTCCCTGCCCCTGCTCAAGCCAATGCTCCCTGGGAAACTGTAGCTCCAAACTACTAAATGCTGCAGGATTGCCCTTGTATAGATAGGCCCACCTGTTGCTAAGTTATAAATTTCAGCTCCAGTCTTTCTCCCACAGATTTTTGTTGGGGGATGCTGGAGGTTGTAGCTCATCAAATACTAAACGGGCATCTCTGTACGTAACACTTCAAAGTGCCTAATGCTCTGTCCCTCCAGCTGTTTATCACAGGGAATCCTGCTTGAGCTAAAGCTGCCAAGGCATGCTGCAAGATGAAACATACTAGTTGAGTTTGAAAGATGAAAGGGGACATTTGCATTGATCCAGGAATGCAGAGATCTGCAGTACTTCTTTTATGTGCAGGGCACCAAAAACACAGACAATTGCACCCATTTTTTTGCACACTGTCTTGCATGTTGTAACTGACCCCATTTATTTTAGGAATATCCTCTTTGCAGCACGTAGGGAGATCTAATATGCTGAGTACTAAAGCACTCCAGCTGGTTGGCCTTCTAGCAAATTCCAATAGTGCATAATGCTCTGCTGTAAATCTGGCACAAAACTGTCTGGGAGTTACTGAACATACAGCTATGGGGCATTTGCTATTCCTGATTGAGAAAAGCAATTACCAATAATAGGAAAGCAGAAACATGTTTATATCTGAACTGAATTCAGAGTTTGAAGAAGTGTGGCATATTATTCACATCTTAGCAGACATGATCATGGCCAACGCAATTTTAATGAGTTGACTAAAACAGTGTTCTTGTTCATTTTCATCAGAGTGGTTCCCGTAGCTTAACTGCATATAGGAAATACTGAAAAGGAATCTGTGTCTAGAACATTAGCGTTTTCCTACTAGTCCCTGCTCCTAACACTAATGTATTTCATTATTCAGTTAAATAGCAAATCTTAAATAGAATTATGAACAGTAAATATGCTTAATGCTTCGGGTTGGGGATCAGCAGGGTAAGGATAACCGCCCGTTTGTTTTCTGTCGTTGAAAATGAAAGCCTTCCGTGAGTAGATCCACACTGACACCTTGTGGTTTGCTTTTATGAGAAACTCTGCATAGATGATGGGACAATATGTGAAGGAACATTTTAAGAAAGGACTGGGCTGTATGAAGATAAGTGGTTCTATGGATCCCTTATTTGATCTGCTCTTTGATGTTAATATATCCATGGGTCAGACTGCAACATAAATAGAATTCTGTCACAGAACACATTCATTGTAACAGTGGGCAGAACAATTCAAGAAAATACAGGAATCTGTTAGTTGAGGCCTCAGTGCCTAGAATTGAAAGTGGGTGAACCCAAAAATAACATTCTGCCTAATGAAAAAATATGTTACTCCTCCAATATACTTTCATTGTAATGTTTTAGTTATTGTTAAATTCATTGTGGGTTTTATTATTATTGAATGCAGTATCTGTCTATGCCTCTGTTCTGACTTTCAAAGAATGTAGCTGTTTGCTGTCCTAGGCAAAGTGTAAAATATTTGTTTAATTTAAGTTTTTACATTTTTTTTGCTTCTTTATCCATTAAAAATTCTGAATAAAATACAAATTCTAGGTTTTATTCAGTAATGTTTTTTTTATCCTGAATTTTTAATAAGTAAGGTAAAATTCAACATTTTGACATTTTCAAGGCTATTATAAGTAGAAAAAATACAAAAATTACACACATAAAGATTTTGATAACTAGGCTTCCCTGTTTCCTATCTAAACATGGGTATATTATCTGGAATGCTTGGAACCTGAGGCTTTTTCGAGTCAAGAATATTTCTGTAATGTGGATTACTATACAGGTATGGGATCCCTTATCTGAAAACCTGTTATCCAGAAAGTTCAGAATTATGGAAAAGGCCATCTCCCATCAGTGTCGGACTGGGGTGCCTGGGGCCCACCAGAGAGCCTCACCCCAGGGGCCCACCAAACACATAAGGATACCTGCTACTGCCGCCGTCACCAGCACCCTTCACAGCATTTGACATCCCTCTACTACCTTCTATATACCTTCATTAAACCCAGAAATGCCAGTAACTGCAGAAAAGGATATGCACTCCATTAACCCCTGACATTCCAGTAAGATCACTGCATAATTGGATGAGCACTCAATTTACAGCAGCCATTCCAGTAAGATCGCTACAAAAATGGATGAGCACTCCATTAACCCCTAACATTCCAGTAAGATCACTGCATAATTGGATGAGCTCTCAATTAACAGCAGACATGCCAGTAAGATCACTGCAGAAATGGATGAGCACCCTCATTAACCCCTGATTTGCCAGTAAGATCACTACAGAAATGAATGAGCACTTCATAAACCCCTGACACACCAGTAAGATCACTGTGAAATTGAACAAGCACTCCATTAACTGCAGACACGCCAGTAAAATCACTGTAGAAAATGTTTTGAAAGCATTAAAGATTAAGTATTAGACTAAAAGCCTTAGACTAAAAACATTAACTCATTTGCACAGGAAGAATACCACACATTTTTTTTCTTTTTGTGCTCCTATGCTGCTTGCCTTGCCCTTCCTTCCTCCTACATATGGTGAAACTCCTGAAAAGCAAATTATAGATGGCCCTGTATTCCACAGTGGGCAGGGCCCATAAGGGGTGCTGGCTGTGGTGTTCAGAGGGGCCTAGCTGGGGGTGGCTGTGACTCGATTATAATCAAATAATTCTTAATTAAAAATGATTTCCTTTTTCTCTGTAAGTATAAAACAGAACCTTGTACTTCCAACTAAGATATAACGAATCCTTATTGAAGGCAAAACAATCCTATTGGGTTTATTCCATTTTTAAATGATTTTTAGCAGACTTAACTTATGGAGATCTAAATTACAGAAAGATCTCTTATCCGGAAAACCTTCTAGATAACAGGTCCCACACCTGTACCTTATATCTGCTAAAAATCATTTAAACTTTAAGTTGTTGTAGTTGGGTTGTTTTGCCACCAATATGGATTCATACAGAGAAAAAGAAAATAATAATGACAAGTTCAATCACTTACTTAAAAGCTGTATGGGAGATGAAGATGGCATTCCCATAATATCTTAAGTTGTATGTTTGCATTGAAAAATGCTTTTAAGACATGTATGGGATGTAACCTTTTTAGAACAGTTTAGAGTGTGCAACTGAATAATCTTGTAATTAGCTTTATATAAAATTGTTTTGTGTTCCAAATATAGGTTTAAACATTTTTGCTGAAATAACACAAGAAGTTCTTGGGAAGAGTGAAAGAAGTAAAATACCATGCTGCTGAAATCAATGTGTTCACATTAATTGTTAACATGTTGTTTTGTTGTTTCCTTTTAAGGTTATGTTGCGATGGGAGCTGTCCAGTCATCATTCTGGGGACAACAACCATTAGTTCAACCACAAATGGTCCTCGGTGGCCAGCCTCAAGTTGCTCAGGTTATGCAGGGAAACCAGACAATAACTTGGGCCCAACCTGGCCTTTACCCAACTCAGCAACAGCCATGGCCAACTTTACCTGGCCAGTTTCCACCCACTGCCTTCATGCCAACACAAACTGTTTTGCCTTTTCAAGCAGCCATGTATCAAGGTACCAGTGCTCCTATAGCTGCTGTGCAACCAACTAGTGACTCCATGAGATCAAGTCCATTACGACCTGAACTCAATTTAGGGAAAGAGATGTTTAAAGATTTTCAGATGGTAAATCCTCCTCCAGTGCCATCAAGAAACCCAGACCAGCCTTCCCTCTCATGTACCTCAGAGGCCTTCTCAAGTTATTTTGACAAAGTTGGGTTGGCTCAGGATACAGATGATTGCGATGACTTTGACATCTCACAATTAAATTTGACGCCTATGACATCCACATCACCATCTACCAATTCACGTGAGTAGTCTAGCTTGATTTGACTCATTGGTAGGATAAAAAGACTGGGTATTATATTCAGTGTATGGTTTTATTTCATTATAATGCTGCTATAAACAAGAATGTGGGGAACATTAGCAAGACGTAGAGGCTGATTCACAAAAGGTTGTTATCACTTAACGCACTTAACGTTTTATGCGTTAAAAAATGATCTTTAATTAAGTAACAATTCATCAAGGTAATTTCACATGTGTTATTAGTCATATCGCATGCGCAAAAATCTCAATTATCGCAAAGTGCTATGTCAATCACATTGCTATAATTATCCAATATAAATATTATCGCCGTGCGACAAATCTCCCTTGTCGCAGACGACTAATCTCCCCAAAATGCAATCCCATTGGCTTGAATTTAAATTGCCAGTGGGATGGCATACGCAGCACCGAAATCGCCGAATTTTACTCTCAATGCAACTTTGGCGACTTCGGCAAATCGTGGCGCCGCGTATGCCATGGCATTTTGGGGAGATTAGTCGCCTGCGACAAGGAAGATTTGTCGCGTGGTGACTAATCTCCCCATCTGTCACAGCCCTAAAGCATTAAAAGCATACAACAGCATTGCAGTTCATGATTGTCTGTGGTGACAAGATGGAGTTTGCAGTCGGATTTTTTCTTGAATGTGAACAAGAGAATCAAGTATGTGATCGTCCTAGAGTGATGCATCCTCAAGTTTTCAGAACAGTAATGGTTACCTGGGTAATAGTGTGTGATAATATCACGTGCTATAAAATAACACATAAACATAATATCGCTTAAAATATGGCATTGCACGAAAAATAATGACAATAAAATCGCTTATTTAGTCAGACAAGTGGCCTTTTTGTGAATCAATTGTTAATTCTAAAATATAAGCAGTGATGCTATTTTTAAAGCATGCTAAAAATAACACTCGCTTTTTCTGCCTTTTGTTAATCAGCCCCGTAGTGTTGATAAACTATAGCAAGGTAGAAACAGACCTCTTTTTATTTTTTATTGTACTTGCAGAACAGTAGTCTGGGAGTTTGACTCCAAAGTAAACACTGAAGAAACTGAACTTGACTTTATTGCTTCATATGGAAAACCCATTGCTAAACCCCATTAATGGGTTTATTAGCTTTCAGGAATAGAATGAGACCATACAGTACTTCCATGGGATTGTGATTGAATGGTCTATGGTACTGAACAAACACTGCAATTGCCCTATGTACAGTAGATGCACAGTAAAATTCAATAGATAGCTTAAAGCTTTTAAAGGAATACTGTCATGGGAAAACATGTATTTTTTCAAAACGCATCAGTTAATAGAGCTTCTCCAGAAGAATTCTGCATTGAAATCTGTTTTTCAAAACCACAAACAGATGTTTTTATATTTAATTTTGAAATTTCAAATGGGGCTAGCCATATTCTTCATTTCCCAGGGTGCCACAGCCATGTGACCTGTGCTCTGATAAACTTTAGTCACACTTTACTGCTGAGCTGCAAGCTGCAAGATCAGCAGAACAATAGGAAGGTAGTAAGATAGCAGCTCCCAGTAGATATCAGAATAGCAGTTAATAGTAAGAATTCCAAGTCCAGCATGGGACTCATCCAGTTATATGGGAGTAGGAGAAACAATAGGTTACCTGAAAGCAGTTCTAATGTGTAGCGCTGGCTCCTTCTGAAAGCTCAGGCTCAGACACAATGCACAGAGATGGTGCCTACACACCTATATTACAGCTTAAAAAAAATACATTTGTTGGTTCAAGAATAAGTAGAGTGAATTATTTGCAATGTAAATTTAGAAATAAAAAAGTACACCATAAAAAGTCATTACAAAATCCTTTTAAGAGTTTGGGAGAAGAAACAGATGTTGTCATTTTAACAATATTGCCACTTTGGTTTAATTCTAAAAATGAAGCCTTTTCAATATGTCTACCTGAAACGGTAGTCATGCATAGTTCCTTAGAGCTCTTCTTTCTGTCCAAGCCAGGGGGTCGCCAGCACCAGCAGAGACGAGGAAGAGCACATATTAATCTCTACTGCACATGCCCCTTTCATTTGCATTTCCCTAATCTGATTAATGACCCTGTTCTGGATTCAGGTGTCTACTATTGCTCCACAACTTTCTTGTGGCAAATGATGCGCAAGCTAGGGGCATTTCAGTGAATGCCTATGTGCCTCCTACATTTCATTTCTTCATATACAGTTAAATGGTTAAAAAATTTTGGGCGATAAGCTTTTTGTTTGCAGCCTATGAGAGAGACTGTTATAATTGTTATTATGGCTAATGATTTATTGAATATGCCTTTTCATGCAAGATGCTGGCTGTCTTTCCTGGATTCATCTATGGATGTAAAACTTGTTTCTATAAGCAGGATGTCATGTATAATTGTGGTTAAAAAATAAAAATCATATCTATAATTTGATATCTCTTAATTAGACAATGAAGTATGAGGGCATATAACCTTGTAACTCTCATTTGTCATATGTCTAGTGCTTATTTCTCACAAACCCAGTGACCTTTGCAGTGCTCTTTCCCATGGGCTATAAACTGAAGTCTTACCATTAACAACAGTGGCAAGTGATTTTACATCATTTGATCTCCATAGTTTTCCTAGAAGAAAATTGCATTAATAAAATAGGCTTTCCGTTGCCTTAATTGCATGTGTAGAATGTTTCCTTTTTTATATGTGTTGATTAGTAGTTGCCATATTGATTACAGGGAAATGAAACTGAGGTAGTAATCAGTAAAATATGTGTATAAAAACTAATGGTACAGTTTGGAATGTGGCAATTGGTAATAAAAATATGTAGAAAAGTACTGAACTTTATGGCTGATGCCACATGGGACTGATTCTTGGCCTGTGGAAAAATGGAGGCTGACAATCAGCCCCTTCGCTGTCTTCTTCTTTGCCTGGAACTGGAACCATTGGCCCGGGTGTAGGCACTCATGGTGGATATCAGCTCTGAAATGCAAACTCTTATGTTACAGAAAGCTGTTTTTTAAAAGAGTAAACAGATTTTTTATATTTCATTTTAAAATTTGACATGAGCTAGACATGAAGTTAATTTTCCAGGTGCCCTCAGTCATGTGACTTGTGCTCTGATATATTTCAATCATTCTTTACTGCTGTGCTGCAAGTTGGAATGATATCACCCCCCTCCCAACAACCAATCAAAAACTAGCAAAATAGCAGCTCCCTGACACCTGTTTTGCTAAAAATGCTCTCACGCCCCACCTAGTGGTAGACATAGCAGCACTCAATGTTTAAAAATCCAAACCCAGCTCAGCCAATTCATGACTCAATCATTTACACTGAGTAGGAGAAACAATAGGTTACCTGAAAGCAGGACGGGACGATGCTACTTGACTTCCACAAGGTAATTGGTATCGCCTCTTCCTCTGCTGTTACTATCCTGGTTCCATCTCCTACTTTACAAACCTTCCTTCCACAAGTCCTAGCCTGTATACATTAAACCCCTTCCCCCCCCCGTTACTATATATACTATATAAACAATGCAGTCACATCCACTTATGTCAATAAGTCCGTATAGGGGTCATTTACAAAGAACCCCAGACAGAAGTGCAGGAGTGCTAAGAGGAGCAGAACTGTTATCCTACAGAACTGGTCAGTTGTATGTTACAGTATTCTGCATTTTATTTCCCTAGAATTGATTTTTTTTAGTATGTATGTATGTATGTATGTATAACTTTATTTATAAAGCGCCACAAGGGTACGCAGCGCTGAACAGTCTTACAGAATAGAAAATTACACACAGGGAGGACAAGTGATATAATAAATAAATACAATAAATACATATATGTATACATATATATATATAAGTGCCATGTGGTATGAGACACAGTAGGAAGGAGGTCCCTGCCCCGTAGAGCTTACAATCTGTGTCCGTTTTTTTGTCATAGAGATATTAATGCCCATCTGCTGTTTCACATACACTTGGTTTTTCTCATTGAGTTTTTCAATTTTCGGTTGATGCTACCACTAGCACCACAACTTTAATTAGAAAAGCTAAGTGATAAGTCACTCTGTAACACTTGAATATGAATTGAGAACACAATGTAAAAGAAAGTTTAAATATTTTCCTTGCATAAACTACAGCTACATGATGAATGTATTTGTTTCCATATGAAAAATGTTTCTTAACAGGTTTCGACAGCATGCAGGCTGCAGAGGAAAATTATTAGTTTCAAACCACTGACTCCAAAAAGAATTTGATGGAGTCTGTTTAACTTCTGGCAGGCAAATCTGTAATATAGAATGAAATATGGATTCCATAGCAGTCCGTATTCTTTTATCTATCTTTTAACAAATGATTCTTTTATCCTTACCTAACCGTGTCCTCCAAAACCCAGTTCCGTCTCAATGTCATTATAATATATGCTGTAAACAGAGATTTTTAGAGCAACTCCATTTTCACTTGATGTGAGCTATAAGAATGCGTCTGCTAATTGTTGCCAATGTCATCTCTCTACCTAGCGCCAACGCCAGCCCCGAGGCAGAGCTCTCCTTCAAAATCCTCAGCGTCTCACACAAGCGATCCCATTCCTGATGACATCTTTGAAGAAGGCTTTGAAAGTCCCTGTAAAAGTGGAGAACAAGATGCAGTAAGTCCCTCTAAGATAAAAGCTGATTCCCCAGACAACACAAAGATACTGACATACATTCTGCTCAATAATATATACCAGAAGCTGAAAGGAATGTAGAAAAGAAAGCAAATTTTAAAGTTGGTTCTGCAATTTTAGGCAGGAGTGTTGTTTGATACTGTGAATTCTTTAGCTGTAGCAGAATATGTAAGTAGCCGGTAGCTGCTTTGTGCTTGAGCTTGTACTGAATGTACAAGAATTGAAAGATACATGGGGAGTTGTTTTCAAAACTAAATACAGTATATTTATTTGGCATTAAAGGAAGATTTTAGAGTTTAGAAATAAAACTGTCTTCTCTTACAAACTAATAGAAATGCTTTAATCCTGCTCTTTTCTAAACTGTCTGCTCTTTCGCTGTTTAGCAATATGAGTGTTATTGTTCTTGTATTTTAGCCTGATGCATCTCAGGCCTCATCCTGCACTGACCTAGGTGAGCCAAGTGGTGATGCTATAAGCCCACAGGTCGGTAGCTAGATAGCACAGCTGGCGGTAGGTATCTGTCTCTTTCTCTTATTCTTGTTGTATCCCTTCATTCACACTTTGTTTCATACCTTTCCAATAATTTTCTTCTTCGCGATCTCTTTGCTACACCCAATGTGAAGCTTGTTTTTCCATTTTGTACATAATTCCTAGTACCTTCATTTATGTTACACTTAGTTTGTGCTGTGTCCTGTATGGTTTGTCCAAAATATATTTTGCTACTACCTTATATGGTTCTGTTAAATATCTATTGCATCAATAGGCCAATATCTAAACTGTCTGTATAGTTACCAATGCCTATATGTTTAGCCATCATGTTGTTATGCTTAATAGGCTGCACTAAGGTATAAATTCTGCCAGTTTAATTAAAGCACATTTGGGAGAGAGAGAATAGTTCATTACTCACTTGTTTTTATTTACACCCTTATCTAATTATAGTGATGAGAAAATCTGTCCCGTTTTGACAAAAAGTTTTTGAAACCTCAGTACAATTTGCCAAACTGCAAAAATTGGTGAAACGCATTAAAGTTAATGGGTATTTTTTTCAATATCTTTTCTTTAGCAAATTGTATTTAAGTCAATCAGAATTTTTTGGTGGAGCTTTTTTTTTTACAAAAAATACATTGAAGTCAAATTCACTGCAGTAAAAAAAAAAAATTTGCAATGTAATTTTGCTGCAGTTTTGCAAAAAAAAAAACAAAAAAAATCATCACTGGCAAAACGTGGAATCCATGCCGGGTGAAAAATTTTGCTCTTCTCAGTGAACCTTATGCTAAATCAGAATAGAAGTGTGTGCCAATCTGGGAATAGGTGACTTTGGGAAGGATAGTGTCAGGTAAACACCAATATATGATATAAATAATAATAACCCTCCCCCAAAAAAGATTATAAGCTATAGCGAGGAAATGGAAGCAATGGCTATTTTAATAAAACCACTATTTACTACATGTTTGCGCATGATCTTAATTTATTCTGTTAGGATAAAGACATACAGAGCTACTTAGTAGCAGCTAATTGTTGTGGCTAAGAAGGGTATTAATATGAAATTGGTCCTCCCTTTTGCTGCAACAACAGCATTCACTCTTGTGTGAAGCCTTTCCACTAGATTTTGGAACAATATTGGTGGGCTTGCCATTTCATCCAACAAATGTTGGATGTGTTCAGTTGGGTTCTTCCACCCCCATCTCAAATAACAAGTTATCTGTACTTACCTCACTTTGTTTACTGCACTATTATTGCAAACAATATTGAAACAAGAAAAAGTATTTTCCAAGTAGGAGGTAAGAAATTATCAAAAATGTCGTTATATGCTTACCAGGAGGGCTGTGGATAAGACTGCACCAGCTCTCCACCTCGGCATTGCACTTGGGTCTGTAGTTCTTAAATCACTTTATAGTGTACTGCAAGATTATTATTTACTCTTTTTATGACTTCTTACATATTTTAACACATATTGTAGGTTTTTTGTAACTCAGGCAGGGTTGGACTGGGCTGGAAAATAAACTCCGGTGGGCCCTGGTTCTGGTGGGCCCCGGCGGCCCAGATGCGATCCCTGTTGCTGGTGTCCCTCCCCTGATGCGTTGAAAGTAAGTTTCACTTACATGCGCTCAGAGGAGGACATCGGGCGGGTGTAGGGGCCCCTGTGGGGGTTTAGGGTGTCCTGGTGGGGGCCCCTATGGGGTGTATGGGGGATGCAGCGGGGGCACCGTGGGGGTGCAGGGCCCCTGGGGAAGTAGGCCCTGAACCCCCCAGTCCAACCCTGAACTCATCAGTAAGTGTTCCTGCTGATGACATGGTTTTAAAAAGGGTGTTCTTCATTACTGCAGATTACACAGTTTGTGCCACAGAGTTCCTCCTGCTTTATGGCTGGTTGTAAATATTATCCTAAACTCCTATAAATAATATTAAAACAACTACACCAGTTTAGTTAAATTCAAAAGGGACACTGAGCAGTTTTCAGATCTCGATGAAAGAATTGTTATGTAGTGTACTTCTCTCAGGTATTGAAAATTGAACATTATATTTACAGTCAAGGTACTCCCTTGAGATATTTAACAATAAAACTTTTAGTACATACACTCTTAATGAAAAAGCTGGTATTTATAAAATCAACTCCCTTATAGCTATTCTAGAGAAAGATCATGTTTTATTGAATAGTGGTTTCATTTCAAACATTTTTTATTTTGTTCACACAATAATGCTTACAGAATAACTGGCCATGAAGCTATTTTATATCAATATGTAGCCTAGAACTGCCTCCTGGCAACAGTGATGCCAAATTGTGCTTAAGTGACAAGGTGACAAAGTTATAAAAGCTATTTTATATTGAGTTAAGACTGTTGAAAAGAATTTCCTAGAGACAGCACTTCAATTGAGTAGCTCTAAAGCATACGTATTTGGGAATTTCTTTATGAGTCGATATTTCACCTTAAAGCCCCTTCAGAAATGGAGGCTGATATCTGGCTTGGCACCTATTCTCCTTGAGCAGAAATTGTGTCATGTTACATTTAGGAGCAGTTTTATTTTAATACCTTTAGTCTTCTTAGTCTTCTCTTAAATCTTCAGCTCATAGCGTCAACCAATTCTCAAAGGTTAGTACAAAATCAACCCAGAAAGTACAGATAATGAATGGAACTCTATTAGTATAAGGGTGTTTGGGGAGTATTTTATACAGTTATTTTAGAGTTAATAATTATAGATACATTTTAATTAGGCACTTAGTAAAAGAAAGACACTTCCTATTAGTCTGATCAAACAATGTAAGCATAATTATAATAACTGTTATATAATTAAAAGGTCCAATATCTTATTCTTAAGCCAATGGCATAAATATTTTTTTTAATTCCATTTGCTGCTATAACAGCCTCTACTGTTCTGGGAAAGGGCTTTCCACTAGATATTATTGTTATTGGTAGGATAAGTTTTTATTTAGCCACATGAGCATTATTGAGGTTGGCAACTGAGCTTGAGTGATCAGGCCTGGTTTGCTATCCATATTATTCCACAAGTGTTCAGTTTGGAACTTGACAGTGAATGTTCTGAGGACATACATTTTTAGAAGGGGTGTCTGTGACATAACAAACTGTATAAGTTGGATGAAACTATTAGATATTTCTGTTTATGCTGAAATGTACCCCCTGCCCCCCTCCTACCTGTTGTAGCAAATGCATTGTGTAGGTTAATCTCATCTAGGTGTGTATTGTGTGTAGCCAGCCGGCTCTGTCTGGCCCTCCCCATGTAATTGCCCCTATTGTGAGGGCACACAGAGCCAGACCCCATAATGACACAATACACATAGTTACCCCTTGTGAGAGCAATGCTCTGTCTAGTAAATGCAATAGACTGAACTGGGCATGCTCCCTAGGTGGCTTCCCATAGGCCCAGTGGGATTAGCTATGATTGGCCCCTCTGGAAGCTGCCTTTGGGTTGGCAGAAGGAGTCAAATCCTGTTTTGGTTTTACGACAGGGGCTGCTCCCTTTCTGGCTACAAAGGTGGCTGCCAAGAGTTCCAAGGAGCCTTTTGTCTGGGGTGTAACCTTAGCTACGGCAGGACCCCCTCCCCTGTGTTCCCCTGGAATCTACCTTAGCTGCGGCAAGAAGATCCCCCCCCCAACTGTGTGTATTTCCCTACTCCCTAAGGAACAAGAGTGCAGGCTGGCTACCACCTACTGGCTTATGGGAACCTGCTGATGGCTACTTGCCATTTCTCCAATAAACGCCTCATCCTGTGATACCAACTGTTTGCTCTTTGGGTCCTGCCCTATGTCTGGGAACTCACGGCCCTGAGGTTGTGACATAATTTGGTGGCAGCAGTGGGATCAAAATAAAGTTGTTTGGGAAGCTTCTTGTTCCTCCCCCACCCCGGCACTGACTGTACTGGGGGGTAAGTGAAAGTCTTTTGGACCTACAGTACCAAGACATGGCTGTGCCTGCTGAAAACCACAAAAAGATGGTGCACATACCCTCAGTGCTTCCTTGCGTTGGTTTTCCAATTCCTGGATACTCCCATACTCTTTTATCAATTCCAGTTCCTGATACACCAGGTCAGCAAGCCAGTCCCTCCGTTCCTCTGTATCATTCATTCCTATATAAAAGAAGCGCTGTGCATAGAGGGTATGGAATTCCCCTTCTGGGTTACCCACAAAGGTGCTATAGTCACAGAAATTCAGCCTCTCCCATTGGCCGTGCCATTCCGCCAAGCTACAGGGAAGCGGGAGCACTGTATAGGGACTGTGCCAATATCTCCCACCTGGTTGGTGCATGGTGCGCTGCAGAACATAGTACCCATCCTCCAGGTCTGCCTCTCCTGCCACTAACTGCCCTACTCCATATGCCAGACCCTCATCCCCAGATAGTCCCAGTGACTCACATCTCAGCCAGAACAGGGTCCTCTCTCTGGGATCAGTAGGGATCTCTGGAGTCCGGGAGTAATCCATGCAAGCGAAGAGATCCAATGGGTCAGCGTAGAATCCAGGTGGGGTGCTCATGGTGCCTTTTGGGTCCTGGGATCCTATCCCACTGCTGCCACCAAATTATGTCACAACCTCAGGGCCGTGAGTTCCCAGACATAGGGCAGGACCCAAAGAGCAAACAGTTGGTATCACAGGATGAGGCGTTTATTGGAGAAATGGCAAGTAGCCATCAGCAGGTTCCCATAAGCCAGTAGGTGGTAGCCAGCCTGCACTCTTGTTCCTTAGGGAGTAGGGAAATACACACAGTTGGGGGGGGGATCTTCTTGCCGCAGCTAAGGTAGATTCCAGGGGAACACAGGGGAGGGGGTCCTGCCGTAGCTAAGGTTACACCCCAGACAAAAGGCTCCTTGGAACTCTAATCCCACTGGGCCTATGGGAATCATAGCTAATCCCACTGGGCCTATGGGAAGCCACCTAGGGAGCATGCCCAGTTCAGTCTATTGCATTTACTAGACAGAGCATTGCTCTCACAAGGGGTAACTATGTGTATTGTGTCATTATGGGGTCTGGCTTTGTGTGCCCTCACAATAGGGGCAATTACATGGGGAGGGCCAGACAGAGCCGGCTGGCTACACACAATACACACCTAGATGAGATTAACCTACACAATGCATTTGCTACAACAGGTAGGAGGGGGGCAGGGGGTACATTTCAGCATAAACAGAAATATCTAATAGTTTCATCCAACTTATACAGTTTGTTATGTCACAGTGTCCACATACATTTGGGAAAAATGCCTCTGGATACTTACAGTCCAAAAAATCCCTTTGAGGGCCTATATGTGGGCCTCAAATTAGATAACACTGGTCTGTATCAGAGTGTTTTCAGAATTGTTTTCAGACTAACAAAACAGATTATGCATGTACAGAAGTAGTGATGAAAAGTGCATGCCTTAGCCCAAAGTCTCTATGTAGAAAAGAGATGTGGGGTTATGTAATAAAAGGCATTTGCTCAGGTAAAGTACCCTATAGCAATCAATCAGCAGGCAGCAGATATCTTGTTAGTTGCTGTGGGTTACAGCACCTGGGTAAGCGTAGTGCCTTTCATTAGATATGGGGGATGTGTGCTGACTTCCTCAAGCTAATTTCCTCCTACTCAAAGCAAAAGATAACATACCTTGTAACATATGTGTAACTTTACCATAATATAAATATGATTAGTGGGTCTATTCTCAATATTGAAACTTTGGAATCTTGGTGTGTTTGTGTTTTTAAACAAATTAAATATGTTATTGCTGTATGTATTGTGCAAAGTATAAATTGACATTACTAAACACTTGTTATTTCCCTTTTGCCTTAGAAAAGAGTTGAAGAGCCACTCTATGCCCAGATCCAGAGACCGAAGAAATAGCATTATAGCGTTTATAGTGCTTGAAGAAGTGACTGAACACCCGGCTAGCTATTGGCACTTACAGGATCCTTTCAACTGACCATAACAATGGGTTTTACCAGTTTACGGAAAGAAAGAGTTTTGTGGCAAAGGCAGCGCAAAGGATAGTCTCTCTCTCAGCACCAATGTCCCAAAAGGCACTGACATGGAAGATGACTTTTGATTTGTTCATATTAGCTAATTTTGACCATTTAACTTCTTTATGGGAACAATACAACCTGAATATTTTATGACTACTTTACTTTGTCATTTTTCTTTATAAAGGTTTTTATACTTATATATAAATAATGCAAACCCCCAATGTAGCAGCAGCAGTACCACAGAGGATTATGGAGGCTGAACGTTACACTGTTGTTCCTCATGGAAGCTTTTTTAGCAGCACCTAAAGAAGAGGGTCACTGAAAGACATATTATTTTATTTCATATGACAACCATGTTTATGTGGGTTGGGAGGGGGAGGAAGGCTCAAAATACATTTTTTTTATAAAACCGCTCCATTGACCTTGGAACTAGAAGAAGAGATATATAAACTTTTATGGTCTACGTGGAAGCGGAAAGACGCCAAATATTCTAGACACTGAGAGATTCATAGATACACAAACAGACTTTCAGACAATAAAATTGAGGATGCTTCCTCATCTGGTACCTTGCTGCTGAAAAGCTATGCAGACTCCTATGTGTGCCATTTTTGAAGATCGAATATTTGCCTAAATAAAACTCTGGAACAAATCCAAATGGTGGATAGAAATGAAATAGACTTTCTCTGGGGACATTAGAGGCATGACTTTTGCTATAAGAGAATCTGTGATTAGATTACCCAATTCTGTCTCTTTTGTACATTAGGGGAAAAATTGGATTTTTATTTTATAATTGTAACATTAAACTCTTCAAATGGAAAAGGCTTTAAGTAATTAACATACAATGACAGATTTTGTAAATATGAGTATTAATGACAAATGGTTTCATATTGCCATTACACTGTAGCAAGATAGCGAATGTCAGTGATTGGAAGGTGTGTCATTTTCAGGTTTCATATCACATGGTTTTTTTCAAGTGCAGAGTAATTAGCTTGTCAGAAACTAATAAACTGAATGAGGATCCTTGTATGATGATTTTGATTTTTTTCCCCATATCTATTGCAATCCAAGGCAGTCACCTTGATCGGAATCAGAGTGCGCCGATATCACCAAAATATAATGCCATGCAGAGCAAACATGTTTTTTTCAATGGATCAGTTTTCTAAGATAATTATCATGGGTGAGTGGTTGATTTAAAACAGTCAACCCGACACCAATTCTATAAAGTGGCACTTTCCAGGATTTGCCTGGCATCTTTATGAAAGAGAAAACTAACTTTCCTGGCCTTCACAAAGTTGGAAACAAATGAGTGAAGTTATATACATTTTAGGAGAAATGTAGGGACCATATAATCTAAAGAAATCATTGCTTTCTGGAAACAACAAGCTTTTGATATCCTTTCGTTCACCGGCTAGAAGTTGAGTGGCACAGTGAAATTGTCAGCGCATCATCCAAAATATCATAGGGCTTTGTATGCTCAGCCTGTACCCATGTGTCTTTGCATCATATGTATCCAGATGCAATGAAATTGTTGCCCCATGTTGTTGGATTTGAAGTTTAAATCCAGTAGGAAAGACTGCAAAAAATTGGTACTAACTTGCTGACCTAGAAATCTTTTCATATATGTGAGAAGAAATGCAACCTTCTCACTTCCTGATGGTTAGTCACCACACAAGCTGGCAAGAGGCATTATCCGGGAAGATTCTTAATGTTTGTCCTCACGGCAGGCATTCACAAAAGTGAAATAAACTGAAACTGGAGTGAAAAATATAACTAGAGTTAATAGAGCATCAAATTCATAAAATCCTTACTCCATTTTGTGAATATGACAGTTTTATAAACTTTGGAGTTGCATTGTTATTCCAGAATGCCACTTAGGTGATTTTGATGTATTACATTTCTCCATATACATCTGGAGTGCAAGTTGAAGTTGCTCTAAGTGTCTCAATTTTGATGTAAAACTAAGCCCCCCATAGACAAAAATACCCATAGACTTCCTTCCGTTGGCCCCTCCCTTCCTGCAGAGTCTATTAGATGCAAAAAAGTCCCTGTCTAGAAAGCTGACCTACATATGCAGAGTAGCGCAGTATACTACTTACCAGACACTATCTTCTTGGTCTTCGAATAGCATTTGGCAAGTTTGCTGACACTGAGCGTTCTGGCCCATGTGCAGTTGGAGCTAGTCAGGGATTATCTTCAACTGTGCATGCACCAAAAAGCTCAGTTCTTAAGCAAAAGAAAGAAGAGGATTTGAATCAGATGATGGCGCCTATGAACTGGGCTGCACTACTCTGCATTTATAGATCAGCTTTCTAAATAGGGACACTTTTCCATCTAATAGACTCTGCGGGAGGGAGGCCAATTGAGGGTTGTCTATAAGGGCTTCTTTATGTAGTTAATGGATTTATGGAGTTAAGCTGGTGAGGCTCACAGGCTGAGTCACATGAATCTTTTATTGCAATTTAACACAAAATCTGCTTGCAGTCCTCCTTTGTAAATGACCCTTCATGTAGACTACTAAACACACAGAGCCAAACTGAAATCAATCACCCTCCATTGGCCCCTAGGAGAATCACTGGTTCTAGGGCCCAACAGGGAGTCATTTCAGGTATTCTGCCAGCACTTATTTGGTCTAGAAAAATCATGGGGTAAACCACCTAAAATATACTTGTGTGCCATTGCAATATGGACACATGCTTGTCCCACTTCCATCTGCAAAGCATTTAAACCATTCTGCCTGTGGCAGTAAAGGTTGGTAATAGGTTAGTACCACTCAAAAAAATGTTTGCCAATCGCTTTTTAATGGGAAAATATGACAGTCAAGTTAAGGGTGTTGTGACCTTCCTGGTTCTCCTTGACTACAACAATTAAAGTAATACAATTTTCCAAAGAAAGATTTTAGCTTCATGATATGTCCCAATGTTATGCATAGCTCTCTTAAATTGCATTTGATTTTATGCTTTCATATAAGAACATCGTGTTGGATAAGTGGAGTCCTAGAGTCCAGACCAATTGGTTTAACTTGATGGGCATGTGTCTACCTAAATGAAACCTAAATTACTGTTGCTATGTTCTGATTTTGCTTGATCAGGCAAAATGTTACCAACGCTTTAAAGAACCTTTTATACAAATATATCTGCTTAATAACTGCTTAAATCTGAATCTGTCGAAATAACCTCAATTCTTGTAGTAAAAGACACTTTGGCCCATACCCATATATTTTTCTGGACAAATTGTAAGGAGGATTATGGGAACAACATAGAGACAACGTAAGTCTAAAACAAAACAGAGACTATATAGAGAGAGAAAAAAAGAAATAAAAATGGTTAATTTCTTTAAACTTTACCTGATAAAGTTTCATTTGTTACTTTTATAAGACCACATTTTACTCTAACATAAGAGAATCCTGAAATTCATCAAATGTTAGATGAATTAGTTGATTTAAATAAACTGCTTCCAGTTTAACGTGTAATTGGCTGAATGAGTCAATGCCATCCGGCCATGATGTTTTTTTTCGGGCCACTATTCTTACTGCCATCCAGTTTAAATTTTTGTGTTCTATTTTTACATAACTTAAAAAATAAATAAACAAATTCATTGATACAAATGAATATTTTTGGGATTGCTCATGACTATGCTGACTATGTTGTATGGTGCTTGTTACAGAACATTTTGCAATGCTGACAACAGAAAAGTGTATTGACTAATACACAGACAAGGTCATCAGTATAGACTGTTTGGTTTTATCTGTTATCAGATCCTATGTTTTAACAGTGTGGTATTGTCTAAAAAAAAAGGAGAGAGAAAACAGAGAGCTACCCCTCATAGTATAGTAATCTTTACCTCAATATAATGGAGGAAAGGCATGCTAGAACAGGTCACCAACAGAAACAGGATCAATGTTCCAAAAGTATGTTGAGGGATCACCCACATTTGCGCTTCCCCCTTATGGAGGAGTACTAACAATCAGGATCCCAGTTGGATTGTATACAATCATGGATACCAAGTGACAATGTTTTGAAAAAATGGCTACAGATATCATCTGATGTAGCATTGTTAAAATTCACAAAAGAATACTCCACTGCATAGATATCAATTTCTTAATATGCACTGGTTTTCCAAACATCTACCTCATCTTCCTACATGTTTTGTTGAGCACCCCCTCCCCTTTATTGCTGTATGTGGTAGATGCCTGTCTTGTCTCTATTATATGTGGTAAAAATGACTACACTAAGAGGTGTGTCTTCTTTGTCTTCTATTTTCTCTTAACAAAAGTGGTTAAAAATAGTTAAATATGTATGAAACCATTGTATTTTCAGTTATTAAAAAGCAATATTTCTGTGTTTGCTAATGACAAAAAACTATGCAGCATAATTAAATCAGATTAGGATGTTTCAACTGCCGATCTGGATGGCAGATGAGATTCAATGTAAAATCAAAATGCAAGGTTTGCATATGTGATTTTAAATATTCAGGCTATATATATACCCCTAAAGGGCACCTGTTACACTAAAATTTACCGCAAGGAAACTTTGGGTGACTTTGGAAAAGTTGAAGCGACACATATGTTTTTCTACTAGTGATTTAAATTATCACTGGTGAAAAAATATTCAGAGGAGATTAGTCACCACCTCTAGAGGAGAATAATTGTCGGGTAACTATCTCCTAATGTGTTTATTGAAATAAATAAAATCCAGAGAAGAATGATTGAAGAGATAAAGGGTATGGGAAATCTCAGTTAAGAAAGGTTGGATAATATTGGGTTGTTTAAATATGATAAGGAGGGATATAATTCAGGGCTGGATATAGGTGTAAGGAGTTTCTGCTTTCTTCTCTCCACATTCCTCCTATTAATGGTGTTGTTTTCTGTCCCAGTTGTGAATGGATTTGACACTTCTATCAGTTTACCTACATGACCAGAAGTACTGCCTTCACTACTAGATCTGCAATTGAGACAAATAGCTGCCCCACATCCAACAGGGCAAAGCAGCAGTCTGGATAATGTAGCTAAACTGGCAATATTGGGGGATGCCAAAGTTAAATAGATGTGGGACACAAAATTTAGACCCAGCTAAGTTATTTAAACATTAAGTAGAGAAATGGGTGGCTGTTGTTATAGGGTGAAAAGAGAGTGGAAACTTTGGGGATGGAGGAAATAATGACCTGGAAGAAAGGTATAGAGCATGACAAATTTACAGTCAGCAAATACTGATACATAGGGAGCACTATTTACAGTTAACATGTGCTTGTACTCTGGGCAATAGTGAGAACAGTGGTGAACTGCGGGGGAATAGCACATGGGGTATGAGCACAGGTGAAAAGAAAAAAAAGGTAGGGAAACATTCAAGGAGAACCAAACCCTATAAAGGTATGTGGTTAGAAATAGTATATTTTATGTTCTGAGCTTGCACCAACCTAGGTCCCACATCTCTATAACAGTAATGATCCAGGTCTTCAAAATGGTCACAAAAGCTCCCAATCTTGGATTTTGTTATAACTGTCAGTGACACTCACATGCTCAGTATGCTCTGGGCAGCTGTACTGCTCTTGTAAAGCTCATCTGTTGCAAATCATCAAGCAGAAAATGAAGGTTTGCCTGTTATAAAAGCAAATAAATTAGGTTGAGGAGACTGCCTCATACAGACAAAAGCAAACAAAAGGAATTCTGGGAGTGAATTCCAAACTCTTAAAAAAATCCCATTTACATGGGTTTATCCTATAGGCTAAAGCTCACCCACTGGGTTTGAAGCTGAAGCCAGGACAATAGCTGATCAGATTCCCAACTACAGACATGGTGACTCTACCTAAGCTGATCAGAAAACCCTGCACTACACTGATGAGCCCCCAATATGGGCGAAACCGGTCTGTAGTTGGAAATCTGATCAGCTATTGTCCTGGCTTCAGCGTCAAACCCAGTGGGTGAGCTTTAGCCTATAGGATAAACCCATGTAAATGGGATTTTTTTAAGAGTTTGGAATTCACTCCCAGAATTCCTTTTGTTTCCTGTTATAAAAGCTAAGCTAGTAAAGGGCAGGTTATTGATCTCTTATGTGACATTTATACAGCACATAGTATATGCTGGGAATTAGCAGAAAAGAAGATGGGGAGCTACTGGAGTAATATATGGAGCAGATCTTCACTGCTAAAGGGCTGGGGTTGCCTTGGCTGGAACAGAAGCACAAAACATAATGTACAACATTTATGCCCTACTTCATTAGTTAAACTTTAGTTCTCCTTCAAAAAGTAAAAGAGAAAGAAGAGATACATGGAAAGTAAGAAAAGAGGTTAAGAGACGGAGGGATTAATTTGTCATGCAATATCTCTAATTAATGTAAATACTTAATATTTGTTCCGCAGTAGTATTTAAAAATGCAGGGAGGGGGGCTTCTGCCATGTGTGCCTAGTGTGCCAGAACAGCTGGGCATGGGTCCCATCATAATGCTGTATCAACATGGCATAAGCCTATAGTTAACTACAGGTATAGGACCAATTATCCAGAATGCTCGGGACCAAGGGTATTCCAGATAAGGGGTCTTTCCGTAATTTGGATCTCCATACCTTAAGTCTACTAAAAAATCAATAAAACATTAATTAAACCCAATAGGATTGTTTTGCATCCAATAAGGATTATTTATACTTTAGTTGGGATCAATTACAAGGTACTGTTTTATTATTACAGGGAAAAAGGGAATCAGTTTAAAAATTCTGAATTATTTGATTAAAATGTAGTCTATGGGAGACCGGCTTTCCGTTATTCGGAGCTTTCTGGATAACGGGTTTCCGGATAAGGGGTCCGATACCTGTATTAATATTTTTAAAAAGCTTCCAACAAAAGTGGTAAAAATGGTTAAATATGTATAAAACCACGGTATTTAAAAATCTTGCTAAGTAGAAAAGATACACTTCATAGGACTTATATACACTAAGGGGCAGATTCATGAAATCACAAGTTCGAATCCCGAATGGGATAAATTTGGATCAGATATGAAAAGATTGCAAATATCAAGAAAATGCTTAGGAAAAAAACCTATTAGTCACGATAATATCGTATTGGCGATCCGGAAGTCCCAAAATTTTCTTTCCGAACGATTGTAAACAGCGGGAAAACCTTTTGGATTTTTTCATGCAAGCGTACGGAAAAGTCGCATGGGTGTCCAAAAAGTCACACAAGCGACGAAAAATTCATCAAAAATACACACTCCGAGCGTTCATGTCTTAGTAAATCTGCCCCTAAAAGTACTTTATAACAAGAACCAACATTTTGGTTGGATGAACCATAGCAGGTACCCAGTTCTCCCCACAACATCATAGGAACAAACAAGGTTGTCATAGGTCAGAATGTGAGTGCTACACCCAGACAGTTAGGTAGAGTGTAAAGCCAAGGAACCACAAGTCAAGGACCAGGACCCCCATTAGTAATAGTCATAAAGTTTGGAGACACTAATACAAAATGGGCTGGACTAAATATTTTGCCTATTTTAAATCCACAGATCTGATTCATAGGTTTTGTTAGTAATGACATGAGGCTACACAGCAAAAATTCTGACTTTTCCTTGCAGGCATGACAAATCCATGGGATTATTTCAAACAATAAATAAAGATTAATTATTTGTTACGTGGCCAGTTCTAAAACTCTAATATTTACTCAGCCACACTGAACTAGCCAAGGGATCCACTGAGACAGTGAAGAGTATGGGAGAGGTGTATTACTTATTTGTGATTATCCACTGGCTGCAATATGCCAAGTGAAAAAAATTGTGCCACCAGCCTTCAGCTTGTTTTTGGTCTTGTTTCATCACAATTTTGTTGAAATAATTCCCCAGAAAAAACATTCTTTCCCATAAACAGCTAATCATTAACACTGCAGTCAAAGGTCAAGCACAGGATACACAAATACTGTTCTGTTAGCTAAACCCTCTTGTTTGTATGCGGATTTCCAATTCATTATATTGAATGCACCAAGAGCTAATATAGTTAAGTTACTGTTATCTGTTTTTAGATCAGTTATAGAAGAAGCCTTTTTGTATTCAAATTAAATGTGAGCTGATGAGCTTAGATTTTTACACATCATTTTTCAAGCCTCTACTGAGGCTTGCACCAGACCTGTATACAAAGTTTTGTTGCATATCATGTAACAGCCACAGGAAGGAATATAAGTAAGCCATACATGGGACAGAGGTTGATGGGGTGTCTGAATGATTGGTTTGGGTTGCTTAAGTATTGCCACCTTTGGTCAACCATATGGGCATACATATGAAATGGACCATAAAACAAGTATTCTCAAAAAAGCTGTCCTAACTCATTTCTAAAAGCCCTAAATAATACAAATATGGAATCCATTATCCAGAAACTCTTTATCTAGAAAGTTCTGATTAACGTGAAGGCCATCTCCCATGGACTCAATTATTCGAAATAATTCTAATTTAATAAAATATTTCCCTTTTCTCTATAATAATAAAACAGTTCCTTGTACTTGATCCCAACTAAGATATAATTAATCCTTGTTCAAGGCAAAACAATCCTACTGGGTTTATTTAATGTTTAAATGATTATTTAGTGGACTTAAGGTCTGGCAATCCAAATTATGGAAATACCCACCCCAGGTCCCAAGTATTCTAGATATCAGGTCCCATACCTGTACATAAATAGTTGGATGGGAAACCCAAGTAGTCACTAGTGTCCAGGTGCCTTACTTGCAGCACTTTCAACTAACTATATTTAAAATCACCCCCTGCAAACTCCATTTTCCCTTGTTATTACGTTACTTCAGAGTCCTGCCACTTGGTCATTTGTTAGGATATTTTGCTTTTTTTCTCATTCTTTTTACAAGTAAAAGAAAGTTGGTTTAAAACATTATAAGCATTTTGTCCAAAAAAGTAGAACATTTTTTATCTTATTGCACCAGGATCAAAATTTGCTGAGACTGTGTTGCCATTTTGTTGCTGTTTCACTTTCATGGTTTAACCATAACGTTTAACCAGAAGGGGGCAGTTTGTCACTTTAGTTTCACCTTACTGTGAGCAATCTCTAATCTACTGTCCCCTTTGTATTCGTATCTACCCACTCTGTGTGCTCTGTGTGTGTAAATATCTTCTGTAATTGGGAAGAGCAGCTGTGAGGCTGCATAGGGCACAGACAAGCTGATATTTTGTACCGTGTCACCTACCGTGGCAATGTTTTTATATTGGACTCTTTTTCTTTATCTTGCCTTGCACTGTTGTAGGTAAGTACAGACAGTATTTTGCCAATATATGATGGGCTGATGTCAGTTGTATAGTGTTCTTCTATTAGTCCATGTTCAGAAGTTAATTAATGTACTGTATAACTTGCTATTCAGAGCATAGGCAGTAAGGTGCATTCATATAAATGAATCATCTTATCACATTGGTTAATGCTAGGCTACTTTGCTTTATGTTTTTCTTAATTTAAAATTAAGATTGAAATTGAAAGATGTTGGAATTGAGAGATGTATGGGCCAGCTTAAATGTTCAGCAGAAATTGTGAGATCTTCTATAATTCAGCCCAATATAATACATAGGTTTATATATCTTGTATGGCTAAATAGGTCTGAATTATAAATTATTTGGCTGCACTGTTCCACAGCTGTGAGAAACATCCAAATGCAACTAAGACCACCCTCAGTCACAAGAGATGCAGGAGATCCGTGGCAAGTCCCCCGCAACCTGTTGACTGTGATTTTTCCAGCTGGTCAGACTGGAGCTCATGTGACCCATGTCAGAAAAAGAGAGTAAGTACCGCCAGAAGAAAGCATGAGCAGAGAATGATAAAGGGCCACCACTATGGAAAAATACTGATCATTTTGGCAAACCATTGGATTTTATAATACCAAGCAGTTTTTGAAATGCTAAGGAGTCAGCCACATTCTGCAAAATTCTGAAAAGATACTAGAAAATCCCTATTTTAATAAATGTTATTCATCATAACCTTTGAAATAGTATATTGTACAGCGCTGCGGAATATGTTGTCGCTTTACAAATAAATGTTAATAATAATAATAATAATAGTATATAATAGAATAATATATTTAATAAGAGGGCTTATAAAGCCTGGTCAGCTGATTTAAAGATCACTATTTAGCTTGCAGAAACTCTTTTTATTATTATTAGGATAGGGCAAATCCCTTTCATAATGCCCCCCAGTTATAGACAATCTCCAGAGACAGCAGTAATGTTTGAAATTAAATAATATGTTGGTAAAGTTTCTACCAGAGGGGGCAGGCCCTTTTGGTTTCATCTCCAGGCAGAGATATGTGTACTGATGTCAGTCGGACCAACTGGCTAACATTTTATCACCACTTTTCTCTTCCCATTTTTAGTTCCGTTTTGCAAAATTAACACAAGCTTCCCAATTTGGTGGGGAACCCTGCAATAGAATAGACAGGCAAGAGGAAGTGTGTGCTACTAGAAGCCCTTGTAGGAACACAAAGAAATGTGAAGGTTTCCAGTGTACAGAAACAGGTAGGAGCGGCTTCTAAGTCTTCTTTATCTCCTTTTCTCCCTCTCTGTTGACTATCAATCATATAAATAGTAATTTTAGGAAATAGTCTAAATCAAAATATAACCTGAATGTAAATATAATAATGGATCAAATGCACTTTAAATATATACAAATTTGAAAAATGCAGAATCGAGATTTTATTGTGGCTAATCTACTAACATAGGTATTAAATTGCTACCATGTATTATAACAACCAGTCAGATCTTTGCTTTCATTTTCTGGCTTCTAGTGGACTGATTAAAACTAATTGCTGATTAGTTAGCATGGCCTATTGTTGCAAATTTGTCATGAAATTATCCCTAACATTTATTAAAAAGGAGAAATTATAATGTGCATATTTGAAATGAGATCTCCAGCTTTTTACACTGCCATTTGCTGTGCAATAGAGCTTATGCATTTAGAACTGAATGTGCAATAATAGAATGGAATGTGCAATGATGAACCTAAAAAGCCTTATCTTTTGCAATTCAATTTTTTTATTTTTTGCAGGTTTTTTTAAAAAACGTGTAAATAAATGCAATTAGGCTTAAGCAATAAGGTTTTTGGTAACTACAAGCATTGTTATACAGACGTATTAGGGCTCATTTTCCAAGTTGAGTAAATGATGAAAGAGCATTAGTATTTTACTGATTAAAGGGCATGGGTCTCTGCACTCCAAAATAGAGCACAGAGAACATCTTCTGATAAACTGACACTTTGGGGCTCATTTATCAAAGTACAATCGCTTCCGAATACAAAAAAAAAAAACGTATTTTTTGTACGTTTTCATACTGTGCGTATTTTTTGCGACTTTTTCATTAATTTGCGCAACTTTTTCGTACTTTGCGTCAAAAAGCGTGACAAATTGTGTGACAAAATCGTATTTGTTGCGCCGAGTACAAAAGTTCCGGATTTATTCAAGCTTCGGTATCGTGACTTTGGCCAGGTTGGAACTGCAGAGTGCCATTGAGTCCTATGGGAGGGTTTCAAATAGATGCACAGAAGGATTAAAGTCAGAAAGGTTTTCCCGCCATTTACGATCGTTCGGATATGAAAATTTTGTGATACAATATTATCGTGACTAATACGATTTTTTCGGAAGCATTTTCGTGATATTTGCAATCATCTGAAATTATCATATCTAATCCAAATTTTACCCATTTTGGGATTCGAACTCTTACTTTGATGAATCAGCCCCTTTAACTGTGTTTGGCAGTACTGTATTCAAACATGACAGGAAGGGGAAGGCACATAGGCATACTCCTCAGACCCCCTACATAGGGTTGCTATCAGAAATATGGGGGTACAGTACAAGTTATTTATCTGGGCCCTCCCATAAACACAAGCATGTAGTAGTATCAAAACTTTTGGCCATGCTAGTAGGTAGGTAGGTTTTGATAGGACAAAAGCTTGAACTTGATGAATGTATGTGTATTTTTCTAACCACAGCAACTATGATAAAAACTCACAAATCATTTTAATGAAAACCAGGAGTGTAACTATACAGAAAACAGACCTTGCAAATGCTGGGTGGATTAGAAACTATAGGTACGGTTGCCAGCTGGCCAGTGAAAATGATGATTGATGCCAATGTTATTAATAGAGAAGAAAAATAAAAATATAGGAAACCTGAGATTTTTTTCCAGCAAAGGTAGCAACGCTAACTATTGGGGGCCCAGTGGGACATTACTGATAAGCAGCTCCAATATATGTTTACGGAAAATGTCTTGCTTCCAAAGTTTTGGGGCCCAATGACTATATTATGTTTATTTAAGATATCTTTAATTCGGTAAAAAGATGCCAATATAAACAGTTGTGTCAGTTTAGTCTAGGCGAGTTGCCCCTACATAATTTGCCATTGAGATGCGCAAGTCATGAGGTGCAGGTCCAGACTGGGATTCAAAATAGGCCCTGGCATTTTAAATATATTTTAAGTAGTGACTGTCTCTGACATCTTAGAGCAGCCCCTCCACATATTGAAGAGGTGAATGGATCACATGAGAAGCCTGGTCCTGATCATAATATAATTAACAGCAATTATTTCTCAAATGAAGAGAACAAAGGAAGGGGATATGTTAAATTTGTTTGTGGAGAAGAAAATTGTGTTGGACAAAAATGTAATAGACAGAGCAGGGATCACTATACTTTTTCCAAAGAAAGGAATTATATTCCTTGACAGAAGAGAAAGGTTACACCTATATATATAAACAAATAAATTGTTTTCCAAGACTAGTGATGAGCGAATTTTTTCACCAGGCATGGATTTGCAGCAAATTTCCACATTTCGCCATTGGCGAATTGTTTTGCAAAACAATTTACTAAAGTTCCTGCTTAATTGTGATCACACAAAGCACTGCATGAAATTGCATGAAATGCTATTTACACTGGATTTTTCAATATGGGCATAAAACATGAAGCTGTTATATAAATATGGCATAAGTTGTGGTTAATGTGGGCATGGCATAGGACAGGGATCCCCAACCTTTTATACCTTTTTTTTTTTTTGTAACTTACAATTTTTATTAAGAAATTTGGGGGGTACAGAAAGGAAGAAAGGAGGGGGTTAACAATTTCACATCCACAGGTTGACAGGGCATGGTAGAACATGTTGTATCCTTGATTATACAGTTGTCGTCTATTACAGTCATGCATTGGGGTGAGGGATAAAAGAGAGAGAGGACACTGAATGGGAAATGGATGGGTGAAAAAGGGGGGAGGTATTCAAGTTTAAGTTTGTGTTGGCTGTGTGAGTAGGTCCCAGGGTGACCATATTTTTACCCACAATGGGGTTCTATTTTGTAGCCGGGCTAGGTTATATTCAAATTGTTTGTTGTAACCTTTTATACCTTTGAGCCACATTCAAATGGAAAGTGTTGGGGATCAACACAAGCATGGAAAAAGCCCCTATGTGGACTGGCAGCCTATAGAAGGCTCTGTTTGGCTTTACACTTGGTTTTATTCAACCAAAACTTGCCTCCAAGCCAGAAATTAAAAAATGAGCACCTAGGAAGGACACTAGGAAAAACATTCAAGGGGTTGGGGAGCAATATGTTGCTCATGAACCACTGGTTGGGGATCACGGGCATAGGGTGTGGCTGTAACAACAGCATATATGTAGTTATGTAGTTGTGTCTATTGGTGGCAGAAAATGCAACAAGAACCCTGGAATTGCTGTTCAAAGCATAGTTACAGTACATACTTATATAGTTACATAGTTAAGTTGGATTGAAAAAAGACCAAAGTCCATCAAGTTCAACCATTCCAAGTGAATCTGGCATACATAGACCTATACTGACCTATCTATACACTTGTATCTATACTAATTGTAGATTTCAATATCACAAAAGCCTTGGATATTATGCTTGTCCAAGAAATCTTAAAGGCATTAGCAGAATCTGCCATTACGACATCACTAGGAAGGGCATTCCCCAACCTCACTGCCCTCACCGTGAAAATCCATCTACGCAAAGCAGGTGTAAATGGCATTTTGACTGATGCAGTTCTGTGCTAACATTTGCACCTAGTATAGTTATTTGTGAATTTTCATATTGTAATAAAGGATGGTGTAATTACTGCTTAGCATCTCTTTAAAATCAAACATTTCTGGGCTGTAGTCATCATAGTTTTAATCCTTATTTGTAAAATTCATAATTGTCAATATAACCTCATATTTATGGGCAGATTTACTAATCTACGAAAGCTCGGATCATTAATTCAATCGCTCCGAGCATATGTTCGCCGACTTTTTCATCGCTTGCGCAACTTTTTCGACGCTTGCACAACTTTTTTGTACTTTTGCGCGAAAAAACGGAAAGGTTCGGTACGAAAATTTCGGTACTTTCGGATCACCAATACGATATTTTCTTGACTAATTAGGTTTTTTCGTAAGCATATTTGTGATATTTGCGATCTTCAGAAATTATCGTATACAATCCGAATTTGTCCCATTCGGGATTTTAACTCGCGTTTTCATGAATGTGCCCCTTAGTATTTCATATTATTCATTGTGCAACACACATAACATTTATAAAGGGGTTGTTTATTAACAGTAAGTCAAATAATCTCTCTCTCTCTCTCTCTGTGCCTAAGGGAGGTGCATTGTGCGGAGACTGTTGTGTAATGGGGATGATGATTGTGGAGATTTATCTGATGAGAAAAACTGTAAATCAGTTCCAAGCTCTTGTTCTGATGACATGGAACAGTACTGGGGCATAGAAAATCTTGCAAGTGGGTAAGTCTTCTAAGAAAAAAATGGCAATGTTGCTTGCTCTACTATTGTACCAGTCTGAAAGTCAGTTAAGTACAAACCTATTAGTTGTATATAACTGAATCTAAAGTTTAAACCAAAGGTGCCACCGTTTGGAGTTTTAGACATGACACCTACTACTACTGTCAGCTTCTACTGTCATCTGTTTTCAATGGTGTCTAACTAAGCAGGTGCCCAGAAATGGAATGGAAATTAGATACAGGGCATGTCGAATTTACACAGTATTTTAAAGGCATAAAAATATTTGATATTATTACATGCAGTATAAGGAGTTTTTATTGACATCGTTGTTGCTCCATTGGCCTTGGTAAGCTCTCTTATCTCAACCACTGTGCTAATAATGCTGTGAAGGGATGATCAGGGCTGGAACTAGAGGCAGGCAGAAGAGGACGTGCCTAGGGTGCAGCAGTAGGGGGGGCGCTAGGCACATATCTCTGTCTGCCTATCCCTAGTCCAGGCCCTCAGAATCCTTATCATGTTCTTGTTTCAGCTTCCCCTTGCCGGCCATTGTTAAATACGCCCCATTGTCACTGCATGTGCCTGCCCATGGAGGGCAGGTGCCTAGAGCCTGACTGTCCTTCCAATCAGTTGGAAGGGATTTCTGGAGGCCCATTTTAATTATACATTGAAATATTATTGTTTGTATTTTCATTCCAACATACAGTGCTACCAAATACATATAACCAATTCTGGCACATCTCCTAGTGTTATACTCCACATGTAGTGCTTACCTCCATCCAGTTTGATCTGGGATTACGCCTACAGTTGGCCCTTCAAATAGCAAATGGAGTGAGAATAATAAAAAAAAACAAAAATCAAAAAGTCACAGCAGCGAAGAAAATTAAAAAATTAAATTTTATTAGGACATATAAAGCCTAACGCAATTCGTGCCTGAGGGGCACTTACTCATAGACCTCATAGTGGTTCCACTAGAAAAAATAATTACACACACACATTTTGATTAACTTAATAATTCTTCTAGAAATTAAAGGGGAGACAAATACTAGCAAAGTGGCAATAAGGGCCTCGCTCTCTAACTATGCCAATGCAAGCTGTTTCATGAAATATAGTCCTTCAACTCACTTCAAGAAATACGGTCTCTGTAAATCTTCAAGTGCCCTTTAACAAACTACAACTTTAACAGTAAAGACTCCAATAACAGTCACTAGTGGTCTATAATGATTCTTTAGGCAATTCTAGTATTTGCAGACATGCAGTCTACCAACCAGCCCCTTAGGCACTCAGGGGATTGCCCTAGAAAAGGTTGTTCCACCAGTCAATATTTCTTGAACAATCTTTATCTCTTTAGACACAGGATAAGTGGTTTCTGTTCCAGACTCTTGCAAACGAGAGCATCTGGTAGGGCTTTCTAGCTCTATGGGCCCACATGCAACTCCCTGATCTCTAGAATCATTTCTCTTCTTCTCCTGGCTTCCTCTGCCAGGCTTTCCAGCTATCACTTCCTTCTGGTGATTCCAGGCTGCTTTGCAACCTCCTGCAGCATGTATTCAGCTAGTCGCTAGGCAATTGCTAACAGCAAACATGTCCACCAGCGTCTATAAGACTAAACAGTGCCTGCTCCACAACAGGGGGTCTCTGCAGGAGGGTGGCAAGTGTAGGAACCCAGCACTACCTCCCTACATATAATGCAACAATTTTTTTTTGTGTTATTAATAGGATATCATTATTTTCATTTTATCTGTGCCCTGTACCTAAATAATGTTCTGTATAGTGCTTCTGCAGCACAAATTATGCAATTACATTTTTAAAATAACTCTGTCCTAAATAACCAGTGGGCTGCATTTGTTTACTCCATCCTCCCCATAGATGCGTCTCCTGAAGAAGCTTGGTCAATTTGCATCTAAATGGTTATGTATTATTAATGTGGAGAATATGTTGTCTGTGCTACTCAGGTTTGTAATGAGGCCTGAAATTAAATTTCTCTTGTAAGAACAAGTCAACCAGTGAGTTACTGCTTTAAAAAAAAACTCAGGCATCTTAATTAATCTGTTTCTGTTGAAAAAAATGTACCAAAGAAAACTAGTCACAGACAAGTGCAAAAAAGTCAAAACAGCCTTTACAAAATGTATAGCCTTGCATAGAGGGAATATAATTACTTACATAGGGTTACCATCTCACCCCTTTTAAAGAGGACACCTATTGAATGAAAACAAAATCATTGATCCATGCATCCAACTTGCAGAATGTGTATTTAATAAGGGGGTGATTTATCAATGTTGAAGTTTACATTTTTTTATGAGACTTGAATTCTAATTATGGTTCAAAAACTTGTACAGGTCCTTTTCAAAAAATTAGCATATTGTGATAAAGTTCATTATTTTCTGTAATGTACTGATAAACATTAGACTTTCATATATTTTAGATTCATTACACACAACTGAAGTAGTTCAAGCCTTTTCTTGTTTTAATATTGATGATTGTGGCATACAGCTCATGAAAACCCAAAATTCCTATCTCAAAAAATTAGCATATCATGAAAAGGTTCTCTAAACGAGCTATTAACCTAATCATCTGAATCAACTAATTAACTCTAAAAACCTGCAAAAGATTCCTGAGGCTTTTAAAAACTCCCAGCCTGGTTCATTACTCAAAACCGCAATCATGGGTAAGACTGCCGACCTGACTGCTGTCCAGAAGGCCATCATTGACACCCTCAAGCAAGAGGGTAAGACATAAAAAGAAATTTCTGAACAAATAGGCTGTTCCCAGAGTGCTGTATCAAGGCACCTCAGTGGGAAGTCTGTGGGAAGGAAAAAGTGTGGCAGAAAACGCTGCACAACGAGAAGAGGTGACTGGGCCCTGAGGAAGATTGTGGAGAAGGACCGATTCCTGACCTTGGGGGACCTGCGGAAGCAGTGGACTGAGTCTGGAGAAACATCCAGAGCCACCGTGTACAGGCGCGTGCAGGAAATGGGCTACAGGTGCTGCATTCCCCAGGTCAAGCCACTTTTGAACCAGAAACAGCGGCAGAAGCGCCTGACCTGGGCTACAGAGAAGCAGCACTGGACTGTTGCTCAGTGGTCCAAAGTATGTCATTCAGAAATCAAGGTGCCAGAGTCTGGAGGAAGACTGGGGAGAGGGAAATGCCAAAATGCCTGAAGTCCAGTGTCAAGTACCCACAGTCAGTGATGGTCTGGGGTGCCATGTCAGCTGCTGGTGTTGGTCCACTGTGTTTTATCAAGGGCAGGGTCAATGCAGCTAGCTATCAGGAGATTTTGGAGCACTTCATGCTTCCATCTGCTGAAAAGCTTTATGGAGATGAAGATTTCATTTTTCAGCATGACCTGGCACCTGCTCACAGTGCCAAAACCACTGGTAAATGGTTTACTGACCATGGTATTACTGTGCTCAATTGGCCTGCCAACTCTCCTGACCTGAACCCCATAGAGAATCTGTGGGATATTGTGAAGAGAAAGTTGAGAGACACAAGACCCGACACTCTGGATGAGCTTAAGGCCGCTATTGAAGCATCCTGGGCCTCCATAACACCTGAGCAGTGCCACAGGCTGATTGCCTCCATGCCACGCCACATTGAAGCAGTCATTTCTGCATAAGGATTCCCGACCAAGTATTGAGTGCATAACTGAACATAATTATTTGAAGGTTGACTTTTTTTGTATTAAAAACACTTTTCTTTTATTGGGCGGATGAAATATGCTAATTTTTTGAGATAGGAATTTTGGGTTTTCATGAGCTGTATGCCACAATCATCAATATTAAAACAAGAAAAGGCTTGAACTACTTCAGTTGTGTGTAATGAATCTAAAATATATGAAAGTCTAATGTTTATCAGTACATTACAGAAAATAATGAACTTTATCACAATATGCTAATTTTTTGAAAAGGACCTGTATGTCTGTATGTTATTATTTAAAGCTTGAGAGTTTCTATAGAAGTCAAAGGGAGTTGTCCTTGGCAAAGTCAAGCCATATTTTCGATTCAAAATATTTGAGTTTTCTAGTTTCTGAAATGCAGGTTTATTCAATTTAGAAAAACAAACTCTAATTCACAAACTCGAAAACTGATAAATAAGCCAATAAATGTCCTCTTTCAAAGGGGTGAGATGGTGACCCTAACTAGACATATACACCTCTTATTAAGAGGTGAGCTAATTTACATGGGACACACTTTATCAGGACCTTTAACTCTCTGTGGCCTGTCCTACCATCTCACTCTTTATATATATGTATATATATATAAATATATTTGATTGTCTGCAGTTCTTTGTTATTTGTCTAGTAACCCATGGTGGCCAGTCAGCTGCTAGCATTGATTATAACCTGTTTGAAAACTCACATCTGATGGCTATGGGTTACTGCTTTTAAGCAAACTATAAAGCCTTCTGTTCATATTACTCCATAATCTTCTGCCAAGATCCACTTATATGGACCACTGATCAGAATGAACTGCACAGTGCTATTTAACCAGCTGTGGATTTCTATCTGGTCTATGTGCCTATGAATGCCTCCCCTAAAGATTTAGAACACTTCTTTAACTTGTCAAGAATGATATATATAAATGTTTAATGTTGTTAAAATTAAGTGTGTTTTCCAAATGTGTCTCTATTATTTTTCCAGGATTAATTTGTTTACAAATAGTCGTGAAGGATTTGTTTTAGATCACAGATACTATGCTGGGGGCTGCTCTCCTCATTACATTCTGAACACAAAGTTTAGAAAACCCTATAATGTGGAAAACTTCATTCCAGAAGTAAGTGGGAGCATTATATAACATTAAAAATGGAGGGCACTCTCCAAAAACACTGCTTTGAGCCTGGGTGCCGGGTCGGTGTTTAGTGAATGCAAATTGAAAAATACTGTAGCTCAGCACTCATAGGACTTAATGAAAAACTAAACAGTACTTTTATTGGTGCAAAATCAATGTTTCAGTCACATACTCAGAGGATATCATAAGTCACCTTGGAGTTCCATGACCTGTATAAAGGCACTTGACCTTCGGCCCAAGCTTTTATATGGTCTTGGAACTCCTCGCTAACTTATAATACCCCTATATTTTACAATAGGGGTACTTTATTCACTGAATATATATATCTCCGGAATGCTCAGGACCTGGGGTTTTCTGGAAAAGGGGTCTTTACGTAATTTTGATTTTCATACCTTAAGGGGCTGATTTACTAATCCACCCATCCGAATGGGAAAAAATCGGATTGGAAACGAATATTTTGCGACTTTTTCCTATTTTTTGCGATTTTTTGTCGCCGTTGCGACTTTTTCGTGAATTGTCGCAACTTTTTCGTAGCCGTTACGACTTGCGCGAATTGTCGCGACTTTTTCGTAGCCGTTACGACTTGCGCGAATTGTCGCTACTTTTTCGTATTGAGCGCTAGTAAACGACGGGCAAACCTTTCCGATTTTTTCGCGACGGCTACGAAAAAGTCGCGACAATTCACGCAAGTCGTAACAGCTAAGAAAAAGTCGCGACAATTTACAAAAAAGTCGCGACGGCGACGAAAAATTCGCAAAATACCGCTCATTGCGAAAAAAATGCATTCGGCCGCTTTCAATCCGTTCGTGGATTAGTAAATCGGCCCCCAAGTCTACTAAACAATTATTTAAACCTTAAATGAACCAAATAGGATTATTTTGTCACTAATAAGGGTTAATTGTAACTAAGTGGGGATCAAGTTCAGTGTACTGATTCCTTATTACAGACTAAAAGGAAATCATTTTTAAAATGAAAAAAATATGTTCTAAAATACAGGAAAATACTGAAAGAAATGTTATTTTTCAGTCTGCTAAAAAAAATTAAAGGTCATCTTTCTGCAGAATACTGCTCAGAAACACATTGTCAAAGTTACACTGGAGTGGCAACAAAAAGACAAATATCGAAAAATGGCCCAGTCCAAGACTGATCTTAATACAGTGCAAATCTGTGTGACTATCTAATAAGTGTGTGCTGAGGCACATCCAACCGGTGACCTAAGACAAAATGTTTGACAAATGGTCCAAATTCACTTCTAGTGTGCAAAGCTGGTATTTACTTACCACAAAAGACTAATAACTGTTAGTGCTACAACTGGTGGCTTTACAAAATCTTATAGACTCTTAAAAATGAGTCAAGGCATTGTGTATCTATTATACTTAGTCATAATCAAATGTGTTGTAGTCAGATAACTACACTGTGACATCTATTTTCTTCTAGAGCAAAGGAAAATATGAGTTCTCACTATCCGAACATGAATCTTACTCAGACTATGAAAGGAGTTTCCTCAGTGGACATGCAAAACAAACTAGTTTTGGTATTGGCTTAAAAATACCAGGACTGTTTGAAATTGGCTTTAATTATAATGATATGAAAGTCAAAACATTTATGGAAAGAATTAAGAGATTCTCCCACACGGTAAGGATACTGCTAACATGATGGAGGATTAGTACAGCAAGAATAATTTGTGAAGATATTTGTGTGCGAAGCTAGATTTCCTTCCTTTGCCAAATAAACATTTTGGGTGTTGTGCAGATGTTTCTGTACCTGACATAAAGGGGCTTTGATTAACCTATATAATTGTCCTTTGCATCTGAGTGGTATAATAATCATGAGTCCAGTGTGGGAGCCCAGACTAGAATATTAGTTAATGAAACTCCGAGTGGATTTTAGCACACTTTATTATATAGATTTGTAATTCAAATCTTATAAAAACACCACACGGTAGCCTGTGTTCATAAAACACAAAACATCCTGTCTGCATGAGTTAAGACCTTGGATTGGTAACACTGGAAAATAATAACCCAAAATGCTTTTATATGTAATGTTCATTAAAGAGACCTATACACAGGCTGATCCCCCATAATATCTGACTGGTAGGAGCATGGTCATAAAATATGGTCTGCCACAACTCAGCCCTGAAGCCCTGAGACAGTCAGACAGTATAGTTGAAATCTGCCAAACTGAACACATTTGGACATGTATGGCCAGTTTCTGTTTTTGCTTAATTGGACTATTGTTTTGGAAATTCTGAGGCTGCCCACTGTCCTAGTTTTATAGGGGCTATAAATAAATGTCTGGCAGAGCAATGTTTTCAACTGTCCTAATTAAATATGATTATCTTATTAGTCCCAGGAACATTTTAAATAAAATGAAAGATTGCAGTTTAGCTGATCAAACCCACTTTGTGCATAACTGGGCCTTTCAAGTGACACCTATCCCATCATATAAGCACTTACAAACCACATCCTGCTGTTAACAGCTGGTAGAAGCAACCTGCATTTATCTTGACAAAGAAGTTACTTATCTTGCATATTTTTTTGCAGCTAAAATTACTACAAATGTAATAATTATGCACATCTTTTTCTTTGCTTTCAGAAAAGCAAATTTCTTTCTGCAAGGTCTACTCTCCAAGTTGCTCAGTACAAGTTAAAATCCCGCAACCTGATGCTGCATACAGAGTTTTTTCAGAGAGTCAAACAGTTGCCATTGCAATATGTTTATGGTGAATACAGAGATCTCTTCAGAGATTATGGAACACATTTTATCACAGAAGCTACATTAGGAGGAATATATGAATACACACTCATTCTTAACAATGAAAAGCTAAAGAAAGAAGGTACAACTATCTGATCTATCTATCTGCTGTAAAACAATTTTTTAAGCCTTTGGCATGGCTCGGGGACATAAGCATCTCACAGGGGGGCATACCAAACTTGCGTCAAAAGATTATTTAAAATGCATTTTTCAAAATATTTAAGGGGTTATGTAATAAAGGGCACTAAGTAACCCCAAGCAACCTATCAGAAGGTAGGATTTACTGGTCACCTATTTAAAGCAAACTTCTAATTGGTTGCTATGGGTTACTGCTCCTGGGCAAACTTAGTGCCTTTTCTCACACATGGGGGTTTAAGTTTTCTGTGAATGGAGCATTTGAGGTGTTGCTTGGGACCACAATAGAGACATTCTACATCCAGCCTCCTTCCAATTGTACAGTTCTGCATTATCCCTATGCTAATCTGTGATCACATTCTAACCTGTCCCCACTCCATGCTTGTGTGCAGGCACAAGAACTGCTAGGGGGATTAACAAATCCGGGTGACTAATCTCCCCGAAATGCCATCCCACCGGTGAGAATGTAAATCGTCGGTGGGATGGCATACGCTGTGCGGCGATTTGCCGAAGTCACGGAAGTTGCCTTGAAAGGAAGTACCCAAAATGCCATACCACCGAGAATGTAAATCACTGGTGGGATGGCATTTTGGGGAGATTCGCCGTTGCGACAATGGAGATTGTGGCACGGCGACTAATCTCCCCATTTGTCACAGCCCTTAATTAGTCATGGGGGGAGTTACAGTATATGAACGTTTTTTAAGAGTTTAGACAGGAATTTAAATAATTTGTTTTGATTTAATATCTTAAAAGGTTATTCGTTAAATGATGTACAGAAATGTGCGCAAGCAGGATTTAAAATTGGAGCCAATATTGAGGGTATATGGCTAAGCGCTGGTATGTCTGCTGGAGCCTGCAGTGGTTTGCTGAAGGAAATTGGAGGTAGGCAGAATATTCACTTCAAAGTAGTTTCTATGCTCTTTGTTTTCACAAATTAAATTACAGATGCATTTATATTACAGAAAAGATATCATCTGATAAGCTGGTAGAGGATTTTGTTGCTCTTGTCAGAGGAGGAGCCAGTGAACAAATTACAACTCTTGCTTACAAAGATCTTCCAACACAAGATCTAATGCAGGAGTGGGGGGATGCAGTTTATTATAATCCTGACATCATTAACATAAAGGTATTATTTATCTCATTACAAAAACAAATGTCTTCAGCACACTTCAGCTTGTACACATTAAAACAGGATGCTACTAAAATTGTTAAAGCCATTTATCCCTAAGCAGTTTTCTTAGTTGTAGAGTTTGCTTTACATTTTGAAAAATGTTACATTAATTTGAGAATAATGGTAACCTTTACCTCAGTGGAACAACCCATAGCAACCATTAGTATTTAGCTTTTATCATATTATCACAGGTAGAATAATCAAACTTTGCTTTATTGTATCTAGAAATCACAAGAGGAATAAATATACATTTTGCAATGTATTTATTGTTTGCTAGGCATTTTTACTTTTTCAGTAAGTTTTTTTCCTGTAATGACATTTTCCATTAGTGTTTAACAGAAAATGAAAAATAAGTTAATCAGAATGGGTTGTGACAAGATGAAATAGTTTGTTATTCATTTGCATGTAAGAATATTCATACAAACATCATGTTGAGGCCACCTTAAGGCTTCGTGCACATCTGGCTTTGACCTCCTACTGTTTCTGTCCATTTGAGAACTATATGTGAATCAAGTCTTTTCATAAAACATGATTGAATCCAAGAGAAACATAACTTTCAATTAATGGCTGCATCCTAGTTTTAGTTGACATTAAAGATAAAAGAACTGAGCCTTGGTGTGATTGGTCAGATATAGTGGCAGAACCATTAGACATGCACATTCAGATCATATGGTTTCACAAGTCAATGTGACTCAATATGTTTGAATGCTAGCTGGAAGTATAAAGACCCACTAAAATTGCAGACTTTTTTCTAAAATTACTATGAGACTGCAAGAATATTAAAGATTTAAACAGCAAAAGGCAACTATAATCCAAAGATTAAAATAGAGCTTTCACTTATAATATCCATAATATTAGCTATATTTTGTGTTTAAGAAACTAACTCTTTGGTTATAGTTTATTGTTTACAGATTGAAGAGTGAATATGAAAAATAAATGATAATTTTACAACATATTATATTGAATGATGCAAGTGACTGCATATCCCTATTATCTTTTTCCATTAAACCTGGTGGCTTGTAGTCAAGTCCTTTGTATGAGTTGGTGACTGCCGCAGACTTTACTGGAGCTAACATTCTTCAGGAAAACATGAAGCTCGCACTTGAGGAATTCCAGGCTGAAACTAGTTCTTGCCGCTGTGTTCCATGTCAAAATAATGGGTTAGCAGTTTTCATAGGTATGTATTATTAATATATACACATATATATAGTAACTTTAGGTACATAACTGTATTGTGCACAGGACATTTATGCCTTTTCAATGATCCTAAAGTAAATAGATTTTTAGTGCACATACATGTCTGTTTGGTTCAGGGAGCATTCTTTTTATTCAGAGTTCTTCATTCTGTGGTTTTCCAGCTGAACTTTGATGTTGATAACTAAACTGAAACGTTGATGTTGTAACTAAAGGCATGTAGGCCCAGGTTTTTCCACGCACTCTCCAAAGACTCAAATGTAATTAAACTCAGTAAAAGATACAGCAGCCCATTAGAATAGGTTGGGATATAGCAGTACTACTAGAATAGTGGCAGTGCCACTAGTCTGGCTAAAATTGCTACACAAACACTCAAAATGTATTAATCATTGTGAAATATTTTAGATGCTATTGTATGTGCATTCTATAGTAAGGGCATTCTGCAGAATACTGGAAGAATAAATATTTATTTATGCCATCTAACCAAAAACAATTTTTAATCCTTCTTTATCTTTCACAGAAAATCGCTGTGAATGCATTTGCCCACTAGGGTTCACTGGCATGGCATGTGAAATCACAAAAAGACCAGGTAACTACACATCTATTAATGCAATTGTTGGTCTGCACTGACTGCAAAATGATTGCCTTAAAACATAATACATTTGATTTATACTCTACTAGCTCTACTAGCTGCATTTTCTAGGTTGTGTCTCGATTTTTTTTAACATGATCTAATAATCTTACTCTGTGCTCCTGTTCTTAGTTGTGTTTGTTTGGGGTGAACATACCTTTTAATTAGTAAAGAGGCAGGCACTTATTCTAGTAAATGTTCTTAGACGAAGTAGAGACAGACCTGTATATTTCTTTGACCCAAAGCAATTAGAAGTAGTGATGAGAGAATTTGCAAAAAAATTGCAAATCTTTGAAAAGATTTGCGAAACGCGAAAATGTTGCAGCGAACAAAAAAAATTGTCAATTCAACTTTTTTTTTGACATGCAACTTTTTTGCGACAATTATTTGTTGCGGGGCAAATTTTGTTGCCCATTCCGCCAAAAAATCAGCCAATGGCGAAATGCAGAAATTTGACGCAAATCCATGCCAGCCAAATTATTTTGCCCATCACTAATTAGAACATAGAAAATGTTGAAAATGAAAATGCTGAAAAATGTTGTTTCCTGAAAAATATTTGCGCATTCTGAAAAAAGTTGGGACAGGGGCATGTTTCTCATCATCTCTTCTTTCAACAACACTCTGTAACCGACTGGGAACCGAGCTGACCTGTGGAATTGCTGTAGTTCTGAGTGAAATGCTGTTCCATTCTTCTCAACATTTTTGTGTCTTATTTGTCATATTTTTCCTTTTATAACGTGCCAAATGTTTTCAGTGGGTGAGAGGTCTGGACTGCAGGCAGGGGGCCAGTTTAGCACCCAGACTCCTTTACTATGGAGCCTTTCCCAGATGTGCAAGTTACTCATGCTATGAGCACTAATGCACCCACATACCATCACAAATGCTGGCTTTTGTACTGTGTGCTGATAACAAGCCAGGTCTTCCATCTCCTTTTTAACCCAGAGGAAACAGCATCCATGATTTCCAAAAATTATTTAAAAATGTTGGTTGTCAGACCCCATGACAGTTTTGCATTCTGTCTTAAATCTTAAATGATCTTGTTTTTCTTGCATGGTTAAGATAGGGGTACTGCCATGAATTTTATGCTATACTTCTCATTTCTAAATTACACGATTTACAAAGCAAATAATTCACTCTGCCATTTAAAATGTTATTCTTGGACCAACAAATGTATTTTTTTAGCTGTAATATTGGTGTGTAGGTGCCATCTCAGTGCATTGAGTCTGAGCTTTCAGAGAGAGCCAGCGCTACACAGGTAACCTTTTATTTCTCCTACTCCCATGTAACTGGAGGAGTCCCAAGCCGGACTTGGATTTCTTACTATTGAGTACTATTCTGATATCTACTGGGAGCTGCTATCTTGAAACCTTCCCATCGCATTCAAGACTTTGCAAGGGCTGCCCCCCTTCTCTGGAATTCGCTCCCACAAACTGTCAGACTTTCTACCAATCTCTCTGCCTTCAAGAAATCCCTAAAAACACATTTATTTAGAGAGGCTTACCCTAATCTAGTTTAGCAATACCCTGTGCCCCACCTCTCACAACTCTGGTCATGCCCATTCCCACACCTTGTGTCTCAACCCTTTCTCCTTGTAGATTGTAAGCTCTTTTGGGCAGGGCTCTCTTCACCTCTTGTATCGGTTATTGATTGCTTTATATGTTACTCTGTATGTCCAATGTATGTAACCCACTTATTGTACAGCGCTGCGGAATATGTTGGCGCTTTATAAATAAATGTTAATAATAATAATAATAATCAGCTGCTGGGGGGGAGGGTGATATCACTCCAACTTAAAGCTCAGCAGTAAGGTATGACTGAAGTTTATCAAAGCACAGGTCACATGGTTGTGGAACCCTGGCTTTTGGCCTTGTCCCTTGTGTACAAAGATGTTTCTGGATTCGCTGGATATTAAATATTGTCAAATGTGGAACGGTATTGCTAACTTGTTGCTAAATTTGCTGAGTGTTGTATCCTTCCCCATCTATATTTCTAATAAGCACATTTTTGCCAGGCATGGATTTGCTGCAAAATTCTCAGTTTCAACATACGATTCGCTGTCTTTGTACTATGTGCTATTAGATATAGGGGTTATATGATTTGTAAATCTTTCCATTCTCTTTTTATTTACATTTTACACAGTGTCTCTATTTGGAAACAGGGTTGTAGCAGTGATGGCAGTTTTATTTACTATAAATAAACAATGTAACAATGTCACTTGGTACTTTTGTGTCTTGTATCACAGGGATTAACACATTAATCTTAAGGTAAACTGAATTTAGCATGAGAGAGGTTGGGTATTCAGTTCCATTCCTCCTTCTTTTTTATTTATTATGTAGATGATACAGCTAACAAAGAGAAGCATGAGCGCATGTCATTCTTGCGGAACAATTCTTGATTGTTCCTTGCGGAAGAAATGCTTTTTTGTTCTTACTGTTACTTACTGTTCAAACATGCCTTATGGCCTGTTTAGCATTGTGATGTGGGGCATATTTACTAACGGACAGTAATAGTCTGTGGCTTGTGCCACAGCATACAGTATATATGGGCAGGGACAAGTGTGTGGAATCTAATTCAAAACTATCTCTGTGTTTCTGTGAAGCATTACCCCTAAAATATATTTCATATTGTATAGCAGTGATCCCCAACCAGTGGTTCGTGAGCAACATGTTGCTCCCCAACCCCTTGCATGTTGCTCCCAATGGTCTCAAAGCAGGTGCTTATTTTTGAATTCCTGGATTGAAGGCAATTTATGGTTGCATAAAAACTAGGTGTTCTGCCAAACAGAACCTTCTTTAGTCTACATAAGAGCTACCAAACAGCCCTTATTTGGCTCCTCAATGAACTTTTATTATGCTTGTGTTGCTCCCCAACTCTTTTTACATTTGAGTGTGGCTCACGGATAAAAAAGGTTGGGGATCCCTGTTGTATAGGATACTATTTTGACTTTAATGGAAAAAATATGTCTGATTAAAACCAAATATAACCTGATGGTCACCTAAAGCCACATCACTACTGCACCACTGCTTGGCTATTTAACTTGGTTTGGAAATATATATTTTACCATTTTTATTTTATTTTTCAGTAAATGTCATAGACGGAAGCTGGAGTTGTTGGTCTAGTTGGACACCCTGCTCCAGAAGAATACAGACAAGGGACAGACAGTGCAACAACCCATCCCCACAAAATGGTGGCAACCAGTGTGAAGGAACAAATACTGACACAAGAAATTGCTAATGCATTTGAGATCACAAGCTGATACAAGGGAACAAAAGCATACTGCTTCTCTGTGAATTTTTCAGTTTGTCATAAATTGAAACTATACCATAACATTTTCCTTGTACATTGTGCCTAGGGGATGCTTGTGCTGCATTTTATTTTTTTGTCTCTCTATGAATAAACCTATAGGGTTGCTACTTTATATGCAGTCCCTATGTAATACAATATTAGATTGTCTCACACCACTCTGTCTTGGGTACTGTACTACACCCCTAATGGCTTCTAGTAAGATGAACAACAGGATGGCTATGGTAGAAAAAGCTAAGTATGTGGTCAACCAATCTGAGGGAGTCACAGTTTAGTCAAGGCTAAACCTGCAAGGTTAGCCCATTACACCTTCATATGAGCTAAATTAAACAAAATAAGAAGGAAATACGTATTGAGAAAATGGAAACAAAATATTTAGGTACAATTGCTATTTCAAGTTAGTTTGGCAAACACTAATTTTGTGATAGGTATATAGGGTGAGGAAATATGGCTTCCTAAATAAACTTTTATAGACTTTTTTTGGGTTGTGTCATTTTCTCACTACAATATTAAATTGTGAAGCTATTTTTGGACCCTTGTATTTATATATTATGTTTCAATTATATCTTGTGATTTGGGGTGCTTTAATATCTAACATGGTGTGGGAAATCAAGATGACAGAAGTAGAAATACCCTTTTAAGGGAAAAGACACACAGTGGGAAAAGTGCACAGTTTAGTTCCAAGCAGGTACAGAGTATGTAGATAAATGCCTGTGTTTTATACATATTCAAGGTTTTGCACAACACAGCTTCCAATTTCACACAGCAGATGCAAACAAATTAGAGTTTATTCTTCAGAAACCAGAACAGATTGATCCACTGGCAATCTAAATATTTAGGAAACCTGCTCTTTATATGTGTGACAATCACTATTAAGGTAATGTCACTCAGAGGGGATTGTCAGTCTGACAATCTCATTGTGCCTGCACCTGGAAACACTAAATCTGTCCAGAGTCAGTGCTTCCGAGGGCAGGTACAATGAGAAGAATTTTAAAGCATTGCAGGCTGACAATCCATCCAGTGTGCCCTCCCCCTTGGAGCAACTTCATGCAGTTATTCATATATTTTACTCTTTGCATTTGTCCTGAGCTTGTCCATACATCTTGGTCAAAGGCTCACTCCATGCTTCACCACTTTTTATAGGTAATGACTAGTTAATTCCACCACCTGTATAACTGAACACAGCCCCTGTTGTTCTCTACAATTGCTGTTTTATAGAACATTCAGAGAAGATATACATTTCTATAAGAGCTTTTCAAGTTTATTTGTCACAAAGGCCATATAAAAGTATAAGGGGAGCTTTGCTCTATAAGGTGTTTTAAACAGGCATATTGTTATTGCATGGAAGAAAAGATAAAATTGCAAAAAACGGCACCACCAACCTCTCTGCTTATTTGGAAACAGGTAGGCCAAACAAGACTGCATAGGAGGGGTGCAGTGATGTAGAAATATCACTGGAATTACGTAAATCAGGACTGTCTAGATTTTCAATGCCATGGATCAATTTTTTGCTATTTTACATGTTTGCGGGCTATTTTATAAAAATGGTGTTGAGGACTGTATAGCTCTTGTCCATGCTGAGGGCCATAATACTTACTGTAGGACTATATGTGGCCGGTGAGTCTTCAGTTGTATAGAATGGTTACATATGAAAAGCAAATGGGGCAAGTTTATGCAATAGGCATTTTTATGTTCCTTTTTTGAGTGGGTTATATATATATTTAAGGACAATCTAGTAAATTGCTCATGGCAGAGCATTTCCAAGTCTCAGCTGGGGGAAAAGTACTCTCTGCTAATGTAACTAAGAATGTAATGATGTAACAGTTAAAATGCCACAATATTTGTGGATAGGTTCTGTCTGGAAGAAAGTAAAAAAAAGGAATTGTTTATCCTTCTGTACTCCATTTTCCCCATTGTTACTATTTCCATATAATCTATGATTATCTTAGTTAGCCAATAAAGGTATTACCTTTATACCACCTTTGTTATTTTGTATTTCAAAAGGGTTACCCTGTAAACATTTTGACAGGCTAGCATGGTACAACACCTTTTCCTGCATCTATAAAGTCTTAGAAACATTTTATTCAAAATGTATTGCCAAGCAAGAATTTCATCATCCTTTTGTCCCAGGACTATGCAATGAAATTACATAACAAGAAATTGGGGCAAATTTAGCATGGAAAATAATACTATTTGCCATATTGTTCCTGACTAATGATGAGCGAATCTGTCCAGTTTCGCTTTGGCGAAAAATTTGCGAATCTTTCAAAAGATTCGCGAAACGGCGAAAAATTTGCAAAACAGCAAAAACGTCGCACATGAAAAAAATTGTCGCCTACAGCTATTCTTTTGTCGCGCGAGCAATTTTTTTGTTGTGCGGCTATTCTTTTGTCACCCACGGCTATTTTTTTTGTAGCGGGTGACAATTTTTGGACGCTCGCCGAATATTTCTGTGGCAAATTTTTTCATCCATTTCGTGAAACAATCCGCCAATGGCGAAACGCGGAAATTAGCCGCGAATCCATGCCTGGCGAAACATTTCGCCCATCACTATTCCTGACACTAGGGGGCTGATTTACTAAGACACGATTTCGAATCCGAATTGGAAAAATTCCGATTGGAAACGAACATTTTGCGACTTTTTCGTATTTTTTGCGATTTTTCGGCGTCTTTACGATTTTTGCGTAAAAACGCGAGTTTTTCGGCGTCTTTATGATTTTTGCGTAAAAACGCGAGTTTTTCGTAGCCATTACGAAAGTTGCACAAAGTCGCGTTTTTTTCGTAGCGTTAACACTTGCGCGCAAAGTCGCGCCTTTTTCGTAGCGTTAAAACTTAAAAGCCGCGACGTTTCACGCCAGTTTTAACGCTACGAAAAAATCGCGACTTTGCGCAACTTTCGTAATGGCTACGCAAAAATCGTAAAGACGCCAAAAAACGCGTGTTTTTACGCAAAAATTGTAAAGACGCCAAAAAAAAAAAAATCGCAAAATTACCGATCATTACGAAAAAACCGCAATCGGACGCATTCGGCTCGTTCGTGGGTTAGTAAATGTGCCCCTATGACTCTTGGCTATATGGACAAATGGCTAGAAAATCTTTAGATGTGTTTTTCAGTGATATCATGCCTGATCACAGCAATTAAGAATAAACAAAGTGAATAGAAATTTGTTTAGTTTAAGTTCAGCCAACTTGCCACTAATGCAGCTGCAGAAGGTGAATAATATTTGGATATACAAGAAAATAGGCTATATGCATTATAGATTGCTTTTAGCAGTCTTTATGAAGTCTAATGTACAACATCAATGGAATTACAGTAAATGTTTCCAAAACAATAGTATGAAGATGTTAGGTCTCTTCTGCCAACCGTTTACAATACAAATTGATTATTATTTGGTGAACTATTAAATGATTAGCAAGGCAATTATTAACATGGTTCACTTTGAAGACTTTTTCCAAGGCACCAAGCACCACCATTTTTGGGAGCGGGATTGTTGCATTCACGTGTACGCTGCCTCTTTCCAGACTGGCATTGGGTCCATGGAGACCAGCAGCTCCATCTGCCATCAGCTTTAACATCTATCAAGAAAAATGCTGTGGTTAGTTTAACTCATGCAAACCTCTAACAACATAATTTTTCAACATTGAGCCTTTTTAATATTTATGACGCTATTGTCATATGATTTAATTTTTTGCATTATAAAACCATATCCAGTACCTAAATCAAAGGCATATAAAAGCTTGAAAACCAAATGAACTGTATTTCAAAAACCACCATCAATGACCCCCCATTGTATAATAGAATTCCTACCTTTGCGTAATGTATTTTCACATGAAGGACCATTAAATCCTGCAGCACACAAGCAGGTACACACATTATTTTCCAGCATAGGCATTCCATTATTGTGGCATGGACCACAGCGGCATGGGTCAAACTCACTCAGATATTCATTATATGCCCTTTTCAAGTTCTGCCTCTTTGCCTCAATTCCAGAGAGACCTGTTTGCTGTAATCCTTCATATATAGGTTGTATCTAAAACAGTTGATAAAACACACAATTTGCTGAGGATTTATTAAGTTATCACCATCAATATGTGAGTTTTAGTTTAACATAATGTAATTTAAACACGGGTTCATATGATTCTTTTATATTAGATCATAAAGAAGAACTAAACCTTAAACATGAATATGACTGGAAATTCCATTTTTATATACTAAACTGACTGCACAAGCCAAAAATTTCAGCATCCCTATAAGTAGTAATGATATAGGGCTTTACAGCTGTCACAGGAGCTTCCTATCGGATTCTGTTAGAACTGTGTGGGACAGTGCACAGTGTGCTCTGAGCAGCTGCTGAGAAGCTAAGCTTAGGGGTCGTTGTAAATTATTGAGCAGAAAATTAGGCTGGCCTGTCATATAAACTGATGCTACAGATCTGATTATTACATTTTAATGCTAACTGTACTGGTTTCAGAGCTGCCATGTAATGTGAATCTGAATTACTAATCAGCCTTATATTGTTACATTTATATTCTATATATACAGTATATAGTGAGTTGGTCCCTAAGCTCAGTAACTGACAGCAGCACAGAGCATGTGCAGTGAATCAGCAGAAAAGAAGAATGGGGGCTACTGGGGTATCTTTGAATGTACACATCTTCATTGCTAAAGGGCTGTGGTTGCCTTGGGCTGGTACAGAAGCACAAAGCATCATGTACAACATTTCTAGTTATTCATTGTTACCTGTAATAGTACATTACATTTCAGGCAGGACATTTCTGGTACCTCTATAAAAAAAAACTTGTCTGAAATCTTTATTAAAGAAAGCTAAAATGATTACCTCAAAATCAATTACTGCTGGATTATATTTTAGTGACCTTCCCCAATAACGATACATTCTTCCATCAAAAACATTCAAAATGCCACCAGCAGACCCACTGTCTCCTCCTATTACATAAGTGATAACATCCTTAATTGCTCTTGAACTTGATGAATTATCTGCAAAAATAAAAGCTAGTTACAGACTATTTCTTCTGACCATAAGGACACATGATTAGTCACTCTCTATAGCAAGCTACATCAGATCATATCATGCTAAGTAATAAACCTGCCCGTGTCCCACAATCCCTTGTCATTTGTGGATTTTACTATACCGGACCAATGGGATGGCTTCCTGCGTCCAAATCTCCCTAGAGTTCTAGAACTGAAACCACTTGTCTAGCTGCACGAAGAAATGTTCTAGCTCCCTTACAAGCTGGTATTCCTTGCCTTTTACGTAATAAAACACACACTACACTTGCAGTGTCCAGTTTTACCTGAAGAAGGGGCATGCCCTGAAACATTGTTATTACAGTGACTTTGTAAACATGAGGGGCTTGTCCCCTGCTTGCATTACCTTGATTGCTAGTACCTTGTTTCCAACAAATGACATATTGCACCCAAGACAGCATTTACTGGTATCCTGTTTAAAAGCAAACAGTTTTTTGGATGCTATGGGTTACTATGAAGTACTGCACCTGGGCTGGCTTAGTGCCTCCTAATACATATAGGGAAAAATATATTACATGTTTTACATTATATTGTTCATTTACATCCGCAAGCTCAGTGGGCAACTTTTCTGCACAGTGAGTCGTGCCTAAAACCACTTTCATTAAAGTTACTTGCCTCAAAATGCGATCTTCACACATACATATAGTCGCGCTCAGCACCACTTAGTTCTTCCAATGGTGCTCCTATTGCTGCAGAGGAACACTGGATCTACCACCACCTCCTGACCAGGCAGTAGCTCCAGGGTACCCTCAGTGCCATGCCTCAATAGGCGCACCAAACTTGCACCAAAAGAATTGGGTGCAGATGTCATTCACACACCAGGCACTGGAAATGACACCAGGCAGATTTAGAAAATATTCCGCGCAGTGAAGCCCATGTGCAGTTTTGCCAATTTTTTTCAAATTTGACACAACTGTGGTATGCGCATCACAATTGTGTGAAAAGAATCAAAAGAATCACCCACAATGATAGGAGAATTTCAGTAAAAAACTGTGCAATTGCACATTGTGTCTAGTTAAGTGAATGCTCACTTATGAATTATTACAGATAGATAGACAGACAGACTTTAAACAGTTTCTGCCTGATTTCTGCTGTAGTTAAGACACCAATATCTGAAATATTAAAAGTTTTTAAGGAAGTTTCTCATAGTAATTGCAGAAGCCTCATTCCAATATTTTGGTGAAACAATAAGGGGCAGATTTATCAAAGTCTGAATGGGTACGATTACAAAAAATGTGTATTTTTTCTGAAGTTTAGAACTGTTCGTACTGTTAACGATAATATTGTTAAAAAGTATGAGTTTTTCATAATCTGTTCGTTATTGCACGAAAAAAACGTACTTTTCATTTTTTGCGCAACAATAACAATAGTTTCGGAATTCATTCAAGCTTCGGTATCGTGACTATCTTTTAGCCAGGTTGGAGCTGCAGAGTGCTATTGAGTCCTATGGGAAGCTTCCAAAATCATGCATTGAAGTCAGAAAGGGTTTAGCGCCGTTTACGATTGTTTAGATACGAAAATTTCGTAAATTTCAGATCGCACCACAATATTTTTGTAAGACCACGATACGAATTTTTGTGCACATCAGAATTATTATATGTATTATAAAATTATATGTATTTCCTCCGAATTTTGGCCAAACGTACTTTTAAACATTCGGACTTTGATAAATCTGCCCCTAAATGTACACTTTTTTTTTCAGCATCACAGTTTTGCCAAGATCAGAATACCATATGTAACACTACCCAAAAGTTTATTTTTTTTGTAATAAATCAACTTACCTTGATTTTCTCTTTCAAACTTTGTGCAGAAGTCTCCTGATAGTTTTAATGAAGGTATTATTTCTTCAAATTCTGTCTGAACTGATAGCCTGACAGAAGCACCAAAACAGTGTGAAACCATAGAAGCTGTGATCTCTATAATATACAATATTAAATAATTATCTCATGCACTATATTATGCCTTGTAATTTAATCTTTGTAAAGGACTAGTAACAATAGAAAATTTAATTAATTGAACTACAGCCTGTCCTTACTAAATAATAAAAGTGCATACGGCAATAATAAACTACAGATATATAGCTAAATATACAGTTGTCATTGCTAATCAAGGCTAGAGCTGTTCTGGGTTAGATGCTTACTCCCTATTTATCAGTGAACTTTCCAGTAAAGCTAACTTTATATTCTTTTGAACAAAATATTCTGTTGTCTAATTAAATACGGTGAACAATTATAAAAATGAAAGAGGTAGAGTAGAGGGAGACTAAAGTAACTGTAAAAGCAAAGGTGACCAAGAAGAGGGGTTTGGGTTATGGGCCAAGGTTATACATTCACCTTGCTTTTTCATGATCTCTTTATCCAGCACAACAATGTTTTCCACCAAACCTCCCATTGTTCCGGATGTTGTGTAATGTGTACCAAAATCATTGATAAATTGGGCATATAGTCCATAATTATACTCATCAGGAAGTTCCATTAGTGACTGCATTGCATCTTCATCCAATGTTAACAAATTCCTTCTCATCTTAAATCGAGCTGTTTGGATTTTAGTTACCATTCTCACAAATTCTAGATTCTACAGAAAGAGGTAATAAATAACACATTAAAACCATAATAAATTAGTGTTTAAAATTTTTCCTCCAGGAAAACTTTAGAACTTGTACTATAAATGTATCTTATTATGGACACAGCAGTTAAATGGTGCAATACATGGATCACTAATGTGTGCAGTTTCTGCCAATAATTCATAATAATAATTCTGCCAATAATGATTCATAATGGAAGGCTCGGAGTGCCACCGAGCCCAACTATACGGAAGTGTAAGGAGTGCATTTTGATGCAAGGACCTTAAAGGAGAACTATACCTCCGGGCGCTAAAAGCCCCCTTAGCTATCACTGCCTTGACCCCCCTCACCTCTCCCTTACCGTTTCGGCGGTGAGACCCGAAGAGTCTTCAGTTGCTAAGATGTCCGCCAGGTACACAGCTGTGCTACTGCATTTTTAGCTAGGGGTTAGTGATAGGGACAGTGTTTAAACTTAAAAACTATGCTATAAGGGAGAGGTGAGGGGAGTCTAGGCAGTGATCGTTAAGGGGGCTTTTAGCACCCGGGGTTATAGTTTTTCTTTAATGAAAGTGGTTTTAAGTGGAACTGACTAAGGGGAATTGTGGGGACCACATGATTAGAAAAGAGCACTTTTTGGATAGATTTGGTAAAAAGTGTTATATAAATAGTTATATCAACTGCAAAACTCAGGGAGTAATTTACTGCATTCTATGCCCGTGTCAGAAAAGATATGTGGGAATGACTACGCAGATTCTTAAGCAGCGAATGCAAAAGCAATGCAGTACAATGAGGAGCACAGAAAGCAACTGTAAAGCAGAGAAAACTCTGTCAACAGTGGCTTCAGACTTTAGGGAATTCCATAATTCAGACCCTCATAAAATCACTTTATTATCAATTTTTCTAGCACTTGTATTGATTCAGTGATGAATTGCAGTGATACATTTTACATAGGTCACGGTTTTTAATTTATTTCACAAATAACTAACTTTAATACATATAAAAATCAAAGCAGATAAAGCAGTCCTAAAAAAAGGGCATTTTGTATGCACTATTTTATAGTGACCGGAGCCAGTCTGAGTACAGCTAAATACTGACAAGAAATAATTTATAAAGAAAACTTTTGTAAAGTAGAATTGGACTCTGGGAAATCTCAAATGAAGGCATTTTTTAGTGGTACCAGAAGGAAAATGAGTTGCGCGTTGCTTGATATCCAAGGATGTTGTTAGATCCCTAAGTTATTAACTAAGATAGCTTGTCTTGCTATCAATTCACAAAGACAAAAGTCCAAAATGCTACTGTAAAGCATTCTTGCAGCATCTAAGAGTAGTATATAAACCCATAAAAGTTACTGTCACGCATTTAACCTCTTCTTCTCCAATGGTGTCCCTGGCTTGAGGTACAACTCAACAAATTTTCATTTTCCAGTGAGGCCTCCTGTATGTATTTATGGAATCCTCTCAGGTACCTGAACAGTTTTATGATAATATGAGACATAACAAAGGAAAAAGCTACTGTAACTATACAAAACAAAATACCTTTTGATTAAAAGATGTAATTTTTTTCAGAAAGGATGTCTTCAATCCATAATTCAAGCCTAATTCAAGGCCAACAGGTGCTTCTGGAACACTGATTCCAAATGTCAGTCCAATGTTAAAGGAAAAGTCTCTTTTCACAGCATTAACAACGTCTTTGGAATCCTCATAAATTTCAATAGACATTTTAGTGTCAGCCCGGGCCTGGAGAAAGAATTCAGTAGTCAATCCAGAAATAGAGTAAAACACAACCTCATTAAAGTGCACTAAATTCATTTTGGTTTTTTTAGATTTTATCTCCAGACTGCCAAGGCCAAAGGACGCTACTCAGTCCTCATTCTCCTAGACCTTTCCTCTGCTTTTGATACTGTCGACCATTCTGTCCTTATGCAAATTCTCTATTCTCTGGGTATCCGGGATCAGGCTGCATCCTGGTTCTCTTCCTACCTCTCTAACCACTCCTTCTCTGTCGCTCTTGCTAACAAATCCTCTACCCCGGTTCAGCTTAGTGTGGGGGTGCCTCAGGGCTCTGTGCTTGGCCCTTTGCTGTTTTCCCTGTACACTCTCTCTCTAGGAGACCTTATTTCTTCTTTTGGTCTTAAATATCACTTATATGCAGATGACATCTGCATGATTTAGACACCCCTGCACTAACCACTAATGTCCAAACCCAGATTGGTAACTGCCTCCTGGCTATCTCCTCCTGGATGAACCAACACCACATGAAACTTAACCTAGCTAAAACAGAGATCATGGTCTTCCCACCCAAACCTGGCCCTCCTCCTCCTTCTTTCACCATTAGTATTGACAGCATGTCCATTAACTCTGTTAATTTAGCATGCTGCCTTGGGGTCGTCTTTGAACAGTCCGTCTCCTTCTATAACCATATTAATAACACTGCCAAAACCTGCCACTTTTTCCTCCACAATATTGCCAAGATACGCCCCTTTCTTTCACAAGTAACAGCTAAAACACTAATCCATGCCCTTATCCTTTCCCGCTTAGATTACTGCAATCTCCTACTAACCGGCCTCCCAGACTCCCACCTCTCTTCCCTGCAATCAATCTTAAACTCTGCTGCCAGGATCCTCCTGCTCTCTCCTAAGAGGGAACCTGCTCAGCCTCACTTAAGCTCACTAGCATGGCTGCCTGTTAAGCAAAGGATAGCATACAAAATCCTTCTGCTAACATTCAAAGCCCCCTCTGCTGCTCACTACATTTCTTCACTGGTCTCTCTGCATGTTTCTGGTCGTCTCCTCTGCTCCTCTCAGAGTCTCCGTCTTTTTACACCATCCACACCCACTGCACTCTCTCGTCTTAAACCTTTCTATCTCGCTGCTCCTTACCTCTGGAACTCTATCCCTGAATCCCTCCGTAGGGAACACTCACTAACTCTCTTTAAGAAAAAGCTCAGCTGTTACCTTCTGGAGCACTAAAACATTATTTTGCCTAGTCCTGCGCTTAAGGGCAAATGCCCATACCTGGTGCACTCCTACCTTCCAATTTGTGCCTGTATGTTACCCAACCACTGAAACTGTAAGCTCTACGGGGCAGGGACCTCCTTCCTACTGTGTCTCATACCACATTGCACTTATTCCCTGTGTATTTATTTGTATTTATTGTATTTATTATAACACTTGTCCTCCCTGTGTGTAACTGTGTATATTGTAAGATTGTACAGCTCTGTACCCTTGTGGCACTTTATAAATAAAGTTATACATACATACATACAATATAAATGATTGAGTACATGTAAATACAAATTCATTTTGTAAGCTGTGAGGCACTGGCTGGATGTAGTTAAATGTATTTTGCCTAGGGTTTTTTTCCAATACATGCTCCAGGGTTGGTACATTTAGAAAAACTTAGAAAAAAAAGTTACATTTTCTCAGGTTGTTTATATGTTTAGGACATTAAAGTCTGGAGGCTTTGTAGAGCTTTGGGTGGGAAGAAGCCTACATTCCTATATCACCCAGACCTTGTGACTGCTCATCTGTCCTTTCTGTGAAAGTGGCTGATGGAGGAACCCTTTTGGCCCCATCAGAATAAGGGTCCATCTAATATTTAATTAGAGACTCTAGACTGATTTTTTGTTTGACTTATACTACTGTTAAAAAAAGAGCAGAGAGCAACTCCCGTTCTATATATATCACATATACTATATATATAATACTTTACCAAGACCCAAGAATATTTAATTCACATCAGTGCCTACAGTCATATTTTCCAACCACAGGCACAGAGTTTCATAGTTTCATTGTTAACCTAGAAATCTGATTTTGGAAAAAAAAATTATAATTCAACAAAAAGATGGGATTATTCTCTACACAGAGAATCACATGATTAAGTCCAACCTAGTGATGGAAAGATAGGCTTCAATTCTCTATCAGGTTCACCATCTGCTGATTGATTCCTATCCTACAGTGCTGAGTGCTGAGTTCTGTTGGCTCCCCTCACTGCCTGTAAAAGGAGGCAGCAGGAAGTGGAACAGATGGGTGGGACTAGTAGGGTTTAAGGGGAATTTCTCAATAAATCCGTCCAAAAAAGCACAATCCTTCTATATTTACAGAAGTATAATGCACTGACAGATTTTTGTTTTTTATACAATATATCCCCTTTAATAAAGGCATGCTGTACATCTTGAAACAGGGGACAGGAGGTTAAACACAGAAACATTAGTGCAGCTGTAAGTTAAATTGTAGTAAGGCTTTTTTTCCATAGGCACATAAGAAGAAAAGATACTTACAAGAAACTGGTATATATGGAAGTTGTATGGTTTTCGAAAATACTTCTCCTCATCAGAATAATACATTTGTTCACACACGGGTTCATACCTCAGTTCTCTCCATTCCCCATTGTAAATATATTCACATTGACCGCCAAAGTAATTGTGATCTATTACATTCCGTGTGTCTTCGTGAGTTAGTATATTTATCCTGTATTGCCAGCAGAAATAATAACACATTTGTGTTGGTATTTAAAAATACATCCCTACTAAATTGATGGTTGCTTTTTTTTATACAGCTTTGTGTATTGCAGGTCCATTTTATCACTATATAAGGTCCTAGTCATAAGGGCTCAATTATTTTTGGGTACAGTACCATATACTAAAGGGCAGATTTATGAAAATGTGAGTTTAGAATATAGAATATAAAAACTCACCCATGTTCTATTCATTCCTATGGGATTTTTAGAAGCATATTGATCAAAAGATGAAATCTGACTTTCACCCATTGATAAATACACTTTTAAAAATCCCTTAGGAATGAATAGAAAGTGGGTGAGTTCTTATACATTAAGCTCTAAACCCACATTTTAATAAATCTGCCCTTAAGTGCTTGCCCCTTCTTATAGCCAATTGCAATCTGTGCTCTGTGCCTTGCACTATAGTGAATAGTCCTGAAAATCAACCAAAAAAGAGCTCCCACACCCAATGACTCATTAGAGCCCTGTACTTAACATCTGAGCACAAAAACAAGTAGGGATTGCCCAAATCCTCTATATTGGGATTTGGGCAAATCCCAAGTCCTTTGTGAATGATTTGGACGAAGCCCAAACCGCATTTGCAAATTAGGCTACGGAACGGTTAAAGACAACAGTCAAAATTTTCTGCTGTGTTTATGTGACAAAAAGCCATGTGATTTTGGATTCAATTCGGCCAAGCCTGTGGATTTGGCCAAAACCGAATCCTGCCGAAAAATGCCGAATCTTGGCCAACTCCTGAACCAAGTCCTGAATTCTGTGCATCCCTAAAAACAAGTATAAGGTTTAGAATGTGCCTTCCACCAGTGCCTGTATAAATAAGGTGCGAGTATCATCCATGGGCATGCAATTTGGATGTTGTTCCTGACTTTGTAAAATTTGATAACAAGCTATTCTAAGCATTTTTTTCGCACTTTGCACTGTTTCCCCTTGGTAAGTGAGCCCTGGGCTATAAAAAAAAACAAAACTTTAATGGGGCATTAACAATTTTGGGAACCACTGTCTTATCCATACAAAGGAGTGCAGAGCACCTTGCTAGGTATGAATAGTATGTACAGTTCCCTGCTCAGAACAGCCTTACCCTCGCACAGATTTTTCAGCTCCAGGGATTGGAAAAAGTGTTTTGCAGAAAGTTTCATGCTCTGGGGCATCACAGTCCTCCTCATCAGATGAATCCCTACAATCTAGATCTCCATTGCAAACCAATCGTCTTTTAATGCAGCGACCTTCATATATCATAGAAACAATTTTTATTTAAAAAAATGGGTACTGGGTGTCAAAAAAACATATAATTTGATAATAGTGGAATCATTTAAATCAGCGTTCTATATCAATCTAACATAGAATTTTTAGTTTTAGCTTTATATAGTTATAGTTCCTTTACAAGTTTAATAATTACATTATATTAATGTATTGTTTGTTTACTGTTGTTTGTTACGGTTTTGTTATCTGATATACTTTTTCTATAGTATATTGTTTCGCCAACCCATTTATACAATCTGCACAAATCCAGCACTTTACAACTGATAGATCACTTACCACTGTCTCGACACTGAAAATCATTTCCACAATTATTTTCTGGAACACATTTTTGTGCTGTTTGGCAAGCCATTGATGCCCACAGGCTACCAACACAGGGTCTCCCTTCATATTTTGCTGGCTGAAGAAGCTTCCTGTACCTGTACTGTACAGCACAAACACAGTGTGTGACTTTTTGTGTGCAGATATATATATAACTCTATGGGGCAGATTTATCAAAATATGAGTTTAGAACTTAATACATAAAAAATCATCCATGTATAGAAGCATATTTATCAAAAATGCCAGGGATCATACCCGGTTACTCGGGAATGTAATAAAAGGCACAGCATTTGCCCAGCTGCAGGAACCTATAGCAAACAATGACATGCAATACCTGGAACCCACCTTAAATTTAAAGATGGCAATCGTTTTCATAAGCAAATGTTGCAAATACTCAGTTATAGCCTATTAAAATGTATTTCCTATGGCTATTTCAACAAATGAAGTATAGATATAACACAATACACTATAGACAAAGTTGATTGATATACTGTGATACATGTTAAAGTGCTATGAAAGTCTCTTCACTGGGACCATAAGCCTTAAGGTCCCCATACATGGACCGTTTCTAGCTGCCGATATCGGTCCCTTAAACCAATTCGGCAGCTAATCGGGCCGTGTATGGGTACTACCGATGGGCCTGCCCGACCGATATCTGGCCTGAAATCGGCCAGATCTAGTCAGATCGGGGACCGCATCGGCTCATTGATGCGGTCCCCAGACCGACTTTGCCTATATCCGTAGTAGGGCACGTGCAGTTTTAAATCCATTTTATTGTTTTGCACTTCTGACCTTAAATGAACCTCCATCTTTTTTTATCTGTCCCATTTTACCGTAAAAGTGGCTATTGGCTATTGGCTTCTCAACTTTATATCATATGAGAGGCAGACAGGCAAAGCTATGCTGAATTTATCTGCTTGCCAAGATATATAACTCATTCCAGCCATTACAAAAATGGGAAAGTTATGCTCACCATTACATATTAAACCATTTGGCTAATTCCAGCCATTTTGGTAACTGTGAATACATAGGTTTAACCCTTTTAGTGGCATCTAATGCAGAATCTATGGACACCTGCATAAAATAGTGTCAGCACTGCAATTATCAATTTCTTTTTTTTTGACTATTTATAATTTTTTACACATGGCTTCAAAGAACTGCCCATGGCACTGAAGGACTGAGTGCTGGCAAACTTTTTTTTTTCTTCTCTAGTTGCAAATGTTTGGCAAATGGGCATCTTTTAAAATGTAGGTTAGAAAAAATCTATAAAATAATCATATCAGTGTGGTTAAAGTACTGCAATCATCTAGAAACACTTTTTATGCTATATAAATAAAGAATAGTTATGCAAAGAAATGTTTACCTTCTTTTGTTGGCAAGGGAAACAGGAAGTCCACTGTGACCACTGGTCTAACTGGCAATCTTCAGGTTGTGGTGCTGCTATTGATCTGCAAAATAAATATTGTACATCGTGCCATTGGTATGTGAGCTATATCTTTAGTGTTAATAGCTTTCTTGTTGTCATTTTGGAAAACATCAGCGCAATTGCATCTGATTTGCATGGAAGTACACAAATTTGTGTGAGTTTTAATATTGCATCAGCCGCAATGGCATTAGGCACATGCTGGAATGTGGGGGAAATTGCTGCAGTGCAAGTAACAACATTGCTATTTGCACCTGACATTGCACTTTGCGCACTGTGTAAACCAAGGAAATTACTGCATTTTTAATGTATATCATTATTTATGTAGCACTACTTGTATTACATTCTCGCCAGTGGGATGGCATTTCAGGGAGATTAGTCGCCCGCGACAAGGGAGATTTGTCGCGGGCAACTAAACTCCCCATGTGCCACAGCCCTTAGAGAAACAGAAGAAAGGAGGTCCCTGCCCCATAGAGCTTACAGTTTTAGTGAATGGGTTATTAACTTAGATATAAATTTAATATATATTTATTAAATTTATACATATAAATGGATCAGTGGCTTGCCACTCCCAGAAAAAGCCAATTGGCATCGGCAACAATTAGCATCCCACTGCGTACCCTCCGAAACTTCACCTCTGCATCCCACACCCCATACTCTGTAATTTCCACATCCGTCCCAGTGATCCACAACTTGTCTGTGATGATAAGCTTATTTTAAAGGTCATGGCTGGAGTTAGAGGAGGTAGAAAAGGTACGTGGTTAGGGTCCGAGTTCCACCACCATTGCGCTCTAGGCATGTGCTTCTTTTGCCTACCCCTAGTTCAGGCCCTGTATACAGAAAAGAAAGTTGGGCGTTGTGGCAGTGTGTTGTTAGGGAAAGCCAACAAACACAGGCAGTGCTGCATTTAGAGGAATGCACAGCTGTTTTTGCTTCATTCTCCAAGTGCAATGAGGTGCAACCCCAAGGGTTATGTGCATGATAGTATAACTAATAAGGCAGTGGGTAGATTAACAACTACTTTAGTTTGCAGGGGTTGCAAGTTTTATTTTTGACTATTTCTTTTGAGGCATTTTCAGGCATTTGCTTTTAAACTGGTGACCTGTAAATGCTGCCATGCTTGGTTGTTATAGGTCTTAAGACCTATAGCAAACTTTCCACCTTTATTACGTATCTCCCTAGATTCAGTGTCGGATTGGCCCACCAGGATACCAGGAAAACTCCCGGTGGGCCCAGGTGTCAGTGGGCCCTCCTGCTCACTCAGCCATTTTTCTAATATGCCTTTACCATGGTCATTTCTATATTTCTAAATAATAATATGTATGGGGAAGTGATCAGGAAAATAAATAATGCAAGTGAAGAGAGAAGGAAAAAATTTGGGGGCAACAGCTCAGCACAGCTAGGGTTGCCACCCGGCTGGTGTTCTACCGACCTTCCAAAGCCAGGACCAGTATTACAAATTTATCAGCTGTAGTTATGTAGTTGCTGTTAAATTTGTAATATGCTTTATACTGGCCTACCTGTGATCCACTCCCAATCCACCCAAACTTGCTTTTTTTTCTTCCCCGATTGCTCCATAACCCACACTCTGGCCATGGCGTGTCATAGCCCAGTGCCTTTTACGTCACTACCTTGCCCCCTTTACAACACAGTCCATGTGCCATTTGTTCCCAACCCCCCACCAGCTGGTAAAAGTTATTCAGAAAGGTGGCAACCCGAAGCATAAGTTAATTCAGGCAATTAAAAAAACAGCCTGATTAAATAGTTTGCAATATAGACCCCTTTACCTGACAATTAGATTGCAGAATTGCAGAAAACTTCTTTTTGTGTACTTTCACAACTTACAATGAACTAAGTCCAGAGTAATATTAATATGTACTATAAGTTTGCAGGCACTTGTGTACCGAGGATAAATGCCAGGGTGTTACACTAGTTAAACCAACAGTAAGTAAAACACACTTTACTTTAACTATATTTTTATTCTGTTATAAATATATATATTTCCCACCAACTTAGTTACCTCAGTATGGAATAATAGCACTGCCTCAGTTTAATAGCATAGATACTAAGGAAGAGAAGTGCCACACAAATGCACCCAAGCTGGTTCTTTAGAATGCACTGTGCGGTGCTGGGTTTAAAAAAGAATCCGCAGAAATTATAAGTAAAGATATTACAGAATAATGTTCTGCTCGGTCATAACTCAGACTAAACCCACAGCTCAGTTGCAACACATTTTAGCATTTCTAGCCAATAATATTGACAAGCTAGGATTTGTTTTGACTTACCTGAATAGTAACAAGTCCATGTTTCCAATTGATGCAGTATATCCCCAAAGTGCTAAGGCATGATATAACATTACAATCATTAAACTTTTACCTATAGAAGACTTCATTTTGCCTAACTATCTGTATTGCTGGAGGAATTAGAGATTTGAAGGGTTGAAGTTAAATGGTGATCCCTTTACCTTTTTCTAGTTACTGTGAATGATTGACTGAATTTCAAACAATGCCCCTGACAGAGATCCGGGAAAAGAATTGCCAAACCAAAAAAAAACAAAGTTTAAAAGTGTAGCTATGTTTGCTCTCCTCTTTTCCATTCTGTAGCAAATCTGTTTGGTCTGGACACTGATTTCAAATCCTATCTCCAAATAAATGTGCACATTACTAAGACAGCTGCTGTTTACTCTGCCAACAACAGGGTCCATTGAATCCATGTTAACAATGGCCTACCTGACAAAATGCCTGCAAAGATTTCAGTTAATTAGTTCCTGAGCCATAGATATTTAAATCAAAGACTATAATGCAAATTATCTGCTCCTATTTGTAGCATATTGAAATATATTGAAAGGTTCTAATCCTTTCTTAGAATTGCACATCTCTAAGGCTAATGCCTGATCCACAAGCCAAGAATCAGCCCCTATGCTGGCATCAGAGCTGACTCAGAGCTATTGCATCAGACCAGGCACAGGGAGCAGATTTGAGCATAAAATACATACTTGTAAGTTTCTGCACCAAAATCCACTCCAAGTGCCTGCACTCAGGCTGACGCAATGGCTCCTTGTGCAAGTGTAGGAACTTGCATCCGGGCTGACTGCGTTCATGAGGCCAAGAATCAGCCCCATGTGCCTAAGAGTAATAAAACTTCTTAGGGCAACAGCACACATTCAGGGGTTCTAACCATATTTTTAGTAGCCCAAAGACAGACTAAAATGCTCAGAATTGCCTTCTATTGGTCCCTATGAGAACTGCCAGAAAGCGGTTGTGATTCTACCTAGTAGCCAAGGGATTTTGAAAGTTTTAGTATATGGTATTTGGAATGCTAAAAACACATTTGTCAAAAGCCCAAAATGTTGCCTCTGGGAAAATATATAGACTGCTCGTTTTACCTTATTGGCATTGCAGTGAGTGTTCTCCATTGAATCATCCTTTGTTTTGTGCTAATGACCATGCCCTTAATGCAAGCAGCAGCAATATTTTTATCTGCCAGCCCTACTCCATTGCAGATTTCCTATTTTTTTTTTTGTTTTAACCACTGCTATGTTTTTTTTTCTATAAACCTGTAGCTTTTTTCTGGTTGGCATAAATTGTAACTGTAGTTTTTCCTCAGAAATCTACAGAATAAAGCTGTGAGACACATCCCGAGCCAGAAAGTACTAACATTTGTACGCAGACAGTTGCAAAATAATCATGGGAAGCTATAGCTTTTAGGATAATAATATTCCTCCAATTACACTGTCTACTTCTATACTTTATTTCTTGTTAATTTCCCTTTAGAGCAATGCGCTAGTTCTTTATGTTTTAATTTCATTTTATATGGCATTAACTCTCTATTGTAATTACTCATTTCAGTGCAGCGTCATTACATTATGAAGCGCTCACATTTACAAAAAGACTCATAATTCACAAACAGGCAGTATTCAACTGTTTATAATTTTTTCCCCAGGAAAAAGTATAAAAACTGTAAATAAACAACAACTGATCTTATAGTGCCCTCTACCTTTCATTTTGTTCATTTATACAGTACTCACAGTATAGAATTTGTATTTGTACTGAGGAGCCTATTTATTACGAGTCAAAAAATGTATTTATGCATTTTGTGTTTCCATGAAGTCACCAATGTTCTAATAAAATTATTACATTATAAGATTCAGTAGTATCTTCTGAAGAAGAGCTGCAGATTCCCTCACTACTTCAAGTATATGCGCTTACATTTTCAGGTTGGACAGACTGATGACAGCCCAATAAGATCACTGCAACTGCACTCCATGTCATTTATGTCCAGTCAGACTTCTAAACCACCAGCCACCTCTCTATATAAGGAATCAAGTTAGCAATATTTTTCAGGTTTTATTTTGCACTACACAAAATGGCCAGTTCAGTTACCAGTAAGACCTATGTGCCTTTGGGGTAGTTCCATACCACATTCAGTTCAACCTCCTGCTGCACACCCGTGGAACTGCGCCATAGGTAAACTATGCCATTTGCAAAAAATGACAAAAGATGCCTAAAGACAACAAAAAAGTATATAATGTTTAGAAAGTATATAATTTTCCCATTTAAGGGAATAATCATAGGAAGGCTCACTGTCATGCCATTTTGAAAAATCTCTGCTCTGCTGTTTTTGATATATCATATGGACAGTTCAGATCAGTGCTGCGACCAATGAATGAAGAACAACTTTCAGCCTAAAAGAGTTGAATAGGCTACTTATTCAGTTTACTATATGATATGTGTATATGCTGGTTGTTATTAGTGAAACAAGGACATATATTTCGTGCTAAGCTCAAAATATTCAGATATTTACCTCGCATTGCGTTAATTCTCATATAGAAATAATACCAATGCATGATTCACAAACACATATGAAGCGTTAAACGCGCTAAATATCGTATTAGTCTGTGCTAATAGGGGTAGGTGGTACTTAAAGAAAATTGTGGTTCATGAGCTTTTGGCAACACAACATGGACTTTGCAGTGGGATTTTTTCAAGTATGTGTTGGCCCTAGAGTGATGCAGCCTCCAGTTTTCAGGGAAATGTAAAATTGTGCGCTAATATAGCAAGTGGCGAAATATATCATGCACAGCGGGAAATAGCGCACCCGGCAGGAAATAACGCAAGAAAAATGTTCATCGCGAGTTAAATAACGCAAACAACATCACGTCTTAATTATGACGCGTGTCCTTTTAGTGAATCGAGCGTTAAGTTGCAAAAAATAAGAAGTGATAAAATTTTTAACGCATGCTATAAATAGCGCTCATTTTATTGACCTTTAGTGAATCAGTTTTAGATTTCGGCCTCTTTACAGCACCTGATTTTGCCCCCCCCGCTGCACGAACACTCCCTGCTGCACGAATGCGCCAAAGTTAAAACTCCCATACGGAGCAGTGGGGAGAGGTCCCCATTGCTCTGTACGGGAGCAAAATTTTAAAAATTTGTCTGTGGCGGGGCGGCATGCTACACCTATATTTGTGCCGCCCTAGGCCCGGGCCTTTGTGGCCTCACCACAAATTCGGACCTGCCTCTTTCTGTCATTGAGTTTGACACCCCTACCTTACAGTAAAATGTATTATTTTCATGTACAACAGTGCTATCTAATGGACACTAATATAACTGCACTAAGAAGCAAAACTTTTGTGAGAATGATTCTATAAATGCTATATCACACTGACTAGTGGCAAAAGCTTTGTTACAGTATTAAGTATGAGAGAAATTAATAATATTTTGGTACTAGAGATGAAAATGACCCAATACAATTTCAGATAATGCAGGGGTCATTTATAACCAAGTGGAAGTATAATGGCTAACCTCCACAGGAAATTTTGTAGGATGGTGTTGGATCGATAAAACGCATCCTACAGTCAAATGTAGTCACATGGGTTAAAATAAAATGGGAATGATACAAAAATATATATGAAAAGACACAACACCTTCTGATGCCTTCTGACACAACACGCATGTCACAAGGGAACCCCACATGCTGCATCTTCATCCGACGAGATAAAATCTAATTTTGAACAAAACACCCCATTCAAATTTACATTAAAGCCTATGGAGATCATATTGTGTAGGATCCTACAAAAGCTTGTGCTGTTGCATGACAACATTATATAAAATCTGACCCACAAAATCTGATCAAGATCCGTGCAATTTAGCCCTAAGCACAAAAGGAGTTATTTACATAACAGTAGGCACTGAGCAATGTGCAAAAAAAGGCTGCAAATGTCCATTTTATTGCAATTTGTACACTGCCTTTTGGTCTTTCTGAACTGCTGTAGGTCTCTGTGTTGTACTGTTAAAAAAGTGGGATGGGAGAAGCATGTTGGTGTTCATTCTACATCCTCTAACTTGCTCATTATTCAGATGTGCAACAAAGGACTGCAGTGTCACCTGTCCTTACTGCCTGCCCTATAGTCCCTCACTGGCAACTATATAGAATTAAGATAGGACTTACCGCTTTAGGCTAATGTCTAAAAGGGAATCACTGGTAGAAGGGTATTTATATATATATATATATATATATATATATATATATATATATATTGTAGGAAAATGTGGGTTTACATGTCCTTTAAGACACATTATGCATGTGCAGAATCAATGGTTCACCCAAAAAGACAGGGGGGGGGGCTGCCAACTTTAGGCCCAGGGGGCAAACAGAATAAATTAAACCTCAAGCAATAATACTAGCCTAGTCTATAGCCAACCTATTAACATACATTTTCAAAACACCTGAGAATATTAGTTAGATTCCATATACAATAAGGACACCTTGTTCCAGCATTAACAGCTTAGTGACTTGCCCACAGTTGAAATGGCATACGCCCCTTGGTCTCATTGCCAGCCTGCCAGAAAATAAACATGGAACCAGTTTGTTAGTTAATGACTGGCTAATCTATTAACGGTGGACAAATCTGGCAAAATGTGGTAACCCACAGCAATCAATCAGCAACTTGCTTGCATTATTCTACATGCAGTACATGCTTTAAAGATACTTTATGATTACAGCACTTGGCCAAATTTGACAGCTGTTAGCAAATGCACAATCTTCATGCTCAGGAAAGACTTACAGTTACAAGGTTACATAGTTGACTGTTGTTTGTACCATCCTACAGATGATTATTAGGGAATATGTGCTATGATAAATTGAAAACAAGTTACGTTTTGCATGATTTACCATATATTTACCATACATGAAGTGTGAAGTGTGTGTTCGCAGCACATTCACACATGAAATCTCTGCAAGAAACAACTGACTGCATATTTGCAGTAACCTCTCTTTTTACTATAAACCAGTGTGACTGGTATTTGCTATAAACAGAAAATGCTTTCTCTTCCCTTGATACTGGGAAGCATATTAGTGATATCAATGGGACGTATTCAGGCAAAGTTTTCAATAACAGAGCGCTGTTACCATACAAACAGGAACCTTTTGCATGGCTTCTCCTACCTAGACTCATTTTATTTTATGTCTGGAATTTTGCCCAGTATACTTCTATTAACCCTAGACACAGTCATGTCAGAAGGTTATTTTACATTTGACTTTATCAAATTTCCTATCTGATGTTTTTTTTTAATCACAATAAAATGGGCACAATGTGGCACTACTATCATAAGAAAAAAGACAGGATTGATAAGTTGCTAAAAAGGGGACAAGGTGCAAAAATGGCCAAGGCACCATTATTTTTTCCCACATTGCACATTCTTCCTTTACACTTACCAATGCTGTTGGTCACAAATCTTTGCAGCCAGTTCCCAAGCTGCATAGATTTGCACATACTGCATCTATATGAATTGCTAATCAGCCATGCAGGATGTGGATTCAATATGTGGCTAGTATTAAAAGGGTGAGGTGGCAATCCCAAGGCTAATGCCAGGCGTAATGTATGACACATATTTTTGGCAACCCGAAAAACGCTCCCCCTACCTGTGCCTGCACACGAATGAATTGATTGGCAAGCATTTTTCGGCTTGCTGAAAATATGCACCATACACTACCTGTAGCATTAGACTAAGGGCTTCTACTCACTAGTTATGACTATGAAGATTTTCATTCATCCAGGTCATGGTATATCTAGTATACTTAAATCTAAAGCAACTGGACTTGTTAAGTAATCTGAAACTCACAGAGGTGTGAATGCTGTGAAGTTACTTTGAAAGGATTACCAAAGTATCATGCAACTCATAGAGACAGGTGTTACTTGTTAGAGTTGCATGAATGGATGTGTGAAGTGTTCTGAAACTGCCGGGGTACAGAAGTTATAACTATTCTAACATCTGTACCCTAACGTCTGTGAAACGTCTTCAATGATTACTTAACAAGTCCAGTTGCTTTAGATTTAGTTATACTAGATATACTCACTAGTTAGTTAGTTTTTTCCTGCATTTCCCCTAAAGAACCACACCCAATTCTTCCGTATGGGGCTGTAGTAACACAGGCATATGTAAGCAGCCAACACAGGAAAGCAGGAGAACGCTACCACAGGGGAGTGTAGGAAAAAAACACCAGCGAGTACAAGCCCTATGGTGGGCAAGCAGACACAATGTTCACCCACCATGTGGGAGGTAGCACATGGGGCAGCCAAAGCATTTGCTAATGTGCCATTCATTCCCCACTAGCAGGAGTTCCAGTGAACACAAGGATCAGGAACAGCCCACTACTTACTGACTTTAGCCTGACTACCATCATGTGTACAGTTAACTATTGTAAACTGATAAATAAAAGTATAAATATAACTTTTCATAACACTATAATAAATATTGCTTTTTATTTTATGTTTTTACTCAACATATTAGAGTATATTTGTTGTTAAAATACTTCATTGAACTAGTGCAGGACAAATTCGGTGCATCAGGAAAGTAGCACCCGTGTGCCAGTGCCTGTACGGTATATGTTCTGCACTGTCATGTTTTGTTCTACCTTCCATTCTAACTTTACTTCCTATAGGTTTGTGCACTGAAATTATAAACTCCCCAGAGCACAAGATCTTAGATTTCATAAAAGAAGGAACGTGCATAGGAAAGCTTTGTTGCACCAGACGTAGAACTATAACATTTAGTTTTCATCTAACAGCTCAGTTGCTGAAGGAATGCTAGTCCTTGCAAAGGCTTATTTTGGGGGACACACCTTTCATTATTTCCATGCTTGTCTGTTCTCATTAATGGTATAGACATATGGGTATTGGACCCGTTATCCAGAATGCTCAGGACCTAGGGTTTTCTGGATAAGTAAATATTCTGTAATTTGGATCACTATACCTTTACTCTACTAAAAAACATTAAATAAACCCAATAGGATTGTTTTGACTCCAAAGAGAATTAATTATATCTTAGTTGGGACCAAGTACAAGGTACTGTTTTATTATTACACAGAGAAAGGAAATCATTTTTAAAAACTAGAATTATTAGCTTATAATGGCATCTATAGAAGATCACCTTCCCATAATTTAGAGCTTTCTGGATAACAGATTTCCAGATATTAGATCCCATACCTGTACCAACATATTATAGTTTTGTCCATTCATTACTGAATTCCTCTGTATTAGCCTTCCTATTGTATTTAAAATGAATGTTAATGCTAAAACAGTAATTAATAATGCATTCATTTGTTTATCTTATGAATAAAACAATTTGTTATTTACTGCAAATATGTTCAAGAATTTATTTTTGGTAAAAATACATAAGGCCTTTTTACTTAATGAAAACATGAAATACAGAGCCACAAACGTAGTCATATACAATTTTTTCTGAATAAAAAAATGTGTGCTTTCTTGAATGGGCCCCCAAGTGTCTGCAAAAGGATATGTCCTCCTCAGGCTTGAGATTCCGCTCTCTGCTGCTTGTGCTCTAACACCAAATCACTCTGCACATTAACACAGATACAATGCAAATACCACACATGCACAAGGGAGCCCTATGCTTAATGCCTGTACTGACTGGAGCACCTTGCAGTGCTCTTGCCTTAAGATAATTATGGTACTGTAGGGACCCATAGGCTTAGTTACTAGGCAGAAGCCCATGTATCTATTTTCTCTATTTCTCTGTATTATTGGCCCATAGGTTTGTGGCCATTTCCTTCCTAATATAGTGCTTGGAAAGGGGTAGCGCTTCCTTTTTGGACTTCATCTGTTGAACTGGGTGGATGTTCTTTTGAGCCTGGAGTCAACAAGACCCAGTTAAACATTCTGCCCTAGAGGAAGAATCCTTCTAGTGAAAGTTGGGGAACGGGGACCTCATGAATAAGGTTTAGTCAGTTACAGGATAACATCTGTCAGTGGCGCAAATTTGTAAGTTGACCAATTCTACCAAGATATAAACATCACTGATTAATTAGGGGCCTACTAGCTCCCCTACACTCCTTGGCCCCCTGCAACTGCAGGGTCTGCTTCTTCTGTAGTCACACCCCTGACATCTGTTATAGTATGTTCTAGGAACATACTGTAAGTCAGGGATAGCTAGAAAGAGTAGCTAGAATTGATAGCAGGAGGTAGCTTTCCCCCTAGGCCCGGCTAGGGGGCCTCAGTACTGAAGAGAAATTCAGGTTATGTCCTACCAGGCCATCCCCACAGGGATGTCACATAATTCTGCTCTGTATGTGATTGTACCTGACATCTTATAATACTACCTCAGTTGTTTGTGAGTATAACTCTGTGGTGCATTACCAATAATGCCCCCTGCTGCCCACCCAACCCCTTACCCTGAGCACAAGTACAATATAGTTACTTTCATGTGCGCTGGGGGTGGGAGAACAGAAGCCAGCTGGAGCTCCGTGGATCGGGTCTGGGCCGGCGGGGCCCACCGGGTTTTTTCCTGGTACTCTACCAGCCCAGTCCAACCCTGCAGACCAATGCTCTTAGGCAAGCTAGGGTTACAGTATCTTTCAGTACAGGCTTAGGGATGCTGCATGTTGCATCTCACCTCTGTTTGGCAGTTCAGCACGGGGCATTGGGTACAGGTACAATAGAAAAGAAAGGGCCCTGTTAACTCATGAGTTCCCATGACATAGAACGCATAAAAAAACACTGCATGGGAACTCATGTAAAGACACCCTGACGATAATCCCGCCCAACCCACTAGTCTCCCGACAGGTATTTAAATCTCCCACATGCTTACTGTGCATGCGCAGTGAGCATTCTGTGATGACACACAATTTTGCACGTGTGGTGATGTCATATCAGCGGTGCGCTGCACATGCAGTGCAGTCCCCCAGGAGTCAGTCTCTCTGGGTTGTCCTAGACAAGCAATATTTTTATATTAAAATTTTTATTCAAACGAGTTTTCCTTATTAATAAATAAGTGAGCAACCGATGTACGCGTTTATTCAATTTAGAAAATCAAACTTGAGTTCACAAGCTCGAAAATTGATAAATAAGCCCATACATTTCTTAGGACATTTCCATTCAACGTATGGTATATTATGATATTTATACAGTATCTTAAAAGAGAAGGAAAGCCAACAATGACTGGGGGTGTCAAAAGTTCAGTGCCATTAGTGACTTATGTGACTACATTCAACTTGTAGGACACGATCCTACAAAAGATCCTGTGTAGTTTAGCTCTTATTCCCTTACTTGAATACAGTGTTCTTTATGCTTTGGAGTTAAACTTACATTCCACTTTAGTGAATGTGGGATGCTAAATTTCTACAAATGTGGAGTACAGTTTACACCAATCTGATGTTTTATGGCGTTTTTAACTCTATTTTGCTTGAGTTAATAATGGTAATTTAAAAAAAAAAAAAAATTTAGAGTAGAGCAAAGTATGATTTGTGTTTGATGATTTTCATATAAACTTTAATTTATCTTCAAATTTGTTTCAGCTCCACTTTTGTGAAATCCCACCATGTAATTATGGGACAACGATCCAGTTCTGGATTTTTCTTTTCAATATACTTCCTCTTCAGTCTAAACAGATTTCGGCAGTAAGTCTCAAGAATGCCTGGATCGGTTCTTTCTCACATATGACCTGGAGTTAAAGGAACAGTTACACCAAAAAATGAAAGTGTTTTAAAGTAATTAAAATATAATGTACTGTGGCCCTGCACTGGTAAAACTGGTGTGTTTGCTTCAGGAACACTACTATAGTTTATATAAATAATCAGCTGTGTAGCCATAGAGGCAGCCATTCAAGCTGGAAAAAAGGAGAAAAGGCACAGGTTACATAGCAGATAACAGATAAGACACCATTGTATTCTACAGGGTTTATCTGTTAGCTGCTATACAGGTCCTTTTCAAAAAATTAGCATATTGAGATAAAGTTCATTATTTTCTGTAATGTACTGATAAACATTAGACTTTCATATATTTTAGATTCATTACACACAACTGAAGTAGTTCAAGCCTTTTCTTGTTTTAATATTGATGATTGTGGCATACAGCTCATGAAAACCCAAAATTCCTATCTCAAAAAATTAGCATATTTCATCCGCCCAATAAAAAAAAAGTGTTTTTAATACAAAAAAAGTCAACCTTCAAATAATTATGTTCAGTTATGCACTCAATACTTGGTCGGGAATCCTTTTGCAGAAATGACTGCTTCAATGTGGCGTGGCATGGAGGCAATCAGCCTGTGGCACTGCTCAGGTGTTATGGAGGCCCAGGATGCTTCAATAGCGGCCTTAAGCTCATCCAGAGTGTTGGGTCTTGTGTCTCTCAACTTTCTCTTCACAATATCCCACAGATTCTCTATGGGGTTCAGGTCAGGAGAGTTGGCAGGCCAATTGAGCACAGTAATACCATGGTCAGTAAACCATTTACCAGTGGTTTTGGCACTGTGAGCAGGTGCCAGGTCGTGCTGAAAATGAAATCTTCATCTCCATAAAGCTTTTCAGCAGATGGAAGCATGAAGTGCTCCAAAATCTCCTGATAGCTAGCTGCATTGACCCTGCCCTTGATAAAACACAGTGGACCAACACCAGCAGCTGACATGGCACCCCAGACCATCACTGACTGTGGGTACTTGACACTGGACTTCAGGCATTTTGGCATTTCCCTCTCCCCAGTCTTCCTCCAGACTCTGGCACCTTGATTTCCGAATGACATACTTTGGACCACTGAGCAACAGTCCAGTGCTGCTTCTCTGTAGCCCAGGTCAGGCGCTTCTGCCGCTGTTTCTGGTTCAAAAGTGGCTTGACCTGGGGAATGCAGCACCTGTAGCCCATTTCCTGCACACGCCTGTACACGGTGGCTCTGGATGTTTCTACTCCAGACTCAGTCCACTGCTTCCGCAGGTCCCCAAAGGTCAGGAATCGGTCCTTCTCCACAATCTTCCTCAGGGCCCAGTCACCTCTTCTCGTTGTGCAGCGTTTTCTGCCACACTTTTTCCTTCCCACAGACTTCCCACTGAGGTGCCTTGATACAGCACTCTGGGAACAGCCTATTTGTTCAGAAATTTCTTTCTGTGTCTTACCCTCTTGCTTGAGGGTGTCAATGATGGCCTTCTGGACAGCAGTCAGGTTGGCAGTCTTACCCATGATTGCGGTTTTGAGTAATGAACCAGGCTGGGAGTTTTTAAAAGCCTCAGGAATCTTTTGCAGGTTTTTAGAGTTAATTTGTTGATTCAGATGATTAGGTTAATAGCTCATTTAGAGAACCTTTTCATGATATGCTAATTTTTTGAGATAGGAATTTTGGGTTTTCATGAGCTGTATGCCACAATCATCAATATTAAAACAAGAAAAGGCTTGAAATACTTCAGTTGTGTGTAATGAATCTAAAATATATGAAAGTCTAATGTTTATCAGTACATTACAGAAAATAATGAACTTTATCACAATATGCTAATTTTTTGAAAAGGACCTGTATAACCTGTGCCTTTTCTTCTTTTGAATGGCTGCCCCCATGGCTACACACAAGGGTTTTTATAAACTCTAGTAATGTTTCTGAAGCAAACCTTTTCTGAAGCAAAACTTTTACCAGTGCAGGGCAGCAGTACCTTATAGTTTAATTTCTTTGAAATATATACATTTTTTGGTGTTACTGTTCCTTTAAGTGGCATCTCTGTAAAACCATACCTCCACCTGCACTCACATAGAAAGTCTGTAAGTGAATGCAGTACTACAAGGGATCACAAGCATAATGACTAAGCTAAAGAGGAGAGATGCAGTACAGCATTCATTCATTCCTTGAATAATGTGAGCAACATTAAATCAGAGCTTTGCTTACATTATTGTTTTGCTTCACTAAAATCTCAGTGCAGCATGAGGAAACCATTCGCTGTTCAGCATAAAGGGCCGGGCTAGTTTGCACAATTAGGTCACCTGGGGAGGGATCATGCAAGAGGCAAAGAAATCAACCAAGAATGCTTAACAGGTATTTTTGTACCTGAGAAGGAAGTTACTCAGAAAAAAAAGAAAACAGGGACCGACAGAACAATACTAAATGACACAGTGGCTACGGAGATTCTGTTGAAGAAAAACTGGAAATATTAAGGCTTCAAATATGGTAATATATTTAAGTTATCAGTTTATTCTGTGTTTTCTTCTATGTATGCTTTATAAGAATTCTGCCAGGGCTGCTGTATGCCATAAACAATGTAAGCAGAGAGCATGTATTTAGAGAGAAGTGAGTAAATGCATAGTGAGAATGATTCCTCCCAGTCTGTACCTCTGGCTGCTGCACCTTCAGAAATGAACGGAACTGAGTAGCTATAATTCTGCTTTAATAGAGAGATTCATTCTTAAGCTAAAACATATCTGCATTTATTTTTAATTGATCCTATCTTACCATAAAATATTAATCTCTAATATCTGAATGTAAATTAAGGGTTAGAACCACAATCAAATTCTTTACAAGTGGAGCAAATGTAGCAGATAAACTTCAATCCTGTTCACCATTTTTTCCAGAGTTGTCAAGTTTTTATTTAGAGTGGGTCTTTTTGGTGGCTATGCAGCTGACTGATAATCAGTTAATTTAGATATAATTTGCTTGGTATCACAGAAGACAGTATTTTATAGGAGCTGTATTCTAAAATCAAGTTTTCCAGAAAACACCTAAAACGGCAATGCTGTGCCCTGTATTATCCTGTTTAAATAAACAATTGTTCATTTGTAATGATTTGGTTTTTCTCACTAACAATCAAAGACAGTACATTGTGCTTTATGTCAACTAAACTAGCATCAGTCCATGTATCTGGCAAAACAATGCTAATGTTTACAATTTTTATAAAGGATTTGTATTGGATATTATGGACAGAACATGTAAAGGGGGCCACAGAGTTCAAGACTTTTTGCATATTATGTTGTATAGACAACAGCTCATAAGTATAGGATTACTCTGTACTGTTTTACACCTTCTTAATGGGCAGGGACCTTTCTAATCTAGGCCTAGAAACGGCAAACTACTGACATGGTATAACAATTGTAATGGAATAAAGAGATCATTGGCCACAGCTTTATTAAAAAAACAATCATTTGCAAACATATAACAATATTGTTAATTTAAGCAAATTTAATTTCCAAATAATTAACTGATCTTACCCCAAGGTCCCAGAACCAGCTACACTACTTTTTCCAGAATTCTGGTTGGTATGCAGGGCATTATGTCTGACATCTGTAGCAAACTCACAATTCAAAGGCCCTTTGCAAAGGGGCAGATTTATCATAATGCAAGATAAATGCTCACCAGAGAAAAATTCCCCCATTTTCTATTCATTACTATGGGATTTTTAGAAGCGTATTTATTAATGGGCGTTAAAGTTCACCATTTGATAAACACATGTCTAAAAATCGCCTAGGAATAAATAGTAATAAATAGAATAAATCTGCCCCTTAGAGTGGAACTTAAACATTTAAACCAACCTGGATATGTATATCAACTTAAGTATGTCCCACACACTATTTCTATTGCCAGAGACCCATCAGCTAGCCATGACTGTACTGCATTATTCACTGCCCATTTATATAACATAACCTGCATCACAAAGCCCCAAGCCACAATTGTGACAAACTAACACAAATGATGTTACCAAACATAATTTTTTGCTCCAAATCAGCATAGAAGTAGAAAAGGGTTGGAGAATTGTTATACAGATGAAGAAGGCGATGGCTCCAGAGAGGATTATAGAGGGATGGAAGGGAATAGTAAAAACAAAAAGGCAAAATGAAGGTAGAGAAATGTAGTAGACTAAGGAATGATGTTGTTGTGCTGTGTAAAGACACAGAAAATACAGGCAAGGTGCTGTGTTAAAGCTGAAGTCAAATCTAAAGCTGAATTGGCAGCCAAGAAAAGTCATGCACACAATTTTTATTTTGGGGTCCCTACAGGCCTTTTACTTAGGTTGATCTAACAACACATTGAAAATCAAATTGTTCATTAGAAGAAAATGGCAAAATGGATTTGCTTTAAAGTGGGTGAAATCAGAAAGTGTGGGTGGGTAGGTGAGGCTTATTATAACAATGGGTGTTGCTTATTATAGGAGGGGCTTGTTTTTAGCACACCTCGCTATGCGCAGCACACATAGCATCCCTTCACCTATTTTACCCCAATCCAAACACTGGTCAAAGAAGCTGCAATGTAGGAAAGATAAAATAGTTAACATTCTAAAAAAGCCTTCCCTTATTGCTAGTTCAGTTTTCTTTTGAATCGCACATTTTATTGTTTTCAGAACAATCTCAAGAATGTGGTTCTTCTTGCAGTCTCTGTCCCCATATTTTATCTGGCATTGTATCTTTTTATGCACTTTAACTACTTCCAAGTATTTATTTGTGTGTGGGTTTTCAAAAAAGTTTTCAATAGCATGACTTGCAGCTAGTGGAATAGAGAACTTTACTTTTTTTCTCACTTTGATATTTTGTTGCTAATGTTAAATGTCACAGCAAATTTGTTTTTGTTAGATTCTTTAATGTACATGAATCCCCCTCCAGCCAAATGATAGGTCCAGCAAAATTTTTAAATAAGGCAGTATGTCCCTTATCTCACAAGAAGTTAAAAAAAACAAGAAACAAGTTTCTTTTAAAACAGTAGACAAAACGTATATTCAGCACTGGGCTCAATTCACTAATTGTAAAAATTACAATATGGCTCTTTTAAATCCTGTGATATACCAGTGCCCATTTGAAAGCAGTTATTGTGTGCCCAAGACTATGTTTAAAAGTCTGTATTTTTTAAATTTTGACTTTTTCTCAGACTTAGGGGCTGATTTACTAATCCACGAACGGGCGTCCGAATGCGTTTTTTTCATAATGATCAGTTTTGCGATTTTTTTGTAAATTGTCGCGACTTTTTCGTAGCCCTTACGACTGTTTTGCAAAATGTCGCAACTTTTTCGTAGCGTTACGACTTGCGCGAATTGTCGCGACTTTTTCGTAGCCTTCGCGCCGAGTACGAAAGTTTCGGATTCATTCAAGCTTCAGTATCGTGACTTTCCTTGGGCCAGGTTGGAGCTGCAGAGTGCCATTGAGCCCTATGGGAGACTTTCCTTGGGCCAGGTTGGAGCTGCAGAGTGCCATTGAGCCCTATGGGAGGCTTTCCTTGGGCCAGGTTGGAGCTGCAGAGTGCCATTGAGCCCTATGGGAGACTTTCCTTGGGCCAGGTTGGAGCTGCAGAGTGCCATTGAGTCCTATGGGAGACTTTCCTTGGGCCAGGTTGGAGCTGCAGAGTGCCATTGAGTCCTATGGGAGGCTTCCAAAATCATGCAAAGTCTGAAAGTTTTGCCCGCCGTTTACCAGCGCTTAATACGAAAAAGTCGCGACAATGTACGAGCAAATCGTAACGGCTACGAAAAAGTCGCGACAATTTACGATAATGTCATAACGGAGACGAAAAAATTGCAAAAAATACGAAAAAGTCGCAAAATGTTCGTTTCCAATCCGAATTTTTCCCATTCGAATTTGTGGATTAGTAAATCAGCCCCTGTATCTTTAAACATTATAATGTTCCCTCTTTTGGCCACTAGAGGGCTGAGTCTGCAATACTTATAATAATTAATTTACTTTGATGTATTTTTCCTAGTTTGGCTATTTTTTGCCAAGACTACATTGTGCTTTGAATTGCTGCCTTAGAAACCAGCATGTGGGAATTTACTACATTTCAATTGCCTTTGCCCTAAGAGCAAAACTATACCTATAAAAATACATGGTTAGAACAGACTATAAATTCTGCATATTCATATATTACTAGCGTCTTTTAAAAGTTTGATGCAAAGAAATGGCAGTGTGATATTCTGCAAAATTTCACTAAAATACATTGGGGTACATTGCTCTTTATAGAAAAACAAAGGCTCCCGTTTCTCAATTTCTTCCAACCCTGTGCCTGACAGCTCTGTAGCTCAGGGATCCTCAAACTATGGCTCGCAGGTCATATCCGGCCCCCCAAAGTGATTTACCCGGCCCCTGCTGCTTCCTCACCCCTGGCTACTACCTGTCTGCAGACACAGCGGGGAGCAGGGAGCCAGAGAACGCAGTGGGGTTCAGGGAGTGGGAGAATGAAGCAGGGAGGGAGCTGTAGTGTGAGTTTTGAGGATGCGGGGGGCGTAGTTTGAGGACTACAGTCCAGCCCCCAACAGTCTGAGGGACCTTTAACTGGCCCCATGTTTAAAAAGTTTGAGAATCCCTGCTGTAGCTAGTTGGGAGGAAGGGGTTAGTGAGGGCTCCCATCCCATTGGTTAATGTGGAAGGCAAAGGTCAGATAATGATGATGTCTATGGGGGGGATTCAGTGCAACAGACCACTTTTTTTTTCTGGTGAAAGAAACCGCATGGAAAAATCCTAGCATGCGCTTGTGAATTTTTTTTGCCATTGGCAAAACTGCGAAATTCATCGCTTGCTTAATAATAAATGCAGTGTCTAGTGACAAAATAATTTATTTGCCCATGTCATAAACTAAATAAGATAATAGGTTTTTTAGTCAGTGCTATCGATGTGGCTGCTTTGGGATGCTATAGTATCTCGGGCAAATTTCATCCATTTTCAAAGTAAATATTGGGGGGGATGCAGTAATATATTACATAGAGTAATAGATTATTTTTGTTGAATAGTTTCTTAGATACTGCAGAGGCATACTGTAGGTAGTCTATTATAGCACATGTGGACTAGGGGTTTTTGGCTGGTGTTAATCAGTGAAATGAATGACAGTGTGACTCTGGAATGCATGCCCCACAAAAGAGGCTATAACCTTGATTATCCAGGATTGAGGTTAAATTATTCCCCTATTTGATTAGTAGTTATATAGTATTTATTAAAGATTTTCACTGGTAAAGACAGGATTTACATTTAAATGTTTGTTATATTTACATTTAAATGTTCACCATTTTATTTTCTCTTTATCAATATCTTGTGAGCAAAATAGTGCTGAAACCACAATGCATCATCTCATAATGAAAGAGGACAATGAGTAACTGTGTTTTAACGTTCTCATAACTGTTTACACCAACAATAAACGTACTGCTAGCCATTATTTATGCAAAGCAAACAGAGCATCTACCAAGAGTATGTGGAAAGGTAAGACAGGGAAATGATTTCCATTCAAGAGCCTTGCTTTCTGTGAATTCACTTTGTTCTTGACAGAATGGAGATTTTTCTCTATACCCACTACATCTAATCGTAAATAAACAGATATTTGTATAATAATTGTTAAACCACGTATGCAATGTTTTGTTTGTTAAATACCCTAATCAAAATTTAAGTTACAAAAAAAGAATTTGTTACTATAAACCACAATACAGTATAATGAAAATATGATAATTATGTGTACACTGAACTAATCATTTGTTTGCTTTTACACACATAGGCGCAACCGTCCGTTAAATCACTTTGTGCTAAATTTTTGGATGATCACCCCTCCCAAGAAGCATTGCCTTTACAGTTTAAAGAAAGCAGCAGTATGAGGACAATTTTCAGAACCAGTTCCAATCCACAGTATTATTCTGTTATATCAGAGTTAGAAAGTAAAGGAAGAAATGCTCCTTTTGTTTTAAAGAAACCTGCAATACCACGAAAAATAAATCCACCAGGAAAGAACCTGAGTAAAACAGATACTGTTACTCATTGTGCGAATATTCGTAACTCTCCAGAGGCATCAAACAAAGTATCGGCTCTTAATAATAAGTCCACTGTGGACGCTGGATCCATAAAGAAAGGATTTAAGGAAACTGTTGCAGAAGAGGATGTAAAATATGAAAATATTAAACGAAGTTTTCGCTGTCTCCCAGACACATCTAGGCCTCCTGTGCCACCAAAAATGTCAGGTAAAGAATCAGAATTCCCAAATGGTAAGATATTCCTTAAGCAAACTTTAGATTTCTACAGTTAAAAGGGTAAGTTAAACAAAGTTTTTGCTCTCTCTCAGATACAAGTTCAGCTGGCAATTTGTCTTATCCACCTCGGGCAAAGGGAAATTCTCCAGGGACACCAAAGGATTTTCCTGTTCCTAAAGGAAAACCTGACATTTTAAAGAGTAAGAAACTTATTATTTAAGCTTTGAATGCTGTGGTTTTTAGTGTTAATTAAGGGAAACTGTATTTTGAAAATGTTTAAACTAAGTTTTTCTCTTTTTCCAGAACCAAAAATTATTCAGAGAGGTGTAGCAGTTTTTCCACAATCCCCATCTCAAGCAACCATCCCAGAAAGCACAAACATAACTGAAGAAACCTATGAAACTGCTGATCTAAACATCATCAAAGAATCAAAACCAATTACTGTCAAAAACAATGACATTAGCGCCAACAGCAGTTCCTTTTTGATATCTTTGAACAGAAGTGATAATTCCTTGTCAGCAAAAAGCAAAAAGTCAACAGCAGATGAGAGTTCCGAAGCAAAACAGGGCGACTTGTCAGAAAAGCAAGGTAACTTCTAAAAATAATTGTCAAAAATATCAAGAAGGTTTGAAACAGCTTTTTTTCCACAGTAAGGGAAATGGGACTTTGTGAGATTTTGGCACACAAGCCTTTCTCAAGATGAAGTCCCCTTGAAAAAGGCTTGTGTGCTGAAACGTTGCGGTAATTCTCACTTTTGGCCAGGGTATCTACTTCCTTGTATATTCTATATTTTGTATGCATTCTGGTGGTTTGTATTTTATGTTTATAATTGACTGATGTGTAAATGTTAAAAATTGTATATTTTTTGAATCTTCATCATAAAAAGATTTCTTTTGATAATACATTGCTTGCTTGCATGCCCATTTTTGGTTAATTGTGTACCTTTAAGCTACCTTATATGGGGTTCCTTTGGGCTTTATTGCACCTTATTTTTTGATCCTTGTATTTAAATCTGTGTTGTGTGATAGAGTGCCCTCCATTGACTTGTATTATTAAAATACAAACACACCCAGTAATTCACCATCTGGTAATAATTTGCTTCAAGAGTATTATGTATACCTCTAATTGCCCATTACTGAATGCAAATATGAAAAAGACTTTTATTTACAAAATTGGGAATCAGGAGGATATTTAATGTAATATGTTAGTTACATAGTTAAGTTGGGTTGAAAAAAGTTCATAAAGTTCAACCTTTCCAAGTGAACCGCAGTACAAACTCATAGACCCATACCTACCTAGCTATACACTCACATAAACATATATATAATACTAATTGTAGTTTTTAGTATCTCAGTAGCCTTGGAAATTATGCTTGTTCAAGAAATCAATCAATCGATGCTGTCTAACTGGTGCCCCCCTCCCCCCTCTGTGTGGCCCCCCACCTGTCTGGCTGCTGTGACTGCTTACCATTTAAATCTTACACAAAGGTGTCAGTACTGAGATTAACTGGCCCCCTGCATAGTTCACACCTCCCCCTGCATGATTCAGGCTGTAATTCCCCTGTACTGTTAACACCTTTTAATACCTGCATTGTTTACCCCCTACATTTCTCTCACCTTGGGCTCAGACTGTAAGCCCCACATAGTTCACTTGTTCACACGTCAGACAGACTGTAGGCACCCACATTGTGTCACTGTATGTACTGCCTGCCCTATGCTGCCTGTGTGTATAGCACACACAGGCAGCATATGGCATGCAGAGTAAGGCAAACACAGGCAACATATGGTAAGCATAGCACGGCACACACAGGCAGGGTAGAGCAGGCATAGTATGGCAAACATAGGTAGGGTAGGGCAGGGAGAGTATGGCGCGCACACACAGGCAGAACTCTGCCTGCCCTATGCTGCCTGTGTGCTATACTCTGCCTGCCCTATGGTGCCTGTGGGAGGTGAACCTGGCAGGGGTTTGTTCTGGGAGTTTGTTTGTTTATGGTCCTAAAGGTGTGTAATTATATGTTGGTGGTTGATGTGCTATACACAGGGGACATAATATAACATAATGTAATTTTTTCACATATGAATGAAGGGTGATATCCCTACAGTGAGCACAAACCATTTGGGTATTTGCTGCACTACCACCATTAGTGTAGGTATGGTCTTAAAAGCTCTTGTGATAACATGGGTGTGGTTTGATGTCGGTGAAGTTTAAAAAAAGGGAGTGGTAAAAACTGGCTTCCATTATCGGCCCTCCGCTATGTTGGTTAGAAAAATTCTGGCCCTCGGTACCACAGAAGTTGGACAACACTGAAACAAGTCATTTTTAAAGGTATCTACAGAATCTGCCATCACATCATCACTAGGAAGGGCATTCCACAACCTCACTGCCCTCACCGTGAAAAACCACCTACACTGCTTCAAATGGAAGCTCCGTTCCTCTAATCTAAAGGGGTAGCGCTGACTGTATATATGGGGAAAAAAGAACACCCCCCATCTGCCTATAATCCCCTCTAATGTACTTGTACAGAGTAGTGATGAGTGAATCTGTCAAGTTTTACTTGGCCAGAAAATATTTGTTAATCTTTTAAAAGATTAGCAAAACAGTGAAAAAATTTGTGAAACAGTGAAAATGTCGCGCGTCAAAGAATGGCGAAACGTGAAAATTCGCCGGCGAATCAATGCCTCCCGAATTATTTCACTCATCACTGCTACAGAGTAATCATGTCCCCTTACAAGCGTGTTTTCTCCAGAGAAAACAACCCCAACCTTAACACTCATAGTTTAAATCTAGATAGGTAGATTACAAAGAGTGGTGGTAATTTTTCTAATTGGACCACTGGAGTACCGCAGGGGTCTATTTTTGGTCCTTTGTTTTTTAATTTGTTTATTAATGACCTGTAGGTGGGCATAGAAAGTACTGTTTCTGTTTTGCTGATGATTATGCAAAACTATGCAAGATTATAAGTTCCGTGCAGGATGCTGCCACTTTGCAGAGTGATTTGATAAAAGTTGCCAAACTGGGCAGATAACTGGAAAATGTTGGGTTCAAATTTGAAAAGTGCAAAGTTTTGCACTTTGGTAAAAATAATATAAATGCAAGTTATACACTAAATGATAGTGCTTTGGGGGGATCCTTAACTGAGAAGGATCTGGATTTTTTTCTAGATAAAAAGTTGTCTAATTTCACGCAGTGCCATTCTGTGGCTACTAAAGCAAATAAAGTCTTTCATAAAAAAGGTTAAGAATTCAAAAACTCAAGGCATAATAACATTATTTTGCCTCTTTATAGGTCCCTGGTAAGGCCTCACCTTGAGTATGCAGTGCAGTTTTGGGCTCCAGTCCTTAATAAGGATAATAATGAGCTGGGGAGAGTGCAGGGACATGCAACTAAACTGGTAAAGGGGATGGAGGATTTCAACTATAATGTTTGACTGACAAGGTTGGGGATGTTTTTTCTGGAAAAAAGGCCCTTGCGGGGATTATTGACATATGGGGGTGTTCTTTTATCCCATAAAAATGATTAGGGCACCTGAGGAATGGAACTTGAAGCAGCATAGGTGTTGTTTTTTTACAGTTAGGGCAGTGAGGTTGTTCCTTTAATCGCTTTAAAAATGGCTTGGATAATTTTCTTGAACATACATAATATCCAAGGCTATTATGATAATAAAATCTACAATTGGTATTTATGTTGGTATATCTAGTTTATGTGAGTGCATAGATAGGCCAGTATAGGTCTATGTGTGCACTGGGGTTTGCTTGGAAGGGTTGAACTTGATAGACTTTTTTTCAACCCAACTTAACTATGTAACTATAGACATATGAAATACTTGTGTACCATATAGGTTCAGAATTTTAATATTAAGAGTAATACAACTGTTTAGTTAGTACTTTTGTTAAGCCATGTGATTCAAACACCGTAGAAAGGGTTAAGGGCAATGGCACAAATGGCGATTTCAATGCTCCTCAGGCAGAGCTTCAGGCTGAGTGCAGCTATACGGAGTGGAGACTGGGCTGAAATATGTAAAAGCATGCATTTTTAGGCCAATCTTCACTCTGTGTAGCTGCACTCAGTAGCAGTTTCAAATATCCTTATGTGAATAAATGAATACATTAAAGGACAAGGAAGGCTAAAGTCCCTGGGGAGTGTCAATTTAGGCTCCGCCTGTGACATTGATCATCCACCCAATGCACCAGACTATCATTCCTCTTCTTTAAATATTGGACAAGTACAAAGATAGCTTTCCTTACAGGGGGAAGCCACTATCTTCTCTCTTTCCCAGGCATACCTTGCGCTAAGTCAGTCTTGGTGCATGAGCTGTCCTGGACAACCCAGTAAGTATTTTAACATCGCTGGGGGTTCCTAACAAATTGCCAATACCAAGTAAGTACCAGTGACTACGTGTAAGAACCCATATGAATAGTTTTGTATCATTTACTGTATTACTGTTCTGCTTAGTACAACTGAAAATTGTTATGTTATCTCACAAACTTCAGGTTATTGAGCACATACAGTTTTCAAATATTCACATGTTTCCAAAAAATTAATAGCATAGTGAGTAAAGGCATAGATTATAATAATATATGTTGCAGGTGCATTGGGTATAGGTGCAATGTGAGGAGTGAGCCCTAAGGCAGGGGACAACTAGAGGGATCCCTTGTTCCTAAGTTTTGTACACATTTGCCTAATGCACCAACATCAGCATCCCATGCCTGCACTAGAGAGCAAATAGGCATAAGTGTACAGTGCAATTCAGCATCTTATTGTGTCTAGTATTGGGTCCACTTTTAATTAATACTTTTTTAAATACTTTTTTATTAATATGATATTTAATATTTTAAAATCTAGTCGACTATAGTTTTAAAGTTTTCTTAAAATTGTTTTTGTGTCACGATTCTGTTGAACACAATGCATTCTTCAAATGTAAATCATCTTATTTTCTAGTTACAAAGTCTGGTAAACAACACAAGATACCAAATGCCCCCAAACTTAAATGTCTTCCATCCATTAATTCTCTGAATCCACCACCTAAGAAACCTCCAAGACCTCCAAATGTTGATCTAAGTGCATTCTCATATCTTCCTGGGAATAAAAGGGTACAGATTACAGGTAAGATGTCTGTTATAGCAACCTCCATTATACATATGTAACTACATTACTAATATATTTATTGGAAAACAATTTTAGCTATTTGAGATCTTAATGCAGTTTTTAACAACTATGTTGTTTAGAAAACTATGCTTCTCTAGGGATTTGGTTAAAAATGGATGCCTTTGGTGTTTCCTTAATTTAGTGCCTTATACTTGGTAAAATGCATAAGAAACCTACCTAGACTGTTGAGTGTCTATAATAATCTTTGTCAATGCAAAGTACGGAAGCAGCTAAGTAGTTAAGCAACCTTGCATACTAGTAAAAAGATAAATAAATTGTACATCCCATTAGTGGCTTAGTGGCACTAAGCACTGGAATTTATAAAGATATACATTTACTACCATGTTGCTCATGGGTAAAAAAAGGTTGGGGATCCCTGGTATAAATACTTGGATACTGAAACTTACTGTATGTTTCACAGAGATATTTTTCTACATTGTGGAGTGACTGATTCCAGGTTGTATTTGGCAGCAAAATTGTTGCCTGTGGATTTTTCCATGTTAGATAAGGAACGAGCTTGTAGAAAACACAGCTTTGTATGTCTGTTCTATTGCCTTATTGTTTTGAATACAAACTTTCAATGTGAAATCGGATGTAAAACAATGTGCCTGTGTCCTCCAGCTGCCCCTTTGTTATTTGGCAAGTGTTAGTGGTTGAACTATTAAAGGGGCGATTCATATTCAGGTTAATTTTTAGTATGTTGTAGAATGGGCACTTCTTAGCAACTCTTCAGTTGGCTTTCATTTTTTATTTGCTAAAGTTTTTTTTACTTATTCCCCTTCTTCTTCTGACATTTTACAGCTTTTAAATGGGGTCACTGACTGACTGTGAGGCTGCAATTTTATTATTGTTACTTTTTATTCATTACCTTTCTATTCAGGCCTCACATATTCATCTTTCAGACTCCCCTTCACACCACTGCCTGGTTGCTAGGATAAATTGGACCTTTGCAACCAGATAGCTGCTTACATTCCAAACTGTAGAGCTGCTGTTTCATTTCCCAGAGAAAAGGGAAATTATGTTTGAAAATTTTGAATTATATAATTTAAATGGAGTCTGTGAGAGACAATCTTCCCATTATTTTGAGCTTTCTGGATGATGGGTGTCTGGATACCAGATCCTATACCTGTAATTATATTTATTTTAAAACATTCAGGTTTTTAAGCCTCATTGGAAGTGAATGGGACAATGTGATTCTCGCTAATGTGCAACTTTTTCTCCTTTAAAAAAACCTGCAAACTTGACTATTTGGCTTGAGTTTTTATTGCATATTGCCCTTTGTGCACAGAGTGGTGGATCTAAGCACTTGCTTAAATAATTCAGCATGCTAGATCTTATGTGCACTCTACAGTGGTTTGTATGTGCTGGTTTTGGAACTTGGGTGTGCATACATAGTTATACAGTGTGGAAGAAAGAGATTTTGTAGGCAAGAAAAGCAATATTTCTGTCAGCAGTTCAGGCAAGTATGTGCATTGGTATCCAATTTACTTAGCTGCTATGTTGTAAAATGGGCTCCCTCCAACTGACTAGGGTGCCTGTGAGAGGAGGGAGGATCTCCTCTGCACTAACCAGAAAGCCACAGTTTATCAAACAGGTGAATGCTGTCTGTGTGTTACTGTATGCCTGAATGCCAGAACCAAAATAGCTGACTGACTGTGTTAGAAAGGGACATTGGGTGCTCCGGACAGGAGTAGGATTTTATTTTGTTGTTTTATTTTGTGTGAGCCTGGCACCTGTTGTTTCATGTACAAAAATTCCAGTTAAAACAAAACTGAATATTCTGCTGCAAGGCCTGCTGTCTGGTTCCTTCACTGCCAATTGGCAACAATAGGTTAAAGGGAGCAGGTTAAATGTAAGCTTCGTGTTACCAAGCAATAATGTTTATAAAATTTCTTGGCATGGACGTGTTCTGCTTTACCTGCCAAGAACATATTGAGCTTTACAATAGCGCAATATGTTGTCCCTTTACACCACACTGATTTTGTACATTTCTTATATTAGTCAATCTGGGAGTTCATTCTGCTTCTAATACTAAACTGTAACTGTAATTATTCTATAGGAATGCAAGGAGCAGAAACAACTGATGCTGTTTCAAGGTAACTTTGGCACGTGTTCTATGTGTGTCAGTAATTAGGATGGCGTGCTAGAAATAGCACCCAACTGTAACAATTGGCAAATTTTTAAGAGTTTCCATAGAAAAGGAATTAGCTGTTCATTTTTATTTAAAAGAAACAGAACAGAAAATAAGAAAACCCTTTCCCCAATATGGATGCAGGTAGTCTAAATTTCTGAGGTTGACCAACTGACATTAAAATGTATCATTTCTTATTTTAAGTACCAAAGAAACTATGGAGAATTATTATGATGATTCTATGAGCCATGCAGAGGTGCTGGCATTGGGTAACACAATTAAACAAGGTAAGGACATGTTACTGTATTATTATCTGTGATGCTAAGCTATGATAACTATGATAAAATTGAATAAAATGGAATGCACCTTATTATTTTCTTTTGGAGACTACACCTATGGCATGTTACATGGAAATGAATATATGTCTATGAATATTCACATCCATCCAGGTCATGATATACAGTATCTAGTAGAATTAGGTCGAAAACAACTGGACTTTTCTGAGTTTTCTTGAAAACATTTCACCACTCATCTGTATGGTTTCTTCAGTTGTTTTAGACTTAAAGTGATACTGATCATTGTTGATCATTGTTGATCATTTTTCACAGAGAGGGCTGCTTTTTTAAGTAATTGTTGTTTGACGTCCCCAAATCTGTTTTTCCAACCTGACTGTCCCTTCTCAGCCTGTCAGTTATAGCTTCTAATGTTAACGGCCTCCTGCTGGACAAATATAGCAACCCCCTTATAGGGGAACATGGGGGATCAGATAGGTAATGTAAACGCATCAAGAAAATACGTTTAAGGCAAAATTATACATAGCATGGAAATACAATGTTACGATAAATGTTAAAAAAGGTTTCATTTTTGGTGTCAGTATCTCTTTAATTCTACTAGATACTGGAAATAATTATAGTTCCACCGGAAATTCCAGGATATTTTACTAGAACCTAACCATGTATAGAAGTTCACATTCTATTTCAGGCTACAGGCTGTTTTTATGGCACAAATACTTGAGTACTTGAGTAGAAGGGCAGTCATTAGCACCACCATTTTGCACTGCTGAGATCCTAGGTTTGATTCTAGCCAGGGCACTATCTGCAAACAGTTTGTATGCTCTCACTGTGACAGCGTGGGTTTTCTCTGGAAACCCCAGTTTTCTTCAACACTCCAAAAAACAGACCAGTTAACTGGCTCTAAGCACACTAGACTCCCTTGAGGCAAGGACAGGTGTGCAACAGGTTATAGGGAACAGGTTGAATGTTAGCTTGGTGTCACTAAGCAATACGTTTTGTAAAATCTCTTAGCATGAACTTCTTCTGCATTATCTGCCAAGAACAGCATACATACATTCTTTTTAATAGTTCAACATATTGTCCTGATTTTGTGCATTGCTCATCTTAGTCCGTCTTGGAGTTCATTCTATTGCTAATACTAAATTGTAACTGTGATTATTCTATAGGATCGCAAGGAGCAGAAAAAAATGATGCTGATTTAAGGTAACTTTAACATGCATTCAATGTGTGTCAGTAATTAGCATGGCATGCTAGAAATAGCAAAATATAAATTTGTGCTTACTGCTACATTAGAAACCATAAGTGGGGGGCAATGACAGAAACAATAGGTCCTCTGCATTGTAAATATATATAGGACAAGCAAGTCAGGGATTGTTTTTCCATATATTGCAATATACTTCAAGCTGGCCAACTGTATAAAGTTATCCCCAGTCTGGCCAGTCCGACACTCACTATCATCTAATTAATTAATTAAGAATTCTGCTGCTTCATTATACATTTTACAAAGGCACTGAGTTTTACCTGCAACTTGCTTTGTTGTTTTTAAGGTTAAAACTCTCAAATGGTTGCACTTTTACTGGCCGCACTGGGATCACCTGACTGCAGTTGGGAGGGGTGGGAGCTACAACATGGAGATGGCCACTGCTACTGTATAGGAGCAAGGAAGGAATTAAATGTTAATTTTAATGTCAAAACTTAAAGAATTCATTGGGTTCTTGGACAAGGAAACAGAAAAGTAGTAAGCCCTTTCCCCAATATGCATGTAGGTAATCTAAATTCCTATAGTGAGCCAACTGACATTAAAATATATAATTTCTTATTTTAAGTACTGAAGAAACTCCAGAAAATTATTATGATGATTCAATGAGCCTTGTAAAGGTGCTGCCATTGGGTAATACAATGAAACAAGGTAAGGACATGTTACTTCATTATTTTTTTTTGTGCTGCTAAGCTATGCACCATCATGATAACATGGAATGCACCCGATTCTTTTCACTTGGATGCTACACCTATTATGTGTTACTTGGCAATTAATATAGTTCCACTGGAAATTCCAGCATAATTCACCGAGTTTTTGCTAGAACCAGGGTACACCGGTATATGGAAGTTCAAATTCTATTTCAGGCTTCAGGCTGTTTTACATCACAAATACAGTACTTGAGTACTTGAGAATAAAGGCATTCATTAGCACCACTGATTTGTAGCACTGGATTTTAGGTTTGATTCCAGCACCCTGTGCTTGCATGGGTTTCCTCCGGTACTTCAGTTTTCTTCAACACTCCAAATTATGTATAATCTTTGTAAACAGCTGCAGAATAAGTCATCTTTCAAAATAACCAGAGAAACCAGAGAATTTCCAGCTGAGTTGGGATTCACTGTGCTGTTTCATGCCAAGATCCTGTACCATGTAAAGGTGGAAGTTTTCATTTAATACAGTTGTAACATTTAAAGTTATGGGTCATTGTTTTATTTAATATTGGATTCCTGTGCCTTTTAATGCTGGGATTCACTGCCTCTGCTGCAGTTTTTTTTGGTACTTAAGTATGGGCTCATTAAGAGTATTAGATCTCATTTATAAAAGAGGGACAATGTGCAGAACACCAAAATAAACATATGCAAAGCACAATTTTCTGCCCACAATTCAGCATGCTTTCTCTGTATTTGTACTGCTCTCAAATCTTTGTGTCCAGTTCCAGAGGTAGAAAGACTGGGGCTTGACAATGAATCGGGGAAGAATTCGGTCAACTTGTGCTCGCTATGTAAGGGGTAATGGACTCGTGGGCATGGGTCACTGTGCTATTTAATGGTGTGGATGACTGTACCTTAAATAGTGTGAGCCACTGTACTTTTGAAATGCTTTGAGTCACTGTTCTGTGCTGTTAAATGCTGTAAGTCACACCGATGTTCAGTTAAATGCTCAGGCTTTTGGTTAATATCAAGCAGCGTCTTTGTTCTTCGGACCTAGTTTCACCCCTCCTGATGGAGCAGCTTTCCAAAGGGCTGACAGCTCGAGGTGTTGTGCCTTTGGGGTGGATCACCGAGGTGCCTAAACTAACTGTGGACACTGACGCAGTGTAACCTGGGATGAGTACAGGCCGCTTTATGCTTTTTGGCTGAGCAAGAATGTTTTTATATTCAGTTACTGGCTAGAGCCCTACCATGGCACTTATTTATTATTCACTTTTTGTGAATTTTGTCTCCTATTTTGTCACCTTTAGAGTTGTTAGAAAATATTATAAAGGCAAAATTACCCCATTTTCTGTTCTGATAATTATTTTCCTTTAAAGGAAAGCAATGCAAGAGAGGCTAAATTCAATTTACACTACAAATAATTCATATTTCTGCGGAAGTTATTTTGTTTACTATAACTGAAATAGTTTGGTATACCTTGCTTATCTTGGCAACCCCCCACCACACACAACTTGTTAATAATTGAGATTGTCAGTATGTGTGTGTTGTTTCCCTACAGAATTACCGGGAACCAGAAGGAGTGACTATATTGCGAGGTAAAAACTGCATAATTTTCAATGTTTTTTAAATCCTTATTTAAAAACGTATCACTAAATCTGCTAAGTTCTATTCATTATCTTTTTTTTTTTTTTAAGTACTGAAGAGAACGAATGTTATCAGGATATTTTGCCACTTTCACCATATTCTGATAATGTATTTGAAGCCGAGCCAGGTAAGACTTGCCAACAGTGAAAGTGCAATACCGGAGCCACTGGATGTTTAGTAGTTTCTCTTGGCAGTAATAGGGCCATTTTTGTTCAGTAGTTATGTAAAGCCATGGCTGTTTTTCACCACTGTCTCCATATAAACAAACATATTTTAAGTTTTGTGTGCCTCTACTAAGCTTTGCACTCAAAGTTAAATCTGTCACAGGAATTTCAAGCAGCTGTATTGTCTTCCTTTATGACAGGTATTTTTGCTATAATGTCAGGAAAAGTGCCATTGTCTCACAAGAGAAAGCAGGATCAATTGCCCTTTAAAGGTTAATTGATCCTGCTTTCTATTATGGTACACTGGCTATTTTCCTGACATTATAGCAAAAATACCTGTCATAAAGGAAGATGATACTGCTGCTTTGCCACAAAGGAAATTGAAATAGTCAAGAATAAAAGGAAATAGATTACTCTGAACAAACCTGAGTCCTTTTTTCAGTGAAAGCAGTATCCCTAAAGATGACTTCTTACTGCAAAAATGATTTTTGCTCCAAAAGATTACACCACAATTACCACCACAAGGAGTGTAGGCCACAGCAAAGCAGCATACTTATCGGTTTACCTTTGGGCAGTATGGACAGGGCTGCCTTACAGCCGTCAACATTTTCTGAGGGCAGTGCTACCCCCGACACATGTGCTTCTTCAAGGATTATGGCTGCCTCTTGGTGCACTTGACCTTGACTCTGGGGTTAAAATTACCCTCTACTAACCTTTATTACATTTTACCCTTGGTGGTTTTTTTGATTAGCTAACTAATTCTGGGGTTACACTTAGGGGCACATTCATGAAAACATGAGTTTTGAATCCCGAATGGGACAAATTCGGATTGGATCCGAAAATTTCGTAAATATCATGAAAATGCTTACAAAAAAATCGTATTAGTCATGATAATATCGTATTAGCGATCCGAAAGTCACAAATTGATTGTAAACAGCGGGAAAACCTTTCTGATTTTTTTGCTCAAGCGCACAAAAAAGTCACGTGGGCATCAAAGTCGCACAAGACACAAAAAATTCGGCGAAAATATGCTCTGAGCGTTCGAATGAATGCTCCGAGCGTTAGTGTCTTAGTAAGTCTGTCCCTTAGTGTTAGAAATATAGATTTCAGGATACTTTTTCCTAATTTTTTTTCCCCTAGTAACCTCATATATATTTATTGCATTTATTTAAGATTCTTTGTTTAAAAGGGTTTTTGGAAGCAATGGCATAATTTTGTCGCACTGGGTCCCCCTGCAGATACATCTACTAAGGGGGCCCAGCGTGAACAGCCCTTCCTCTCCCGCTCCCACTCCCTGCCTACTCACATCGCACCTATCAAGCCGCAACGCACCATGCCAGTTTATAAAAAAAAAAAAAAAAAGCTGGAGAGGGTGGGGGAAGAGGGACTGTAATACAGCAGACCACATGGTTCGGGCTCCCCTGTTGCCTGGGCCCCCACCTGAGACTGTGGGGTCTGCTGTATAGGTAGTTTCGCCACTGGTTGGGAGTATCCAGGGCCACCAAGGCTGTCACTTCAGGGGCCAACAAGGGCAAATTGTGCTCACCACTAAATCTTTAACCATTAGGTGGGGGTGAACTGAGGCTATGACCACTCACAGCCAGTGTACACCTAACCTCCCCTGCATGGTAGGTTCCTCCTAAGAGGAGGAGGAGAGCCTGGCTTGGAGCGGGTGGGGTGGGCCCGTGTCAGCAGGACCCACCGTTTTCTTTTTCCAGTGTCCCACTGCCCCAATCTGACTCAGGGTTTTTCTATTGTAGGTCTGTTGCCATACATCACTGTTTTTGGATCCTTCTTGTTGTCAGTACATTTGACTATTAGATGTTTACTATTCTATTTTTTTTCTATAGTGTCGCCTGAAGCAGAGAAAAATAGTTTGTAAGTATACCCTATTTTCTAAGTAACCTAAAAAGAAAGAAAAAAATCACAAGACCAAGATTTTAACAACGTCATATTATATGTAACAAAGCATGGCTTAGTGAGCTATATTTAAGTTGTATTATATACTGAATAATATACCCCCTATTATAAAATATAAGGATATTATGATTATAACTGATAATTATAGATTATACTTGACTGCATAACTAACCACCATTTATAAGGATATAATTTACAGGATGTTATACATAGCTCTTTTGCATTATGCAAGAATTTTTGCTTGTTACCAAGATGCAAACCATCAGGGCAAACAAGCATAGGATCTTTACCTACTGTATACTAACTACACATTAAAAACTGTTAAAAATAAAGTCCTAAATTCTCACTCGTGTGAATTTTTTATGGTATAGGTGGCAGTATAATATTAATTAAACTGAAAATATATTTTAACAAATACTTTTTTTTATCAGATTGCAAAAAGAGGACAGTTATGAAGATGCTTTTGGACTATTATCTCCATTGAGTTATAGTACAGAGCCCGGTAAGAGCATGTTACTTACTAACAGTGATTTCTGCCCTACTACTTTCAAAATTGTGTAAAAAAAAAAAAAAAAGTAATTGTGTGTGGTGTGGGCGGGGAGCAGCAATAGATTTTTTTTGCAGGGGGGCCTGGGGCAATCAAGTTGCTACTGCTACTACAATAGTATGTGATGCACCAAATGCAAACTATTGTGTGTGCCCATTTCTGTGAATCATATGCATCTCCAGAACAGGGATTACTTCTCTTCTGGTACACACATTACTTAGCTGGGCACAAGTCTGAAGCACCTGCTGGCACAACCCATTGTGGGAACTGTGAAATTACCTCTATGCCCATGGTGGGCAATAGCTCTAATTTATTCCAAGCATCAACAGGGGCACCTGAGCAGAAAAGGCAAGACACAATGGCGCTTAGCAAAGCTACATGGAACATCAATACATACACAGATTTTCTATTTTTCCATTTAGGCTTTTAGGGTTTAGGAGAATTCTTAGCTGGTGATGTCTGTGAGCCATTTTCCTCCATAGAGAAATACTTCAATTACAAAAGCAGATAGTAACTTTAGGGCACTGTAAAAAGGGAACTGGTATTGGTGTTTTGTTGTTTGGTGCAGAAGGCAGGCGCTTATTTGACTCAATTTTGCATGCTCTGTCTTCTAATTGAGTGAATCCACAACACTATTTTGCCACCCACTAAGCATGAAAATATGAGATTCCATTTAAGTATTAACCTGCTTGCATAGCAAATTTCTCTATTCTTAGATCATAACCCTTTCTTTCCCACCATGCTATGACACCAAAAATAAAGTTATACTAACGACTATCCTTTAATGCCGTAACTAGAACAAACATAATTTGGCGACAAAAAAAGTTTATTGGTTCTTTTCTGTGGTGAGGTCAATCTGTGCTTTTTAGCACTGCCTTTTGTTACTGTTTACATACTGATTTACTTTTTTCCAGATTCTGGCTTTTGTTCACCCAATGAAGTAAGTGAATAAGTAATAAGTTTGGGCGAAAGAGCTGTATGTCTAGGCTTTAGAAGTGTGTATTACACTAACTATGGTGATTTGCTAAACTTTCATATATATGTACATGAAAAGGGTATACAAATAGTCATAGTGTTAAAATGTGAGAATAATTTTAGTTTAATTCTAGTTCAAACAGAAATTTTTAGACCGTTATTATTCAACTATAAACATACATATACAAATTATATACCTTGCCTTATAGCCTTTCCTAAAGTTCTTTTCATGATGTGATGTTCATACCAAACACATTATCATTTAGATTTGCTCCATTTACCATGTAACCTTTTAGACACAGAGAGGCTTGTTACATTGTCTTTCAGGAATCTTACTGGCTTGAGTCTGGTATAAATAGTTAAAATGTATCTATTATAAAAGCCTTACATCAGATATTTTATTCACATGAGTTCTTGAAACATTTAGTACATACATTTTGCACAAGTTTTTGAAACCATGTCTTTCTGAATATTCTCAGTGTGGATTTTCTATTAATTCATTTTTTAGGTAAGGTATTCCTGTTCTGAAATTATTAAAGCAACAAATATAACTAACTACCCTGAACCAAAACCTAAAGATTGGAAAATTGACAAAAAGCAACTTGATTTTAGAAAAAAATACAAGGTAATCTGTCTACTTACTGTTTTTTTTATTTTAAAATTTATAATGTGTCCTATAAAAGGTATACTACAAGCATTATACAGCCAGTGGAGCACAGGAATATTATTTGGACTGATACCAGATAACTTTAAAATTCAGGGACATGTTTAGAAAATCCATCTGGAAGGGTTGTACTGTATATATCTGCAAACAGCCCAACAACATGCTCTAAGGGAGAAGGAAAGTTATTTTGGCATTTTACTGCCAATAGATTTGCCACATTAGTGCAGGCTAGAACACTATATTTATTCTGCAGAAAGCTTTACCATACCTGAGTAAACCTAGAAGCTCCCTCCATTTGTTTATGATAGCAGCTGTCATTTTAACTCAGAATTTATCTCAGTAGCTTCCTTGCTGCATCTCTAGCTGCTGGTAGCTCTGATCACACATTCTGAAGGGGGAGTGAATTCTTATGGGAGGGGGGTGGAGGAGAGATGAGAGAGTTGCACAGACTCTGGCCCAGGAATGAAGGGTTTTTCTGAGAGGGAAAGTCTGATACCAAAGTACATGCTTACACAAAAGAAGACAAGAAAACCTGTGTTTCTTTTGATAGAGAACTATCTTACTGCTTATGGCTGTATTTACATAGACATTTCTGATAAAGCTTATTTAGTTTTTACCTTTCCTTCTCCTTTAAGGAAAAGTTACCTATGTTCAAGTGATTTGGTCACTCTACTCTTTTAGTTAGGGAAGCCTATGAAATGTTATAGAAGGAAGCTAAAGGTTAAGCAGTTAAGAGATTTGGTGAGAAACTTTTCAAAGGTGGAGAAGTGACAGATAGTGAAATAAAAAACCTGTTGTGAGTTTTACTGCAGTATTTAAATGTGTCATTATGTGTATTTTTTTTCCACTTTGGACACTGTAGATTTCTGGGTCAGAAAACACTTTGTGCACTACAACTGTTAAAGAGGACTTCAAAGATGGCAAAGACATGCTTTCTGTAAAGACGGGAGATACTATTGAAATAATAAGAATCACGGGTTGTCCTGTGGGGAAGTGGCTAGCAAACAATGATCAAGGAGATTGTAAGTGGTATAAAATGGAGCTTTCCTAATTTACCTATGTTAGTACTAAGCCCCATTTTGCTGAACGTCCAGTTTGTACTTGTTTTAAACAGTTGGAGTCAGATTTTTATAGATTGAAGGCTTCCCAAGACTTTGATCAATTCCGACATTTTTCAAAATTATTTGAAATGTAACATTTATCAAAGCAGGTCCCTGCGTTGCTTTCTTAGAAAATGTTTGACTGCTTTGAACAACTTAACACTGTGCAGGTCGACCTGCAATTTCCACCCCCCCCCTCCCCCATGGGACCTGCGGGTTTACCCTTAGGTCAGATAGGTTAGGGTTGAAATTTGGGTGATCAATGCAGATTTGGGTTGGGTGCAAGTCACACTGTGGAAATACGCTCTTCCCCTGCTCCTGAAGTTTCCCTGTCTCGGGACATATAGCACATGCTGAAGTAGCTTACAGAGCAGAAAGATGCAAGTACGGGTTGGGTGCGGGTCCTACAATGGCAGCAAAAGGATAGGGTCGGGTGCAGGTTAAGGTTTTGCCTGTTAGGGTTAGGTGAGTGTTGCATTTTTCCTAACACACACATCACTACTAAACATTTTCTGTCTATAGAGTGGTAGTGCTGTGCACTGTCAGCTGTTTGAATCCTCATTTCCAAATGTAAATTACATGCAGTGAGAAAGGATTCGGACAATTATTTTCTGTGCTGAAACAAATAGTACAAGTGTGGAAAATAAACTGTTAAAGCCAGAATCATTGATTTATGAGAAATACGCTTCAGTAGAGCTTGAAAAAAGTTAAGCGTTTGATGAATGAGCCCCATAGTGTTTGTTTTTTATATAAACCCATGCAATTAAAAAAATGTTTGATATTCTGTCCATCTGTATCATGAGGGAAGTGCAGATCATTTTATTGCATTCTGGACCTGCCCTTGGGGTACAGGGTGCAAAAGTTAAAAAAACACTGTGATTGGGGTAATTTTTTGCACATTGGATCATGTGCTGTACTTTGTAAATGAGTCTTGTTGTGTATTTGATACCCGAGAAAAAGATGGCTGTACTGAAATGTTACACATATTACCATACATTTAACTTTTATGAAACTTAAACAGAGCACTGGTGCATATTCATTGTTCTACCCGAGGCCACAGTGTGGGGTGTGGAGTCACTGCGTTTTCTCATCTGTACAAAGGCACATAACAGGAAGTTTATGTAGAAATGTTAAAAATAAAAAAAACAAACAGTATTTTCATGTTTAATCTTATTTCATAGTATAACATATGTTATTTATCACTACTAACAGGGGTTATCAGAGGCTTTTCTAATGCTGCCTCCCTTGTAACCCCCCCCCCCCCCTCTAGTGCAGAGAGTATAATTGGAAAAAAATAGTTTCAGCTTGTACCAAGAGCAGCTTTTTGCCGTTGTTGGTAAGCCACTGGGTACTACCTCCTAAAGGCAAGACTCTCAACTTGTCTCATGGCAGCAGTGCCCCTGACTACTATATATATTGGACCATGGGGACTCCTACTTTGACATTAATTCTGTCAAGGTCATTGGCTATTCTAATTAATATTTGTTTGTTCTAATCCACAACATCCTGCAAACTAAATTTGTTGACTTGTTTTTAGATGGATTTATTCCTGTTTCTTCTGTCAGTGTGAGCCAAGAGCATTTGATCTATTTGAATCAGCCTTTATCACAAGAGAGTCAATACCTAAAGGTCTATGTTGATGCCGAAGATTTTTCAAGAGAAAAGTGAGTATTGCTATTGCCCTGGCATGCAGGGTTTATTCACTATGTATTTCAGCAACTATGCACAAACATTATTATTATTAATAAAAGTTAATGGAAAATAGAGACAGGCAGTTTTCATTACAGCTAATGCAGAATCCTCAGTCACAGTTGTGTGCTGCTCTGTGGAAAAACACTGGGAATGACCATACACCCAAGCCCTGGATTTGTGGTGAGGCCCCAAAGGTCGGGGAATGGGGGCGGCCTCTGGGCAGCAAAATTGTAAATCTGGAGTTGCACTCGGTGTGCCCAAGGGCCTTGGGACAACATATACAGGTTACTTTGTGATAACATGATTTATTTATGTTTTTAAATAGTGGGACATCCTTGGATGCATCTTTCACTTCAGATGGGTGTAAGTATTTATTCCACCAATAGTCCTATCTGTATTTCTATACACTATATAAAAGATGATGCACAAGACCTGACACAACATTCCCACAGAGAGTTTCCATCCTTTCTAACACTAAACTTTTACTAAACCAGTTTCCAAATCCTCTTCCCAATTCAGCCTGGCATTATCTCCCTTCTCAAAATGAATCCTTAGTATCTAAATCTGAGAGGGGGCAACAGAGAAAGCTTCTAACAGAAAACTGAGCTTATCCTCCAGGCGCCACAATTTTCTGATTTTCACTATTGACCAAAGACTCTGAGGCCTCTAAATAGCTTCTGATGCAAACGGATACTTTCTTCACCTCTTCATAGTTACATATATAGTTACATAGGGTTGAAAAAAGACCCAACTCCATCAAGTTCAACCCTTCCAAGTAACCCAGCACACACAACCTATACTTACCAATCTATACTATCACATACATAAACTATATATACAAAAATTAATACTAAGGGGACGATTCATTTAAACATGAGTTCGAATCCCGAATGGGAAAAATTCGGATTGGATACAATAATTTCTGAAGATCTCAAATATCATGAAAATGGTTACGAAAAAATCTTATTAGTCACAATAATATCGTATTGGCGATCTGAAAGTCACAAAATGTTCGTACCGAACGATTGTAAACAGCGGCAGAACCTTTCCGAATTTTTTGCACAAGCGTACGAAAAAGTCGCACAAGCGCAAAAAACGGCAAAAATACGCTCGGAGCGTTCGAATGACTGTAGATATTAGTATCACAGTAGCCTTGGATATTATGCTTGTTCAAGAACTCATCCAGGCCCCTCTTAAAGACAACATCACTAGGAGGGGCATTCCACAACCTCACTGCCCTCACTGTGAAAAACCACCTACGCTGCTTCAAATGGAAGCTCCGTTCCTCTAATCTAAAGGAGTGGCCTCTGGTGCGTTGATTGTTGATTGTCTTCAGGCTTTGAGATCAATGGTGGTCAATGTCACATCATATGCATAGGCTACCAACCTCAGGTGTTGACCACTGGGTGTACAGATACCATTCAATTACCTTCCTGCAGTCGCCTAGAAAGGGGATCTAATGCAAATGCATACAGCAAAGGACTCGAAGGTCACCCCTGTCTCACCCAACCTGGAAGTCTTTATCCTGCCAATCGTTGATCCAGACACAGAAAGAATTTCCCCTACCTATGAGATTTACATAATTCCAGGGCCTCTCCAAAGACAGCATCAAAAATGTTCCGCCCTTAACTGTACAGTCCTTGAAAATAAACTTAACTGAAAAAAAAAGAACCTTTGCAAAAATCTTTCTATTCGTATTGAGCAGGACAATCGGTCTCCAGTTCTCAATACGCTCCTTATCCTTACCCTTTGACAGCAAAATCAAAAAGGAAAACTGCATAGATAGCGGGAGCTCTCCTTCCTCTAAACAGCAGTAAAAAACCATACCAGTTAAAAACCATAACAAGTGCCAGGCCAACAAATCTTTAAAGGCCTTACAGAACTCTTATGTTAAGCCATTCAGGTCTGTAGCTCTTATTCCCTGCCTTGTCTTTTGTTCTTTATCTTGGAAGTCAATGAGACCCCTAAGCAGTTTCCTTATCATCCCGGAATTTCTCTCAAGAATCAGAGACCTCTGTTGGCTTTATTGATGCTGGGAGTACCAGCCTTAAAGGAACAGTAACACCAAAAAATGAAAGTGTATAAAAGTAATTACAATATAATGTACTGTTGCCCTGCAAGTTAGCTGCTGTGTAGCCATGGGGGCAGCCATTCAAGGGAGAAAAGGCACAGGTTACTTAGCAGATAACAGAGAAATCCCCATTATATGGGGCTTATCTACTAGTTATCTGTTATGTAACCTGTGCCTTTTCTCCTTTTTTCCAGCTTGAATGGCTGCCCCCATGGCTACACAGCAGCTTATTTATATAGTAGCTTTTCTGTAGCAAAAACACCAGTTTGCAGAGCAACAGCGCATTATATTTTAATTACTTTAAAACACTTTAATTTTTTGATGTTACTGTTCCTTTAACATATATCAGGCCAATTCTGCTGCTGCAAAAGCCACAGAAATATATGTGCCTCCCTTTCCTTCCCCCTTCAGTAGCCTAATCCACAAGCCCTGCAGTCTGGATCAGCTCACTCAGAAAGAGCACCTCCTATTTATTATATTTTCCAGACCTATTCCCTGATTTTGTTGCCTGGTTAAAGTCCCTGGCTAGGATGATTGGCATTGAGGTGGGCAAATACAGCCTCATTTCCCTTAGTTCTTTCCTACCCCCCAATGATTGAGGCCCATACATATTACTTCATCCTAAAACCTCACCATCTATCTTAATAACCAGTAATAAACACTTGGCCATTTTAACCTCCATCAACCTCCTGACCTAAATTTGCCTGTCACCCCCAAACAGAATCCCCACACCTCCTACCTGTTTAAATGACACCAACCTTGCCTTGGGAGACCTGATGCTTCTTACATTAAGGGTACAGAAAAAGCTTGGAGTTTCTCATAAAGGCACCCATACTAAGTATGCTGGGTCACCAGGGTCACAAGGGTCTCTAGCATGCAATCCAGATCAAAGGCCGATCACATAAACTCTAGGCCAACTGGATAAATGAGCACCTAAAGACATTATGTTGTTCCCCTTAGTACCCTCGCACCCAGGGCTTATGAAAAAAAATCCCTGTTGAGTTAAAAGCAGAGATAAATTAAAAAATATTGCACATTGTGTGGAGCTCCTTCCTTATATTATGTAAAGATAAGGAGTTTATTATATAAAAAGGACTAACTGGAAGAGAAAAATATCCACAGTTTCTTTAAAAGATATGCCAAAAAGCCTCTTATATTATTTGTAAAAATTATATACAGTATTAGTGCATTGATAAATATTAACCAAAGCGTAAAGCCTGCTGCTGCTTTGTTGTAGTAACAACATTTGGTGGAGAGTGATTCTTTCCCAATATCTTTATGGAAGCGTAGAGGGCTCATTTACTTATAGGCACAAGCATCCATGTTTGTTGCACTTTGTCTCACTGTCAGCAGCTGTCGGAGCAGGTCCTTGTGCTACAGAATTGATCTTCTAGGTTACATATATTTGGGAACTGACAGATTCACACAAGGTTTATAAGAGAACCTGCTCTCAGTGCATTTATTTGTGTGTAGTTATTGCAGTTTTATGAATTTTATTTTTTTCAAGATGCTGATATGTCACTGAAGACCTGTGATGTCAGCAGCATTAAATCAAATAGGTCAGTAACATTTAAGGTTTTGTCGTTGTTGTTATTTCAGTAAAGCATTAAGCACACCTATTAGAATTACATGTGATTTTTTCCTATTTTTCTCAAATGACCTACTTAGATGTTGCTTGCACAAATGCCTCAAGGAGGACATCGTCCACAATAAAGTGCTTGTGTGATTCAGATGTGTTGGGTATTTTAGTTTATCAGTGTGTGTTTAATAATGTTATGTTATGCACAATTAGAAAAAAACACTGTATAAAATCATTGTGGAAGCAATTAACAGGAGTATAGGTAGTGATTTCAATTTGCAAAAAAATTCACCAAGTAGCTAAAAATTTGCGAAATGCAGCTACCATCCAACCTTTTATATGTGCAACTCTTTTTGATGTGACTGCGACTTTTTCTTACGCCAAATACATTAAAGCCGATGGGTGGTTTTCTCTGAGTTTTTTGTTGTGGCAAATTTTTACAGCACTTTCACTAACATTCGCCAATGGCAAAATGTGAAATTTTGACACAAATCCATGCCTGGCAAAAAAATTGTTCATCACTACTGGTGTATCCCTATTTCTTGTACTTTAACACATTTTTCATGTATCTCTGAAATGTAACGGCTCATAAGAATGATATAATCTTAAAGCCTTCTTGGTTATTTCAGATATGTCAGTTAACTAGTCAGACAAGATTTTTTTGGCCATTTTAAACTGTAGGTGTTTATGCAAGCTATACATAGCACAAGCATAGGTATCTTTTAGCAACTTTTATCTTGCAAGCTCCTTCATTTGTTTTAGAAATCTGTCCTGTCCCTGGTGTTGTAGAATTCTATTCTAAGCTATTATTTAACTCACCCTTCAGAAGCGTGGCATGGCTGGTAAGGTTGATTTTATTGCTGCTTGTTGATTGTGACTATTTGACAGCTCATTCTTTAGTGCTCAGCCTGCTTGCAGTGCAGACTCCTGAGCATGACCACTTTATAGACTGTTGCTGCTTTCACACCTAGGGGCTGATTTACTTACCCACGAACGGGTCGAAATGAGTCCGATAATGATCGGTATTTTGCGATTTTTTCGTATTTTTTGCGATTTTTTTCGGATTCTTTACGAATTTTTCGTTACCAATACGATATTTGCGTAAAAACGCGAGTTTTTCGTAGCCATTACGAAAGTTGCGTAAAATCTGGCGATTTTTCGTAGCGTTAAAACTTACGCGAAACTTTGCACCTTTTAAGTTTTAACGCTACGAAAAATGCGCAACTTTTCGCGTAAGTTTTAACGCTACGAAAATAGCGCAACTTTTTACGCAACTTTCGTAATGGATACGAAAAACTCGCGTTTTTACGCAAAAATCGTATTGGTAACGAAAAATTCGTAAAGAATCCGAAAAAATCGCAAAACATACGAAAAAGTCGCAAAATGTTCGTTTTCAAGTCGGAACTTTTCCAATTCGGGTCGGATTCGTGGGTTAGTAAATCAGCCCCCTAGTCTTGCCACTTGTGTTGTTTAGCAGCAGTTGGAGTATGGTGTACAATGCAGCTATAAGCCGGGAGCTCTAGATGTAGTCCCAGTAGACAGGCATTATCCCCAGCTATCAATGCATGCTGAGATTTCCCTATAATATTGATCTTGTCAACCCCTAATCTCCCACTCCTGGAACAGTGCCACCTTGCCCTCTTGTATGCATCTCTTGTACCTGTTTGGGCTACAGGAAATAGATGCCCTGGACATATAATACCTCCTGTAAAATGGAGATCTGTTGTGCATGTTAACCTCCAGGCTGGAAGTAGTAGTATGAGAACTGCAAATATTAAGCTCTACCTAACCAAATGGCCTAAAGTAGAAAGGTCTTCCTACATTTTGGGTTTGGATTAATTGGAATCTAAGAAACATTCCCAGGAGAGATTCTTAACTGTTGGGGGAGCACCAGTGTATATGCTGGGGTAGTCTGTTTGGCCTGGAGGTGTTGGAACTAGGTTAGGTAGAATGTCTGTGGCCCATATTCTGAGGGCTTTTGAGGGCAAAGGGGATATTGCAGCCTGTCCTCCTCCTCTTATTTTGTCAGAAAGTTATGTTTTATATGGGATTTTCCCTGCTGCACTAAAGGAAGCGTGAGCTTGAGTTTTTTACTGCTGCATTTCCAGGGGCAGAGATGGACTGCTGGGTAAAGGATGTAGGGGGACTGGCTGCAGAACAGGGAAAGCCGGGGGCAGAGTAGCAAACATCTCTATGCTCTTGCCTGGAAGCAATGGTTGCACCTTTGAATGACTTTGTGGGGCACACCAGGTCTATGCAATGGTGAGGGGCAGAGAATATAGAAGACTATGCCTATATCTTCTAGGGATCTCTGTTTACCTTGGGTCATTGTTTTTGAATTTCAGCCAAAATGATTGTAAGCCGCAAATGTATTGAATCATTTTTAAAAAGTATAGTATTTATTTCAAAACACGTTTTTTTTTTCTCACCATTGAATCTTCGATTTTCTTTGCTATTCATTCTTCATTACATACTAAGAATTTTTTAATGCTAATTTGAACTAAAGATTGTATGGGCAATCGTTTGATAATTGTAGTAGAATTTATGCCTAGGGAATATATTTTGCAACATTTCTTTAATGTTATTTTACAACTATTTATGTGAACAATTAATAATGGAGTCTTCAAGGCTGGCTGGATTGAAAAAAACCATATGTTTAATTGAGTAAAATAACGCATAAATAAATATACAAATAAACACTTGTTTATTCAGATATAGGACCTGTTGCCCAATACATCGGGTTTTCCAGACAAGGGGTCTTTCTGTAATTTGGACCACTATACTTTAAATCTACTAAAAAGCATTTAAACAATAAACACAATAGAATTGGTTTGCTACCAATATGGATCCATGCAGGTACAAGGTACTGTTTTATTACAAGGACATTTTTAAAAATGTTAATTATTTAATTAAAACAGACTCTATGAAAGATGACCTTCCCATTTCTGGAGAACACATTTCCTTATAAGGGATCCCATACCTGTACAACAAAAAATGCTAGCATTTGTTTTTAAATGCATTAATAGGATGGTGTATTTATAGGATAGTGTATTTACTTAACACATTCCTATTTGTATAGTACAGTACATTTAGCCATGCAAATAATGAAGTAATTAATTTTGCATTTATTTTTTTAAAAAAGCTCTAGCGGTAAACGTAACATCTTGCAGCAATTTTTTACGAAGGCTAAAGAGAGACCAAAAGAAAAAAATAGCACAGGGTGAGTAGTGAATTACTGATATTGGAAGTGGAAAAAATGCCTAGGCAGGAGACAAGTTTGATATCATCAGTATTTTGTAGCCAATGCTTTGGTTTATCTTTTTGTGCACTTTGTTAGCTTTATAAGAAAATTAATATGAGCAGAATGAATTATATTGTCCATATTTTCTTCAAATTTGTGAATATTGTGTGTTCTGATCCATCGCTAGATGTTGCTGAGTATTCTTGAGTCTAAGGCCAATGAGCCCAGTTTGTTAAGTAGTATAAATCCAAAATGAGGTATGCCACGCTTCCCACAAAATCACACTTCACTGGTTGTGCAGCTTTTCATGACTGTCAATACACTGTCATAACAAGCGGAGGAACAAGGGAACCTTATGTAGTATCCCATAATTTAGTGAACAATGCTCTTGTGCTGATAATATATGGGTTAAATTGTCCGACAGTCAGCATGGCTACTATTCTAAGCAATCAGAAAAAAAGGGTAATTGCTGCTTTGGTATATTGCACTGATGCAGTTTAGTATGTTATGCTATGTTCGTAAATATGGCTTGTAAATATGGTTTGCACAAAATTATATTAACTACACCTATCCAAAGCCCTATTGTCTAAATGCTACTATACATTAACAAGAAATGACAATCCTGTTATCTAGTAGGTAAATAAAGTCATTCCAAGGACAATGAATAGTTTGAGTTCCATTTTAATTGTAATGTGTTTTTTAGATTGTAAATGAGAAATACTGCACAATTATTCTAGCATTGGTATTTGCCTGTACCAAGTACTATTTAGCTTGAAGACATGAGGGTATAGTGGCCCTTTTAATAAACTAGTTCTCTTGGAAGTTTAAAATTCAGATGATGATAAAGAGGGGTGTAAAATATTGCCCAAAGTGTGCAGATTTTGATATAAAGTCTTTTAAAAATATACCTATAATTTATCTAAATAAAAAGTATATATTAAAAATATATTGGCTTATATATCAGTATATATAAGATTTTATCAAATATATATTTTAATAGAGATTTAATAGAGATCTGCAATGTTTAGTGGTATAGATTTTTTTTTATGGGGCTTAATTTTGTTTTAACCAGGTCATTGTATCTGATTATCTCAAACTCTTAATCTGGATTGGTAGCAATGGTTTGGATGAAAGCTAATCAAATAATTAGAAAGGACTATATAAATTAACAGGGGTTATAATGTACCACCTATTTTGAAATATAAGGATACTAGTAGCCGATGAGCTCTACATCCATAGTACATCCAAGTACAAGGCCAGTTCATGGAACTCCTATCCTTAAATTTAAGAAACAGGGGGTGCATTATATTATCATTTTGAAACTTAAAGTACAGGTATCGAACCCCTTATCTGGAAACCCGTTATCCAGAAAGCTCTGAATTACGGAAAGCCCGTCTCCCATAGACTCCATTTTAATCAAATAATTCAGAATTTTTAAACTGATTCCCTTTTTCTCTGTAGTAATAAAACAGTACCTTGTACTTGATCCAAACTAAAGTATAAATAATCCTTATTGGATGCAAAACAATCCTATTGGGTTTAATTAATATTTTATTGATTTTTTAGTAGACTTAAGGTATGGAGATCCAAATTACGGAAAGACCCCTTATCCAGAATACCCTTGGTCCCGAGCATTCTGGATAATGGGTCCTATACCTGTACCAGAAAAAGTGTATGAGCAATCCTTATGGTAATCTCTAGAGCTTCTATGTGCATTACTTAATGTAAAATTTGCACACTGCTATCTTATAAATTGTTCTCTCTCTGTGATACAGCAAAAGTACATCTTCAGCAACAGATTCATGTAAGTACTATGTTTTACACAACTGAATCACGATACACTTTGGGGGTAGATATGGTATTGCGTGAGTCTTTCAGTTAAAGCAATCATAACGGAAACCAAGAGTTTCGGGGAAAACTTTGTTAGCGGAGGTATTCTTCCCAAAGCGGGCTTTCTTAAAAAAGAAAAAGTTTGGCAGCAGCTATTAGGTGCCGAACTATTTCTTATTTAAGAATGGCCACTCGGGGAAAGACACCCTAACAAGGTTTTGTTTTTCCCAAAACTCTGCGTGAGGAACCGAAAGGTTTGAGCAATTGTAAATCTGTCCCTTATTTTTGCTGCATTTTAAGATGGAATTATTGTTGTTTGATAACCAACATGGTTAAGATGTCCAGTTGTGGCTGAAATGTTAAAATATTACAAAATATTAAAATTACTAATTTAAAATAATTACATTTTGTTTTTGCATTCTGAGTGTCATAGATCCTGTCCTTTAGATTTTGTGGCCAGTCTAAAAACTGGTTACTATACACGTTAAGATTTGTTCATAAAGTTATACTGATTTAATCCATACTGCCAAACCATTTTTGCACGATTGTCTATTGGAGCTAGTTCGACACTGAATTGTATTCAGTCAGTCCAGACTAAACATTTTATCTACTGATAAGCATTTGATACACTGGTGACACATTTGCTTAATGTCCTTTTTCATTTTTAACAGATGACGAGTTTTCAAATGATGATTATTATTCTACAACAATTACTGAAGATGACAAAAAGTAAGTTTTATGTACCTTTGTGTGTAAAAGTATGTCTGTATCTGAAAATAAAAACCCAAGATATTCAATAGCAAACTGTAAGCATGATAAATTTTATGAACATAAAAGTTGCCTTAAAATTTACTTGTAGCTGAGAGACATTGTATCAGAATATGTGAACTAAATAGAGAAGGATCGAGAGTTTTAAATCTCATGCTCAATGTGTACTCACCCCTCCCCCAAGTAAGTTCCATACACAGTATGGTTGGAAGATCCTACCTTGCAGAAAGACTGTTTCATAGGGGCAGGTCTAGTGGGAGAGCTACTGGTTGTGTTTGATTTCTGGAGGTGACCAAAATGATTGTACAAACAAAAGTCTCTTTGATCCATGTTAATCAAAGTCTCACAGTAAATATTAAACACAAAGAGAACTACCTGAATATTTAACACCAAACCCTTTATAGTCATTTTATCAGGCCTGATTAAAAGGACTACTTTTTTTAAGTGTGGGTGAAACATCTAAAAAGTCCAAACCTATGCTGGAACTGAATTGTGATTTTAAAGGAGAAACAAAGGTAAAAACTAAGTAAGCTTTATCAGAAAGGTCTATGTAAATACAGCCATAAGCACTTACAGAAATGCTGCACTGACTTCTCTGTGAAAAGATTTCTTGCATCTGTAATTCATGTGCCAGAGACACGCAGCTCTCTGCTGTCTCCCCTCTCCTGCTCCCCCCTCCCTCAAGAATGCTAAGAGCTCACTCCCCTCCTTAGGAATGTGGATCTGAGCCAATCAGCAGAAAGCTGACTCATAGGGGTACATTTACTAATCTGAATCCTGAATGGGAAAATGGATTGGAAACGAAAATTTTGCGATTTTTTTTCGTCGCCGTCACGATTGTTTCGTATTTGTCGCAATTTTTTTGCGCTGTTGTATTTTGCGCGATTATTTTGTCGCCTTCACGATTTTTCGTATTGAGCTATAGTAAACGGCGGAAAAACCAATCCGAATGTTTGCGACGGCGAAGAAAAAGTCACGAAAAATATACGATAAAGTCTGCAACGGCGATGAAAAAGTCACGCAAAATACGAAAACAATCGCGACGACGATGAAAAAAAATCGCAAAAATACTGATCATTACGAAAAAAACGCATTCGGACGCTTTCAGACATTCGTGGATTAGTAAATGTGCCCCATAGTCTAACTAACTGAGCATGTTCACTTGGTCTGGGTGTCTGTGCAGGAGTGAGGCATTATGGGAACTTTCTTTACACAGCTCAGCATTTTTTTCTTCCTGTTTGGCTTCTGACCATCTGAATAGGTGAAAGATGGGGAGACTTAAAGGAACAGTAACACCAAAAAATGAAAGAGCTTTAAAGTAATAAAAATATAATGCACTGTTGCCCTGCACTGGTAAAACTGGTGTGTTTGCTACAGTAACACTACTATAATGTATATAATAAGCTGCTGTGTAGCCACGGGGGCAGCCATTCAAGCTGGAAAAAAAGGAGAAAAGGCACAGGTTACATAGCAGATAACAGATAAGCTCTGTAGAATACAATAGTGTTTTATCTGTTATCTGCTAAGTGCCTGTGCCTTTTCTCCTTTGAATGGCTGCCTCCATGGCTACATAGCAGCTTATTTATATAAATTATAGTAGACTTTCTGAAGTAAACACACAACTTTTACCAGTGCAGGGCAGCAGCACATTATATTTTAGTTACTATATAACTAAAAGTATCTGGACACCTTCCAGTTAAACATATCATTAGGAAACCAAGCATATTAATATAAGGTTTAATTTAGTCTTATTTTGCTACTATAACAGTCTCTGTTCTTCTGTGAAGATTTTTCATTAGATATTGGCAATATACTGTGTATCTTAAGACGGTGTCAGTCAGTGGCTAACACTGAAGAAAATAAAGTGCCGTTTTGCATGAAGGGCATTAACTTGAGGCATACAACATAATATTGCCTCCTTATAGATCCCATATTGAGCATGTAGTGCAGTTTTGGGCTCCAGTCGATAAGCTAAAAAGAGTACAGAGGCATACAACTAAACTAGTAAAGGAACTGACAAGGAACTGACAAGAGATGTTTTCTCTGGAGAAAAGGAGATTGCAAGGGGACATGATTACTATTTTTAAGTACATTAGAAGGGATTATAGACAGATAGTGGCTGGTCATTTTTCACTCCCAGAGCCCTTAGACTTAAGGGAACTAAACATTTTAACATTAACTTTTTAAAGCAGGGAAAATGGTTCTATGTGGTGAGGGCGTTATTGCATTTAAGAGTAGCTTGAATGATTTCTTAGACAAGGCTATAGTGATCTCAAGCTCTACAATTAGATTAGGTATGTGTATATATTTTTCTGGTTTGTCCCTGAGGAAGAGCACAGTTGGTGCTCGAAACGTTGGATCTTTTTCTCTATCTTAACTCCCTGTTTGTGCGGAACTCTGTTCTCTTTTTTGTATATATTTTTATATATCTGAGTGTATTGATAGGACTGTATAGGTATTTTGGCACAAAGAGTATGCAGTTCAGTGCAAAAATCAGCTTTGTTTGCCTGCACCTGGGCCAATGCAATGGCAAAATTCCACCTAACACTTTGGGGTTAGTTTATCAAAAATCTTGGTCAGAGATGATTTGCCAGCACTAGTTTTTGCAGAATAAAGCAAAAAAACTGCAGGCTTCTCATTCTGATCAGCTGAAGAAACTCTAAAGGGCTGATAAAAAAAAAAAAATTGTGAAAATTCAAAAAACCAAATTAGACCTGTAATCTTCTGAAATTATTTCAACCAATGTTTAAAATGTCAGTATTGTATTAGCTTAATGCTATATGGTATTTAATGCCAATATTTACATTTGATAATTAAGATTATAAATACTAATGTCAATATGTTTTCTCAGAAATGCAAAGCAACAGAAGAAAACAAAACCTTCCAAACTTGAGAGAGAATTCCGTGACAAGTTTAAGGTATAGTGATCTTGGAACCACATAACCCATAAAGAACCAGTATAGGTTGTAAATCCTTAAAGGGACAGTAACACCAAAAAATGAAAGTGTATAAAAGTAATTACTATATAATGTAATGCTGCCCTGCACTGGTACAACTGGTGTGTTTTCCTTAGAAAGACTACTATAGCTTATATAAATAAAGCTTCTGTGTAGCCACGGGGGCAGCCATTTACAGGAGAAAAGGCACAGGTTACTTAGCAGATAACAGATAAACCCCCATTATATTCTACAAAGCTTATCTGTTATCTGCTATGTGCCTGCGCCTTTTCTCCTTTTTCCCAGCTTCAATGGCTGCCCCCGTGTTGTCATAGCAGCTCATTTATATAAACTATAGTAGTATTTCTGTTGCAAACTTACCAGTTTTACCAGCGCAGGGCAACTGTACATTATATTTTAATTACTTTAAAACACTTTAATTTTTTGGTATGACTGTTCCTTTAAGGTAGTCATAGATATTGCGATCTGCCCATTTGGCAAGGTCACCAAACCAGCAGATCTTCTCCTGATATGCCCACCTAAGGTGGGAGATATCGGGCTAATTAGATCATTTCACCCTAGGGCCAAATGATCAAATTAAAACTGCAGGCATAGGTGCAGTCGGACCAAGGACTGCATCAATGAGCCGATGCAGTCCCTGATGCTAAGGAAAATCAAACTTGCTCATCTTGATCTGGCCAATTTTAGACTAGATGTTAGTGGGGTATGCTCATCAGGGATGCCCATACACAGCAGATAAGCTGCCAAATCAGTCTAAAAGACTCGAATTGGCAGCTGAAATCTGCCCATGTATGGCCACCTTAAGGCTATGTACAATGCTCCTTTCACTCTCCATCACATTTATCATTCACTAGCAGGAGATGAAAGAACATGCTTCACAAGTTTTCAGTTTTTCATACACATGGAAGTGTGAAGGTAACAGAAGAGAAACAATTTATTCTTCTCCTTCATCACCCCTTAATTGCTGTATGTATGACCTCATTAAAAAAACCAATGCAGCAAGTATTTCCATTAAATATATGAGTGGACGAAAAGCCAAACATTGTAAAGGGACTTGTGTTGTATGGAGCTTCAGACAATTTTGAACTTAAAGATAACTGAAAAGTTATAATTTTACTTGGCCCATTTTAAGATAAATTAAATTTAAAAAAAAAGTTTGTCGTTTCGATGTCAGTTTTTAGGATTCAGGTTTGTGATGCACAAATGTAATTTATTTTTGATAAAGATTTACAACTCAACTAATGGACCACAGTTTCAGCCTAAATTTCTGTGGACTTTTTCTAGTACACCAAAGACATTGTTGTTATCAACACTGCCATTGTAAATGTGCAGGCTCCTCGTTTAGCAAAGAGTAAATTTGACTTGGCTATAAAGCCTGGAGAAGAACTTGACGTTGTAGACATTACAGATGGCAAGGAGGTTATCTGTCGAAATGCTACTGGAAAATGTAAGTTAAATCATTCGTGTTTCTCCATTGCTTTAGCTGATAACCTTTTGTTTGTGAAACCTATATGTTATGCCAACATTAAAGTGATGCAAGCCATACAGAAGCACGGTGTAGCAATGACAGACAATAAAATTGGGAGTACAAATGGATTACATTTGCTGCCAAGTGCTTCATATTTATACAGAGCAAACACTGAATGTAATTGCGATGCCATGATGATATTCTTTTCTACATAACACTTATAATACTTAATAATGGCCCATTAAAAAGTCATTGTAATATACACAACTGTGCTCTACTTTTTATATTAACACATGTTGTGTTGGCAAATTCATTATGACTATCATTTTAATTTTGTCTTGCAAAATGAAATATTTTTTTTTTTTTCTAGATGGACGTGTTGCGATTGAACATCTAAATTTCATGTAAGTTCTTGATTCAAAAATAGTAAAGCCAACGGTATAATAATATCTATAATACTTTACCCCATAATGGCTGAAAGGGTGGGTGTCATACTCAGTCAGGGCAATATAAGCCAACTCCAAAGGAATTTATTGGATTGGCATCTATGGAAATGTTTGCTAAAATTAAAAATTGTATAAGGCTTCTTAAATGTCTAGTCTAATCATTTATTATACACCGAAAGACTGAAATATTTTGGGCAAGAAACAAAAGTTCCTTACTGATTCCTGGTCTTTATGGATATTGTTGTACACCGTCAGAGGATGTGTCCTTTGTCCACTGGCAGATGAGAAGTGAAGAGGAGCAGTGACACTCTCTTCAATTCCTGCAGCTCAATCATTCAGAATAAATAAAACAATAAAATCTAGAAGCCACAAGGAAGTCTATGGGCTGAGTAGCACATTCCTCACACAGACATACATTTTTTTCCTTAAATTAATCCAGTACTATGTATGAGGCAAACTTACAGGATCTGATTCGTGTCCCTTTTTTACAGATCCAATTTATTTAGCCAAAATTCCACCAAAGGGCCAGCCAGGACAGAAGAAATGACTAGACATTAAGCCTGACTTTAAGAAGAACTGATGTGTTTCCTATGTCAACTTCTGTAAATTCATTTTTTTCTGAATAAATCTGAAACTTGATATTTCCTATAATCTTATGGTTAGCTACAGTCTACAGGTGTACGAAGGAAATGTACTAATATATTAGTTAAACCTGGTGTTTTCCCTCTGCCTAATTTTATTAGGCACTTACTCGTGCACCCAAGAAGAATTTAACTTTTTTTTTTTTAAATATTATTTCACAACACTCAATTATAAGATAGGGAGGGTTTTTTTGGTTGCAATTGATGTTCATTATTTATTTATTATAGTTTTTTTTAAGACGCATTAGTTGATAGAGCTTCTCCAGCAGAATCCTGCACTGATATCCATTTTTTAAAAGTGCAAAAAGATTTTAAATTTTCACATGGGGCTAGCCATATTCTTCATTTCCTAGGGTGCCACAGCTATGTGACTTGTGCTCTGATAAACTTCAGTCACTCTTTTCTGCTGTGCTGCAAGTTAGTTATATCACCCCTTTCCTTTCCCTCTCAGCAGTCAATGAATTTATTAAAAAAAAAAACTATATATATATATATATATATATATATATATATATATATATATATATATACATATATATATATATATATATATATACACTATACTGTGTATATATATATATATATATATATATATTCTGGATAATGGGTTCCATACCAGTAAAAAAAAAAAAAAAAGGAAATCATTTTAAAAAATTTCCGTAATTCAGAACTTTCTGGATAATAGGTTTCCGGATAAGGGGTCTGATACCTGTGTGTGTTGATATATATATATATATATATATATATATATATATATATATATACCCCCTGCCTCCATCACGGATTTTCATAGGAAATCCAGCAACAGAACTGGGGGCTGAAGGGATAAGGGGTGAAGGCGCTCTGTGAAAGTGACGCCACATGCATGCAGTGTGCAATGCCGGTGCATGTGACATCACACGTGCATCACGCGTACAGCTTAGATGCATATGACTTCATGCACACACACACGACATTTAGGTCCGGTGCCTAGAGCAGCAACAGACCTAAATACACCCCTCAGCAGAAAATTGGGAAGGTAGCAAGATAACAGCTCCCTGACACCTGTATTGCTAAAGTGCTATTGAATAGCACTCAATAGTTAAAAAAAAATCATCCAAGTCCGGCTTGGGACTCCTCCAGTTACATGGGCGTAGGAGAAACAATAGGTTAGTTGAAAGCAATTCTAATGTGTAGTGCTTATGGCTGTCTACACACCAATATTACAGCTAAAAAAATTTGTTGGTTCAAGAATAAAATTTGAAATAGTAAAGTGAATTATTTTCTATGTAAATAGTGTAATTTAAAAATACACCATAAAATCACTACAGAATCCCTTTAATTATTTCCCTTCCTCTTTTCAGCTTTCAAATGGGGGTCACAGACCTCAGCAGCCAAAAAACTATTGCTGTTTGAGGTACAATTATATAGTCATTGTTACGTATCCTTCTATTCAGTCCCTTTTGCTATACTTATTGCTTTCTCTTATTCAAAGACCCTAGCAATCAGATAGCTGCTAAAATACTTAAATGGAAAGTTACTGAATGCTAAATAATTGAAGACCCACAAACAATAAAAAAATGAAGACCAATGGCAAATTGTTTCAGAATATCAAAGTCTACATCATACTAAAAGTTAATTTAAAGGTGAACTACCATTTAAGGATACATTTCTTTAAAAAAAAAAAAAAAACATGCAAGAAAAGAACAAGTTCTACAAGTTCATCAAAACCTATGACCACGCAGGACACCAAACCATTTTGCCTGATAGAATCATGCAGACACATAGGCTAAGGACCACATCTACTTTATATTCCTCCAACCTGCCCAGTCTGACCCCCAAATAGATATTGAGTTTGCCTTATGTATGCCAGTAGACTGGAGACTTTTATTGTGTAACACAAAGGAGCATTTATGCAAGGTTTCAGCTACACAGTGCCCACATCCTTTTGTATCCATTTGCAGGGGCTACACCTTTCTATTAATGTTTTATGTGTGCAATGCGCTATGTGTTTTTATTTTTTACTTACTAAAGAGTTATGTCATACTAATAAAAAGCATACAGCGCTGCAGAATACATGTTAATAAGGATGCTATACAAAATAGGCATGAAACAGACATTCTCTTCACACTTGTACACTTTAATGGCAAAAGAATCAGATGTTTTCAGTAAATCATTATATTGTACTATAGGTACATTATTATTTATGAATCACCATTTTATATAAAATCTACAAAACAACTTGGAACCAGACTCAGATGCAAAACAGATACATTAGGTTTAGCATGAGAGACAAACCAAACTGAATAAAGACACAAACCTATCTGACGGAAGTTAACTGAATAATGAAATGAGCAAGGGCAATCTTGTAATCATGATGTCCTAAGGCAGCCGTCTGGCTGTGACATAGTTATGAGATTTACATACACTCACTTTTAAGGCATTTTGAATAACTGTTTTTGACCAAAGGAAGAGGCCATATGAGAAACCACACTATTTGTGCACATTTTTCACATTGTATATATATACATATATTGTATACTTTTGTTATATTGTGTCCTTTCTACCTATTTAAATATATATATATATATATATACTGTATATATAAATCGGGGGGTGCAGTTTGTAGTACTAAATCATAATGAACACTAATTAAATTAAACTTCATATATTGGCTGATCAAGTTGCAAACGTGTAGTGTTCTCCTTATGGCAGCAACATGCTGCTCGCTGTATGGTTCAAAATCTAGTGAAATAGCAAAAATCTGTCCTAGTGACTGGTCTGTGTGTTACATTGTGCTTTATGCAAATTTTCTAAAGCTCCAACCTATCACACACAATACTTTTTGCTGAATAAAAGCTTGTACTCCAAGCCTTAAACAGTGAGACACTGGTCATGGACCTGCTCTGAGGTCTACTGCAACAGGTAGCTACAGTGATATGAACTCCTTTTAAGAAATTACAGCTTTCCTTTAGATGGACAGCTTGATTCTTGCACAAAGCTTCATACTAGTAGGGTTACTGAGATAGCTAATCATTCACAGTAAAGAGTTCAGTCTACATTTGTTCTGGATTTGTGGATCTGAGCATATTCTGTAGGTGTGTACTGAGACCTAGTTGGATTAGTGTGTGATCATGAGCCTAGAGATAATTGAACATTTGCATGATCACAAGCCTAGAGATGGCTGAATCAGTATTTGATTGTGAGGTAGCAATAGGTATAGTCTGATCAAAATCAAGTCAAAATCAAATTAAGGCCACAGCCATGAATACATAACCTATTTGCCATTTCATTTGTGGATGTAATTACTGGTGAAAGAAAATACACCCCAAGGTTCTAGCATGCTCTACTCACTGTAACCAAGTTTACATATATTTCTTATTCAAAGTTTGCCCTTATTTGACTTATCTCTTGAAGCTTCATTTTCTGTAATTCTTTTCAAGTGCTAAAAATTGGAATCATAAAGCAAAGAGAATTTCATTTATCCTAAATAGCCACTAGATGCTGCTGTTGTCACACTATACTTTCCCCAAAAGAACAGAAGAGATGCATACTCTTCTTAAACTACTAGTATGATATAGGCAATGCTTTTATTATAGGGCTATCTAATTTTAGACCTAGGGGGCAATTTTATGGCCCTCTCCATTTAACGGGAATAAAATATCTAGCAACATCTTTGTTTGTCCCTCACTGCTAATCTTGTGGTTACCTCACAAAAGCAGGTAATCCCCCACCCCATTTTTGACAAAAGGAGGCCATTCCTAAAAAGGTTCTGTCCTCTGCAAACTAAAGTGATTTCATTTAATTTGGCAGCAGCCTTTTATGTTAATTTACACAGGAAGATCTGTTCACTGGATAATCTAAAATTTAATCTAAAGAAACCTTGTTCTAACTTAATTAATTCTATTTTTGATACTCACAGCATTCAGAGTATAAAATGGTAACAGAATCCAGACCCTACTGTGATTGCTGTCTAAACTAATGTCCTTTTGTGCACATTGAAGAGACATACAGTTCATTTATTGGTTATTGGTATTGCTATTAAACTGCAGGTCTGACTGTTGCTTCCATAAAAAGCACTGGAAACATACTTTAGGCTGATGACACACATTCTCTGCCCAGTGTAATTCAGTGGCCAAGCACTGAAGCCACCTTGTCTGCCTTTTATTCACCTGAAAGGGGAACGACTGCCAGTGAATTCACTTTTCAGCCAGGAAATTTTTAGTGGAGGTTTCTGGTTGTAATATGCCAGTAGGGAAAAAAAGCCCAAGTCTTGAATTGTTATATCAGATCCAAATCCAATGAATAGTAAACTTTTATTTGAACTTCCAAAGTAGGTCAAAATAAAGTGCCAGTTTGGGCAAAAACCAAATTGCCCATTAAGATACAGCGTAAGGCACATGCATACTTACGTTTTATATGCAAAGCCAGTCATTCTGACTGCTCACATATAAAATCAAGCAAGAACTCAGGGACACAGATCAGGCACATTCAAAGCCTTGCACTGAAATGCCTGAATATTCTACCTATGCAGCTGGGCAAGTTGCTGCTCACACCAAAGTTACAAAGTGTCTATGGATTTTATATGCTAATAATTGCAAAGTTAATTTTGAATGGAACTAGACAATCATTCCCAAAATTGGTTTCTTGCTGGTCAAAGTCATCATAGTCATAGTTGATAATCCTTTCTCAGTTAAACAACTTGTGGCAATAGTCAAGTGACAATACTAATATATTCTTTGCATGTGGTCTCATGTCATTGGAGGGGAAGGTGTTAATATATATTTTTTTAGTATTAACATTTAATACCACATGCAATTAAGCAAAGAAAACTTTAAGAAAAGTGTTCTGTTAAACAGGAACATCATGAGTGTTGGAGAGAGGGATGAATATAGTGACAAGACGGAGCATGATGCCAGTGAGCTCCTAGTAAGACTGATGACTGCACACACCAGTTAAAAAGATCATTACGATGAATATTCCACAATTTTCCATATATTTACCTTGAAGCGGGTTGTGGAAACCCTCCAAGAATAATGAATGTATAAAGTATAGCGAACATGCTATGATCCAGCCTGTAAATGCTGCAAAGACAAAATCCATATATTCAACTTGCTTAACTGTTACAGAATGCTTTCTAAATGGCACCACCAACTATAAATGCAAATGTTGGAATGCATTCACTCATGACAATGCATGCTCTGCAGTTTTCACACACTACCCCTTGCCCCACAGGCCTCTGTTATTAACCCTCTTTTAAAGGTTTTTAAGATCTCTTCCTTTAGCCATGGAACCCAACATTGTTACACAAGGTCCAAAGCATGATGGGACATTTACTGCAGAAAAAAAACAAACTAAACCTTACTGGATACACCTGCTCCAAGTATACTTTTTAGAATAAAACAGGTATAACGTCAGACTGATTCCTTACCATGTTGTTTACCTATCTATATATGTCAATACAAATTAGGGATGCACGGAATCCAGTTTTTAGGGTTCGGCCGAACCTCCGAATCCACCGCAAGGGATTCAGCCGAATACGGAACCGAATCCGAATTAGCATATACTAATTAGGACTTGGAAGGGCTAAATGAAGCTGCGCACTTCCACTTCCGTGTTACCATGACAAAAAGTCATGTGATTTTTAGGATTCGGATTTGGTTTGGCCAGGACCGTGGATTCGGTGCATCCTTAATAAAATCATCATTTTTTGTTCAGCAACAAACTGAGTTGACAGTACAGTGGAATTTCTCTCTTCTATCATAAAAGTTCATTTTCTCTTTGATGTGTTAAATAGCAATAGTGAGACATATAAAGTGCAGAATGCTCTATTTGAACAATAAATAATGGCATTTTGATTGGTGATCCTACATTCCTGCAAAAAAAATATAAAATATATACAGATAACATATCAGTGACAAAACAATGCACATAACATTTCATCTCTTGGCACAAGGAAGCTTTGTCTATAGAATTGTAACCTGGTGAACTCTTACCATCCCCTACAGCCATTTGTTGCTGTACTATTGGAGAGATGTAGGTTGGCCGTGCTGGGTCTGAGAGAAAAAACCCTCTTGTGCTCTAATTGCTACATAAATTCACATTACATTAAAGCTTAGACATGGAGGGTGTATATATATATAATTCCGTAAGGAAGAGCAGAAAAGCAAACAATGACCCTTGCTGATCAGTGAAACACTTTCAATTGTAAGCAACTACCCTACTTGCATTGTTGAACCAACCTCCACTTCCTGGCCAAGAACCTCCTGGAATTGCAGAGCAGCACCCATTGCACACCCTGCAACTGCAGTATCATTGCACATTCCCTATATTATTCTTTTTCAGAATAACCATATCAAAACAAGACAAAAGTGGCAATCGCTCGAAGCAGAACATAAAAAGTGATACAGTGAGTTATACATCAAAAGCAGCCTTTGTAACCTTTTACTGAATGGATGCTTAGTACATAAACATTACTTAATGAAATTAAGTTTACTTCAAATAGCTTCTTTCGTTTCTTAAACCTCTGTTATTTGCAGAATACAAATACTATTCAGTAAATTAAAAAAAGGCAATTTCATCTGTGTCAAATGAGAGTAATATTCTTATAAAAATAAAAGCTGCTTTTCATAACTCTACTACCATAATATCAAAATAAATATGTCATTTTCATTAATAAGTTAGCACACTAATAGTAACTAAAGAAGCTGTTTAGTATTATCAGTCTGCATCGTTCTATGTCACTTCCAATTCTGCAGTATAATTCAAATGATAAGGTACATTAAACAGCAGCTCTTTTAGGGTTTGTGGTGTCTAGGTGCTTAAAAGCTTGCACTGTACACAATGCCCAAGGCAAAAAAAATAGCATCAATTAAATATTCACAGTGCTCTCTAACAAAATGTGCAAATTCTCACTGCTTGTTAACGAGCCAGCGTTGTAATCAGACTGGCACACATTTCAAAGAAATCCATGGTATGGCTCCCCAAGCGAGGGTTAACTAAACTAAAACTGCCTGAGAAAGAGCCAAACAGAGGTCCACTTGGCGCTGAATAGTCTGATGTGCTCGAGTCAATACTCAGGCGTGGTCTGTGCAGGCCAGCTGCAGAGCAAGAACGTTGAGGGGTTGAAGAACCTGATTTTTGTTCCATGACTTCATCTGGAATACAAAGTTGCAACATGATTACAACGGTTTGCTCTGTATATTACATTGGAAGGTTTTAAAACCAGTTGTCAGGACCAACAAAGGGTGTAATTTTGTGAGATTAGCCCTACTTGTGGCCTAATGTAGTAAGTGGCGGGTTTTATATATATAACACACTGTGTTGTCCTTGGTTCTAACTGCTTCAGTGAGTGTGTTTTCTCACCTGTTCCAGTCCTGAATAATGGTTTGTTCCTGGCCACAAACCCTAACCTTGGCCTGTCCTTGACATTTTATCTGTCTCCCTTTTGTTGGAATCTTGCTTCTTGTTTTATTTTCCTCTGTCAGTCCCTGCCTTGTCAGTCAATGTGCCCTTCCTTGCTGTCACCCTCTGACTGTCCCTGTCTATCACCTTGTTTCCCTGTCTGAGGCTTCTTTTTGGCTGTCTCCCTCCTATGCTTCTGATCCTGCTCCAGCCTGTCTTTAGTTTATGCTCTTAGATTAAAATAATCACTTAAAATGTATGCTACCGGAATTGCTTAAAAAAGTTGTGGGTAAAAGGTTTATCAACATAAAAACTGAATAGCAAGTTTTCCTTTATTATACACAAATGGTGCACATGTGCCTGCATAATATAGTTTCAAGAGCAAAAATAAAAGCATTATGGTACCTATGCAGCACCCTTTCCTTGGCTGCTAAATCTGTTGCGCAACAACATATTTACTTTACTCATGTATAAAGATACAAGACTCCAGTAGTACTCTGGTTGCTCCTGAACTACAAATCCCAGGAACCACTGAAGGCTGAAAGTTGTCAGGGGCTGGTTGGAGTTACAGTTAAGTAACAGCAGGAGAGCTAAAGGCTGTCACAGTCCTAATAAGAATCACTAGGCCTTTATAAAAGGGATTTCTGTCTTACCGTCAATACTTTTGAAGTCCAAAAGGTAACTGCGATTATCAACCTGGTAGAGCTGCAGACTCATTTTCACATAAGTACCAGTCACTGGATTCTTTCTTCTCACACGGAGATGATAAGGGTTAACTACCTAAGGTACCAAGGATTTGGTTAGACTCGCAGCTTTGTTTAAAGGAAAACTATACCACCTAAATGAATACTTAACCAACAAATAATTTATATCATATTAAGTGGCCTAATAAAGACTCTTATCAAATTGGAATATATATCAGTAAATATTTCACTTTTACATCTGTTATCTCATTGCCATCTTTTCCCTCAGAGATCACCTGACGGTAAATACCGTATATACTCGAGTATGAGCCGAGTTTTTCAGCACCAAAAATGTGCTGAAAAACTAACCCTCGGCTTATACTCGAGTATATGGATTCGAAGATGGAACGAGCTTGTTGTGTGCACCCCCCCCCCCCGAGGATGGACGCTTGCACGCGGGGGGGGGGGGGGGGGATTGCGCACAACAAGCTCGTTCCATCTTCGAATCCATATACCACTTCTGCGACAGTGTTCTACAATCTGCTGCTCAGCTCCTGCCTCAGGACACAATGCACTAGGTATTAGGTATTTGACTTAACTCTTCCTACAGACAGTTAGACAGCATTCCTGTGTTAAGCTGAGCTTCCCTGATCTGGTTGTCTACCTGCCATATACTGTACATCCAGATGGTTGGGCAATATGCTCAAAATTAGTCTTGGTCCAATCAAATATAAGCACCTATGGCCAGCTTAACTGAAGCACTCTGGCTTTATACGTGGCTGGAACTTTGTCATTAGGCATTAGTTTACCTGCATTAGGTTACCTGTGTAGCACAATGGGCCATATTTACCATTTTTTCCTCCCTTGGCCCTTCACAGTGCAGATATGATGATCCATTGCTAGTCAGCCAGCCTTTCTGTGATAGTTTAACTCTTTAAAAAGAGAGGGATCAGGCTACCCCCAAAAGATCAGCCTCCACACCCAGGTTCAGGCTTATGTATCTTGTCTTTCCCAGTGCTGTAAATCTTCAAGGCAAGAGGGTCAAAGGGTCCTCCATCCACCCTAATCACCTTTCCCTAATCTGCAGCTGCCAGCATGATATATTTATGAAGAGTTCACAGGGGGGGATTATTAAAATTTAGCAGTAGCGGCTGCATTTCCCACCCTAGGCTTATACTCGAGTCAATAAGTTTTTCCAGTTTTCGGCTTATACTCGAGTATATATGGTAATGAAGCTCTAACTGTAACAGGCAGTAGTGTGGGAGTAAAAGACAGAACTTAATTACAAAAAAAGACAGAAAATTAATTGGCTGATGTTACCTAATGTGTGATGTATGCGTGCCCTTTGTTTGTGTGCACTGTGAATTGTATGATCCCAGGGGGCAGCCCATAGTACTTAAAATGGCAATTTTCTATTTAGAATTACCCAATAGCACATCCTACTAAAGTATATTTTTATGAAAAGGGATTCTTTATGTGATATATATTTTTATTGAGACCTACACTGTTTAAGGGTATTGTTTTCCTTTAACATAATATGCATTAATTAGCCAAAAAATAGTTATGTCTTGGCTTTACCAATTGCATTTCATAGTAAAAAAAAAAAAAAGTGGGGTTTTGTGTCAGAATTCTGCATTTTTCTTGCGTTTAGAGCATTTTAGCTCTTTTTTTCTAAATATGTTAAAGGAATACTGTCATGGGAAAACCTTTTTTTTTTTCAAAACGGATCAGTTAATAGACCTCCAGCAGAATCCTGCATTGAAATCCATTTTTTTAAAAACAAAGATTATTTTATATTTAATTTTTAAATTTCACATGGGGCTAGCCATATTCTTCATTTCCTAGGGTGCCACAGTCATGTGACTTGTGCTCTGATAAACTTCAGTCACACTTTACTGCTGAACTGCAAGTGACACCACCCCCCTCCCAGCAGCCGATCATCAGAACAATGGGAAGGTAGCAAGATAGCAGCTCCCAGTAGATATCAGAATAGCACTCAATAGTAAGAAATACAAGCCTAGTTACATGGGAGGAGAAACAGTAGGTTATCTCAGTGCTGTCCAACTGGCAGCCCGTGACCCCCCTCTGTGTGGCCCCCCACCTGTCTGGCTGCTTTGGTGGCTTACCTTTGTGAAAGCTTTAAAGGGTATCAGTACTAAGATTAAGTGGACCCCTGCATGGTTCTGACCTCAGATTCAGGCTGTAATCCCCCTGAACTGTTTAAAAATGTAATGGGAGTTTGTTAGCAGTTAGAAATAGCCATTAAATGGTCCCTAAGGTGTGTAATTATGTGCTGGGGGTTGCTGTGCTATCCACAGGGGAGGAGGAGGCATATGGATTTAAGAGTGTGTCTTAATATGACATATGAATGACGGTTGATATCCCTGCAGTAAGAACCAAGCATTTGGGTTTTTGCTGCACTACCACCATTGTGATAAAATGGGTGTGGTTTAAAAAGGGGCAGTGGTCAAAACTGGCTTCCATTAGCAGCCCTCCACCATGTATGCTAGAGAAATTCCAGCCCTCGGCACCACAGAAGTTGAATAGCACTGGGTTATCTGAAAGCATTTCTAATGTGTAGCGCTGGCTCCTTCTGAAAGCTCAGACTCAGGCTCAATGCACTGAGATGGCTGCCTACACACCAATATCACAACTAAAAAAAAATACATTTGTTGGTTCAAGAATAAACAGTGTAATTTAGTAAAAAATTATGGCAAAAATCATCTTAAGTCTCTAAGCAACAAATTCGATAATGACACTTATGGGTGTATTTTCTGCATCTAGACATTTTCCCTATGCATTCATAATGGAAAAAAATGTTTTTGGGGCACTCTACAATAGTTCGCAAAAATTTTGCTTATGTTTTAAAAATGTTTATGTTTTAAAATACTAGAAAAACCTGCTATAATGTTAAAATAGTTCACATCACTTTGGAGCAGGAAAGACTTTTTAGGCAACACAACTGTAAAACTGTTAAAATTTTGCAACAGGTTATAAGTTTCCACCAATAGCAAATTAAAACAAAGGAAACTGAAACTGATTTAGTAAATTTCAGGAAATCCCAAATAGTTTTATGTTATATAACAGAACACCGTTCCAAACTCAACTTTTTAAATTATGTAAAAAAATATTTCACATAAGTACTTCCAGAATGCCAAAATAATTCCAAATATTAGTAAATCATCCGTACAGTGTTTGTGTAATGGATATATATTAGAGAGGAACTGTCACTACAAATAAAAAATCCACTAAACTGTAGGGGAGGTTTAATTAATCCATCTCACAACCAACACCATGAATGATGTGTCTGCAGCAGGAAAAATATTTGGTTGAGTGAGAGAACTAATAAACTATTTATAGCTCAGAGACTGTAAGAAAAATAATAAAACTTGTTCGGCAAATAGATTTATTAGAATCCCCTACAGTCTGGGTGCACATTAACAGCTAGGACACGTCCATGTTAAGAGAATATGTGTAATGTCTTTTTTGCTGCAGGACTGTTCCTAGTAACTGCTGTATGGATTGGGGTTGGAAGATGTGTTCACAACTGTGATGAAAGACAGAAGGCACAGAGAAAAGTTAAAAAAAGCGAAAGATTGTTTATAGTCTGTACAGGGACAAGTTAAGATAACTGCATAATACAGTATAAGCCACTGTTCTAGACACAACAACAAAAAAACATGTAAATTGTTACTAAATATGAGAAACCAAAAAAATCAATTTAATAAATGGCTGCTTATAGTAGAGCCAGATTAGGCATTTAAACAATATGAAGACAAGCACTGTCATGTGAAGGGCTGCATAAGCAAGGAGTACTGTAGGTTATAAGCAGGATCTTTAGGTCAATACCAAGGCTCCTTGGGAGAAAAGATGTTAGAGGCCTGCTAGTGCAGTGGCCAGATGATGACCTAAATGCATACCTTTATACCTATTATTGACAGCTGGGCCTTTTCTGCCCACACACAGTTCTTCATGAAATAGTCAATCTGATCCTACTGCCAACTTATCTGTTAGCTCTGGCACTGGGGAGGCAATGGCTTGCCTTTCTCCATTATTTTATGAAATGAACACAAATAAAACAGCTAATTTATCAGGCACCACTTTGAGAAATAACTGAAGGCACTTGGTTCCAAAGCTTCCATTTGTACCTTCACATAGTTCGCATCAGAGCCAGTGGATCTGTCCTGCCTCCTCATGCTATCAAGCACACTGTCCCTATAGATGTAGGGGAACTCCAAAACTACCACCACCATGAAGGTAGATTCTGACAGTGGTCTGTGTCAACAGATGCAGGGTATTTGCTCCTAAAGAATCGGGCACAGACATGATTTTGACTACTTCATGTGGGGTACTATAGCAAACCAAGTTTTGTAAAGGGGCTGCACCTCAATACACCACTGATATAAGCACCCTGATAACCTGAACCTTTACTGTTAAGTTTGTCTTTTAACATAAGCTCTGCCTGCAGTTTGTAAGTTAAGCACATTAGATACAACCATACTGGTATTCACAGGGCCGCCATCAGGGGGGCACAGGGGGCACAGTCGTCCCGGGCCCGGGCATTTTTAACTTCAAAGGGGGCCCGGCCGTGCTAGAGTTTTCTTAGCTCGGGCCCCCTTTAAACACCTCCGGGCCCTGCGACTGTCATTGGCGGCCTCCAGCGCTATGTCCCACGGCCCCCGCTACACCTGCACTTTCATAAGGTTGCGGCCCGTGCGTACTGACGTCACACGTACGCACGGGCACAACCTTGTAAAAGCGCAGGTGTAGCGGGTGCCGTGGGACATAGCTGAGGACGCAGGGAGGAGACGCAAGTGAAGCAGGAGGAGCCGGAGGCCACAGAAGGAGCCAGAGGTAGCAGGAGAAAGCAGCAGGATGATTGGGAGGATGCTGAGGGGCAGCTGGAGGATGCTTTTGGGGGGCCCTGGGGTAGCAGGAGGAAGCTTGTGGGGGCCCTGGAGGATGCTTGGGGGGCAGCTGGAGTATGCTTGGGGGTCAGCAGGAGGATGCTTTTGGGTGGCCCTGGGGTAGCAGGAGGAAACTTGTGGGGGCCCTGGAGGATGCTGGGGGGCAGCTGGAGTATGCTTGGGGGTTAGCAGGAGGATGCTTTTGGGGGGCCCTGGGGTAGCAGGAGGAAACTTGTGGGGGCCCTGGAGGATGCTGGGGGGGCAACTGGAGGATGCTTGGGGGGGGCCTGGAGGATGCTGGGGGGGCTGGAGTTTGCTTGGGGGGCCCGGGAGGAAGCAGAAGGATGGTGGGGGGGGACACAGGGGGGGAGCTGGAGGAAGCAGTGGGGAGCGGGCCATAGTTGAGGAGACTGGGGGAGGGCCACCAATGTTTTAGGGAGCCCTGTGCTGGCTAGCAATATTTTAGGGAGTCCCTGAACTGGAACCAATGCAAAACGTAACCCCTGGCCACCAATGTTTTAGGGGGGCCCTGGCTACCAATGTCTGTGTGTCATTTGAATTGATGGGAGGGGTCACTGGGGGTGTGGCCATTGGGTGCATGGGAGGAGGGGGGCCCAGAAAATTTTATTGTGAGGGGCCCCATGATTTCTGATGGCGGCCCTGGGTATTCATCAAAAATTTGAAGATGCATAATAAATGGTCCGGGAGCAGGTACATGAAGAAGCTTTAAGGAGCAGATTCTCGGCCTGTGTTTATCTGCAGGCCGAGAATCATCCACATGTGGCAGTAGCCTTACAGTTATTTTGTCACAGACAAAGCACATATATCTAGAAATCCATATTAGTCCAAACATGCATAACAGCATAATTCTGGATGCGACACTACATACTAGGAAAATTATAATACCCTAGAAAGATAGAATTGTTAATGTGTTATTGGTTGATTTTTTTTATGCATAATACCCCATGCCTTCAACCTGCAAAGACATGAAAACACATATAAAATACTGAAAGATGTGGATTTCAAGTCTAGATGTGCAATTTCCTATGCAAGTTTTAGGACTAACACTCACCTTCCATTCAAAATCAAGTTGCTTCATAGCTCGATAAACTTCAGCCATAATATCATATGGTTTACTTTGGCTGCGGATCCCCAAGTGCCACTTGGCTTTTTTCACAGCTAGGGGTTTAGGTTTGGTGGTGTTCAAAGCATCTAAAGGGCATCTTGCCTTTGGACTATCTGCTATTAGAGGTGGCATTCTTTCTGGGTGTGGCTTCACTCCAGGTGGGATGTGCAAAGTGCTTTCGTCTATGAATGAGCCAGTTGGTGGACTAGAGGCGAGGTAGAATTCACTGGCCTGGTTCATTATTCTTCGATTGTCTATTATAAGATGGTAGGCAACAGCAAGCTGGTCTTGTGGGTCACCGCTGTATAAACTGTTCATAACTTCGGATTCTGTACATTCAAACTTCTCACACACCTCCTTCACAGCCTCATCATCAATTACATTGGCATCATATGACGGGTCTTCTGGAAACAAGTAACTGGGTAAATCCTGTTTAAACCATTCATGTTCTCTGAGGAGAGAAATGCCATTTTTTAGGAATAGCACTGAAGCATGGAAACCAAAACATAACTGCAATAAAACTACCTTCAGTCTTCTAATCCATCATCTCCTCTGTACAACACAAAGTCATCAAAATATTTATAATAACATTTTATTTTCATTTATATCCGTAGCTACTTTACAAAGACAATTAGTAACACCAGCTAGGCAGTAGACGGGTCTCATATAGTGTATAAGTATTTAATTATACCATACTTCCTGAACGGTGCAGATACAGTTACTGAAAATAACACTTTTCATCAAAAAAAACCTCACTTAAGATTTGGGTAAAACAAATAAATGGATGGAAGTGCATAAAAAAATTTTCGACAACAAATCAAGCACAGATTCCTTTGCAAAAGGGAAAAGGTCACTTAACAGATTGCAGCTGAAAGTTTCTAAAAAGTGAACAAGTGTTCCTTAATGTTACTGGCATCCACTTCAGGATGTGTGAAATTATCCATAATCCACATTTCATGCTCTGATATACGTTACTATGGTTACTGGCTCTGCATAGCATAACAGACCTAAAAATTACACTCCTCCATTTATCATTCAAAATCAAGGCTAAACCACATTTTGCTCATTGCCTGGGGTCAGACCAGGGGCACATTTTGTCCTGCTAACATGTTTTTAATTCTAACTAACCTTTTAATAAAGGCCATGAGCCAGAACAGCAATATGTGTCTAGCACTTATCCACCTGCTGTTTACTAAAACAGAACTACAGAACACTTACATACAAATATCAGAGGTATACAGGTATGGGATCTGTTATACAGAATGCTTGGAATCTGGGGTTTTCCAGAAAAGGGGTCTTTCTCTAATATCTTAAGGCTACTGAAACATTAAATAAACCCAACAGGATTGCTTTGCCACCAATATGGATTTTTGCAGCTTAGTTACCATCAAGTATAAGGTGTTGATTTATTATTACAGAGAAGGGGAAATCATTTTAAAAATTAGAATTATTGTTTATATGTTTAAAATGGAGCTTTTTGGATATTGGGTTTCCAGATAAAAATCCTATACCTGTACTAAGCATTGGTCACTATTTTCATTGAACCATTTCTGTATTTCATTTCAGTATGTATGAAACTGTTTTGCATAAAAAATTATTTGTTACATGAGCATCATTACCTTATGTCTTTGATAGTGGCACGCTTAAGAGGGTCAACCTGAAGCATATGCATTAACAATGTAGCAGCAGAGCGGTTTAGGTACTCAGGGATGTAAAATACTCCTCCTCTTATCTTCTTAAAAAGAGTTGGAACATGTTCATCATCAAATGGTAGAGTTCCACAGAGAAGAGCATAGAGTATCACTCCACAGCTCCAGATATCAACCTCAGGACCTGCATACAATCTACACAGAAAGGTAGAACAGACAATATAATACACTACAATTGGAAATAGGTTAAAAGCATGGTATTACATTTAAATGCATTATGAAGGGCCAAATAAGAATAACTCATTCTCCCAATACAGTCTCACAACTTGAAGCGTAACAAAATCCCTCATAAACCTTGAAAATTGTCTCTCAAAGGCACCCATCTTTTCAACAGATAGTCTGAATGTACTGATAAGCATTTGAGCATGCCCACTTGTCTATCCCTGCTCTCCCACCTGATATCATACTAATACCTAGCATAGTGTATGTGTGTACGAGGAAAACTGAAGTCACTTGTTCCAATATTCAGGCAGGAGGTTTGCTAAACTGAAAGGAATGTGGTTTAAAGGCATAACTTATGCTACATAGTTAATTTGGGTTAAAAAGACAAAAGTTCAACCCCTCCAAATAACTCACAGTGCATATACATATAGAGAGACCTATTAATATACTCAAATATATAAAAATATACACATAACTAAATGTAGATCTTAAGATCACTATAGACTTGGATATTATGCTTGGACAAAAAGTCACCCAAGTCACAGAATATGCCATCACAGCATCACCTGCGGGGGTTTTTCACAAGCTCACAAACCTTACAGTGCAGAACCTTTTGCTGCTCAAATAAAAGTTTTGTTTTTTTTTAACTGAGGGCTGCTGTATATGAGAAACAGGGCAGCCCTTTATAAATAAATCACTGGTTGCCTGCAGCCTTAGTTGCCCTTAAAGCAACTCTGAAACCTTTTTTATAAAACAAGCAGTGTATAATAGTGCAAGAAAATAGTGTTTTTCCTCATTTTATCCGACTGAAAGTAACTTGGAAGGATGCTATTAGTAGATGCCCTTTATCCCCTCTGGAGCTAGGGTAGCAGGTGGCTCTGGTGTTTGGACTGGCACCAGAAGATACCAATGTAGGTGCTGAAGCAGACGCCATCCAGTAATGGCAGTCAAAACACAAGTTCTGCCCACTGCCACATTTACATTGATATCCACAAGAAAGGCAAGCTTCTACCAAAAGGACCACCATCATGGCACAAAATTGTAGCTAATAATTAATGAAAAAAAAACAAGCAAAAAAATACAAATAAAAATGATGTACATTATGTACCTTACATGTTTATTTTATGATGGCATGTGCTGCTGGCATTTATAAACTGCAGTTAGAATTCCTTTAATAGCAAATTCTACCTATCAATGCTAAATTAATGCTGCACCCCTTAGCGCCATATAATGACGTGACTAAGCAACTTCAACAGGCTGTATTGCATAAGTTATTCACGGATTTTGTGTATAGTAAAATACTTTACCTTCCCGATATGACTTCCGGTGCTGCATAATTAGGTGAACCACAACTGGTCCGCAGGAATTCCCCATCTGACATCATGTTGGATAATCCTATGAGAAACAATTTCCAAGATAAGTTATAGAGGTGTGATCACTTACCTTACATTATACAACATATATGCATTTTGTTGGTTGCAGCATGAGTGAGCGTGTGAAACAACTGGAAAGAATCAGAATATCAAATGAAATACAAGTATGGCATCTGTTATTCCGAAAGCTCTGACTTTATGGGAAGGCTATCCCCCATAGACTCAATAAACAATTGACATTTTTAAAATTGATTTCCTATTTCTCTGTAATAATACAGTACCCTGTACTTGATCCCAACTCAGATATAATTAATGCTTGACAATGCATTATACTTCTCCAAATATGGAAGGAATGCACTTAAAAAATGTTTCGGACTGATTTACTGAGATATTCCCCTCAAACCCTACTAGTCCCACCCATCTGTGGCCACTTCCTGCTGCCTCCTTTCCCAAGCTGAGCAGGGGAGCTGGTTGCACTCAGCACTCTAGGATAGGAACCAATCAGCAGCTAACCTGACTAAATAGGAAACTGAAGTCTGTCTTTGCTTGTGTGACTGCAAGGTTATGATTATCCCCCACATACTGATGCTCTGGCAGTACACAACCACCCCTTGTTTGAAACACAGACTGGGACCAGGGAGGATCTATAAGAAGCTCCAGTAAAGAGGTCATTTTTACAGATGGTATTAGTTTTTAGCCCAAAGTAAAACTAGCATCATAATGCATATTATTCATAACTGCCTCCAAGATTAGGGGGGGGTGGTCATTTATCCTATATGTTTCCTTTAAGGCACAGAGGTTCAAATGACAGAAATAATCCTTATCAGGAAAACCCCAGGTCCCAAGCATTCTGGATAACAGGTCCTATACCTGTATTACAAACTACCTGTAAATGCACATTTTATCAGCTTTAAAAAATAACAAAGTTTGCATACTTGCAATGAAATGTACTTTAACATTTTCAAAAACTTGCAAATATATATTTGTCATAGGTATTATTTGGCAGTTTTCCCTACAATTTGCCTTGTTTTATTTACACACACAGAGACCCATTGGGCACTAGCCATAACAATTCCTTTGCAAGGTCATGTAATGAGATTATTGCAAAATATGCACAACTAGTTATGCTGGCCAATAATAGATAACTGTGCTGCTTCAGGAATGGCTATCTTTATAACAAGGGTATGTTTAATTTCTTTGCTGTGTTCCTACAGCAAATGTATTGCTCTCTATAAGGTTAGACTACAAAACAAATTTATAAAATAAATTCTCTTTCAACAATGGGCAGTTTTTCCAACTAATAACAAAAGAATTTTAACTGAAATTGCAGAGTTCTACATCCCTGCACAGCTAATGATTGTATACTGACAACCTTCAACAAATGACCTGTTTGCTGGCTACATTCTTAGAATGTTTGGGAAGTCACATACCAAAATCAGCTATCTTGGCATTCATGTGTGCATCAAGCAGCACATTCTCTGGTTTCAGATCGCGGTGAACCACCATATGTCTGTGACAGTAATCTACAGCAGAAATGATCTGTTGAAAAAGGCGTCTTGCCTCTGCTTCTTCAACCTACAACAGATAAAGCCAATGAATTGCACTGGATTTCCTAATAAGGTTGTTAGTTACAGTCAAGAAAAAACATATTTGTTTAAACTTTACAGATACGTTGGTTTAAAGGCACTTTTCTGTCATCTTAATCATTATACCAATGAAAAAGGTAACATATAAGCATTATCCATTTTATAGTCAGGTATCAGCAGTTTGCCACTGGTATATAATTTTGATCGTGCTTTCTCACTCATCACGATACACACAATTTAGATGTCTGACATCTGGATTCCCTAGGTTTGGAATTACATTTTCCAAACCACACAAAACTGATAGTGTGCTATGACAGTCCGCTGAGAAAAATACATTTACAAGGGAAGAGAAACAAGAACATGACACTCAAGTCTACTATGTTTTTTTTTTAGTTCAACTAGGAAAAATCTAAACAGATCAGAATGTTTAATAGCTTGAAAAAATAGGGTGCATTTATCAGAGACTGTCATCGTCTATCCTAATGAAACATACACTGCTGGCTTGAGCCTATTTGTGTTAGTAATATTGTAAAGAAGCTTATTTTAAAACTGAAGTCAGGGACCTCTTTCTGAAAAAATATTCACTTTGATAATGTTAACAAATGCCAAAAGTCAGCCCAGTTCTCCATGTTTTTACCCCCAATATTTTTCACAAAATTCCAGTGTAACTGCACCCACTACATTCAGACCAAAAATCCTGTTCTTAATAAAAAGAGGCACACAAATTTGTGGCTGTTATTGCAAAAGAGTCCAACTTGTACTTCCAAGTTTAGAGGCAGCACAAGATGGGAAATGGGCAAGCACTTACGCACCCATTATTTGAGTCACATATACAGTGGCTTGCAAAAGTATTCGGCCCCTTTGAACTTTTCCACATTTTGTCACATTACAGCCACAAACATGAATCAATTTTATTGGAATTCCACGTGAAAGACCAATACAAAGTGGTGTACACGTGAGAAGTGGAAAGAAAATCATACATTATTCCAAACATTTTTTACAAATAAATAACTGCAAAGTGGGGTGTGCGTAATTATTCAGCCCCCTGAGTCAATACTTTGTAGAACCACCTTTTGCTGCAATTCCAGCTGCCAGGTTTTAGGGTATGTCTCTACCAGCTTTGCACATCTAGAGACTGAAATCCTTGCCCATTCTTCTTTGCAAAACAGCCCCAGCTCAGTCAGATTAGATGCACAGCATTTGTGAACAGCAGTTTTCAGATCTTGCCACAGATTCTCGATTGGATTTAGATCTGGACTTTGACTGGGCCATTCTAACACATGGATATGTTTTGTTTTAAACCATTCCATTGTTGCCCTGGCTTTATGTTTAGGGTCGTTGTCCTGCTGGAAGGTGAACCTCCGCCCCAGTCTCAAGTCTTTTGCAGACTCCAAGAGGTTTTCTTCCAAGATTGCCCTGTATTTGGCTCCATCCATCTTCCCATCAACTCTGACCAGCTTCCCTGTCCCTGCTGAAGAGAAGCCCCCCCAGAGCATGATGCTGCCACCACCATATTTGACAGTGGGGATGGTGTGTTCAGAGTGATGTGCAGTGTTAGTTTTCCGCCACACATAGCGTTTTGCATTTTGGCCAATAAGTTCCATTTTGGTCTCATCTGACCAGAGCACCTTCTTCCACATGTTTGCTGTGTCCCCCACATGGCTTGTGGCAAACTGCAAACGGGACTTCTTATGGTTTTCTGTTAACAATGGCTTTCTTCTTGCCACTCTTCCATAAAGGCCAACTTTGTGCAGTGCATGACTAATAGTTGTCCTATGGACAGATTCCCCCACCTGAGCTGTAGATCTCTGCAGTTCGTCCAGAGTCACCATGGCCCTCTTGGCTGCATTTCTGATCAGCGCTCTCCTTGTTCGGCCTGTGAGTTTAGGTGGACAGCCTTGTCTTGGTAGGTTTACAGTTGTGCCATACTCCTTCCATTTCTGAATGATCGCTTGAACAGTGCTCCGTGGGATGTTCAAGGCTTTGGAAATCTTTTTGTAGCCTAAGTCTGCTTTAAATTTCTCAATAACTTTATCCCTGACCTTTCTGGTGTGTTCTTTGGACTTCATGGTGTTGTTGCTCCCAATATTCTCTTAGACAACCTCTGAGGCCGTCACAGAGCAGCTGTATTTGTACTGACATTAGATTACACACAGGTGCACTCTATTTAGTCATTAGCACTCATCAGGCAATGTCTATGGGCAACTGACTGCACTCAGACCAAAGGAGGCTGAATAATTACGCACACCCCACTTTGCAGTTATTTATTTGTAAAAAATGTTTGGAATCATGTATGATTTTCGTTCCACTTCTCACGTGTACACCACTTTGTATTGGTCTTTCATGTGGAATTCCAATAAAATTGATTCATGTTTGTGGCTGTAATGTGACAAAATGTGGAAAAGTTCAAGGGGGCCGAATACTTTTGCAAGCCACTGTAGATGCAACATGCCAACAAAGCCTGTATTTACTGGTTGGTTGAAGCGGATGTTAGATTCCTTGTGGAAAACGTCATCTCAACTTTTACTTCATTTGTAAAACCAATGTAGTGCAATTCTGCAGCCATTTCTATACTTGACATTGTTAACTGTGCTTCTGTAATTCTATTCTGTAATGCTATATCAGTACATCTTAAATGGAAATAAATTGCAGGATATCCATTTATATTACCAATGGCCCAGTGAGGACTTGGTATAGTGCTCCAGGGAAACATTTAAACAGATACTATAATAACACTTTTTAACTTTTTACAATTTTTTTTTATTTATTTCTAATTTTAATTAAAGCCTAAGGGGCTGATTTACTAACCCACGAACGGGTCGAAATGAGTCCGATTGCGTTTTTTTCGTAAAGATCGGTATTTTGTGATTTTTTCGTATTTTTTGCGATTTTTTCGGCGTCTTTACGAATTTTTCGTTACCAATACGATTTTTGCGTAAAAACGCGAGTTTTTCGTAGCCATTACGAAAGTTGCGTAAAATCTTGCGATTTTTCGTAGCGTTAAAACTTGCGCAAAAAGTTGCGCTTTTTTCGTAGCGTTAAAACTTACGCGAAACTTCACACCTTTTAAGTTTTAACACTACGAAAAAGGCGCAACTTTTCGCGTAAGTTTTAACGCTACGGAAAAATCGCAAGATTTTACGCAACTTTCGTAAAGGCTACGAAAAACTCGCGTTTTTACGCAAAAATCGTATTGGTAACGAAAAATTCGTAAAGACGCCGAAAAAATCGCAAAACATACGAAAAAGTCGCAAAATGTTCGTTTTCAAGTCGGAACTTTTCCAATTCGGGTCGGATTCGTGGGTTAGTAAATCAGCCCCTAAGTGCTAAAAGCTAAATTACTAAATGTTTCCAGTTTTCATAAATGTACAGATTTTACAAGTAGTTGTTTCCCTTCACATATGTTTGCGTGGGTTTCCTCTGGGTTCTCTGTTTAACACCACAATCCAAAACACAGTGGTAGGGGAACTGGCTTCTTATTAAGTTGGCCTTACTATGTGTTTATGTTTCTGTGGTAAGGAAATTATATTGTAAGACTGAGTGATTAACCATTCTCTGTAAAGCATTGCACCATATGTTGGTGCTGTATAAAGGTTATAATAATAATGACAACAACAGCAACAACAATAATAATACATTTGCCTCACTAAGAAAGGGTTTCACATTCTGCATATACACAATGAGTTTTAGGTCTCAGACCACTGTGGTCTAAATACTGTTTCTATATATAATTATAGAGCCTTAGATATAAAAAATATATGATAGATACAGCTGCTTTTTTAAACAAAGCAAGGAGACTTCTATTCGATTATATTTTCTTATAAAAGCAAAAAACGTCACGTAAAACAAAGGAAATCAAAACTAACATTGGCACACGTGTGTCTCTTTTTCAGCCTCAACTGCCACATGGAATGTACTGTGTGTGTATACATATATATTAAACACAGTACACAGCATCAGTTTGCACAAGACAGCCATTTCCTCATTACCTGCCATTGGACAGACAGTAAGTACCGGGCCCCACTGCCACTGCTCCATAACTTAGAGATCATTGGAAGGGTAAGGGGCGGAAGGAAACGTGCCTATGTGCCTCCACTTTTTACCCTGCCCTGCTCTTAAGAAACAATACTACATACAATAATAAAATACTACATACAATAATAAAAGACAATTTAGTCTTTTTAATCATCAGCTCAAAAACACATATCATGGAACATTTATCATCTTTTACACCAAGGGTTTATACTGTTAGCAGGACTGTAGGAAAAGGTACTTACCAAAAAGATGCATAGACAAACACTGGGTCTTAAAGGAACAGTAACACCAAAAAATGAAAGTGTATAAAAGTAACTAAAATATAATGTGCTGCTGCCCTGCACTGGTAAAAGTTGTGTTTTTACTTCAGAAAGTCTACTATAGTTTATATAAATAAGCTGCTGTGTAGTATGGGGGCAGCCATTCAAAGGAGAAAAGGCACAGGCACATAGCAGATAACAGATAAAACACTATTGTATTCTACAGAACTTGTCTGTTATCTGCTATGTAACCTGTGCCTTTTCTCCTTTTTTCCAGCTTGAATGGCTGCCCCCGTGGCTACACAGCAGCTTATTATATAAATTATAGTAGTGTTACTGTAGCAAACACACGAGTTTTACCAGTGCAGGGCAACACTGCATTATATTTTTATTACTTTAAAGCTCTTTCATTTTGTGGTGTTACTGTTCCTTTAAGCTGTAAAGGAACCTGGTTGTTTAAAAAGAAAGTTCTACAACAGATGAAGTGTATTTCTTTGTTACATTAAAATCTTTTAATCAACTATTGTAAACAGTTTGTGATAAAATAACCTATTATCCACAAACTAGGTAATTTGCTCAACCTACCCTTCCATGTTTGCAGATATAGTCAAACAATTCTCCTCCAGAGACGTATTCCATGACCATGAAAAAATCTGTTGGAGTGCTAATGACTTGGTACCTTGAAAAGAAAATTGCCTATAGTTTATATGTATATTGGGCACTTCTATGCTTTACATGCATACATTGTATCTTCTATTGGCACATGATACAATATTTATGTGCATTGCTCAGAATCAGTGGAGAAAGGACTTTTTTATTAATTAAAGTCTATGGCTTATGACCATAACTAGCATGCGTGTGGTTTATGGGCCATCAGAAAAAGGATATGACTGCACCATCATTAGAGGCAGGATATGGCTGCACCACTCTTAGAATGAGAAATATTTATATTTAACTGGGAAATTTTCTCTATTAAATCACAGTTAATCTTTAGTCTATTTTATTACATACACAGTATACCAGGCGCATATCTTATACTGAGCGCATAATATTTAATTCTGTCTTGCCTAGAGAGACATTTTCTTTATTAGAACAGTAAAATCTTTTAATAACCACTAGATTTCTGTTTGCAGTGATCTCTACAACAGCAGAAAAAAGGAAGCCCTATGAGAAATACTACAAGCAAATTTTTATTCAACAGTAACTTGCATTTTTACTCTAGATAACTTGGCATGTCTGATAATTGCGCATCTTAATTACATTTTGCTCTTCTATAAAGGATATCTGTTTTCAGTCCAACAATGACACCTTGTATTTTAGTCTATAGTGAATACATAACATAGGGCTCATTTATCAAAGTACGATTAATTCCGAATACAAAAATTTTTGAGTATTTTCTGTGATCTTTTTGTTAATTTGGGAAAATTTAACGTGACAAATTCGTATTTGTCACAACAAGTACAAAAGTTTTGAATTCATTAAAGCTTCATTATCGTGACTTCCCTTGGGCCAGGTTGGAGCTGCAGAGTGCCATTGAGTCCTATGGTAGGCTTCCAAAATCATGCACAGAAGGATCAAAGTCAGAAAGGTTTTCCAGCCATTTATGATCGTTCGGATATAAAAATTTTGTGACTTTCGGAACGCCATTACGATATTATTGTGTGGCTTGTGCTAGCCTCAAGCCACACTGTGCACAAGCTGCTCATTTTTTATGTGACAAAAACCTTAAGTTCTTTAAATCTTGATCAAGAGATTATAATTCTGTATGCAATTTAAAACAATATGCACTGTTAAGTAATCATTTACCTTTCTTCTGAAAGTTTCCTGTTTCAATTTTTAAGAAGATAGTTTTCAGTTTTAAGAAAAACACTTGAATGCAATAGAAATATCAATACTTACAGTTTTATTATGTGAGGGTGTCGAAAAAGCTTTAGATTTTGTATTTCTCTCTTTATTTTGCCAACAACATCCAAATTACGAATTTTTTGTCTGTTCAATATTTTCACTGCAACTTTATGCCCTGTTAGCTGATGTTCACCCACTGAAAGAGATACAAATAGTATATAGGTTATCAATCAGCATGTTTTAGTATACAAAGAGAAAATTCCCACTGCTCCTAAAAATGAAGCTAGTTCAAATATCCAACAGGCAAATAAAACAATATTGATTCCCCAGAGTAGGGAAACACATCATTTATCAACACAACATATTCAGTTATATTCATCTGAAAACACTTTCACATGCATCTGTACTAGAGGTTTGGAACATTAGTGTGCCACAAAAATGTGGTTTGCTGGGATAATAGGGCTGTTGTACAAACAACTGCACAAGTGCAGTTGCCAAGGTCAACTATTAAGCAATTGATTTTCAACAGTCTACTACAAGTTAGTTAAAAAGAAATCAAACTCCTGATAAGCCTGATGCATCATTCACCAGAAAATCCTTCCAGCAAAGGCAAAGGCATTAGAAGAAAATAATTCTTCTGGGCTCCAAAATGGAAAAAATCTAACAAATCCATAAATTAACATTTTCCCAAGGGAGATCAATGTTTGACTGCTCAAAACAGTAGTCCTCACTCGGTAGAATATTAGTTACAGGTTAGCATTAATAAATGTAAATAAATGTGAACAAAGGAAGCTTTAGCAACCAATCTAATGTCTGTTCTCAGACAGAAAATCAGTAAATGCTTCCTGCAGATTGGCTGCTATGTGCGTACAAAATGATACACATAAACATGACCTCAACTTATACCCATAAAAAAACAGTTTTATGCTCCTATACATTAGGTAGGGGTTATATTTCACCATGTGGCCCCAGGCAGGCCAATGACAACATGTTTGTCAGTGGTTAAATTAGACATGTATTACCAATAAAGAGCCAGTCTCACAGTTGCCTCTCTGACTAGCTAATTAGGGTACATAGCCTCAGATATTTTTTGTTGTGTTTCATGTGCCATTGATACTACGTGTTCTACTGCACAGCTACTGAAGAATAATTGATGTTTGATTGCCCTGTGGATCTGTATTAATTAAAATCAAAGTCTTTTGTGTTTAACTTTAATGTAAACTCTTACAGGTAATCTTGCATGACATAAATGATTGTGCTCTGTCATGTTTAATGTTGGGTGGCAAAAAAATTAAAGAGTAAAAATGTAGAGCCAACCCCTCAAAATAAAAAATGTTGGAAGTCAGAGCACCAGTTTGATGGCACAGTCAGTATCCATTACAATTCAGACATGTGCAATACTGTACTTAACATTTTTAAAATTCCCAACCCTAGACAGCAAACTTTAGATACAAAACTAAATATCTAATTTTGAAGCACAGCAACTCATGATTAAGGCGTAACACACACCGGACAGTGGTGTCTTTGCAATGCATACAAACAAAAAACATAATCCCAGGATGCCAGAAATAGAGCACAGTGCATTTCACAGGTTGTGCATCCTTGGGAGAAGCTATGTTCTTAGGTAACTATACAGTATATTGTGTAATGTGCACCAGCATCCATGAATTTATATATGATGCTTTGTGCTTGTGTGGAATGGGGGACTAAGTGCCTGCATAATTGTTGATTCAAAAATGGATTTATTACTAAGTTTGTTTTCTTTGCAAGAGCTTCTATAATCTTGCCAGTTAAGCATTCCCAACAATATGGATAATTTTCAGTATTTATTTCAGTATCAGCATATGCTACTGCACTACTGATTTCTATTTTCTGCACTTTATAGCAATAGCTAGAATTTAAACTATGCATACAAACTATATACAAAGTAAGCGCAATATGGAAATGAAAGTGCATGATATATTTCTTACATCTAATTAAAGCCTTAAGTACACGGATCTGCTGCAACTTGTGCCTGCCACATCTCCCTAACTTTCGTATCTGAATGATGTGCAAGTTAGGGGGCAGCAGAGAGGATGCTTTCATGCCTCTCGTGCCCATCCCTCATGAAAACACTGTTGCAGAACACAGACAGACCTCTATTCATAGGGGGAATGCAAGTCTTTGCACTCCATTCTGGAGAGCCAACACCTGCATCAAGGCAGTGTGCAAAAGATATAAAAAAATGTTGGTTTAACATCTTGAGTTTTGCAACATGCATCCTGTGCTATACTTTGTAAATAAGCCCCATTGTGTTGTTAAACTCTTCTAAATTTTGTTAACATGCTTTTAAATCCTCACCTTGAAGAAGGAAATGTTTAATCACTGGGTGGGTGCCCCCCTGTGATTGTAATCACCCATCATTGTAATCACTTACCTGATACCCCAGGCCAGTACTCCTGGTACAGAACAGCTTCTCACGCAAACCACTGCCTGGTTGCTAGGGAAAATCATACCCTAGCAACCAGATAGCTGCTGAAATACCAGTTTGGAGAGCTAAATAAAAGCTAAATAACGGAAAATGAAGACAAATTGCATATTGTCTCAGAATGTCACTGTCTACAAAATACTAAAAGATTAACTACCCCTTTAACAAAAAAGCTGTCTTTTTTGAAGAAAAAAAGAAGAAAAAAGGGGATCGCTTGCTTGCATGTACGCCTGGCCAGTTCAGTTTTCTGATAACAGGAGCACTGGTCTGGGGTATCAGGTAAAGGATTACAATCACTGGGGGTGCATAATATTTGGCTCCCCCCAGTGACTGAACCTTTACTTCTTCTTTAAGGGTTCTACTGGTCCTTCCAATACACTGTTATGTGCATGGTCATTTGCAACAGGTATATAGCATCTTGTTTTGATCTTTGATGTTTCCCCTGTGGTTTTTGACACAAATGGCCATATTTAGCTTAATGAGAAACTTATTGCCTACCGCAAGGGTTCTAGTCTGGACAAGATAAAGCATTAAATATGTTTTTACCATGAAACTGAATCAGGCCAAATTTCTGAAAGGTCTTCTTATTTGACTGAAATCACTTGAAAGTACTACATTTCCAATGCCTTAAAAATCAGGTTCCAAAGAAAGAAAGTGTTGTGGGTGCTCCTGTCCTCCAGTTGTAAGGTAACTTGGCACTAAAATATTCCTTAAAGATTGATGGGTTTTAATAGATTACAACAGATTTCCTCTTACCACTTTGCAATGTCTTAATCATTTTTAATGTGCAGATTTTTTTTAATGACCTGCTTGACTTAAATGCAGGATTGCTATATGGTTCAAATAAAATGCTACAACTTTCCTAGTGAATAGAAATCTACTGGAAATCCATGTGACTGCTATTGTATTAACAATTGCGCAGCTACTACATGGCAATAGGTAAGTAAGTATAACAGTGGCCTGTACATGTCCTAAAGAGATGCCTTTACAACTTTTTTTTTAAAAACACTGGCAAATAAATTGGCAGTGAAAAAGAGATTTGTCGGGTTTTCACCCTGTCTATACTGACAAGTAACAATTCCTTGATGCTGGGTTCAACAAGAACAGTTTGCACATAAGCTGAAAAGCAGCCAATCAGCCTCTTATTAAAAATTGAAAAATAGTTCCTTCCCAATCCATGAGAATGTATTTTCCACTGGCACACTGCCATCCAGCAGCACAGTTACTAAATCCCTAGCACCAGCACAGCTTCTGGAAGTGTACAGCAACTCACACACACACACAATGGCTGACTCGGGCAGTCACACATATCTGACATTTTACTACAATTCCTGTTTGCACTGCTTATTGTTTATAATACAGTACATAAATAAAGACACTGCCACTGCCCTTTCTCCTGCCCTCAATGTCACCTTAACTCCCACAGTAGGGCTTTAGAGGTTAAACTAACCCCTGCAGCATCCCTTGGGAAGCACCCAGCAAGAATAAAAAAAAACTGCAGGAATAACAGATCATTAAGCAAAGATGCTGCCCATGTTAACTGTGTAATGTTACACTGCACTCTGTGTAGGCTTCACCCTCTGTACCTTACACTCATAAAAAGTGCTTGCATGATCCATGCACTTCAATCAGTTCATCTCCCTGCACCTTCTACTCAAGGAGCATCATGTTCTGCTTTCAAACAGGTTCTGATGATGCTGAAAGTATATCTATACATAGCAAAGCTCTGGAGAATATACTCAGCTTTTCACTTTTCCGAAGGTGCCAACTCCTAGCGTGTCACCCAAGATGTAGTGTCCTATTTTAACCCGTCCATCGTGCTTCTGCTTCTCAGCCATCTTTGCATTCTGTTCGTCTGTGTACCCACAATGCAGCTGGCACAGGCAATGACAGGTGCGTGCCAAAGGCTGGATCCTGACAGAGCCCGTTGCAGGGACAGCCCAGTGGGCGTGGCTTCATGCCGTGCAAGAGCAGGCAGCCCTGCAAGGTCCTAAATCGCAGGAGCAATGACCAGTTGCTGCCCAGGGTACTGAAACACACGTCGCTTGGATTCGAATTTAAATTCGCTTTTCTATTTTTTTTGCAGTCCAAATGAGCTAACTATAACATATCATGTTCAATTCGTTTGGGTTTATTTATGAAAGGCTAGGCACAAGGGAAGGAGCCCTATGGTCCTCACAAACAAAATACAGTGAGAGGCAATTTGGCAATCCATTCTGGCATAGGAAGGAGGAGCACATCTGGAGAACAAGTAAATATTACATGTGGGCTAGGTGGAAAGTTAAAAGTCACAAAAATGTTTGAAGCAAAAAAGCGTGAGAAAAATGTTGCAAGAAAAGAAGATATTTTGTGTGAAAAGAAAAAAAAAAAGCAGCAAAAAATAGCCATTGACTTCAAAGTATTTTGTGCAGAAAAAAAGCAGTGGTAAAACAACCCTTTGCCTTTAAATTGAAAATTTTTCCATGGTTTAATAAATATTTCACCAAGGCAAAGAGAGACAGATCACTACCCATGTGCAGTTTGGCACCTGAACTCTGTGCCCTGCTGGCGGAATCCAGAAAGCAAGTCTTGTATTAAATGAGTCCTGTAAAATCAGGCCCAGATTTAGTGGGCATCCTTAGGCCCCTGTCACTGCTTGGCACATCTGCCACCCTTCCCATTGTGCATGCATACGCAAATTTCCCTTGTTGGGAACAGAGCACTGGGGAGCTTGATTGGCGAGCAGAGATTTAAATCAAATCTCCTGCACATCCGTAGTGCTTCGGAACCAATATAGATGCGGCTTGGTTGCATGCTGCCCCTAAAATCCTGCAGCCTTAAGCTGGCCATACACGTGGCGATCTGACCGATGGTCGCACGAAACATCGTCAGATCCGCCACACACCATTCAGGGCTGAATCGGCAGGTAAGGAGGTAGAAACAATAGGATTTCTACCTCCTTCTGCCGATTCAGCGCTGAAGGGAGATTTTGGTCAGGCACCTTCTATGGCGCCCGATCAAAATTTTCAAACTGGTCCGATCGGCGAGTCGGCCGATATCAGCAGCTTCCTGCGATATCGGTCGACTCGGCCAAAATACCATACACGCACCGAATTACGATATTATTGGTGCGTGTATGGCCACCTTTAGACCTAGTCCTTTGTGGGCTTCCAACAAACACGGGCCTTTGTAAAATGCAGGTTACAGGGCTACTCACCTATGCCCCAATTATTTATTTATGCCTCAATTAGTAATTGGATGCTTTTTCTCCTGTTTAAAGGGGTTGTCAACCTTTAAATTAACTTTTAATATGTTGTAGAGAGTGCTACCGTGACTGTCTGCAATTGCTTTTAATTTTTGTATTTGTGTTTTTTAAATTTTTTAGCTTTTTATTCACAGTAACTCTCTAGTTTGGAATTTTAGCAGCTATGTTGTTGGTAGGGTCCAAATTACCCTAGAACCAGGCAGTGGTTTAAATGAGAAACTGGTATATGAATAGTTGTAGGTCTTAATAGAAAGATAAGTAAGAAAAAGTAACAATAACAATTAAATTGTAGCTTCAATGAGGAAGAGTTCTCTTTTTGAAAGCTGAAAAGACGCAGAAAAGGAAAGCATATAATTCAAAAAAATGGGAAAAAAAATAAACAATATATAAAAAATATATATAAAATATGCCCAACATGTAAACAGTCCTGTGCATTTACGTACAGAGTTTGCCGGGACTGGCATTTGTCAGACACAACAGGGTAAGATGTGACAAGCAGAACAGCTGGGCTGAGGACTAGATAGGAACAAGTTCCAAGCAATACTAAGCGTGGGACACAAATAGAACAAGTGATATGCACATAGCAGGTGCTGCAGATCCTTCTGACTTCAGTACTGCAGCCAAATCCTGTACTGCCTGATTATGTATAATTTACGTATTGTAGGATCAGAGATTCTCCCACATTTCACTAATGGGCTTTACTGGGAACACCATATAGGTCGCAAAAAGAAAAAACTAAGAAAAAAAAATCCTGCTTTCCAGAAGCATAATATCTAAAATCTATATTGTTTTCTCCAAGAATCTTATGGGACATAACAGTATCAACAGTAGAAAAATATCTAACAAAAAAGAACTGATCTTTGTTTCTGCTTTCAGATTTTTTTGCTTTCTGCTTTACTTGGCTAGGTAAACTGTATTTTGTTTTATATGTAAAGCTCTGACTCCATTATAAACAAATAATTCACATTTTTAAAAATAATTTCCTTTTTCTGTAGTAATAAAACAGTACCTTGTATTTGATCCTAACTTATATATAATTAATCCTTACTGGAGGCAAAACAATCCTATTGGGTTTGTTTAATGTTTGCATAATGTTTTAGTAGACTAAGTACCTGAATTGCACACTTAAGCGCATATTTATCATTGTCAAGTAAATGACCAAAAATGACACAAAAATGCCAGAGTTACACCGGCATCCTACTCTCACTTCTAGTTTTCTGTTCCAGCTGCTTGTAACAGCAAGATTTTTAAGGTACAAAACTATAGAATCTTCCCTCATCAGCCTTAGGTCATGATTAGTGATCATACCAACATATGAAATCTGTGAATGCTGTGTGTTTAATGGTTAGTGAATGATCCATGAAAAGCAGCCATGCTTTGAAAGCATCTAAAAAATGTAACCAGGGGAGCAAATATTTAATATAGTTCAATGTGACCGTGGCTGATTAGGGGAAGCCAGCATATGCTGTTTTGAGTTTGTGACAGAGGCTTGTGATTAGCACAAAAAGGCTTTCCTAAATGAATGAGCAAACAGGCAGTAATTAGTGACATACTTCCCTGATCTCTCTGTAAGCAGTCATATTCCTCCATGAGCTTTTCATGTGGTCCAATCAGCTGATCACAAAAAGCTACACACAAATGATTTTGCTGCTGATGAAAATATACTAGGTGCCATTTAAAAAAAAATGTTGGACAATACAGGCTGCTTGTTGCAGATTAATAACACATAAAAAATACCCTGATTTTCCACCTCACAGTGTTTCTTTTCCTGCCAACAATGTAGAAGTGACAAAGTTGCCAGGATGGTTGGTTAACAAAAAATCTAAACTTCCAGGTTATTTAAAAATCAAAGGGAAAAGTGCAGTCTTCCCTGAGCCCCCATGATGGGGAAAAAGTTAAAATCACATTTATGACACATACTGAATTGCTTATAACACATACTGAATTGCTATTAAGCAAATAGTTTGGATGCATGCCACATGACTGCACATAAACAAGAGTGGCTTTCAGTATTGTGTAAAATAATTGCTAATAAGACAACAGTCAGCATTTTGTTTTATAGTGTATATGTAGTATAAGTAAATCTAAAGCAACTGGACTCGCTGAGTAATCACTGAAGACATTTTACTACGCATCCAAGCAGCTTCTTCAGTTCAACTGACTGGTAGAGGAAGTCCTTGGCATATAAACTCTTCCACTAATCCAATAACATTTGTGCATTCTACCTCTTCAGAGGTGACAACTGAAATTCACAGAGGTTGTGAATGCTGTGGAGTTACTGTGATAGGATTACCAAGGTGTCATGCAACTCATAGAGACAGGTGTTACTTGTAAGAGTTGCATGAATGGATGTGTGAAGTGTTTTGAAACTGCTGAGATATACTTACACTAGATATACCACGACCTGGATGAATTAAAACCTTCATAGTCATATTTCATGGTGTAGTTTTACATGGTTAAGTTGGCAAGTTAACATTGATTCCTGCAATACTGCATTGTACTTAACATTACCTTCTACAAATATTTCCATGTGAAAAAAATGGGACAGACTTGCAAGGGGATTACTGAACCATTTGGGTAGATTCTCAACTGTGTAATGTTACAAGGATAAACAGTAAAATTGTATATTCCATGGAATCTTTTTGGGCTGCTTGGTATTGCAGTTCCATAATCTACAGTGTGGTACCATGGCATAATGTACCAGGCTATTAAAGTAGGTTGCATTGTTTAAAATGAAAGAAGTTAATGAAAACTCATTTTGATACCAGTCATATGACTCAGAGTGCATTTATTGTTAACAGCATGCTTGATAATTACACTTTATAAAAAGGTAATGTATAACATTTATGAAAGAGTTGTTCATGCTTAAAGGGTCAAACCTAGTTCTTTCTTATGCCAAGAACACTTCATTAAGTGGCAAGCTTGACTTTCAGGTCATTTTGCTCCTGACACTTGCTATTTTTAGAACCTTAGGCCCATCACTGACATTCATCACTAAAGCAGTCAGTAATCCCTGCTATCGCCTGCTGGCAACTAGTGTTTATCAAGTATCTGTAGTTACTTTGCAAAACACCTGGATTTCTGCATAATCCAAAAAAGCTCTAAGCATTTAAACCACTGATAACTGATGAAAGCTGTCCTGTGTTTAAATTTGGTAAGATAAAGCATAAACCTAAATAAGTAAAATTAATTCAGAAAAAAACAATAAAGTGTGTGTTTTTTCACTGTTTTGTGAAATTGTAATATCTGTCAATGCCATCATAACATTGGATGCTACTAATGGTACTATTAATGCATAAGCATCTTATGCCAATATTAAGTGTGCTCAAACTATCCTGAATTGAGTTAAAAAGGAAATGTAGCAGTGGCAAAATTATACTAATGGCAAATCCCCTGCAGTGACAATGGCTAAAAGCCCTGGGACTTTTTTTTTTAAAGAAAAACCAAAGCCTAAAAATATAGCTAAAAATGCCATATTTTATGTACTGAACCTACTGCACAAGCCTTATGGTTCAGCATCCCTATAATAGTAATGATCCAGGCCTTTAAATCTGTCATAGGAGCTCCCCATCTTGAATTTTGTTCATCTGTGACACTCACAGGCTCAGTGTGCTCTGAGCAGCTGTTAACTTGCAATGACCCCCTAAGCTTAGCTTCTTATCAAGCAGAAAATAAGGTTGACCTGACATAAAAGCTGATGCTACAGGTCTGATTATTAAATCCAGATTCAGATTGCACTGGTTTCACAACTGCCATGTAGTAATTATCAGTATTCTTCACTAATCAGCCTTATATTATGACATGTATATTATATATATACTATATGGTATTTATAATATATAGTATATTATAAGTAGAATCCTAAGCTCAGTAACTGACAGCAGCACAGAGCATGTGCAGTGCATCAGCAGAAAACAAGATGGGGAGCTACTGGGGCATCTTCAGGCACAGATTTTACTGTTAAAGGGTTGTGGCCACCTAGTGCAATTACAGAAAAAAATAAAATGCAGCATTTATACCATACTTATTTGTAACTTGAGTTTTCCTAAAGGTCTGATACTAATTACTCAATTACTGTACAAGGATTGCAGGAAAATCTAGCAAATCATTCACTTTACTTCTTAAATGAGAACTACCTGCACCCTGAATTACTTACATCCTGGGGTAGGCTGTGCTCTGCTCCTTGTGCCTAAATAAAAAATCTGGTGCAAGGAGCAGAGCTTGGCATCAGAAGGCACCACTAGCCCTGTGCTTACCTCCTGCCTTAGAGAAACTTATGGAGTGGCAGGCCAAGGTTTCGGTTTTCAGAGATTTTATTAAGCTCTGCTATTAACAACTGGCGACAATTCCTAAAAGGGCTAATGAGGTAATTAGGGTCAGGGACCTTGCAAAAATAGTGTCACTCTTGACATATTTGTTTCTTGGTTTTAAAGTTTATGAAATAAAATATAACTGTACATTACAATTGATAAACATGTTTTTTAACATATTGATCCATGCAGTAGTAGTTAGTATTAGTGATGTGCGGATCGACCTGCACCCGACCCTAACCCATGCCCAACCCATGATCTACATCTATTTATAGACCTGCACCCGATGACCTGCCCACCTCTAACATCGCAGGGTGGGACAGGAGCACGCCTATGAATACACATTGCCAGAGTTGAATGTGGGGCTCATTTAGGTCACGGGCTGGAAGGGCGGCAGAAGAACTCAGACTGACCAGATTTTGGGCTGATCTGCACAGCACTCTTATTTACTCCTTTTCACTTATACAAAAAGTACTAAATATGTAATTTGGCCAGTGGTGCTCAAATGTTTATATTTATATATTTATATAGTGAATAAAGTACCCCATTTTGTAAAATACACAGATAGTATAAGTCACCGAGACATTTCATGACCATATAAATGCATGGGGCTGAAGGCCTCTAATATCCTAATATTTTTCAACAGGGGGCATTTTATTTATTATAATACACAAGTTTTAGAGAGTCATATGACAGAAATGACATCAATAAGAACTGATTATGACTGATTACATTAAGGATATAATTTACAGGCTAATCCTGGCTCTTGCGTATTTGTAAATATATACACACAATAATATGACCAACAGGGAATTTTTCAGAGCTGCCATTTACATGGTCTGAACACAGTATATCACTTTACAATAATGTCCTATACCTGGCCCTCTCTAAGCATGCTTTTGGAAGTAATCAATCCTGGGGGGACAGGCAAAGTATTTAGAAAGCCATGCAAAGGCTTTGCACTAGTGATGAGCACATTTTTTCACCTGGCATGGTTTCTCGGCGAAATCTGCATTTCACCACTGGTAATTTTTTTTTTCTGTACTAGTTGCTTTGCCACAAAATCAAATATCTACTTGTGGACTGATAAACAGTTACTATAAATACATTTTTTTTCTAGTGAATAGATCCAATGTTTTATATCCACATGACATAAAATAGGTGCTGATACACATTTGCACTTTGTAGAAGAGCAGGGTACAAAATAAACTTTTTAAAAAAAACTATAGAGGAATGTAGAGCTGCCATTTTAGATTGGTCTTCATAGCTTTCTCCTTGTAGTTTAGCCGTTATAGCTCAGATTACACATTCCTAAGGGTGTGGGGTGTGAGTTTTATGAAATCTTATGGGAGGAGGGAGCAGGAGATGGAAGAGAGGAGAGACCTGTGCAGACTCTGGACCCTGGGAATGAAGGAAGGAGAGGAAGTCAGATACCTTAAGAACATGTTTACAAAAAACAAGACAAGAAATCCTGCGTTTCTTTTGATAGAGGACTCAGTGCAGCTTTTCTGTGAGTGCTTATGGCTTTATTTACAAACATTTTTCTGATAAAGCTTACTTAGTTTTTACCTTTCCTTCTTCTTTAATTCAGTTAATTACTGTACAAAATGTGGGTTTTCTCTTTCTTGACAGACAAACTCCACCCCCAGATATAGTTTCATACCAGGTTTTCCAGTCTGTGCTAATAACATAGATTCAAAGATTTATTAGGTCTGCAACGGGTAGGTACCATAGGTTATGTGCAACACAACATAAGTCCACAAAAGAATTACACTAAATATGCCACAAATAATAAATCTCCTGTTTTAACATCTGCTTTAATCATTCACATGTGATAAAAACTTTTGAGAAAAAAATATTGTGGTCTACCACACTCTCTAGGAACGTATCCTCTTATGTAATAAAAGGCATTAAGTTTGCCCAGGAGCAGACACGCATAACAACCAATAAAATGTTTGCTTCTAAACAGGTGACCAGTAAAATCTACCCTTTGATTGGTTGCTATGGGTTATTGCACCTGGGCAAACTTTGTGCTTTTTTATGACACCACCCCCAAAGGTCTTTGTTATTCTCCCATGTACTATCTTTTTGGTTACGAGGGAAAAAAATTATGCTTTGGCCTGAAACAGAAATATAACTGATTTTCATTTATATAGGCCTCCTATAGGTAGAAGAGGGATGTAAAATACAACCAACGAATCAAGTGTTAACCTCTATTTTGGCTGTCTCCCAGCTTCAAAAATGCTTCTATAAGTGCAGCTACAACTAGAAAGGGAAATTTGAGAACAAACTTCATGTTGGGTTGAAAAACGTGAAGTCACGAAATTAAATCTGCTGTTGTTGGCTCCGCCCACTTGGACCCACAGTTATATAGTAAAAAACGCTGTGCAAAGTTTGGGGACCCTGGTTTTAATAGTGTCAGAATGGCAGCAATTTAAATTTCTTTGCAAAGGGGAAGAAGCACACCAGTGTGTCGGCAATGCCTTTAAATCATTTATTTGCAGAAATGAACAAACAGCACAAGCTTTCGGGGGTGACCCCTTCTTCAGGAGAAATTTAAATTTCCCCACAGCAGTTACCCAGTGACTAACTCTGCAAAGTTTAGGGACCCTAGGATTAATAGTTAAAGAACGGCAGCAGTTTAAATTTAAACCAATAAAAGTCAATAAATTGTGATTGGTGGGTGTGCCCACTTTTTCTAACTTTGAGTCAAAGTAACCCAGTGACAAACAGTTGGCTCAATGGCATAAATAGTGTGAAAATGACAGCATTCTAAATTTAAACCAATAAAATTCAATGGATGGAATCTTATTGGCTGTTAGTGGCCCAACCCACTTTTCCTATTTTTGAACTGCAGTCCCCCAGTGACCAACTTTACAAAGTTTGGGGACTCGGGCATGAAAATTGTTAGACTGACAGCATTTTACACTTCACCATTGAAAGGAAATAGGTGAAATGTTATTGGCTGTTGGTGGCTCCGCCCACTTGTTCTAACCCTGAGTATGTAGTCAGCCAGTGACTGACTGTGCAAAGTTTGGGAACCCTGACATAAATAGTGTGAGAAAGGCAGCATTTTAAATTTAATCCAAAAAAAATTCAATAGGTGAAGTCTGATTAGCTATTGGTGGCTCCACCCACTTTTTAAAACCTAAAAATGCAGTTCCCTAGTGACCCTGGTGTTAATACTGTGAGAATAGCAGCAAGTTGAATTTCCCAATTCAAAATCAAAAGTTAAAATTTGATTGGCTGTTGGTGGCTCTGCCTACTTTTTCTAACTCTGAACTGCAGTTACCTGGTGACTAGCTCTTAAAAGTTTGGGGACCTTAGTATTAATATTTAAAGAATGGCAGCAGTTTAAATTTAAACATATGAAGTCTATAGGTGAAATCTGATTGGCTGTTGTTGGCCCTGCCCACTTTTCTAAACTTGGAACATAGTCACCCAGTGACAAACTGTGCAAAGTTTGGGGACCCTGACATTAAACATGTGAGAATGGCAGCAGTTAAAATTTCCCAACTGATAACAATGAAAAAAATGTGATTGGCTTTTGATGGCCCACCCACTTTTTCTAACCTTGAATATGTAGTCACCCAGTGACTGACTGCAAAGATTGGGAACCCTGGTGTTAATACTGTGAGAATAGCAGCAGGTTGAATTTCCCCATTGAAAGTCAATAGGTAAAATCTGATTGGCTGTAGGTGGATCCGCCCACTTTTCCTAACCTTGAACCACAGTTACCTGGTGCCTTACTCTGCAAAGTTTGGGGACCCCGGTGTTATTATTGTGAGAATGGCAGCAGGTTGGATTTCTGCCAAGTCAATAGGTAAAATCTGATTCCCCCCACTTTTGGGCATCCAACAATCATCATATTTTCATTCAGACTGACCCCATGAGTATGTTATTCAAGTTTGGGGAGTTTTAATTTCCCCATAAAAGTCAATGGGTGAAATTTGATTGGCTGCTGTAAACATATCATATATCAAGTCTTCTCTTTTACTTTATTAGATATGTGTTGACTGCTTGCAAGATAAAAATGTTGATGCAACGGGGAATTAATAATAACATATATGCAGGTCTCTTTAAATATTTAAACAAGAGCGTATAAAAAAAAAATGAAAAGAAACTGTACAATTACAGCTGGAATTGTGTATACAACTGCAATCCCCCCCATGCATACACACTGCATTTCTACACAAACGTGAGTGCATTTCATAACTTACTCTACTTTATCATAACCCAATACAAGAAGCATTTCTACAGTTCTGGCAATCAGACAGACTGCTTCCACATTGCTCCTTTGCAGGGAATGTTTTAAGGCTAACATGCATTACAGTGTAAGAAGTCATTGTTGATGGCAATGTACCATTCCTATTTGCAGGTTTGTCAATAAATACATGGCAATAAATCTCACAAGTTTTTGCATAGGGGTAGGATAATTTATGATAAATACAAGCATCACCTCATAAAGTCTTTTTATGTCATTCAACTAGTTTCAAGTGGATTTGCACCAAACGGAAAGGAAGACCGCACACAAACATTCATCAAAATGGAAAAAGAAGTAACCTAAGTGGTGGAGGTGCTGGACTATAAAAGTACAGGCCGACTTAAATACTAAGACATTCATAGGGAAAATGAAAGCAAAACACCCAGAGGAAATGTAAGCTACATGGCAGGACCTACAGTGCTAGTGCTCAAGGAAAAGAGAAAAGCATTGGAAATATTGATGGAGGGTCAGCAAGGATTTCCATGGAAAATAAAAATACAGTCTTTGCTGTTTGAAGTTTAACTTTAAGGCTTATAGCACATTGACATTTGCCATCATTGAGTTTTTCTTATACAGAACTTGGTGATCCAATTGCTTACCAGCAGTGCCCCAATTAACGACCCTTCACAAGCAGAAGCATCTGCCACACAATTTGTTTCCTGTACAAGCGGGAGGGATGTGACTGACAGCAGGGGCATTCATTTTTATTGCTGTAGAAAATCTTGCTGATCACCAATACATTGCTGTCAGTGTATAGCCAGGAAATGGTAGGTTTATATTTAAATGTAGTTTTTTTTTGTCTTCAGAGCCAAGACAAAAGGTACACATTATCACTCACAAGAAATATTCTGCTAGCCGCAAAGTGCCCAAAAATAACTTTACATGTGGCAATCCTGAAAATACAAAAGAAGGCATTTTTGTGCAATCACCTGGCATCGCCACATGTAAAGTGTGGATGCAGCCCAGTATTTTCTAATGATTCATCACTCACAGGAGAGGAAATTATCCATCGGCAGTAAAGGGCTCCATCTATCAGAGCCCTTAAAGGGGTGGTTCACCTTTACACTAACATTTAGGGCCACATTTACTAATCCACAAACACTCCGAGCGTTCATTCAAACGATCCGAGCATATTTTCGGCGACTTCGTACCTTGCACGACTTCTTTATACTTGCGACAAAATTGCAGAGTACGAAAGTTTCGGATTCATTCAAGCTTTGTTATTGTGACTTTCCTTGGGCCAGGTTGGAGCTGCAGAGTGCCATTGATTCCTATTGGAGGCAAACCTACATATGTATAAAGTGAATTTCATTTGTGATTTATTACAGATGGTTTTGACATGTAATTATTTTAAGTTTAATGATGAGTATTTTCTACAATTGCAGGGCTGTGCCATGGGTGCCAACATGGCACCAGCTTATGCCAATATCTTTATGGATCATTTTGAAAAAACATATGTTTTCTCTAATAGGCGTTACTACCAATTTATACATGGGTATATGCGCTAAGTGGATGACACTTTTTTCATTTGGACTGGCACGATAGACTTGCTAAACGAATTTTTGGTTTACTAATACACATTCTACCATTAAATTCACCTTAGAGGTTGATTCCTCTGAGATGCATTTTTTGGACGTGCTGATCAAATTGGAGGGTTCTAATTTTGTCACTTTTGTCTATAAAAAACCAACGGATAAAAATAATCTATTGAGGCCATCCAGTTTTCACCCACAAGGGCTATTTAAAGGGCTTCCTAAAAGCCAATTTATGCGGATTAAATGGATTACATCGACTCCGGATTTATTTGAGGAGGAGTCACTTAAGTTGGTTAAAAAATTTGTTGATAAAGGTTACTGCCAATCAAAATTAATGCAAGCTAAAAAGGAGGTTGAGTCAATTTCAAGGGAAGATACTTTAAAAGTGAAGGTTAAAACAAAAGAGCAGGTTAAACGCATCCCCTTTGTCACTTCATATGATATTCATACTAAGGCCCGCAGAAATATTATTTTAAAACATTGGGGTATATTGGCTACTGACCCTAAATATGGGCATTTGTTTAAATCACCGCCAATTTTTTCTTACAGGAGAGGTAAGAATATTGGAGAGTCTATTAAACAGAGATTGGCCCCTAAACACTCTTTTACAACTACTACTAAAAAGGGAACCTACGCATGTAGGAACTGCAGCCATTGTAATGGCATTATCCAAAGCTCTTCCGTCACACATCCGCAGCAAGGTACTAGACATTTGGTTGGTGGTTTTTTCATGCGTGACAGTAAGGATGTCATTTACTGTATTAAATGCCCTTGTGGGTTAGGATATGTTGGACAGACCACAAGATCTATGAAAGTAAGGCTCAATGAGCATAAATCCACTATACGCAATTACCGACCTCAATCCCCTCAGAAAACTAAAAAAGACGGGATAAGTAAGGATGGTGAGAGACCCTTTTAGCCAAACATTTTTTCAATTGTGGGCATCAGGTGGCACAGGTTAGGTGGCAGATTTTGGAAAGGATAATTGGTAAACAGGGGCAAGACAAAAAGAGATTATTACTACAAAGAGAATGCTATTGGATATGGCTCCTCCAAACACGTCATCCAAAAGGGTTAAACGAGGAATTTAATATGTCATGCTTTTTATAGATATGTTATATAAGATATTTTGTGTATATATGATGATAAGGTATATTATGCTTGTTTTTATTGCAGATAAGTAATTCTCTGACCCTACAACAGGGACAGATATTCTCTTTCGACTGCTTGCTAGGGTAAGGGATTTTTTATGATATATTTTCTGACAATTTTTAACAATGTCCTTGTTTGTAACTATGTAACTATTTAATGTGAGAAGTATCGTTTTATGTTTCACTTTTCTAGGATTCTTCTACTGACACATTATTCTCTTGTGGACTTTTGACACAGTAACTTATGGATACACATTGGATCATAGTTTTCCAAGTATACACAATTTGTTGTAACGACTATTTAAATGCTTTGTGTGTTTTATATATGGCTATATCACCTTTAATACATTCCACTTCTGCTGTAATTAGCATATAACCAATGAATTATGGTAATTTCACTAATTGGGTTGGGCTTTAAAATGCTGTTCACTATACCGATTTGTATGCTTGATAAAGGGGTTATTTTGCCCCGAAACGTTGCACTACCGCAATAAAAATTTGAATTAAGGGTTTATCCCGTTTGTAGCCCTGAGTGCCATTGTATTACGGACAATATTGTATTTTTGGAGGGTGCCGATCCCTCTGGCAGTGAGCACCGGGCGTCTGTTTCTTCTGGAGAATTAAGGGTGTGCGAGGAAGGTCTTTGCTGTAGGTTCCAAAATCATGCACAGAGGGATCAAAGTCAGAAAGGTTTTCCCGCTGTTTACAATCGTCCGGTATGAAAATTTCGGATCGCCAATACGATATTATCGTGACTAATACGTTTTTTTCGTACGCATTTTCGGGATATTTGTGATCTTCAGAAATTATTGTATCCAATCCGAATTTTTCCCATTCGTGATTCTATTCTAACCAACTTTTCAATTGGTCATATAAATAATATTATTTATTTGTTATAGATTTTGAACTATTTGCCTTCTTCAAATTCTTTTCAGTTTTTATATAGGGGTCACTGACCCAAGCAGCCAAAAAATTATTGCTCTTTGAGGCTACAGTTTTATTGTTGTTGTAACTTTTTGTAACTTTCTTTTCTATTCAGACCCTCTTCTATTCATATACCAGTCTCTCATCCAAACAACTCCCTGCTAAGGTAACTTGGGCCCTAGCAACCAATTAACTGCTGAAACTCCAAACTGGAGAACTCCTGAACTAAAATAGAAATAACTAAAAAAAACACAAATAATAAAAAACGAAGACCAATTGCAAATAGTCTTAACTGCGGCCTCCTGCAAAGGTCCAACTGTCTTCTCCTAAACTACATCAAAAAGTAATTTCTGGTCTCTGACTCCCAGATTCAGGTGATTCATAGTGAGAATAAGTGCTGACACATGCTCTTCACTATGGGTCTCTCCATAGAGATTATGAACTGAAAGACTGAAGAACTGGCAAGCAGGTCCAGACTGGGATTGAAATTTAGCTCTGGCATTACAGGTGCACAGAGGCACCTGAAATGGCATCTTATAGCAGCCCCTCTGGCATTTTTCAGAATCCACAGATTGCCAGTTCTGGCCTGCTGGCAAGTATGCAGCATTAGCACACAGAAGCAAATTTAGAAAAAAATGACTTGGACCATTTTTGTTCATTGGATCTCATAGCAGACAGGGAACTCACTGCTGTTAGTGATCCCACAGCAGACCCAACTATTGTTGGGGTCCCAGGAGTACAGAGGGGCAAGTGGGGGCCCTAAGCATTTTATGTGTAACTGAATGACTGCTATGTGGATCCCAGAGGCTTAGCATGAATTCCAAACAATAACATGGTAACTTAATATTGCACCATGAAATAATTTGGTAAGGTTTATTGTTCATTGCTGTCCTAATTGTTTACATATTCTCTTTGTCCCCATATAAAGAGAGGAAGGCTAATATTCCGATATGAAGATGCAATGTTGGCAGTTACAACCAAGTCACAAGAAGCTTGCCTGAAATATTAGATGACAGCCGGTTAATTCAGTCACAGACAGTCTGTCTCCTCTACTCTGTGTATTGCTTACAATGCTGTCATGCTGGTAGTTACAATTTCTGCTTGTTTTGCCATGCCACTGAACAGGGATAATTTCAGGCACATTTATCCCCTTAATCATGGCAAAATGTTAATTTCTTAGTAGAAAACAATTAGAAAACAGCTATAATCATGCCTGTATTTGATCAGCAATATCATTAGAATTGAAAGAATTGGTGTGAATCAAGCAGAACTGCAAGTCTCCAGATTTAAACAATATACATTTTTAGAGCAAGGTTAATGGTTTAAGAAAGTTAAAAAAGGCTATAAACCACAACATTTCTCAATTGAAAGAAAGCAGAACCCATCTCTCTTCCAAGACTCCAGTTACCACAATTCCTTAACTGACTAATGCTGTATTGTGTCAACAGTCAGAACCAGCAGCAGTTCAGAGAATAGCAAGAAGCAGACAGATACTGATTTGCAATAGCAAATACATTTATATTTACAAATAACACACATAGGGGTACATTTACTAATCCACGAAGGTCCGTAAAGTGTCCGAATGCATTTTTTTCGTAATGATCGGTACTTTGCGACTTTTTCGCGAATTTTTTTTCAAGCTCTCAATACGAAAGTTGCGATAATTCGCGAAAGTCGTAATGGCTATGAAAAAGTCGCGACAATTCACGAAAGTTATAATGGCAATGAAAAAGTCGCTACAATTCTCCAAAAGCATAATGGCAATGAAAAAGTCGCTACAATTCTCCAAAGGCATAATGGCAATGAAAAAGTCACTACAATTCTCCAAAGGCATAATGGCAATGAAAAAGTCGCGACAATTCTCCAAAGGCATAATGGCAATGGAAAAGTCGCGACAATTCACAAAATTTGTTATGGCTATGAAAAAGTTGCGACAATTCGCGCAAGTCGTACCGGTTACGAAAAAGTTGCGACAATTTACGGGAAAGTCGTAAAGGCGCCGAAAAAATCGCAAAAAATACGAAAAAGTCGCAAAATGTTCGTTTTCCAATCGGAATTTTTCCAATTCGGATTCGAATTCGTGTCTTAGTAAGTCAGCCCCATAATATATGTATTGTGGAAAGCCGCTTAGAATTATATTTTCTTTAACTGGCCAACATTTTATTTTTTCCAATCTTTTCAACAAATAATTATGCTTGTTTACAATTTTACAATCTTTTTACAATATTTTCGACAATTTAATTTAAGGTATGTCTACAAATGGCAAGAAATGTTTACAATGAAAAGCATACTGTCCATTTGGTGACTACCTCACAATTGGTAAGCCCACATTCAGAGAAGCTGACTTGTCATATCATCATGTAATCAGCATATGATTTAGTAGGTTTGCCAATTGACTAGCGCAAGTTACTAGAAGCTATTTACGTAGTGCACTAGTGGAACTGTTAAACTACCGCCATTGAACTTATTCCAGATTTCTGTGGTGCCAATGAGCACACTAGTGCATTATCTATCAGAACAGGCTGGGCATGAACTTTAGAACTGGCCACAAGTGCAAAAAGCATGTATTGTCTGCAAGTAACTTTCAGTTTTGCATCCATTTTTGCACGAGCTCATCATATGTAAAGACCACAGAAGAAGGAAAATAATACCATAAATAATATCAAAAGGTAAAGTTCTAGTTACTGACAGGCTGCTAATTCAGTTTTTCTAAAGGTATTTGTGCAGTCTGCTTCTTTGATGCATTTGTATTTTTGTGATTTATTTTAGGAAAAATAGGGGCATCTGAGGAGAGGGGAAAGATAGGGGCATCAAAAGACAGAGGAATCATAGGGGCATCAGAGGAGAGAGGAAAGATAGGGGCATCAAAAGACAGAGGGCTGGAGAGGAAGAAGAAAATGGCACACAAGAAAAGGCATGTTCCAAAAAACTGCATGCCTAGGCAAGAGTGTAAATGAAAAATAGGAAGGCAAGCAGCAATGCCAGTTAGAAAGTCAGATTGTATATTTTGCCAAATTTGAGAGGTACATTTTTTTTTATATATTTGACTGCCTTGCTTAAAAGGAAGCAAGGACAAAATATTTCTGCTATGGAGATTCTTTATTTAGGCACGTGCAATACACTGGTCATGATATTTTGGCAAAGCAGGCATTGCACATTTGAGAGCCACATATTAAAGTAGTTACTATTCCTTGAAAATTAGGCACTATCACAATTCATTACAAAAGCAAGGGCAGAATATTTTCTTTTAATATCCAGTCCCATTCATGTTATCAGGACTGTCATTTAAAATGGTGGGCACCTGCAATGCATTATGTGTGGTTACCTGCAGATAATGTGAAAAAATAGGTTTTATTAAAAACTGAGCTATCAATTACACAGATGCACTGTTTGTTAGTGTGGGCAATTATATGTTTCCCTGTATAGCACTTGGCCTTACCCAGTTTTACTTGTTAGTAATAATACTGACTAGTGAATTTTGTGATATCATATAGTATCAAATGACATAATTTTGTCACTGTGTCACTTTAACATTTAATTGCGTATTATTTAACTGCTAAGGATTACTTCAATAAGAAACAGCAGCATTTTGGCTTTGGTCTTGTCTGTTGACCCAGGGGCCCCATATCTGGTCATATATGTCCAGTTTGTCTTTTAGCATTAAAGGAGAAGGAAAGGCTAATAAAGAGTTAATCTCAAGCTGCAGGCATACCTTCAGTTATCTCAATAGTGCCCTTAAGTCTCCCCATACTTCACCTGTTCAGAAGATCAGAAGCCAAACAGGAAAAAAAAACGCTGAGCAGTGTAGAGAAGATTCCCATAATTCATCGCTCCTTCCAGACTTGGTGACTTGTTACTGTAGGCGGCGCATGTGCACACAGCAGGAGCATCCGGCATGCCAGAAATAGAACATTTGGTGGATAGCAGTCAACGAGAAAATTACCTTAAAGGAGAAGGAAAGGTCAAATCCTATTAAACACACTATTAAATAATACTACTATTGCTGTGTAAAAACGCTATATTCCGCTGCTTGTGGCTATTGACCGGAACCCTTCCAGGGGGAGGCTAGGGGACATCTTGTCACTGAAAAAATTTAGGTAACAGGTTTATTGTGTTGTTCTAGTGTGTCGTGGAGGTGTCTGCCTAGCAGTGCTGTCCATGGGTTGGGCTCATGCATCTTTGCAAGAGCTGTGAAAAAATGGTCAAATGTGTGGGTCCACACCTGTCTTTAAACCGAGCATATCCACCAGTTGTACCGATTGTTCACCTCGGCACAAAACCCCCAAAACAGGTCTCCTGGTATTGTGGGTCCCATTTCCAACTTGTGCTGGAGATATATACCAGTTGTACAGACTTTACAGTTTTTCCTTGACAATCACATTTAGTGAAGCTTGTGTCATGTCTCCAAACAGTACAGACCATTGCACATCTGTCAGGTTTTCCCCAATGAACCTTTCCCATTCCTATTAATGGTGTGTCTTGGGTTGTCATTGCTTTTTAGTGAATTTGGACCCATATGTTACAGTTTGCGAGGCACTGTTAAATAAAGAATGCTATATATATTACTCCACCTAGTATTGTTTGCCGGCTAACTAAACAGCAACGTGTAGTGGTTTTGATTTTTATTCACATCTCAGCAGGGGGAAACCCCTCTTTTTCAAGTTCTCTTGAAACATCAGCTAAAATCAAAACCACTGCAAATTGCTGTAAATGAGAGTACTATTTGGATTATGGTTTATTGGACTTATACATTCCTTCTATAAGCAACAAGAGCACCAAATATAGCACCACATGTATTTACAGATATATGGCTACATGCATGGATTTGTTGTGCTTCTAAGCCAACTAACAAACTGTTTCGTTGACAATTGGACTATGCATAACTGTAACATGACACATGAACTATTACATGGTATATGTCAAAATATAATATAGTCCGATTTATTTTTGTGTCACTATAACTTTGCTATATGAAGCTCTATTTAAATTTCATGGCCTCATCTATAATTAAATGCTAATTAACTAAGCTGAGCACTAAGGGCTCTGGCACAGGGGGAGATTTGTCGCAGGCGACTAATCTCCCCGTGTGCCAGAGCCCTAAAGCATTATAAGCTTTACGCATACTGCAACCATTAAAATAACTGAATAATTATAAATTCCTTATTTATGGCATGAATTGTGTGTGTACATATACAGTGGCCATATATATATATATATATATATATATATGGCGGATAAAAAGCAAATTGTGGGTAAAACTTCGCCCCTGTACAAAATTTATAATGAAGTAGTAGAATTCCTATCACATGAAGATGAGTGTAGGACTGGCCAGACTGGGCATGACGTAGTTGGCCAGCTTAAATATATTGCAATATAGTGATGGCCGAATCCTTCCATTTTTGATTTGCCAAAACTTTGCAAAATGCATTGAAGTCAATGGGCCATAATTTTTTCTATCACGCAACAATTTTTTTTCAGCTATTGGAGTGTGTTTTTTGCGGCAAAACCTGGCAAATATTGTCGCTTAGCGCTAATATGGACAAAAAAATCCCTGTTTTGCTTAAATGGGAGGGCATTTCTTGGTAGCTTAATGCACAGAATGCCTTAATGTCCTATGTATATATTCATAATGGGGACCTTGCAGAGGACCTCTTGTTTTTGTCTATATATTTTGCTGTCACAGCTTAATTCCATCAAATAGTAGCAGGTGCACTCCTTCAATCTATCAGTGCCTTGGTACTCCCATTTGGGGATAAAATATCCATAGACAGTAATGGTATACTTGTGAATCATAGTAATACAAAGAAAACTATTTGTTAAGTCAGTGTTTCAGGTTTAGGGATAATTATCAAGACTAAATAAGTTTAGAAGAGGGTCCCTGAGATGACTGAACGTTGACTTAATACATTTTTTTTGTGTATTCCTAAGACTTATAAGGCCACTCCCATAATCGCACTCCCTTTGCAAAATCAAGTAGCTGGGTGTCAGTGAAAATATAAATCACAAAAGTACTGCACTTTCAAGATTAGCAAATAATAAAGAATAGAAATAAAGAAATTAGACTAATCCAATAAATAAATAAGATTACAACACTTTTGTATATATATGTACAGTATATAGTAGTATACATTACTATGCAGTAAAAAAGAGAAAAAAGAGAAAAGTCTATTAGAGAATGCCACTTACTGTTTGGGTAGAAGGTATTAAGAGTATGATTAATGGCAAGAGGAACAAAACACATGGCACATTGCATTCTTTAGTAACCGTGAAACTCCACATTCAGTCTTTATCCTACTAGTATCTTCTCAGTGTTAGCATGAATAGTTCATTGTGTTACACCGAAACTTGCATTTTAATTAAGTGCCCCCACTGTCAGTGAAAGTGTTGTTTTCAATATACTTTTTACTTCAATATACTTTTTAACAGGTTGATTAAACCAAACTGAAAGCCTAAACTGCTAAAGCTATTCCTTACAATAACACTTGATTTCAGCATAGATAGTGAATGTATGGTACAGCAGTACAGTAGTGGCACATGATTCACATTAGAAAACATGCATATGTTTACATCCCACATAGAGTAAGCAGATTCTACTCTAAAGAGGTAAAATGCATTATACCTAAATGGGAAGCCAGTCCTTCAGGTGTAAGGCAAAACTATGGAATCTATATTATTCATGTTACATATAACAATACATTAATACAGCATATTCATTAACATAAAAAACATCAGCAAACAATTGCCTCTAGAAAAAACCCTTTGTTTGGAGTGCACAGACCACCCATGAAAGAATCATTGCATCTGTCATCCCAGGGGAGAAAACACAAACATGGAGAAGATTATAACTGCAGTAAGATTAACACATATACACATGTATACATATATTTGTGTTACTCTTCCTTACTACAATTATACTTAAAGTTTATCGACAAATGTAAGGTACAGTATGATGGGAATAAGTAAGAGTAAATGTGTTTTAAAAACATCTGTTTTCAAAAGCCAGGTTTGTAATTTTCCAATTTTTGTGCATTTTAACATTTAGTTGTCCATTTGAACACCAGCTTTATGAATTTCATGTACCTAATTGTCAGAATAGTTTAAGAAAAACTTAAGTTGGTATGTTTTCTTTTACAACAACTTTTTTTTAGAATTAATAAGGTCAAATTAAATTAGTTTAAATGAAACACAATTACTCCAACTCTGATTCTACACACACTATTTTGATGAAGCTAGCATAAATAGAAATGAAAACATTCAATTATATATTACTAAATTTGTCATTACAAATTATATGATTTTCTGGTGTAAACAAATGTTTTACTCCACATTCAAATGTGACACTTTTGTGATTCCCCTACCATGTGCCTTGTACAAGGAAACCACTTTATTTTGTAACACACTATGAACACTAGGTGGCAGTCTTATACTTCTTTTGAAGCAAGTGGACAGAGTTACACTATTGCAAATTACACCACTCACTTCAGGCTGCTCATATAATATAGTCAGTTTTTTAAAGAGACACTAGTGTTGTGCTACAAAAATCCAGTAAACAGTACCGGACAATTAATAATAGTCTCACACTGACAGCAGAAACATTTTGGTAGACGTCAACAGTACAGTGCTTTAGAATGTACAACTGCCCAACAGCACCCGATAGCACAACTCATTTTTTGTAGCACAGAAAAATATATGTGGTAGCACCCAAAATCAAATATTATATTGAATATCATAATAAAAGTAAAAATAAAAGTGAAACAGATTCCTTAAACAATAACAGCTGTTTTATTGGGTCAACAGTTCCTCTTTAATGTTTGCAGTCCTTAATCAATTTTAGACTATAGCTTCACAAATTAAACTGATATTATTTTTTTTTCAATTCAATTTTCATTTATTTTTATCAAGAAAATTAAGTAGGGAGTACAGAAAAAAAGAATGGGTTTAGGGGGTAAAAATCGTTACATAAAAGTAGATTCACTTGCAATCTCAATAGAACAGTTTTTCCTGTATGTAGGGTACAGCCAGACTATCCTTGGCAGTAGTAGAGCATAGTATTCACAGCTAGGTCAGATTATTTGTAACCAGATGAACAGCTTTCTATCTCTTTATGAACTTCAACTCCCAGCATCGTTTATCAGCCTTAGGCTATCAGAGGCAGCATGTTGGACAGCCCTGATATGTCAGTTACTGCTATGAGTGAGAAACTGAGCATGCAGGAACATGCCTATTGTACAATTTCAGATAATGTGGATTTTGTGCACATTTCACTTTCTTCATGTGATCCTCACTATGCAATTATCTGTTGACCTCTAGGGTTAGAAAGCAGTTTAGTTTTCTTGACCACAGAACAGTTGCAACGTGGTTGTAATTAGAGTACTAATCACTGCAAGGATTTCTTGTTCAACCAGAAACATAAAAACTGATGGCAGATAGGAATCAGCTGACCTGTGTAATCGGCCCATTATTAGCCAACTGGTGCAGTAACCCACTCTTGAAAAAAATATATAAAGTCTATGGACAAAACTACAGAATATACGGTGCTCAGGGCTCCCTTTCACCTGACTGATCTCTGCACCTTGCACTGGATCCTTAAGCTGGAGCAAGGTGTAGAGTGCAGCTTGTACCAACAATCCCACATGGCACAAGTGCTCTGTAAATAGGCCCTAAGGGTTTGAAATTTTGTGTCTCTTAGTGCTTTATTACTTGCACCCTTAGGGTTGCCTTATTTTATTTGTATCCAAGGGCATGATGCAAGTTGGATAAACTAAAACCTGATGTTAAAATACTAAGAGAACATGTGCTTAAGAGATGGGTTGGGTACAGCAATATATGACCTGTCATTATAAGATTAAATCATTCTAATGACATGAGTATAAGCCATGCATTGGAAATGTGAAGATATTTTTATAATCCTAATAAATGGCGTCTCTGGCTCAGAGATGTTACAATTGTTTTATATATGCCTTTAAGAAAAAAACAGAACCAGGGATACTAAGCATATACTTATGATTTAACATAATAAGAAAAGAAAAAGTAACTGATCTGCTTTAGTATCCAGCTAATGAAATGATGAACCAATGTTTAATGTAATGTCCGATCAGTGGCTATCCAGCTGTTACTGAACTTGCCTACAGCTGTCATAGGTTTCTGGGATCTGTAGTCAAACAACAGCTGCAGGACAAACATTTAAAGATTAAATGCTCTTTTCCCTTATATGTAAATAAAGGCACAAAGTTTGCCCTGATGCAGTTACTCATAGCAACTAATAAGGCTGATGCCATATGGGGCAGATTCTCGACCTGCTGATTAACGCAGGCCAAGAATCCACCCCTACATTTTAAAAAATCTTATTGTTTTTCCTGCACCCAGAGCTATTGTGTCAGCCTGGGTGAAGGCAAACAAAGCATAATTCGCGCACAAGTATACGCAAGCAGTTTTTCTCTGAATTCTTCTTTGTGTGCCTGCACTTGGGCCGATGCAATGGATCTGGGTGCAGGCACAACAATAAGATTTTTGAAGTGTAGGGGCAGATTCTAGGCCTGCATTTATCCACCGGCTAAGAATCCACCCTGTGTCACAGCAGTCTAAGGTTCCTATGAGTCACTTTACAAGAACAACTTTTGGCCTGTTTACAATTGGTTGCTATAGGTGACTAAACATGTACCGAAGTTGTAGCTTTTATTACATAACCCCACTTATCTATATACACAGGCCATTTTCATTATGCCTTTTATTCTGCACATTGAGGGCACAGAGAACCCTCATTAGGAAGTGGTGAGGTGGCACAACCACAGGAATTATGTCTTACAATTTATTTTTTACCAGATTTCCTTATTTTCTTTCCTTGTAAATATCATGTAATTGCTTTATTGTTGTTGATAGCAGTTTGACATTGTGTAAAATGGGTTTGGCTGCTTTGGAATTCTGTGAACTTCAGGGATATGTTTCTACAAGCTGACTTTCACTCTCAGGCAGTTCTAAACCAGAAATTATGATCTTACAATCTGTTTTCTTTTTAACATTCCTCCTGCTGTAAATAAGTAGGCTGCTTTCTAATTCTCCCTCAGGGTCAACAGAAACAAAGGGATCAGTACTGTAAGAAGTACTTTGTTATTCACACTGGGTAAAAGTATCATGAGACGTGAACTAGGAGATGTTCAACTTGAGCTATTTGTATGATCTTGAAAATAGTGTTCTAACCAAATGTTGAAGACATCTTCATTCGTTATTTGTTTCATTATTTATGGTAGTTTTCGTATTACTATCTTCTTTTGCTGGTCTTCAAATTAATCTGCTCTTCGACACTTTAGGTGTTTTCTGGTTGTTAAGGTAATTTGTCTAAGCAACCCAAAATCCACCCAAAGAGTGCCTAAAAAAAAGTAAAAAAGAAAAAGTAATGGCGGGTTGGACATTCTAGGTTTATATAGTTTTATCTTGTCTTTGGTCACTGCTCATGATTTCAAGTATAATATTGTGCTCCAGTTCTTTCTTGCACAGATGTATTGCCTTGCGTGAGTCAGTAAGCTAATATGCAGAAAGCCTTGCCATAACAATATAGCCAAGCTGCTATTTTGTGATGATCAGGGGAAATTTATATGAAATCGTCACATGAAAATTTGGAATTGTTAACTCCAGGGAAGGGAAGGAAAAGGGGCAGGAATCTGAAGGCTGCTGTTTAGATGAGGCTTTATATTTTGGGTGGAGTGAGCTTATATTACTGGCACTGGGAATGCTTATGTAATAGCAGGCCAAGAACCTTTTGACTTGAGGGTGAAAGAATGTAATTGGCTTAATCAACAGGCCAATGGTTACTCTTCACTTTCTGCTTTATACAGAGAGACAGTTCCCTTCCATTATCCCATATCTACCCATTAAACTGTAAGCTCATCTGACAAGCCAAGTTGTTAATCAGTGTTCTATGATGTCAATATCCATTCTCATATAATTATGGGATTTGCAAAGATGATCCTTCAAAGACAAACATTAAATGGGAGAGTGTTTGATGTTGCACATCAGTAATGCACTATAATATACTAAGTTTTACCTTATAGCTACATGAACAAGTCCAAGACTAATTGCTTGTTTTTTTAGTTACGTTTTGAATTAATGTGATATATAGCAAAAGTAACTGTAGGCAGTACTAAACAAAGATTCTAGGAACTGTCATCTTCTCTTTGACAGAGTTAAAGTCTCATTGGTTTATTTATTTTGTTCATGTTTTAATACCATTAAACACCATATGTAGATTTCAGATAATCCCATAAACAGAATTCTTTAGTGTCCTGCCAGTAACCAATAACACCACTAGACATTGCTACCAGTGGTGAACTTCAGTTATATTAATACAAAGATAAATTCAGTTGGTTGTCATGAAGTGGAATAATAGGTAGCTACTGCGCCCACCTAAAAATATTTTTAGGGTTCCCCCTTCTAGAAAATTATACTTTGCAAACATGTATTTCATTTTCATTGGACAATACCCCACCACAAGACCTCTTGCCTCCCGACCACCCAATTGCTTGTTATGCCCATTTTCATGGTTGAATGGGTGGGGAAAACCTTTTTTTTTTTTTATTATCTTTCCTCACCCTTTAAGGTTATTGCACACTTGCCATTTTACCGATGTGGTCCTCAGAGAGAACCATAGCAGTCAAACTGCCCTTCCTCACCTATCACTAAAAGAAAGGAAATTATGTTGCTATGGCATACCCTGGTGATTACACATGGTGACTGCTTGTGAATGTTCTGGGAAGTGTTTTTACCACCAAGACGTTTACTAACCTTTATGGTTTGCCTATTGTCACAATCTGATGTCAAGATTTGACAATAGACAATATCAGATGCAGAGTCTACTAAAGCAATCCAAAACAAGTGTCTCGCACGCAACCTGTTACCCACCAGCCCCTTGGATGTTGCTCCCAGTGGCATCAAAGCAGGTGCTTATTTATGAATTCCTGGTTTGAAAGCAAGTTTTCGTTGTATTGTATTGCCCATCAGAGCCTCCCGTAGGCTGTCAGTCCACATAGGAGTTACCAAATAGCCAATTACAGCCCTTATTTGGCATGTTTGTGTTGCTCCCCTCACTCTTTTTACATATGAATGTGGCTCACAGAAAAAAAAAGGTTGAAGACCCTTGGTCTAGTCTCTTACTAATTAAGTTACTCCTCCTCCCCTGCGTTTTTGAGTAGCAAAGAAAACAAATTAACTTCTGTATGTGCCTGCATGGCATCCCACAGCTTAGAGATGCTTACCTTAGTATAGAACTTTAAACTCCCACCTTGCTTATATGTTTGAACTCCAGCCCTTCTTATTTATGAGAAGCCTACTGCTGAAAGTAAGTTTTCACTGAAAGATAGAAGGTTGAGCACTCTCTGTGTAGATTACTAGTAAAAAGGTTGACAGTATTTTATAGGTGAAGACTGTAACATAACATGGGTATTTTCTCTCTTTAATTGCCCATGCTCTATGATAGCATGTTCTACCACGCCTCTACTTTACTGCTAGTTTCATATTACAGTTCAGTGATGTGGGTGTTTCTATGCAGCAACCCAGAAAGTTGCAGATCTTTATCAGACTCTTAAGCCAGTATGGTAACAGGCCTTTAAGTCTAGACAGGTCTGCAGTGTCTTCTGAGTCTTCTCTAATGTGTACCTAAAAACATTTTATTCTGAGCATTTAACATCATTTGCAAGGGTTTATTAAGGTCTGGTGCACCCAGACTTCACATTCCCTTGATGTTATTCAAGGCAAACCATAATTGAGAATATGGTATGGAATCAGTGACATTCCATGAATTGCAGGTCTGCCTCTGCTTTTAACTATGTATTTTGTCAAATAATCATATAAAACAACAATGTTCATCAAGTCACTGCTGCAACTGCTACATGTCCTATATTGCAATCTCTCTGAGAGTAAGTTTTATTTTTTTAAATTATGTTACTGTTTTTAGTGTGCCTATCCTTTTACTGGGTACGGAGGAACCTGTGAACTTAGGTTATTCAGTTAGTGCAATTGTTAATTAAACCAAATGGCAACATTCTAATGAGTAAAATGTTAAGAATTGTGTCCATTGTGGAAAGAGTTGTAAAAAGCAAAGGAAAGTTGCAGCAAAACATGTGTTGGTACTTACACTAGACATTCACACCAGAAATACTGTGCAAAACACCACTGTCTCTATTTACTCCTTTGGCCAATATTTTGTCAGCCTGGCAAATTAATGCTCAATGCCTATTGGTTTAAAAGAGAAAACTATTGCAGGGCAACGTATACAATAACGTTAGCTACTATAGGGGTTGGCCTGCGTATGGCCACCTTTGTGCACCCTGGAGAGAGAGAGTATACTTGGGGAAAGTGTTTTGTTTTTTTTCTTTCAATTTAATGCAATTAGGGATGTTTGTAAATGGATGGACTGCAGTTTTTTTCCTTAATCCTACTTACTTGGTTCTTCATTACTTAGCCCTACAAAGCACCTGAGGGCAATGTACAATACTGTAATACCTTTACAAGTCACATACCCCTGTGGCAAGAAAAAGGGAACAACTTGATCCAGCCCAGAGTGAGATAACAATGAGTTGCATGCCAATAATTAAAAAGAGCGGCATTTCTATTTTCCTTGGCGGGACTGAAGCACAGGTACTCCAAACTCATTATGCATAGAAAAAATAGAGAATGGCATCACATTCAGTAAGTGGTGATGAATAAAGGAACCATAGCACCCAAGCAACTGTCAAGCACATTACACACAATTAAACAAAATAACTACTCACACCCCAAGCACATTATACCCAATTAAAGACAGTAACTACTCACACCCCAAGCACATTATATACTGTACTGTGAGAGGCGGTGGTCACTCTGCACTAAAGATGTAAATACAGTGAGATGCAGCGGGTACTAGAACCCCATGCAAACATATTGTATTCAGTGAGATGTGCCATGCTCACGTTATTTTCTATAACTCCCTATCATGTGGCAGTCTAAGGGGCTGATTTACTAATCCACGAATCCGAATGGGAAAAAATCGGATTGGAAACGAACATTTTGCGACTTTTTCGTATTGTTTGCGTTTTTTCCGTCGCCGTCGTGACTTTTTTGTGAATTGTTGCGACTTTTTCGTAGCCATTACAACTTGCGCAAATTGTTACGACTTGCGCGAATTGTCGCGACTTTTTCGTATTGAGCGCTAGTAAACCTTTCCGTTTTTTTCGCGACGGCTACGAAAAAGTTGCGACAATTCGCAACGGTTACGAAAAAGTCGCGACAATTCGCTTAAGTCGTAACGGCTACGAAAAAGTCGCGACAATTTATGAAAAAGTTGCGACCTCGACGAAAAAAATCGCAAAATAGTCATCATTATGAAAGAAACGCATTCGGACGCTTTTCGGACATTCGTGGATTAGTAAATCAGCCCCTAATTCTGTTCCTTTGCTACCTACTATCTCCATAATCACCCCCGCCCAATGGTTCCTCCTCCTTTCCCCACCTTAGCGCAGGTAGAACGCAGACTTTGCTCAGTTTCTGATTGCTGCTCAGGACTGGGTATTGCTTGTCGTGAAGTTTGAATGTCCCGCACAAATAACACTCGCGTTTCGCAGCGGAAAGAATTAGCAACAAAGTCTGCGTTGACTACATAACGCAAAAAGCGATTTCAAGTCATTCAGCACCCGAAATTGCCTCCCCCCTTTCTCCTCGTGACGAAAGTATTCCCATGGAGGCGTAGAAGTGAAAAAAATAAAAAAAAAACAATAGGCGAAAGAATTTTGGGGGGGCCATTCCCCCCTCCCCGGTTTCGCCCCGCCGCCTATGAGTATGCGATCCGCAAGGTAAAGCCTGTGGCCCCAGCCCGTAGCACAGGCATGAGGGAAGGGGGAGTGGCCAGAAGCCCCACACTCCCGGCTGCCTGAGTTTCTCTCGCAGCTCTCCAGCACTTTTCCTATGTTTGCGAACACTAGGGGCTCTCTCATTCTGTCGGTCTCAGCTCTTTTAGGGATTTTTTTCTGGAAACAAATGTGCAGTTAATTATCATATGTATAAGTCAGTTTCAGGAAGGGGGCTGTACATGGAAATCCCATGTGAGCCAAGAGCAGGCAGTTATTTTAGGGGGTGGAAATAAAAGTGCAGAAAGGCAGCAGCCGAGCAGCATAGACAGGAGAAGCTGAGCCTGAACTGACTGAGCCTTTGTGCAACAGGCTGCCAGCGCTTTGTATCACAACTAACCCCCCCCCCCCCCATTCATTGACAAGCAACCCGAGACACAGGACTGCGGCACACAACTTCAAGTCGTTTTCCCACGGTAACTAATCGCAGCGAGTTTTCCTGCGACTTGGACTGACTTGTGAAAAGTTGAAAGACTGAAGGACTTTGCTCCGCACAGCGGGATTGGTGCTTACAACATCTAAAGGGGACAAAAGTCACTGTGCTGTGCGCAACCCTGGGCAGCCTGGATCTAAAGAAAATCGTCTCTAGCTGCTCCTCTAGCATGCAGAACTACAAGTATGACAAAGCCATGGGCCCCGAGAGCAGGAACGGGGGCACCGCAGCGCTAAACAACAACAATGGCACCAGCAACTGCAGGAGGGTCCTGCTCATATTCCTGGATGTGTTCTGTCTCATAGTGGGTAAGTGGCTGCTGCTCCTGCTTGTATATTGCAACCTACTAACTCATCCCTTTTTCCTGCACTGAATTAAAGAATGGCATTGCCCAACCTGTGGCTTCCCATCTGTTGCTAAACTTTATACAACTTTCTGCATTTGCCTGTTTACCAAGGGCACTCCAACATGTTGTCTCTTGTGTTTATGTATGCTACAGCCCATCGCAGGTTGAACTAAAAGTTATGGAGCCCCCACAAGGGGTATTTTGCCCAGCCTAAGTACTAGAATCCCTATACTAGCTCTTGGCATTATAAGTCACAGTGGTTAAACAGCTGGAGAGCCACAGGTTGGACATCCCTTTGGGTGCATTACTTCTCTGGCAATGAACTGGGGTTAACTATGAACTTGGCTATGATATTTGGCTAGAAGCTTAGTATTGTGGTATTTAAATACTGAACCTTTTCCCCCAGTATCCAGACCTAAGCATTTCTTGCTTTTTGAAGCCAGATCTATTTTGATACCATACTGCAGAATAAAAAAAAGTAGACCTTTGATAAATAGACTCCAAGTGTGCGGGTACTGAAATAAACCTGCTTCCTATTAAAGCTCTGTCTTGGCAAACAGTTTGATTTGAGTTCTGCATGAAAGCTGTATATTTGCCAGTATATGGGAGTAGAACACATATCTACACCATAACTCTGATTAATTCAGCAATCTTATATTGCTGCACCATAATGACCAGTTGCATCTCCTAAATTCTGTTTAACACTTTGTCTCCATATGCTGCTCCTTTCCGCTGTCAGATAAAGTGTACAGCCAATTGAGTCACATTTCACAACTTGTAAATTATCAGTTACATTTTTTTTTTAAATATCTTCTACTTGAGGAAAGTACCTATTAAAACAGTGATGTTCTAGTCCAACTTTGCTCATTGCACTTAATCCCATATGTATATAAATTGAATTTGTGACTTGCTGTCTGGCAGATTTGCTTTCATACTATCTAAACATCCTAATTCATTATCAATGGCAGTACACCATAAACACAGAACCTTGGCCAGAGGGTAAAAGAGCACAATCACTGAAATTTACACACAGTTACACCCCTACTCACTACACAACAAATGTTGTGTATGCAGCCCATAGGTTTAATGCAGTCTATAAATAACTCAGAAACTATGCACATGCTGATCGTTTTTTAATGCCTATCACAGTTCTGACATTCCTACTGCCATTCCAACAACCAAATTCTGAGTACCTCCTAAGCCTAGCAACCAAATGCAATTGTGTGGTCGGACAAAAGCAGAAACGTTCTGATGGTCAAAATACAGACACTTGGGTAATACAGTCATGGTGTACAGCAATCTTATTTAGAAAGTCATGAGCACGCCCTCACCCTGCTTTGAGTTGTTTTGGCCACTTCTGCGTCTCTGAGTGTATGCTGCTAGATAAACCTTTATGTGCAGAGCTGCAAGCAAAGTGGAGATTAGGGAACTCAACTCATATAAGCCTGAAATAGCCAATTAAGCTTGCTTGTAGTTGATTCCAGATTTTTTTTAGGCTATTTACACAACTACAAAGTATTTCCTTAGAAAGAAGTGTTATATTTTTGTCTTCAATGAAAAGCATTAAGATTGTTGTTAGAAGTTTTTCCAATATTTTGTTCTGTAGCATTTTTATTATGAAGACTAAGCATGTATGTAACTCACTACAAAACCTATTGAAGATATTCTATTTACTACCCTAAATGGTAATCAGGTATATCGGGCTCCTAGCTCCAGCAGTTTTGCTTGGACTACAATACTCATCTTCATTGACAGCTATGTTGTAGCTTACTGAAGGCCAAAAGTTTGACTTTTTAAGACTTTGTTATTGGAACTATAAAGCTGCAAGTTATTAATGACTGTAACTTGATGATCAGAGAGAAAGGCGCCAGATCCATCTTCCCTTCCTTAACTACAAATATACTGTCACTGAGATTTACTTTATAGAACTTTCATTTATAGTGGTAAGTCATGTTTACATTCATACTGACACTACCTTTGCCAGTTAAAAACCTGGACTTGCTCTATCATACTTTTAGGTTGTGTGGCCTCTCCGGCCATTAGCCAGGTCTCCATGAAGCCTTTGTAAAGGTCGTGACCTGTACAGGGTACTGTTTGTGCAAGGCTTTTAGTGTGTGTGTGTTTACACAAGTACACAATTTTTTTCTGAAATCACTTTTTTAAACCATCAATAAGTTTTTTCATTAGTCCTTTTTACTGAAGCAGTCAATGAGCTGAGTTCAGTTCAAGATATCAAAAACAGAATGGATTTTGCAGACCATTGCGCAAGGGGCATCTGGTTTGTATTGTTCAGTGGAACTCAGAATGGAGGAGCTAGGAATTTCAAACTCAATTAAGTTAAGCTACCTTTTGCCAAGTGTGGAGAGATTACAACCTTTCCCGTCAGTCATTACCCATAAATATACTTTAAGGAAGTGTCATACAAGATTAGGTATGTGTTCCAATGAAGCATAAGAGTATTAAACATGTGGATGAGAACAAAGATTTCTGAACAAAAATAAAGGGAACAAGATCCCATTTTTATAATGGATACTGTAATGAACAGATTTTGTCTCAACAAGATGTTTGTTGTGATTGTTTTTTGCCCTATGCATTAACCTTATTTGGAGTATTTCACCAACTGTGACACAACTGGTCAAGAGTGCTACACGCTCCTACCTCCTTTATTTGTCCAGGATTGTTGCTATTTGACAAGAGGGGTTATGACTTACCTAAAGGGCAAGAGAAGTCCAGATTAAAGATTTTAGATAACAGCACAATGTTCTTAACATCAGTAGATAAAGCTTGGCAGGGCAACTGTAAGCATCAGTTTTTCTGATTCTACAGGCAGTATTTACCATTGTTTCCAAGGGTAAAACAGTATTTTTAGTGAATTGCAGTGAGCCCTCTTCTCCAAGATAATCATTTTATAATAGTATATCGAGTTGCTTCCTTGTGCAGTGTATGATTGGCAGTTTAATGGTCCTTGATTCTGACTATGAAATAAAATGTCTGTATTGAATCTATGCACAGAAATGGAATATCACGAAGAGCTTATACAGTTTCCTGACAAGCAGAAGTCTGAAGAAGGAATAATGATCTCCAGATTTGATTTCACTGAACAGTATCTAAACTTCAAAAAGACTTATTTATAGCTGCAGAGTGAAATCATAATATGGCTGATCAGTATGTAGCTAATCTCCTTATAATTTGTTTTCCATGTTAGAATAGCTTATGAGCCTTTACATGTTGAGTATTAAAGTTGTAAATAAACAGTAGATATGATCCCAGATGTTGAGTAACACTAGGGTTCTGCAGTAGGGAAAATCTGGTACCAGCTGTCCTTTTAATGGAAAAACATAATATTTATTTTTAAGGAGATGTTGAATGCTTTAAATGCATCCATTTTACATTTTTTTTCTTCAAGCAGCTGGTGATACATGCTGGACAAACATACTAGTTATTTATTTCTTAAGGAATACAGATCTATTATGTCATTCTTCTTTTCAAGTGTTGGAATACATATTAAAATGTAACTATCTATAAGAATATTTTTTCTAGTTTAAAGGGAAAATATCCCCATTTTGAACTAAGCTTAATAATTTGGGTTTATGGAGAAAAGGTGCATATACATCTGAAATGGAAAACATAAATATATATTTTACACAGACATACCTTGGATTGAGAGACAACATGACAGCCTGCCTTTGACTCTCAGGGACCATTTCCCCACACCCACCTTAGGTGGGCAGGGTCATCAACCGCTCCCTCACCTTGTTCCATGTGAAGTAATGGATTCTTAAAGTCCCATGAATGAGCTTAGGTAAAAAAGGGGGGCACTTTTTTGCCACTCTGGTGAATGCATTGGCATTTAATTTTTTAACACCCCTGTTTTGCTGGCAATGGTATAGCTTTATCTGGTGACTAAACTATTGTTTCATTGTGTCAACAAACTCGTATCACTGGACAAGAATGAAATTAAACAATTCTGACAAGAGAAAACTTTGAAAGCACCAAGACTACTGTATGTTCATTCAGATGTGGCTGATAAAAAGGAACACTAAATCAGTGGAAGGCAACTCAGCTGTCAGTCAGAATGTTTACTTAGTTAGGGGGTGGAAAGCATTTAATTAGTGAATTCAGATCTTCATTATTGCTGAATTCCTTAGAGTGAAACTGAAGATGTCTCTTTCTTCTCTCCAAACTGTCTTTCCTGCAAACCGTTTTGCCCCATAAGGAGCCTGTAGCGCATGCCACTGCAGCAGGGTGCAGAATGAATGAGTAGAAAAAGAACCATTTACTTTGTGTCTCATATGTTTTATAACCAGTATATTCAGGGGCAAAAGAATGTAACTTGTCTCAATGGCACATTATTAGTTTAGTGCCCAATTTGCATTTAGAAGTAGGACAGATTATCTGTAATTGGCTCCATTTGCAGTGTAATGTTGAAAATGTCTTTTGCAATGTCTCATACAAATTTAGCAACAGATTAGTAATAACTGAGAAACCTACCTTTTCCCTAAAAACTCTTTAGCATTATTTGAGGTTTCTGTAGTAGAGAATACTTTAGGGATATGAATCAATGGTCACTTTCCCTATATTACTATATCACCCTCTGGGATCCATCTGCTCCTTTGCCAGGAACACTGTGGTGCCAGATGGTACTAATAGCATCCAGAACTGCCATACACTTGTGCCTTTCACATATAAAGGGGAAGGTTGTAATGTCTCTCTACATTCCACCTTGTTTTAGCCTGTTGTGTGTGCTGAAAGCAGTAAATGGAGACTTATGGAAGTGACAGCTCAGTTCAGGAATTTACGCATTAAACTTTGATCTGGCAATTCACTATCTTAGTAAATTTAACTGAAAGTTTTGAATGTAAAAAAGCAGACTAAATGTTTACAAGGAAGAAAATATAATTGTGAGGTTAAGTCATTTGGAGTGGGGGTAGGTTAGGCAATTAGGTACAACTTAGTTATACTGTATTTCACAAACTCCCTTTCCTTCCAATATAAGTTCAATGAATCTCCACTCCCTTTTCTTGTGTATCCGCCCCTCACTCCCACTGGTATGTTTTTAACATTTTCATCAACAGGTCATTTACTGTCAGTAATTAACTGACTATGCCAATATATTGTGACTAAAAGTAACATTTATTGATGAATTACAGCAAACCAGCTTGCTTACACTGAAGTCTCCACAATCCTTAGGGTAATTATGAAAGATGATTTCACTGTTATGTTGTCATTGCAGCTTTTAGGTGGAAAAGGTGTCAGTTACCAAGCTTTAACATCATGTTTTCTGGCAATAGTCATGAAAGCTTGAAATAGTCATCATATAATATTCTCCACAATGGGAAGAGGTTTACAGCAGTTCCACAATATTTATCATTTTGATTATTCTCCACTGAGGCAGGGCTAACATAGTCTGCAGTGCTTTACAGAGTTTATTCAACATTTATATCAGTCCCTGTCCCAGTGGAGCTAATGATCAAAGGTATGTCACACAGGGCAATTTCACCAGTCCCAATAAGTAGCACCATTAAAATATTAGGACATGGTGTTGGTGGCCAATTAAACCACCTTCCTGTGGTTCCCAATTTTAAAAACAGGTGGCAGTCAAAATGTCCTGGTTGTCATGTTTTTTAGGTTCATATTTATGAAATAGATACCATTGCTAGCCTAAATATATAATAAAAAAGGAAGACAAGACTAAAATATAATTAGATTATATATTTTTTTTCTACACCACATACAAGCATAAACATCCTAATAATATTTTTTACTTTGATATTTTATATATACTTCTCAGACTCTATTTGACAGGTGCAAATAATATGCAGCCCTTCTCATACAACATAATTATTCATAAGGATTTGTCTCACACCCCCTTTAAAAAATAATTACTTATTTCCTTAGTTTTAAATGTGATATTTAGGGTGTTAACGAAAATCCCAAGAATGTCATCAATGCTAGGCAGCAGATTGGACTAATTTAGCCCACCCTGTTAATAATATTTACAGAAATGTTTCTTTTTCCTGCTTTAGCACAGTGGAAGAGTTTTGAGAACCATCTGGAATAATTTTAGCATAGACATACAAAGGAGTGGAAATGTTAACTCCTCCTGTGCTAGATGATCCATGAACGTGTTACGTTTCACATAGAAGATCTTTGTTGGCTGAGCTATCCTTTTAAGGATTGCTTGTTGCATAGATCAAATATGGAGTTAGTATGGCTCAAATGGGAAAACTGAACTTTACAGGCAACCCCAATTAAACAGCAGGTAATTTGTGATCTTTTTTTGGTTAGAGTTTCCAAGAGAAATTCAGTCACTTGTTAGCTGTTTTTCTAAATAATTACTTTTTATTCATTGAAATGGGATCCTCCCAGTCGATCTTTAAAAAGGAGAAAGCTTCAAACGATTGCAGCGGCAGGCCTGACATGGTTTGGAAAGACTGGATTTGAAAGTTTTCACTCATCTGGCAGTCAAACTGTATTTTCTTTCTTAAGGTTCCACCAGTTGCCAAAACGCACATTGCTTCTTGAAGCAGTGGAAAATAATAATGTTAATGGACAAAAGTTCTTCGGCTGACTCTGCAGTTTGGTCAGAGCTGTGAAATATGAGACTTATCTGGTCCTTCTTGAAGTGAAATCTGATTACGGTTACTGGAAGCAACTTCCAATGCAGTATATGGCTCCTAATAAGTGTGTATAATAACATTGAAGGTCATTTATTTAATAAGGGACAGTTAGTTATATGATCTATTTTTATAACCATAGTATGCACCTGTTACTTGGCAATTACAGCAAAACTCTCCATATATTAAGAACAAATCAACAATGATTCAAGTTGCCCTAGTGCTTTAGAAAGCTGGTCAGACAAACTCCACAATTCAGTTTATTTTCTTGCATTATTTTGCTTAAATTACAAATTATGGGCTCTTAAAATGTAATATTTAATGGTGTATAAAAAAAGTGCTTCTGTGTCTTTAGGGAATTGTAAGCATTCTTCACCACAAATTGGCTGTATTTCATAGTAGTCCATTCATGAGATTTAAAGACTTTCTCTGACTAGTGTGGCAGCTCCTACCCATATGAATATGCAAAATAGTTTTAAGGAACAGATAAGTTAATTAGTGCATCTGCTGTGAATGTGAAAAATTATACAAAGCACAAATGTGCTAATCCTGAGCCAACCCAGTTGCTTCTAAAGTTGTTCATACCTTACCTTAAACAAGCAGATCTTTGCCTAGTTTGGTCACATGGGTGATGGGCCAGATTGGACTGATATGATCATTTGACCCCGGGGCAACAATTAGCTCATAACAGGGACCTGTACAGACTCCTCACAAGAGGAATGCATCAGTGATGAATATGCTGTCACTTTTTATTGAACACACAAATACATCTGTGGTTATTTTATTTACTTTTTATATTTAAAACAGTTTTGTTTCCTGCCTGCAGAATAGACAGGACTATTTTCTCTACTTATCAAAAGACTGCATTGGCAAAGCTCCTAGAGCATTTAGGATGTGTTGTATTGACAGGATTTGTTAGAACAGCTGACAGGAAAGCACTGAAGTATTGTATATAAGCCATTTTTAGTCTTAAAGTGTACATGATAGAGTGAACAGGCCATCTTGTGAGAAGGCCATAATATGTCACTGTAAAATACCTACAAATTATCAGAACTCGCACTCACCCCATAAATAACTGCTTCTCTTCACAAATAAGAAAGTAGGGTGTTCCATCAACACTATCCGGTTTCCCTGCATAAATAGGTAATTCACATATATATGGTGACTAGGCACATTAAAAGGCAGGTGGCTGAGGGTCTACTTTATTGATAGCAGACATTAGGTGCAGAACCACCAACTTGTTTGTCTATTAAGTAGGACTTTAGGGCAGTGGTGCCTGGCACTACTTCATTTTCTTTTCAACATTCAGACTACTGTTTTTTGGCATGAAGTAACATACAATAAAGGGATTCTGTCATTTTTATAGTATACTTTTTGTCTAAATTACACTGTTTACATAGCAAACAATTAACTCTTCTATTTATTTATTTATTTGTTAGTTGTAATATTGGTGTGTAGGCAGCCTTCTCAGTGCATTGAGCCTGAGTCTGAGCTTTCAGAAGGAGCCAGCGCTACACATTATATTTGCTTTCAGATAACCTATTGTTTCTCCTACTCCCATGTAACTGGAGGAGTCCCAAGCCAGACTTATTAAAAACAGCACTTAGTAGTAAGAAATATATCTACTGGGAGCTGCTATCTTGCTACCTTCCCATTGTTCAACTGATTGGCTGCTGGGGGGGGTGATATCACTCCCAACTTGCAGCTCATCAGTAAAGTGTGACTGAAGTTTTTTTAGAGCACAGGTCACATGGCTGTGGCACCCTGGAAAATAAAGAATATGGCTAGCCCCATATAAAATATCACAACTAAATATAAAAAAATGGATTTCAATGCAGGATTCTGCTGGAGAAGCTCTATTAACTGATGCTTTGTTTTGAAAAACATGTTTTCCTGTGACAACATTCCTTTAGTAAATGTTAGTTGCTGCTTTGGCTCTTTAACTGTTTTTGGGCTTCTAAAAAAATGTGACTCCTTAAATTCTGGTAAAATTAACTGGCTATAAAAGGCCCAGTGTTGGCTGCTTAATCTACTTCGTTTATTAGCCCTGTAAAGGGGCTGACACAAGTCACCCCAAACTGAGATTTGATCAAGCCTCTATCAGAGACATGGATCCTGTAATCTCGCAGTGTAGTGCACAAAGACTCCCATGTGATCCAATTGCTGGCCAGGGGCTGAGACAACTTCATCAATCCCTGTTTGTCCCACCACCTGGGTGGTCAAATTGGAGTTCCTCCAGAAATTCCTTTGTTCTTCACCTGCTCTTAAGAGACCATTTAAAGTGGCAAGCAAACAGAGTGAATCCTACAATCCATGTAGGTGTTCTATAGTGCAATCATTTTATTGAGTTCCAACAAAATCCATGTGTTATTTACCCACCATGCAATGCTCCCAATAAACTGACAAATTGGTAGGATGTAGAAATCTTTGTTCCTTACCTCACCTATAAAGAATCCATTGGTTTGACAAGCAATACAATATACTCATGTCAATACAATGCACTGACGCCAAACTGATGCTGCTGTGTTGTCATTCTGAAACACCTAAGGTAATAGTTTTATATGTATCATCACCAGCAAATTTACTATGTTACATTTTTTTTTTTTTTTGAGGAATAATGTTATAGGAACTGCTACCTTTCAAGCATTGTGGCAGTTAGCCATTTGTTTGGGAACTAAACAGGAACAGAGAAGTAACCCTGCCATAAAACTGGAACAATACTCCTTTCAACTGCCTGATCTAATTTAGCATCTTTGAAAAGTGAATACAACATTGTACTATGCATTTTAACTGGCCATTGAAATCCTTCTGTGAACACCAATTCATGCTGTACATAAGTACAAGAGGAACCAACGCCAGTTATTTTTTCCCACCAAAGCTTTTCAAAAGTGTCTACAATGGTTATTGTTTAAGTGCAGTGTCCATAGCAACAACCTAAAAACCCATAGTATTTATTTTTCAGTGGATAATTGAGTGCTGCTGTTTTGCATCTCGTAAATAAGACATATTTTTCCATTGATATGTAAATTTCAAAATATTTCAAGAAACAGATCTTTTTTTTGCCCCTGTAAAAAGACTGCTATTATAGCATCAGTCATCAGTAACCCTAGGCTCAGTGGCTGATGTGCCAAATGTAACCTTTCCTGCTATGTAGGGAGTACACCAAGTATAAATGCAACATCATATTATATCATTTGGTAATGATGTTATAGTTGCTATATGCATGCTAAAGCCTATGTTTAGACAATACTTTGTAAACATTAGACTTATTTTTATTGGAACACTTTATAGTTACAATTTATGTTCTGTATCTGTTCTGCAATATAAATGCTGAATAAAATTATGGGAATTGGGAGTTAAAGAGATTGCAGAAGTGAGAACTTCTTACTCTCCTATTAAATAGCAGTGTTTTATAAACTTTCACTAAAGATACCCTTGGAAAAAAACTTTTTCATTCATTTTTCGAAAGAAAGAGAAGTGCATTGTGAAACAGGTTCAGTTCGCCTCTGGCTCATTGTCAGACTCTATTCAGATGGAAGCTAAACTGAATAGCAGTGTGATTAGTATGGGAGGCAGTGTCTGGAGCATTTGTGTGCATGAGATTCAAGAGATAAAGAAATTCTGCTCTATTTTGTGCATATTGGTCTGACATTGACAACTCCATACTTGTTAAAATAATCCTTCAGGAAATGATTAATTTGATTTAATAGAAATATTTAAATCATATGAAAGGCACAGATTGTTTTGCATGGACTTTTTGCAGAGTGAAACAATAGTAGTCCCTTATCTGAGGAATGCTTTATTCAGATGCTATTTCTCATTAAAGGCAAACAAGTATTTCATTATCATGTATTCTTTTGTTGCATATAAGTTCAACTGGAATTTTTTGAGGTATAAAATTATATCACTACAGAGTAGGCAATATGTAAGGACCCACCAAATATAAGACCTGCAAAGTCTCTATAAAGTCTCTTTTTTGTTTTCTTCCTCTTCTAGGGCATAAATTATATATAAAATATAAATAAAATTATTTATATTTGCAATCCTGTAGCAAGGTACTAACAGCAATTACTAGGTTCATAGGGAGACCTATGAAACAACATTAAGATAAATGAAGTTATTTCCTTCCATTGCATAGTTGAAAGGGAAGTGGAAACACATTAATAAATGAATTTGCAAATAAATTAATACACAGGCATGCTTGTAATACAATTGTTAATAAGTTATGCAGTAACTAGGGCAGGGATGTTCTCAGGAAAGTCTGCCAGCTGTTGATTAACTGAAACCTTTAGGTTGTTGGGTGTTATCGATCAGCAATTAATTGTGCTAAGTTAAAGTAAAAGTCCCATTTATTTGCAACTTTTTAAATAATGGCTGTCATCCATTGCCTGTGCCAGATGCAGCACAGTATTTTGACTGTGTGCTGTATGTTTCTTCCAGTTTCCCACTGAAGCTATGACAGAAGACATTAGTGTTCTAATGTTATCTGAAGTCCTTTATCATAAATGAGATATCACCTCTTTCTGTTGATGTTTTAGTGCATTAATGATAAGATGGTGCCAGCTAAAGCTGTAGCCACATAGTATGGCAAAAGAAGAAATGTCCTTACAAGAAAATACATATAATCTTTTAAATAAGAAGTACATTTTATTAAAGTATCAGTCACACTGGCAAATGTTCCTATATCTCAGTAATTATTGCAAAAAGGTGCTGTAGTTTCTTATGGTAGTGCTTACATGGGTAAAAGTGTCTGCAAAGGTTGGTGATGGCTACAGGGGCCTGGAGCATTTATGGGGCAACTTTATATTAGAGCTAATGCTGTTTCTGGATGGCTACTGAGAATAATTACAAACTTAGCACTGACTAAGATCTGACTGGCTTGAACGTGATACCAGGGCCAGATAAAGTTGCAGATTTCACTAGTTTCCTCCATCTGATACAGGTATCCTACTGTGCCTGCACAATTCCGCATTGTGTTCATAATTATCTTTATATTGTCTTGTTGTGTTGAGTGGTCAAATGCTTTTAAATACTAGTCTAACAGCTCATTATTCAGTGTAATAGGAAATATTGGGTTATTAGTAGGGAAGAGCCAACAAAAGTAAGTAAACACACTAGAATTTTGATTTCCCCAGAAGAATAAAAAAAAAAAAAAAAAATCAGATATCATTATTATGCTCCCCTTGCCTTATGATTAAACCTCCCCCCCCCGAGCCATTCCCCTATCTAAGGAGCTGTCTAGACACCATATTTGGAAGAAATTGGCAACAAGGTATATTGTAACATAGTGGAAAGAAGCCTTTTTTAACAAGGCACGGTTAGGTATATGCTATTGCAGAGATAGAAACACCTTACCTGCAGTTTAATTACTCCTTCCCATTAACTCTGCTGCATTTTGGTGAAATTTTGCAGTTTCACACTAGTTATAAAGTTATAAAAAGTGGTGATTGTTATTTGGATATTAATGAATTGTCAACTTTTGCATGATTAAACAGGCACTGTAAGATTATTCCATAATTGGGGTCTTTATTTAAAGAATATTATGTAAAATTTGACTTAATAAACCTTTGAATAAAGCAGGACCTAGATTTCCATTGGTGCAAGATACACTTTTCTGAAAGTACCAAAAAAAGAAACCCCCACAAAACTCTTTATTTTCTGTATTCAGTCATGATTTGGCCTTAGGTTTGCATATAATTACAAATTGCACAAACCCAGAAACTAATCACTGCTGCCAAACTCTTGCTGTCTACATCTCCAGGCCTTTGAAGCATTCTTGTTTTCCAGGATCTTTTATAGTCAACCCATTGAAAGACTGCAAAGCTTCTACTTAGTAAAGTGCTCACTGCCTGATTAATTACAACATTCAACATTTCCACATAACATGTTGAAAACCTATTTGATTATTCATAAGGGCAGATTCTTTACTTTTTTCTGTTTTACCAAATCAATACACCGTCCTACCTATGTCCATTTTTATTTATTGTCTTCCATTACCAAGAAAATATCATTAGTCTTGTGTGTAGAGGAGAAGTGTTTGCCTCCATTTGGCACAGAAAATGAAAGGAAGGGAACAGAGAATTCTTTGTTGATGTTTCACCACAGTAAAGCCAAAAGAAGCCATTTTCCCCTTGAGCTTGTTGAAGTTCACTTTCTGGATATTTTATTCACATACTGCAAGACAGCAGGACAGAACATTGTTAGTAGAGGTCTGAAAAGGACATTCTGAGTTATCCATCTTTATTTTTGTGTATGGGAACACTGTAGACATTGTCCTTGGTATGATGTGAGTGACAGCTTTGCTGAGGCGAGGTTCAGATTAACCTGTTCAGTCCTGCACGTCCGCTAATCATCACAGGGAATTAGAATGAGTTTCACACAATGCCTTCTTCACAGTAATGTCTTTGTCTTCCTGGGAGTTGCAATACTTTGAATGGAGGTCAACTGCAGAGCCACCAAAGTAGTGAAATCTCCCCTGTGAGAATTGAAAAGTTTCCCTTGTGATCACATGATCCATACAAACCTGCATGCCACAGCACAAAAGCGAAGGATTTAGCATAGCAAAACTCCCATTGAAGCCAGGTGATCAAGCAAATGCAAGCATAATTAGTATGAACTTAAATACCATTTTAGTTGGAATGTACTTAGGAAGCATATCACATCAATTGAAATACTGTGTTGTTTTGTTTGTTTGTAGTATTATTCCTTAAAGTAATTTGCGAGCTCAAGATTCAAAATTTTGGAAGTGTAAATCAAGAAGATATATACATATAATACAGTCTATGAGACAGTTTGTAGAAAGATACAAATCTATGACTATGTACCTTTTAAACTCTTTAGCTTTCAGTTCTTGTATTTTGTTATACAGTTATATCCTCATGTTATTTGTGCAGGTGGCAGCTGTTGGTTCTGAAGAAGGTTTCCACATTTACAATAGAAACATTGACAGAGTTGGCTACAAAAACACTACTTAAAGCCATACGATATATAAATTTGGTGCTTTACTATCCCATCCTGGGATCAGTTTAATTGGATATTTCATTAGCCGGCCATTCATGAAACAACTTTCATTGCAGGTCTGCATAAAATCTGTGTTTACCATTAGTGGCTTTTATGAGACTCAGAGATGTCATATGTTACAGTCGTGGAAACAAGCCATTAAAGTAGGTTTTGTGCAAAACATCCACAATAAAGCTTCTAGTATTAGGAACTTTTAAAAGGAAGATTTTACTGTACTGTGTACAATTCATTTATTCAGCTTTATACTGTATTGATGAAAAGGTTTAAATATGGTTAAATAAGCAAGCACTCTGTGAGCAGTAATGACGAGTTGAAGATATGTTGAATACATTATCCTTGGCAGTAATGAACAGCCTATGATGATGTATTATTTGGCAGCACCTGTACATTCAGCCTTTTCAAGCCACTGAATAGCCTTATCCACTATTAGATCCTGACTAGTAAGTTCTGTAACTGCAAGCCTGGTTCATGTTTTCTTTTAGGGCTGTGGCACACGGGGAGATTAATTGCCCGCAACAAATCTGCCTGATATGACATCCCACCGGCGAGAATGTAAATCGCTGGTGGAATGGCATACATGATGCCGGCGATTTGCCGATGTTGCCTCCGTGATGGTGGCGCTGCGTATGCCATCCCATTGTACTTATACGGTTACTGTCTGCCATAATTCTGCAGTTAAAGGTGGCCATACGCAGGCAGATTTAAACTGATGATTTGAAATCTTAAAGGTGGCCCTAAATAAGATTTGCTCATTTAGCAAGGACGCGAAATGAGCAGGTCTTTCCCCCAATATGCCAACCTTGGGTGGCCGATGTTATGCTAATGCAATCTTTTGAGCCTAGGGCCAAATGATCACATTGCAGTGAGGGGGATGGGAAAAGTCAGACTGCATCAATGAGGCAATGTGGTCCCTGATACAACGAGAAATCAAGCCTGTCCGATAATCATTTGGCCAAATATCAGTCAGGGAAATGTGCCACAGGGCCCCATACACAGGCAGATAAGCTGCCAAGTCGGTCTTAAGGACCCAAATCGGCAGCTGAAATGTGCTTGTGAAAGGCCACCTTTAGACTGATTCGGAAGCTTCTCTGCCCGTGTATGGGACCCCCCAACGGGCCTCCCCAGTTGATATCTGGCAAAAATTAGACAGGTGTCGATCGGTCAGGTTTGATTTTCCCTTTGGGTTGGGGACTGCATCGGATTGTTGACCCTTGGGCCGAACAATCGAATTAGCCTGATATCAACCACCTATAGGGGGGTATGGGGAGAAGATCCACTAGTTGGCGACCTCGCCAAACAAACGGACCTTAACATGGAAGGCCACCGTTTGGTAATATCTGAGAATCAGGCCCTGAATAAACCTGTAACTCGAAATCAGCCATGAAGTAGATAAGGAAGTTGTTGTTGGTGTGAATTTGTTTAGTCACAAATGTGTGACACAAATCCAAGTTAATATTGTAATGTATGTATCCATCAATGTGGTATTAGTATTAAGAATAGCAACAATAATCATGTACATAGAAAGATATAATGGTATTGGGAGTGTTATGTAGTGTATGCGATATCATAGTAAAAAAAGTTATGCTTCATCTTAAACTCCACCTACTGATGATGCAAATCGTTAGTATATACAGAAAGAAAACAATATATAATAGTTACTTTCACTAGTTGTGTCAAAATTAGTCTATTTTCCACCTTCAGATGTTAGATTATATAGCAAAAGCTGTTCCCAACTTCCTTCACATTGTAACAACTTTTATTGGACAAACAGATGGTATTCAGGTTATTTCATGTGTGACTGAGACTGTGCAGACACACTCATATGTGAGTCTATATTTAGATCAGATTTGATTATTATAGAGGTTGTGCAAAACAGTATAACCATTCTGAACTAGACACAGACAGCCTATTAGATGCAGTAACATGAACCTGTAATTCAAGATATATTAACAGTTCTTTATACTAGTCACTTTGTTGTATGTGTTTGGTGTAACCTGCAAAGCAAAACTCATCTGACCACAGAAAGTGCATAGATAACTTGCTCTGTAGTTTTGCATGGAGACTGCGATAGCACATTGCACATTGTGTTATTGCTTTATTTCTGAAACCACACATTTTTGAGCAGTGTCAAATATGAACCACTTTATTACTTTCTGGGAACTAGCTGTTCTCAAGGGAATGATTTTTTTATTTATATAGTTTATTGCATATTAAATGTGTTTATCTCAGGGATGTTCTCTCAGAGAGCCAGGAGGGATGAACTCTCATTGTGGTTTTGCTTACCGCAGTGCTGAACTTTCTTATTTAGTGGCCATGATAGTATCATAGATATGAACAAAAATAAACAAAAACAGACTTAAAAGACTCAGTGGATTTCAAAGTATTGTGGTACAGTGAATAAGTTGTTTTGCAAATAGTAATGGGTGTCACTCAGCAAATTACACCTACAGCAGTCTCCCAGCATTGCAGAAGTTGATAGACAAATACTGGTTTCAATACCATTAACTTAAAAACCAGTAACATTTTTGAATTATTGTGCATTGAAAATTTGCTTAGAGTATATAAATGTATAGTGGCTATTACAAGCCATCTTAAGTCTTACAGACATTTCCCCGTAAATGGTATGAAAATTCAAAATCTTAAGTTAGTGTTTATATGTAGCCCAAAGATGGGAAAGCACTATAATAGATTTTGTTCTAAAATCAGATGGCAAAGCAGTTAAAACATGGTTAAAACACAGCTACCTGTAGCTCAGTATTCCTTAGAGCAGTGATCCCCAACCAGTGGTTCGTGAGCAACATGTTGCTCACCAAACCCTTTGGATGTTGCTCTCAGTGGCCTCAAAGCAGGTGTTAACTTTTGAATTTCTGGTTTGGAGGCAAGCTTTCGTTGCATAAAACCCAGTGTAAAGCCAAACAAAGCCTTCTATAGGCTGCCAGTCCACATAGGGGCTACCAAATAGCCAATTATAGCTCTTATTTGCACCACCCCCAGGATTTTTCCATGCTTGTGTTGCTCCCCAACACTTTTTCCATTTGAATGTGGCTCACAGGTATAAAAGGTTGGGGATCCCTGCCTTAAGGTGGCCATACACGCACCGATATTATCGTACGAAACCTCGTTTCGTACGATAATCGGTGCGTGTATGGCATGTCAGCGAGCCGACCGATATCGCAGGAAGCTGCTGAAATCGGTCGGCTCGCCGATCGGCCAAGTTAGAAAATTTTGATCGGGCGCCATAGAAGGCGCCTGACCAAAATTCTCCCTTCAGAGCTGAATCGGCAGAAGGAGGTAGAAATCCTATTGTTTCTACCTCCTTACCTGCCGATTCAGCCCTGAATGGTGTGTGGCGGATCTGACGATGTTTCGTGCGACCGACGGTCGTACGAAACATCGTGAGATCGCCACGTGTATGGCCAGCTTTAGAGTCTGCAGCAGAATGAGGAGTGGACATGTTTCACTATCTGCTTATCTGTGTCTTACTTGCTCTGATCAGCAAGCAACCAATGACAATCACTGGATTGTCACAGGCAAGCTCCTGTGCTTTTTTTCAAGTTTGGTATAGGACAGTCCCTGTCTTTTTCAAAATAGACACACAGAGCAGTTCCCTGTTTTTTTCATATTAGGATGGCTACTGGCCCTGTAGGTTTCCAGGAGCTCTGATCAGAGCTCATTTCAGGGGAATAGCATGACATTCAAAATACAAAGGCTTCTAATTAAAAAAAATGGTAGAGAATGGTTAGTGGGTTTACGATGCAAATTTATTTCAATTGGTCTAAATAACACACATAATGATTAACTTCTGCGATAATCATAGTATCTCCAAACTAGTTATTATAGCTATAATTGACATAAAAGCTGTGAACACTAGCCCATTTAACAGTATCAGACAGACATATTACCTAGGTTTAAATATATTACTGGATTTTTTTTTTTTTTAAAGTTTTCTAAACTACATAACTGTGTTGGTGGGAGGAGGGTAAGATAAAGACAAGTGGAAATTTGCAGTGGGTCATAGTCAGTAGGGGCTGTCTGTAGGCAGACATTTCCAATGAAAAATAATACATTAAGCACATTTTATGTGGACCAGAGAAATATATTCATCAAAATGTAAATATATGAACACATTTATTTTATCTGCAAATACATTTTATATATGTTCTGTCATTTAATATCACTACATGGGTGGTTGTAGAACAGAAATGGTTCTAAAAAATGAGCATACATAGGTGTATTCAGAGAAATAATTTGTTAATAAATGCTGTCGCTTCAAAGAAACCAATGCAGGAAAAAAACCCATTCAGTAACAGCAACTTTGGCTTTGCTCCAGTTTAAATAATCTAAGCATATATTACAAAATAAATGAGGTTTACACGTACCCCAAGACCGGTAGCCCTTAGCTGCTTAAAATAGCACCCCTGTCACATGCATGAAATCATAATATTTACAGTGTGAGCTCTGAGGCAGGTACAGTATGCCAGGCTACCCTGCGAAAGGAATCTGGCATCTCACTCTTTTTTCAGTCCCTGGGCCAGGTCCCAAAATGAGCTGCTACCAAATATTAAAACAAAATTTCCAGGTATCAGTTTCAGCCTGCTTGCTCAACTTTATGGCGTTGATGTGAACATTAACCTGTTCGCTTGCCTAAAGTAAATTACCGCCTCCTAATTTGGCTTGATACAGAGCAAGCAGAAGAATGTCAATCATCTTTTAGATCCTGACATATTAATTAGTGAAGCACTTTTATCCACTTTGGACCTTTTCTTTGCAGGTCAAAAGAAAACCTTAAAAAAACAGACTTCTGTGTACAAGATATATTTTCCATTTTGAATTTCTTATTATAGCATATTGTAATATTCTTCAGTTGCCAGTCTATGGCTGTAGACCTGTCTTAAAGTACAAACCTCAATAAAAGGTTATATGTAACTTGATCATGTCTGGCTCTAGCCCTGCCAAACATTGTTGAGTGGCAACTCTTTGGGGTAACACAAAAATATTTAACCTCTTCAGTGAAAGAGATTGGTTGTCAGGCAAAAATAGGATTAATGTGTTTTGCTAAAATAACAGGACATGTGCCAGGCTTCTGAAAGAGAGTAAACGGTTAACATTCCAGAGAACTTTATTATCTGTAGTAACATATGTTTTACAGATCTGTCAAATGAAAACCATTTGTAGAAGAGTCTGAATCCTAACAAAGAGCCACGTAACTAAGCTGCCTTTGACCTCAGTTCATCTATTCTCCTCTGCTTATGTAACTGTATTGCTTGGATCACTACAAACACTGACGTATTTGTGCTGCAGGTTTACTGCTATATTTTCTTTAACAACAATGGAACACCCCTATTATTAGACATGTCTGACTTTCATTGTGCTGTTGGATAGGCAACCATTGACACTCCAGCTTTTGCGTAGTATTATGATTTCCCTCCTGTGTGCAAAAGTTGCAGGTGTTGCTGGGAATTGTAGCTCTGCAACAGGCTACCTACAGATTTATTAGAATGGTGCATATGACCTGTATATAGTGATTTCTTGTTTAATGCAAAACAGATCATATCTACAATAGCAAGGTTTGTTCATTGCCATGTTGTCGGGAGAAGTAATGCAATTTAAAATAGTATTCATTATAACTATGGAAAAGCTGTTGACTGTAATTTTGCAAGATCTTTAATTGAAATGCACTGCTTGTTGTAATTGTGATGTTTCACCATTTATCCTCACAGCATGCCTGCCCGCAGTGGTGCTGAATAAATGTGCTGTCATGCCCTACCAGCGGGGTTTTTTCTGCAATGATGAAAGCATCAGATATGAAATAAAGAAAAACACTGTATCTGTTCCGCTGCTTCTAACAGTGGGGGTGTTAGTGGCATTAGTCACTGTAAGTGAAGTTTGTGCAACACACATGCCTCATCTGAGATAATGCAAACTCCCACAATCAGTTCATCAATAAGAAAGGGGGGAAGCTCAGTGGGTAAAAATGCACAGTGGTGCCAAACTCCTTATGCTATAACTTACTTATATATATTTTAGGAGCAAACTTACTGAGTCTAAAAAACAAACATGCAACATTTGAAAATGTTGAAAACTATGCCATTTTTTTTGAGTTTTGCATTGTCTTAAATGGCCTGTGCTATTGCATTGTGTTGAATTATTGTATTATGTATTTACTTTTTTATTCTTGTGTCTCTCTTGCTCTTTCGCTAGCTGGGCTACCTTTCCTGATAATTGAAACTAGCACTATCCAACCATACCGTCGAGGGTTTTACTGTGATGATGAAAGTATCAAGTATCCTGCCAATTCAGGAGAAACCATTAGCGATGCTGTGCTCTCTGCTGTTGGCATTCTTATTGCCATCCTTGCTGTAAGTGCGCAATCTTTAATCAAAAAAAAAAACTGCTTTCCAATCTCTTTTTTCTTCTGTATGTCTTAAGATGACCACACATGAACAGGTATGGTTGGCCGTTATGGGTTGTTTTGACCAAACTGATCCAACATAGCTTCATATGGGGTCACAAACTGAAATTAAATGAATAAAAATGTATATCTTTACCACCAATTTTATCAAATCACTCATTAAACTAAGCTAGGTTCATCTTGGCTTTTGTGTGCATTTTGTCCTAGTTACATATAAATGGAGTTGGCCTTTCTCCTCAAGTAGACATCCACAAAAGAATAGAGAGAATGCCAATAAAATGCATCCAGCATTCTAGTAGTACTGGGAAAGAGTACTAGAGTTCTGTATTGGTCTCCAAGACCCAGTGGGTTTCTGATAATGACCTTGACTTCGAACTTTAGTTCAGCTAGCCAAGAATACAAGCTCTTACACAAACATATAATGATTGCAGATTGCTAAATGCCCCTGTTAGAATATAGTTACCATATAGTTATCAACTAAAAGCCTTGGGGAAATGCTGCAGCATACAGACCAAAAAGAACTGGAGTGTGACTATATGGGTATCCTTGCTACAAAAAACTGGAATGCCACAATTTGGATATCCCTGCTACAAAAAACACACCTGAAACTTAATACTTAGGGGCACATTTACTAACCCACGAACGGGCCGAATGCGTCCGATTGCGTTTTTTTCGTAATGATCGGTATTTTGCGATTTTTTTCGGAAAATTGTCGCGACTTTTTCGTTACTAATACGATTTGTTCGAAAAAACACGAGTTTTTCGTAGCCATTCCGAAAGTTGCGCAAAATCTGGCAATTTTTCGTAGCGTTAAAACTTGCGCAAAAAGTTGCGATTTTTTCGTAGCGTTAAAACTTGCGCGAAACGTTGCACCTTTTAAGTTTTAACGCTACGAAAAAGGCGCAACTTTTTGCGCAAGATTTAACGCTATGAAAAAATCGCCAGATTTTGCGCAACTTTCGGAATGGCTACGAAAAACTCGCGTTTTTTCGCGCAAATCGTATTGGTAACGAAAAAGTCGCGACAATTTCTGAAAAGTCGTAAAGACGCAGAAAAAATCACAAAAAAAACGAAAAAGTTGCAAAATGTTCGTTTTCAAATCGGAATTTTTCCAATTCGGTTCAGATTCGTGTCTTAGTAAATGTGCCCCTTAGTCTTGCACACAGTCAGGCCTGGATTGGCTTTTAAAATAGGCCCTGGCATTTAAAATACACAGAGGCCCAAACAGCCCCCCACCAGCCCAATAAATAGTGACTGTCTATGGCATCTTGCAGAAGCCCCTCTGGCATTTGCCAGAATCCATAGGTTGCCAGTCAGGGTTGCACACAGTAGATCAGTCCAGGTTACTGATTTACTTCTTAGAGCTTTATTTCTCTCCAGAGATCTGATTTGCTTCTACCTCCCTAGTTCCAATCTATTTTCTACTGCTTTACCTCGTTACTCTCATTCTCTCTTCAGTCTAAAAACACAAAATTTGAGTTTAAAAAAAAAAAAAAAAAACAATTACTCTTGAAAAAAATCCCAATTATTCATGCTAATTAAACAAAAAAAAAATCTGCTTTTGCAATGGTGGTGGGATCTTTATTTGTATCTTATGTTTGTGTATCTTATGGTGGTGGGGTGTCTTTATTTGGATCTTATGGTTGTATAGTAAAAAAAAATTATATGATAGATATGTTGGGTGCTTGTAAGGTTCCTGTACATGGGACTATAGTGCTATTGAAGATGACTCATGCCATGCAGCCTTAAATATATGGTGGATCTCTGTTCCATAAAAGAAAAAAGAATGCATTAACATCAACCTCTTTACAGTTGTCAAAGGTCACTAGAGTATGTAACATTAAAAGTCTTTTATAAAGCAGTATATAAAGAACCACATTTGTTATGGTGTCTTTTACACTGTCAGTTGCTGTGTAAAAAACATCATATTTATAAAGCTAAGAATTGTTTGCGAAGTAGCATCAAATGGCGCATGAATGTAGTAAAGTTGCATAGAAACCAGTGTTGTTAGTAAATTTGCACAAGAAATGCAAGTTTCTTTTGCAATTTTACTAACAAAGCTGGTTTCTACGTAACAACTATAGTTAACTCATTTTTATAAATATTCCCCATAGTGCGTGGGTGGTTTTGCTTTTGAAAAAGTAGAATGGCTTGACCTTTTTAGGATTAGATTTTATGAATAGTCACAAAAACTGCATGATTAGGTCATAGTTAAAGTGGAACAGCCTTACAAGTTACCTTTAGTTAAGATCAGTGTCGATTTTTAAATGCCATTTTGGCTTACACAGCTATAATCTTATCCTTAAGAATCACATCTTAAACCAAATGACAAATAGGATGCTGAAGATGTACCAAACAGGAATGGTGTATTTATGGAATAGGCCTATATAATGGGCAACTGTCATCCATATGAGATGGCAGTGATGCACTGTATCATTAGTAGTGCAGCCTAGAATTGCAGAATGCAACATCTGTAAAAAAAAACAGGATCATTTTCTTACAATGCTGCTAAAAAAAAGAGAAAAAAAACAATTGTGCAAATTCATTCTGCAGTTCTGTTTTCCTATGAAAATAGAAATAGTGCTCTGATACTATTAGGAGAGGGGATTTAATTCCCCCAATTTACAGCTTTCCACATCTGTGTCATTATAAGGACCACCAAGGAGGGTCAGAGCAGATTGGGTGAGAGGGATGAGGAATCACAAAAAAAATAAATAAAGAGCAACACGACACACATGTCCACACTTTATCTCACTTCCAAAAAAAAATGAGTGCTGCTTTTCAGTCCACACAGTTCAAATGGCAGGCTGTTAGTTCATGTAGATCTGTATTTGCAGGGATGTTACCCAAAACGTAATTAGTCTACATATGACAATAAATTAAAATAAATTATTGTAAATCTGTATTAAACAACAATTGACTTACAGGCATGCTGCCTTATAATCTAATATAGATGACATTAAAAGAGGATGGCTTCTTGAGATATTGCACTATTTTTGCACTCTGAATAGTTTTTAGAGTTGTATCATTGCTTTATCTTTGTAAAACAATATTTTTTAGGCTCTCTTTCTTTTGGAATCTGTTTTTTAAATGCTCAAGGCTAGGCGAGATAAAATTTTAAAAAAAGCTGACATTTAAAAATTTAAACTGACTTCACTACAAAGTTGGAGGCTGCTGAATATATATTTATATATATACCTCCCTTTCCAGTGTGGCAGAGCTTTCCTACATTAAATATATTACACATTTTTAATATTACAATTATTACCATGCCATCAAACAAAATTAGCTATGTGGGAAAGCAAGCAAGGTTTAATGAGGTTTACTTCATTCATGTGTAAATAGGACTTAATGGGTGAAAAAATGTGAAAAGGGCTGAGCCTGCATCCACTCTATTATTTTCACAGCAGATACATTTGTGCTGTCTGCTTCATACACTGATATCTTAGTTGAAAGGGTGGGGAAGGTTTAATGTATTATCCTCCTCAATAGAGAGAAACAGTGGAAGCAATTTCTGTTCACGGGTGACTGAGTATTTTGAATAAACATTCATTTGTAACCAGTTGCATTAGTAAAGAGAAGCTGGTATCTTAACAATAATCTCTGCACATTGAATTTAGCGCATTGGAAGTCATTGCAGCCACAAGAAGGGATAATATTTGGCATGTTCTTCCAGAGTATACAATGAATGGAAGGCTTTAGCACTAGTGGGCAGTAAAGAAATAAGTGGTTTGTTTTTGGTTGAAGAAAACAGGATTTAAATGAAGAAGGCTTAAGAAAGAAAGAACTGGAAAGTCCTTAAGTGGCCAGTTATGTTATTAGAATGAATACTTATGTAATACTTATGGCATTGCTTTGTATCTGTTCTATTAATGTTTTATGCAGCAAATTAGTAATTTTGTCATTTGGTTACATGTTATTATCTTTGCAAACTTGGTATGTGCTTCCATCAGAGCTTTAAGTATTATGTTGGGTAATTGTCTAATCTTTGCGTGTTTTGTTTGCTTCTGTAGATAATAGTGGGAGAATTCTTCAGAATCCACTACTTAAAAGAGAGACCTCACTCCTTCATCCAAAATCCTTATGTGGCTGCCCTGTACAAGCAAGTCGGATGCTTTGCCTTTGGCTGTGCTGTTAGTCAGTCCTTCACAGACATTGCCAAAGTGGCTATTGGGCGACTGCGGCCACATTTCATAAATGTCTGCAATCCAGACTTCAGCACAATTGACTGCAGCTTGGGATACATTGAAAATTATCAATGCAGAGGGCCTCCAAACAAAGTCATGGAAGCCAGGTACCTGCAGATATTTCAGTTATATGAAGACTTTGGTGATTTTTGCAGGAAACGTCTGACTTCCTGATTGTTACATCCAAATATCTCTTTCATTTGCTTTCATGTACACATATGTTTGTAAATGTGAATATTTTGAGTTGCTAGTGTAATTTGTCAATTTGGACATACAGGCAGACAATGTTTATTTCAAATAGTTTTCCTTTGAACTCTTAGGGGCCAATTCATTAAAACACGAGTTCCAATCCCAAAATTCGGATTGGATACAATAATTTCTGAAGATCGCAAATATCACGAAAATGCTTACGAAAAAATCGTATTAGTCTCGATAATATCGTATTGGCGATCCAAAAGTCACAAAATTTTTGTACCAAACGATTGTAAACAGCGGCAGAACCTTTCCGAATTTTTCGTGCAAGCGTACGAAAAAGTCGCGCAAGCGTATGAAAAAGTCGGCGAAAATACACTCTGAGTGTTCAAATGAACGCTCCGAGCATTCGTGTCTTAATAAATCTCCCCCTTAGTATCCATTTTGTACATTGTTTTTTCTATTTAGGCAATATCAAGCATTAAAGAGCAACATTATATATAAATACATGATATTGATACTAGAGAAGCACTGTAGAAGCCTTAAGGTGCAAAAAACCCTATGAATGTGTCTTACTAGCTATCCACTTCCACTGTACATGCTTCTACTCTACATGCTGTTGGCATGTCTTGTAGCACCAGGGATAAGCACAGGCAGGAAACATTCTTGAAGTATGGGGGCATGTTCTGGGGATTAAAACATTAATGTCTTAGGCCTGTTGTACCTGTAACACATTTAATTTAGAGCATGGTAACTAAGGACTTCAATTGCTAAAGGTAACCCATAAAAAATTGCTAACATTAACCCAGCATTATTTTGGATGTTTTTTTCTAATGCAATACACTAAATGCAAAATCACTCTTTGGTTATATGTACAGGGTTCTTCCCAAACAATCTGTTACTGGAAAAAGTAGCCAGGTGGGGGCTAAAATATATATTCACAGGTATGGGACCCGTTATCCAGAATGCTCGGGACCCTGGGTTTTCCGGATAAGGGGTCTTTCTGTAATTCGGATCTCCTACAAAAAAATGATTCAAACATTAAATAAACCCAGTAGGATTGTTTTAGCTCCAATAAGAATTCATTATATCTTAGTTAGGATCAAATACAAGCTACTGTTTTATTATTACAGAGAAAAAGGAAACCATTTTTTAAAAATGTGAATTATTTGATTACAATGGAGTCTATAGGAGATGGCCTTTGTAATTCGGAACTTTCTGGATAATGGGTTTCCAAGTAAGAGGTCCGATACCTGTGTGTGTGTGTGTGTATATATAATATATATATATATAATATATTTCAAGTACAGTTCTCTGTAAATTTGCCAAAGTGCACAGCTGGAAGGGACTTTGATATTTAATATACCAAAGAGGTGGGAGGAAAGACAGGCATGAGCACAATGCATATATGTTGTGACTTATATACTATATAAAAAGGCATGATTGCATTATTATTATATTGTCTTATAAATGTTCTCTATCTTTTTCAGAAAATCATTTTTCTCTGGCCACGCTTCATTTTCCATGTACACGATGCTGTACTTAGTGGTAAGTGTCCTGATTTTATTTATTTATTTTGTTCAGTCAGTAATTAACATAGATCATTACAGACAGGGATGGAGTGTAGTGATGGGCGAAATGTTTTGCCAGGCATGTATTCGTGGCGAATTTCCACGTTTTGCCATTGGCGGATTGTTTTACGAAATGGATGAAAAAATTTGCCGCGGAAAAATTCGCTGCGCGTCCAAAAATTGATGCGCAACATTTTCGCTGTTTTGCGAATCTTTCACATTTTTCAGCGAAACGGGACAGATTCGCTCATCATTAATGGAGTACAAACGATTTTGTGCCCCAGCCTGACTAGGCCTTGCCTACTACACACACACCCTTGTAGCTTTTGTTTGAATAAAAACAAGTTTGATGAAAACAAGTTAAAAAAGAGTGTAAGACAGGAACAGGCCTAATTGTGGATTCTGGCAAATGCCAGAGGGGCTGCTGTAAGATGCCATAGACAGTCACTATTTATTGGGCCTGTGGGGGCTGTTTTGGCCTCTGTGTACTTGAAATGCCAGGGTCTATTTTGAATCCCAATCTGGACCTAGACAGGAAGATGCTTCATATAGCTGTTTCAGGTCCAAACAATAATAATGCCTAATAGAGCCTTACATGTTCACTTGTGTTTTGGTAATAGTATCTTCTGAATACTGCTTTTTATATTATTCTCAGTGCCTGTAAAACAGAACAGAGCCATTTAACCATCACTGACTTTTCATCTGAAATGAAATCACTATTGCTTTGAAAAAAATACCTGCTGCATTACCTTGCTGAATGATGGTGCTGTCACTGCAGAATCCCCATCAACATATTATGTCTCAATACTGAGAAAACATTTAGCCAGCTACGCATAGTATCCAAGGTCATAAATCTTAACTAGTGAAGTAGGGTAAAAATCCCGCCCTACAGCCCTTTAGCAGGGAAGATCTATGCCTCTAAAGATGCTCCAGTAGCTCCCCATCTTCTTTTCTGCTGATTCCCTGCACATGCTCTGTGCTGCTTTCAGTTACTGAGCTTAGGAGCCGACTCGCAATATACTGTATATACAGAATATTAATGTCACAATATAAGGCTGATTCGTAATTAATACAGATACCTACTACACTGCAGCTCAGAAACCAGTGCAACTAGCATTAGAATTTAATAATAAGCCCTGTAGCATCAGCTTATATAACCCTAAGCTTAGCTTCTCAATAGCTGCCTAAAGCACACTGAGCATGTTAGTGTTGTAGACACTTTTTCCTGTGACAAGTTTCAAGTCCTGGATCATTGCTGCTATTGAGATGCTGAATTTTTAGGCCAGTGCAGTAAATACAGTATATAAAATATGCCATATTTATCCGTATTCATTTATAGGGTTTAGTTCTCATTTAAAGTGCTACAGTAATTAGTATACTCATGAGCATATATAGTTTATATATATGTGTGTAGAGGGGTCGAACTTGATGGACTTTTTTCAAACCAACTTATGCAAGTTGCTATAAAGAAGACCATGTTTTTACAAATACATGCTAAGCATTTAACTTGCCCCCACCCTTGGTTATAAAACTGAAGTTTAGCTATTTCTTCTTCTGAATGAAAGTTTTGTATTGAACATTAACACAAACCACTGCTTCCACTTTCTCTAATGTAGAGGTGTCCTAAAGGTAAAATGGTGGTTCTATAAGTACTCGCTGTGGCTTCCCCTTAAGCAAAATGACCTCTGCCCATGGCAAGACGTCTATTCATACAATTCTTTTAAGGCTATAAAGCATTTTTATTGCATGTAGCCAAGAGTACCTTTATAAAAATAGGTTAGAAATATCAGTTACATTGACCCTTTAGATTTTGCATGTAGCTCACATAACTGCTTTACAATACAGCCCTTTGTCCTAACCTATTTGTAGCAATAGGCAATGTGGACACAATGGTGTTATGAATGCACTTGATGATTTTTTTTGGGCACTCTTAAGTAACTTAGTCTTCGTAACCTGAAAATTAGCCTTCTATTCCATTACCCTTGTAGATCAATGACCTGTTCGCTTCTAGGAAAAACATAATTTGTAAGCTTTGCTGTTATCTATCATCTTTAACTTTTTATGTCAGTGTGTTATAGTTAATTATTAACCTTGATACATGCTCAGTAAAAATGGATAACAGCAGGTGCTTACCACTAAGGACACTGGACCCACCTTGTTTCAGTTTTCTTCCAACAAACACTAACTCCAAAAGAAAATAAATATAAGGATCCAAATGTTATGTATGCTTCATAAAAAATAAGATGGCCCTTTGCTACTTGCAATTAGACCAGGGTTAAGGGCTCTGGCTCTCCCTGTTCGCGGGTGACTAATCTCCCCGAAATGCCATCCCACCGGCGACGTGGCGGCGTGATTTCCCTCAAATCGCGGAAGTTGCCTTGAGAGGAAACTTCCTCGATTTCAGGGAAATTGCGCCTCCGCGTATGCCATCCCACCGGCGATTTACATTATCACAATGCTAGATAAATCTGGCACCATGCTGACATATAACTCAATTACCTTACTGAATGCAGATTAAGTGCAGCATTCAGCAGACAGAGCAGGTAGGGCAGGAGGAAAGGGTGCATCACAGCATTAGCCACAGTAAAACACTGTCAGACATTTGCATAGCATTTAATTGTTCAGTGTGGGCTAGACTTGGGGGATAATGTAATTAAAGGATAAGTGTTTGTATCAGTCTAGTAACCCATTACAACCATTCATTAAGAGGTGTTTACTGTTTGCCTGATTTAAAACAAGCATCTGATTGCTACGAGATTCTGCATGGTGCAAACTTTATTTTGCTTCCTCTACATTTTTTTGCATGGTTTCTGCAGGCAGCCCAACCCAGTGTTGTAATATTTTTTGCATTATAACAGGCTGCTGTGTCAAACCAGCATCCAGTTGTTGTTAAACTACTCAGTGTTGGACTGGGCCGCCGGGATACCAGGAAAATAACCGGTGGGCCCCGGCCAAGGGGGACTCCAGCAGCCCAGGCTCGACCCTGTTGCCGCTTCCCCTAGCCGCTGATGTCCTCTCCTGATGCGTTTCACATAAGTGCATTTAGGGGAGGATGTCGGGCGGGGGCTCCTGTGGGGCGTGGGGGGTTTAGGGGTGCACGGCAGGGGCCCCTGCAGGGGATGCATCTGGCGGAGGTACCTTGGCTACCGCCCCGGGGGCCCCACACCCCCCAGTCTGATCCTGAAACTACTCCAACACTGCCACTCCCTTTAGTAGTTAATGTTCGGATACAGGCTAAATTAAAAAACAAACTAGAAGAAGCAAGGGGTTAATAATTTATCACCATCATTTGCAGAACTATTTTCTTTACAGGCTTCCATATTACTGTTACAGGTCAACCACTGACTAGCAATATTGTTCTGCTACAGCTCAGGTGTTTCATTTCCCCAACTCAGCCCACTCCCTCTCAGTGTATTGTGACCATATCACTGGTTGACTGCTCTTAATTTCAAAGGGTCTGTTTAAGACGTTAAAACCAAACACTAATGAAAAACAAAAACTCAATTTGCCTTTCTTTAGCAGTAGGATTTGTAGAAATGCATGCACAGTGATTGGTAGTAAAAGATTCCTGAGACTTTCTTTAAACCAAATTGTCATTGGCCTTACCCACAACTGCACCTCTAAAGGAAGTTTTCTTCAAAATCATTCACTCATTTATATATTTATATCCTCTTGGAGCCTTTAGTCAATGTTTTATGCTTGCTATGCCTGTGTGTTCTCAGCACCTAGTAGAATAGCTATATTGAGTGTTTGTTTTTCGTCTTTCTTTCTCTGCACAACTGCAGATCAAGTAATGTATAATCTTTAGAGAAGTAATCCTTTAGTAAATTACTAACTGATTCTCTTGATTCACATTTTACTTATGGTATTTAAGCCCACCCCCTTCAGTCTCCCAGTGTGATAAGGAGAATCTAAAAGCAAACTTCCAGTCTCCAAACAGATCACATTACCACTAACCATACACAGATTGATTGCTATCTTTGTACATTGTTCCAGGGATGCAGTGATAGGCTAGTTCATTGATAAAATTAAAACCATGGAGCAAGTTGTGCTAGGAGCTACAGACATACCATGAAAGCAAACATGTCAAAGGAAAGACTTTGTCTTGTCAGAGTAAGGTGTTTGCAGAGGTCAACAGATCTAAACACATGATAAAGCAATTAATGCTGACTGTCCAGCTTCTTGATTGGTTGTTTTAACTAACTTAATTGTTTTGGGGAAGGTGAGGCTTCTTTGTGAGCAACATAAATGATAGTGGATTGATGATTTATATAACCTTATCCACGGAAACTCAACTAATATGCCAAAGCAATAATTGGCATGCACAGGCTTTTTAACCCACAGTTATGTATGAACCTAGACCTTCAATTTCATAACAATTGAATGAGCCATTAAGGTTTAATTTTTCCAGAACAATAAAGTGAGGGTCATTTCAGTTTATGAGATGGACCTATTGAACTGACCTGTTCTTTGAGCCAAAACCACATCTTCTTCTGATCAATCTCATTTAGATGTCAAAAAGAAGGCTGAAAATTTGGCTATAGATGCAGTTCTTGACTGATAGGTCTGCTTGGTCTCTTTTAATATTTTATTCCCCAAGTCCAAAAATCTAATTTAAGTTTCTACCAGTATTAAAGTTTCAAGATTTGGGGAATTCAACATGTCTTCCCCCTCTTGTCCTTATTGTCCTTATTGCACAATTATCTTTTCCCAGATATGATATTTAGTCTACAACATGATCTATAAATAAATAGCTAAAATTATTTGATCTGGGGTTGTTCCTGCATATTGTACACACACATCCGGACATGTATGTAACAACTTAAAAATATATGTCAAAACCACTCACATTCAGCAGCCAGCCCAATCCCTTTTACTTCCTTCCCACTTTTCAGGAAGGGAGCGATCTGTTTGGTGGATGCTGTCAATTCCTTTGCAACACTCATCTCTGCCTGGTTGTCCACAGTCATGTTTGATTTGTGGGACAAAAGTATTCAGCTTTCCTGTGCCTCATCTCTTTGTTTTCATCGGTTCCCACAGGAACCTGGGAAGTGGGTTAGGCCCAGAGTTCAACGGAAACAGCAACAAGATAACATGGAGCAGACAATGACAGTATAATGTTATTTTATGTTCCCTTGCCAGTACTCATTTCTATAGTGCTGTATAGTCATGGCATTTAAACTTCATAGTAATAAAGGTGGATTTCTTTGGGTCAACTTTCTGCTGTTGACAGGTTAAAAAAGCATATCTTTGGTTCTGTCAGACATGGACCTTAGTATATGTCATTGCAGATAAACATTAAAGGCTTGTTTTTCTTTCCTAAATATTGTTGTTTTAAAGGAGCGTGTTTGTGTTTTATACAAAAGGTTAATATGTAATTTACCTTTAGTTGCAACTTTTGCAAGGGCATTATGGGACACTGAGGAGATATTTCACTGAAGGTCCACTTATTTGCTAATGTTGACTTTGAAAACAGTACATGATTTAAAGTGCATTTCTTATGTTGTGAAAACTGTAAATTGATGATCTGTCTATAATTACACTGTTTATAAAGCTAAGCACAAATTTTACCATTTCTGGGGGAATATTTAGCCAACCCTAGTTATAAACTTTTTTTCTTTTGCATTCATTCTAACTAGTGTTCTTGGTATGTAGCACAGCACCACATGTAGTAGTTGGTTTAGTTCATTCCTTCTGGTCTCTCAATGCAGAAAATGCAGGATCTATGTTTTCCTTATTGTCTGGCTGTTGACAGAACCACAACAGAAACCTACTACTACATGTGAAACTATATGTTGTAAGGAGGCTCGCGTGTAGTATCTAATCTAATTTAGCCCCAATACTCTCATCACACATGTAGCCTAGTATAAAACTGGTTATTTTCAAGATAGCCAAGATTATCATCATCATCATTTATTTATAAAGCACCAGCAAATTACACAGCACTTCACAATAAAGTTAAACAAACAAGGATCTTAAAAAGTTTAACAAACAAGGGTATACACAGTAACAATATGAACAGAGGGCCCTGCTCACAAGAGGTTACAATCTACAGGGGTAGATTAGAAAAAGATTGGAAAAAACTGTAATAAAGTATTTCTCAGACTGACACAAAGTACTACCAAGAAAGAATGTGGCGTCATAATAAATCCAGATCTGAAACTCCCACTTTATGCTATTATGTTATGCAGCACTCCTTCTTGCAGTTTTGATTAAATTAACGGTGTTCCACATTTGCAAAGCATTTAAAGTGTGCATTTACAAAGTCATGGTTCTGTTACGAAACCAGCAGAAACAGCAGTGTTTTAAAATGTGTACATATGTCTATATACTGTGGATTTTCTTTGTTTAAAAATTAAAATCTATCTATTGCTATTTTTAGCTCTATCTACAATCACGGTTTACCTGGAGAGGAGCTCGTCTGTTGCGCCCCCTCCTGCAGTTCACCCTTCTCATGATGGCGTTCTACACAGGACTGTCCCGTGTTTCTGACCACAAGCATCACCCCTCTGATGTGCTAGCAGGTTTTGTGCAAGGGGCCCTGGTTGCTTACTGCATAGTAAGTATAATTATTTCAGTTGTGGGGAAACTCCATACAGAAAATTAAAAAGGCAACCTACATTCCCATAATATACAAAATATACAATGTGTCTGGACTGTATCTACAAAAAAACGCAAAATGTTACTATTTCATGTAATTCTCATTACATAGTATTCTACATTATTGTCATCATATATAGATTTTTTTATGAATAACCTGAATAACTATATATACGGGTATGGGATCTATTATCTGAAGTGCTTGGGAGTTGAGGTTTTCTTGAAAAGGGGTTTTCCTATAATTTCAATATTATAATCATGGATACATTTTATTTTGAAATCACCTTACCTTAAGTAGTTTTGGCTGTAGCATATTTAAACTACTTTGAACTCTAAGCTATACTGTAGTGCCTACTCCCACCAAACAGTTGCTTCACTGCCCTTTGCTTATCCCACTAGTTCAGCTTTTTTAATGGAATATTTAACTTTTTAATGAATGGGCAACTCTAAAAAAAAGGGGGTTTAGTTTTGAAACTCCAGCCCCACCTACTCTATTACAAAACAGTAAGTAAAAAAAATACATGGTTATAGGTTATGCCATGTTGCAGCTGAATGCCACATGGGTTATGTGACTACTGCATTAGATATGGTAGCTAGGGGACCTTACACATCTGCTTAGCTTTTCCACTGGACCCCATCCATACTTCCATTTCTGTAAAAATCGTTTATAAAACATTATATTTGCTTATGTTTGTGGAACTTGCATACATCAGAGAGAAAGATCATATAAACAAAACAGAGCTTAAAATAGTATGATACTGAACTTTTATTTAAATGTTACTGTTTTTAAACTTTGTGTAGTAACATTTCAACCACATTTATTAACTGCAAAGTGTGTCTGAACCAGATAATGCTTTTCAGCCGGTTTCTGCTTTGTGTTACAAATTTAGTCATTTTGCAAATAGAAAAAAAGACAATCCTTCGTTAACATACAAAACAGAAAGACATTCGTGGTGTCAGAAGATCAGATGCAAACACATTTGTCAGTAGAAGGGTATGTCTGTGTCTGGTCAGTGCAGAAAGATGAGTCCATTCGTACTAAGAGGCTGCTTAAGATACATGGCAGGGACACATGAGGTTTGCAACTGGATGACGCAGTGCAGTTAAAAAGGAAACAGCTGGTTGACAAAGCCATAAACTTCCAGTTTGAATTATTTTCACACCAAAGAAAACCCATAATATGAATGTGCATGCCCTTTTGTCTTAACAAGCACAAAACTTTAGCTGTCTGCAAATCTGTTATTCTACTTTATTCTGTAATTACTGATATTCAGTAATGATATACTACATTAAATTTGAATTGACTCTTATTGGTAGCAGATAATTAGTATATCATTTACAACAGAAAAATACAACTAAAATTATACATTTAATCAGGTAGATATGGTAGACAGCAAAATTACTTTTGGTAGGGATTTAAGACAGTCCCCGCTGTCCACTATAACATTAGCTATCTTCATGTTCAGTAACAAAAGATTCTTAGTTAACAATATTATGAAACTTTTCTGTCTAGCATTGTTTGGAACTGTATGTAATGCATCAGACTTGACCTTTGCTAGATGGAACACTGCCCAATTCATGTTTTAATGAATGTGGTTTGAAAAAAAACCTTATCCACAGTGACTAAGAGTGCTTTAAGAGCCTCTTTGCTTTCCTCAATCTGCCATTAATGCAGTCTACGCAAATGTTCAGAATGAAGATGAATGATCTAATTCTTCTGAAGCATTTGCTCTTTCCTGATAGCACATAATCTTGGTAGCCAAATGCAGCAATAATATCTCAATGCAACAGCTATTATACAATTATGAGTGACCCCCCCACCTCTGTATACTTCAGGCATTAAATGAAATCTTTGGACCAGTAAAATGTCATAGGAAACATTTTTTTTATGACCCAAGAAAACACCATTCATACATTATAAATGTTTTGTTAACTACATTTTACCTACTTCCCTGCTTAGTTTACATTCAATTATTGCTAGTATGCTTCAGTAACCAGTCATTTGAAACCAGCGCCTCTCATTATTTCACCACTTTACTTTATAAGGAAGCATAGATCATATACAGCTGGTTCCCATTTACATAGTTCTCATTGCCTGTAATTTAAGTGAAGATGAACTGTGCCTTTACTCCCTGTGAATTTTAGCATAGCATAACTTGAACTGAACTTATTAATTTGTTTCACCTTTTTGTTGGTAGAGATTAATGGACTTGTCTATGTAATATCCAACACAAATTAGCTGATCCCCTGAAACACAAATTTGTAAATTCAGTATTTTTTAAGTGAAAAGGGAGCAAGTAATAGCAACAGTTTCATACTAAAATGTAATTAGCATTCCCTAAAGTAAATACAATTGCACCATTACCAGGTGTGTAACATTTAGCGGAAGAGACCTTGGAGTACCATAGGGAGTCCAGGACACAGACAGGGTCCAGTGAGTCCCCCTGACTGTTGAGCAATTTCTTATGATTATCTTCCAAGGTTTTGGAAGGGGCCCTAAAACAGTTTTCCTATGGGGCCCTGTAACTTCCGTTGTTCCCCTGGCAGTTATTCTGTACAGCCTGAATTTGTACCTGCTTGGCATTAAACAAGAAATATTCAGTCAGAACATATGCAGTTATATTTGTGAGCAGAGAAAATTCCTGAGGAGTTAGAACAATGACACACATTGTTTCTTTACATTCAGGCAATTTAAAAACTCCCTAGGATATCATGTATGTATCTATCCAGGCATAGTAGTTCTTAAGAAAATCTGCCCATCCTTTTTCATGCCTCTTTGGTCTAGAATTAGAAAAAGATGGAAAGTGTAGAAGTGTCTAATTACAATTAAAAAAAAAGTCAAATTGGAATGCATTGCACATTCCTAACCTAGATCTGCTAAGTTTATTTTTTGGGTGGAGAACCATTTCTGCAGGAAATGAAACAAACCCAAGTAAGGAACTTTCCCCAATTTACTGCCCTTTATTGTATGGCATAGTTCAAGCACTAGGAATATTTAACACACTGTCATAGCCTAGAGAGGTTATGTTTCATGATTCCTGCCAGTGTTTGTATAACCTCAAGCCATTTCAAAAAGACGTACAGCTGCAGAGCAGAGGCAAAGGCCAACATATTAGTAACTTAACAATTTCAAGGCTGTCAGCCTGATATACCAGGTGAACATTTACATAGGAATTCTAAAGTCACTGCTGTTTTGAGCCACACTTTTCATTTTTTTACCTATGGAAATCAACACTTAAACAAAACTGTCTATGTCTGGATTTTACTATAATATATTTATTGTGAGAGTTGAAAAAGGGAAAAAGGAGCTGTAAAATAAAGTGACAACCGGTAACCAAATAATTCTAATTTAGATCTAGAATGATTTCAAAACAATTGCGTTCTCTCTCTCTCTCTTTAGTCTGATTGCAGTAGTAGGTGTTCTGAGAGGTCTTGCCTCTTGTTTGCTTTTGAAACTCATAAAAGGCTTGAGGTTTTTTTTCCTTTGCCGTTCAGGTTAGGTTTCCTACACAAATAACTTATTAAAGGAACAGTAACACCAAAAAATGAAAGTGTATAAAAAATAATTAATATATTATGTACTATTACCCTGCACTGGTAAAAGTTGTGTGTTTGCTTCATAAACACTACTAAAGTTTATATAAATACCCTGCTGTGTAGCCATGGGGGCAGCCATTTAAATTGAAAAAAGGAGAAAAGGCACAGGTAACTAAGCAGATAACAGATAAGTAGTATAGATTCCCATTGTATTCTACACAGTTTATCTGTTATCTTCTTATGTAACCTGTGCCTTTTCTCCTTTTTTCAATTTAAATGGCTTCCCCCATGGCTACACAACAGCTATTTCTATTAACTACAGTAGTCTTTCAGAAGCAAACGCACAACTTTTACCAGTGCAGGGCAACAGTACATTATATTTTAATTATTTTAAAACATTTTTATTTTTTAGTGTTACTGTTCTTTCAACGTGGCATTACACAGACCGATGGGTCAGATTTTAGCTTTATTGCCTGACCTGCCTGCATGTGTTAATCCCTCACAATAATTTTTGTTGGCATTGTCCATTCTTACAACTTGTTTCCTGGACAAAACACCAGCAGTTATCTCTGAGAACTCAGTATGGCAGCTGGAATGGTTATGGAAGCATAAACTCCTGTGTACCATAAACATTGTTAGTCCAATTCACCTCACTCCTAATCCCCAATGTTATCACTGAAAAACTTTTAGCTGTTTTATAAAGAATAAAAAAAAAATCCCTGGCGTCAGTTTATTTGCATGTTACAAAAGATTCTATACCGAAAGCAGTTGTAGGAATGGTGTTCTTTTCCACTTGGCAGATTCTACCAAACAACAGTGGGTTGTTGGCAGTGTCACAATGATACTGCAATTATTGCAACATTTTTCCTCAAAGTTCCAGACTGGTGTCCCCACTTGACACAGTGTGTTTTAATAGATGATTCAGAGGTCTCAGACTGAGGAAGTTAGGTGGAGGTAGTAAAAGGTTATCCTTCACAAAACCCCTGTTCCGTTGAAACTATATTTCTGCCCTGAAATGCTGAATATCGACTGTTTCACATCCTGCAGACAGCTTCCGTGATTGGGCATTCAGGAAATGGCGGCTGAATATCTTTTCCTTCCATTGGCATTAGCCTACAAGTCATTATAACTGGAGCAGAACACTAAAAGCATTTTCAGCAGCTCGAGTCTAGTCACTAATTACAAGCATGATACTGTATGCTGTGTAGCTGTGCTTGTGGTGGAAATCTACCACTAAGTTTAGTATAATCTTTATTATTAGCAGATTTTTAACCTAAGAGAAGACGAAAGTATTATTTAAGGAAGCAATAATTTGTATAACACTTTTTAATACTTGTTTGTTATGTTAAAAATGTTACCTGCGTTGCTAAATATACATTATCTAATTTCTTTCTTATGAACAGGACTTTATATAAATTATTTAATTTTAAATTTTTTTAGTTAGTATTTTCTGTAAGGACAATGATTGTAAGCTGAATGTTTACCCAATATTCTTGTCTTTGCAGGTGTTTTATGTATCAGATCTCTTCAAAACTCCAAAGAAGAGCTGCACTCCACCTACAGTCAAGAAGGAAATCCTCTCACCTGTGGATATCATTGAGAGAAATATTGTATAAAAACCACAACCCAATTGCAAATTGACTTCTGACAGTGAATACAACTACCTGCTGCTCTCAAATCTCATCAGACAGTAGAATGTAGGGAAAGACTTTTTTTTTACCCAACCAGAAGAGCAAAAAGACCGCTATGAGGCCTTGCGATTGCAACTTTGCATGAAACAAGCGATGGTCAACTAAATCTAGATGCAAAGCAATGGGAAACATGGGTTGGAATTCAGGATGTGCAATTGGTTTTTACACGTTCATGTTATAATGAACAAGGTTTGGTTCATGTTTATGAACGCCACATGTTTTAAAGTAAAGGGAGTCATCTTGGAATCTTCATTTCTTGGCTTGTAGGAAAGCTCAAAACAAACAACAGCACTATATATTTAGTAAAAAGTAGCACTGATTGGGATTAGGATGTCATCCTTTGGAGTTACTTTGATGTCGTTGACCTTTCCATGCTAAATATTTTGCCAGTGTTATGCAGGGGTGGTTTAAAATATCAGAGGGTTCTCTCTGTGCATTTTGTGGAAAGAAAATATAAAAGATCTAGGTTTTGTAATAAACTATAATTATAGTTAAAGCCAAGTCAGATATAACCCAAGGATGTTAAGAATGAACGTCTGTCCTGTGAATTTTATTTGACACTGAACCCAGCAGGAAGGAACAAGACCTCCCAAAAGGATTATGCAACCTCTGGTTTTTAGAGTTCCTTCAAAGCAAACAAAAAAAAAAAGGAGATCCCTTTGGTGGAAAACCATTTATGGTCTGTCTTGCTTGAGATATTAGCACTATGAACTTTGGGGTTGATACCCAGTGAATATTAATACAAAGGATTTGATATGGTCTGCTGGACAGAACATCCAAATTCCAAAATCTGTTTTAACCTGTGCAGTCTCTTCTTTCAATTAAGGGTTCTTTAAAGAAGCCATACCACGTCATGAAATAAGTATACATTTTCCATCATGTTCATTTTCTGCTCACGTAGAAACCAGCAAACCAGTTAATAACGAATACACAAATTTTAAAGGGCTATATTGAAAAGGGATTTCAAAAACAGTATAAACTGACCATTTGCACATCCTTTTACTAGAGAATCCGTCCAATCATTTCAAGTATAGCAAGCTATGATTTTTTTTTATATATAAATATTATATAAATATTGTAAAAAGCATTAAAATTTAACTATGTAAAATATTATTTCTGAAAACAATTTTAGATATATCCACTATGATCATAAACTGTGTTTTGACCTGTGTTACGTTGCTGCTTAAAGCACCAGTTTAATTTTTGTATAGTCAACTAAAATATTGTAGATCTGTGGTAGTAATTTCACTATTAAAAACTACAACTAGAGACAATTGTATAAATGCTATAAATTGTCAGTATTTTTGTAATGTTTCATTTTGTAAAAAAAAAAAGAATATTATTCAAATACTTTTGTAGAATGCAAAATTTAATTTTTTTTGCAGAATTCGCTGTACAAGGATGCTTTTTGAAAATAAAAGCTCATAATGTTTCATAATTCTATATATTTTTGGCTGTTTTTCTGTGCAAACACTCAATCCAACCCTGATAAATAATTGTTTAATTTCAAGATACTGGGTTTGTTGTCAGATTACACACCAGGGCTTCACTAATAAACTGGGCTTCTGTGATAGGCCACACGTAACATATTGTTCAACCAAAGTCACTTTTGCTCTTTGTGTAGCCCACAATCACACTGCCTTGATGGGAAATCCTCCTTGCAACAGTTTACACAAGTGAATGTTTTAACTTTCAGTTAAACAGTTATTTATTAGGCTGCCGCTATTGGGAGAAATAAGATTCATTTTGGAGAACATATGTGTATTGTTCTTACTATAAATCAGAAGAGTTCCTTGAGGGCCCACCCAGAACGGGGGTGGGGGGGGGGGGGGAGTTCTGCTGGCAATGATGCTGATTTAGAATGGAACCAACAACTCACACTAGAGTTCTAAGTACATGTGATAGTGCCAGTGTTAACCCAGCTGCCAGCAAACCCCTTCCATAGTCTTTGTAAAAAATATCAATTGGCAAAAAACACATAATTCCATAGTTATTTGGGGTTTTGTAGTTCATTTGGTAATCTGTTTATATGTTTGTTTGTTGAGACAATTTGGGGTTAACCTGAAAGGTTTCCTACACAGTTACACAAGTATGTTGCTGTTGACCACAACAATGTAGACATAATAGTGTTACATCTAGAGATGCTGTGAATACATAATTGGATTAAGATGAATACTGAGTCCTTCACAAAAGAATTGAAATAATGAACCAAATCCAAACCCTTATTTGCATGTTCAAATATGAGAAAATAAAAAACAGTTGCAAACAAAAATGTGTTGTGTTCTGTTGTTCAGAACTTTAGCCACCGATTTCATTCCACTGAATCCTAAAAAAAATGCTGATGCAATTCCTGAACAAATTCCTAATTTGGTGCATCTCTAGTTACATTTGGCTACTTAAATGCTATATAATGGATCATTCTTTGGTTGGGTGGGGTGTAAAACAACTAATTCCACATAATGTTTTACTTGACTTTTGTTTATATAAAGTTTATTGCATTGTGCACATTCTATTTTGCATTGCAATTAAAGGTTCGCAATTACATTACACACACTATCATAGTCAATTTCCCTTTCTTTGGACCATCAAAAAAATGAGCATTACCTTTCCATAAATAACTTCAATTTATAACAGCTCTGAAATGCATAAACAATCCCTTGTTTTGTAGAAAGCTGTATGTTCTATCAATATTAGTATCAGTTTACTACAACTGAGTGGCATCTCCACAATCATGTACACACTCAAACATACATGACCTTACTGTCCCTCAGTCTTTAAACCAGGTGTATTGTATATATGTATGTATTTATTTATATAGCACCACAGTTGTATTCAGTGCTTTACAAGGTGTGAACACAAACAGGGATATAGACATATTAAGTTATACAGTAACAATAGATAAAAAATTAATGCTCAAGAGCTAAGAGCTTTCAGTATACAATTCGAATGAGGTCCCTACCTTATATAGCTTACAATCTATTAGAAAAAGAAAAACAGAAACAAAAAGGAGTTGGGATCTAACGGCATAGGATAAGGGTGTGTTGCTGCAGAGGAAAGCTAGCAAAGTACTTCATGTACTGTAGAAGGAGGTTTTTATGTAGCTTAGAAAAAAGTGTTAGCTTTGGAGCTTCCTGATGCAAGATGGTAGAGCATTCTAAAGGCCCCCATACACGGGCCGATAGAAGCTGCCGATATCAGTCCCTTGGACCGACTCGGCAGCTAATCTGCCCGTGTAGGGGCAGAAACGAGCGGGCTGGCCCACCGATATCTGGCCTGAAATTGCCCAGCTATCGGTCGGCCAGGTTAGAAAATCCAGTCGGATCGGGGACCGCATCGGCTCGTTGATGAGGTCCCCGAACCGACTGCCCCATTGCCGCCTACATAATCCGATCGCTTGGCCCCAGGGCCAAACAATCGGATATCACCCCGATATCGCCCACCTGATATTGCCAAGCGAGCGGATCTTACCGCGTATGGGGACCTTTACAGCAGGGCACAATTAATGAGAAATATTTTATACTGTTTTAGTAAGCTGTATGGTCACTAGGTTGTCCTGAGCTGAGTGCAAGGCCCAGGAGGGAGTGCATGGGGTGATAAGAGATGAAATATAGAGAGGAGCAGAAGAATGAAGGGCTCTGAAAGACAGGATAAGAATTTTGTATTTAATGTGCCACTTGACTGCAAGCCAGGAAACAGATTTCAGAAGTGAGGTTAAAGGGCATGATTTAGATGCGGGTGAGACCATGTGGGCAGCAGCAGTAAGGATTGAATTCAGTGGGTGAAGATGTGATTCAGAGAGACCAGCTAGTAATATGTTACAGTAGTCTATCTTGTAGTATGAGAGCCTGGATCAGTGTATTTTTGCAATCTTTCTTAGAAAGAAGTGGCATTTCCGGGTCAGGGATGTGATGATGGGTCTAAGGTGACACACAGACACCTATAACACAGGTGTGTCAGACTGCTGTTTTGGGGGTCACGTGTGGCCCTCTCTGTCCTACTTTGCACACTTCTGCCCTTATCTGGCTTTTTTTTTAACACAGTTTTGGTTTTTAAAAGAGGTTGCTTCTGAAGAAAAATGAAAACCTGCTCTTCTCTGTCACAAAGTTAGTCACTAGCTGTATAAATTACTTGCTCTCTGTGTCCTTCTAGCAGCATCACATATGCAGGATACTCAGAGAATTATTCCACTAGGATGCAATAGTGCCAAATTTTCTTGAAAAGTATACCTAGAAATCTACACGCACAATTTATCAGCAGCAAATCAAGCATAACATATGCACACTTTTTATACTGTGAAAGGAGATGAGGTTGGAAAATTAATGCAAATGCTATGTGGAGGGTAGACCGCTGAATGAGCATGTCTAGAAATATGTGCCCTTTCACTGTTGGAATCTTGGCTTCAGAATATTTGGCTGAAGCTTCATGTTCCTTGTTTAAAAATGCCTCTAATACAAGGCTTATTTACTCTCCATTCATACCTTATATAATTCTTAGTTCTTTAGTCTATATGCAGATTATTATAACACTGGGCACACTGGTAACAACTGACCAGTTATCCATCGGTCACACGAAAGATCGTTCAATCAGCCACTAACCGTTCAGGGCTGAAACAGCAGATATGGAGGTAGAAACAATAGGATTTCTACCTCCTTCTTCCGATTCAGCCCTGACTGCAGATTTTGCTCAGGTGCCTTCTATGGCGCCCGATCAAAATCTTTAAACCTGGCTGATCGGCGAGTCGACCGATATCAGCAGCCTCCTGCGATATCGGTCGACTCGCCGACTTGCCATACACGCACCGAATATCGTACGTAACGAGGTTTCGTACGATATTATCGGTGCGTGTATGGCCAGCTTAAGGAGACTGTGCAGCACTCCTGGACCAGGGATTTTTTTTTACTAAAAATAGTGAAAAAAAATGTCATAAAGCTAGCATCATTATGTCACAGCTTGTCTTACCTGGTAGTCACACCCTGTTTTATATAGAAGTCATGCCCAACAGTAAAGTGTCCCTAAAAATGATCAAACGTTGGTTACTATGCTTCGATATTTAAAAGCAGAGGGCATTTGACCATCAGATTCCTAGAAAATAGCATTTGCTCAGTCTTGTGTAAGCAAGCAGGGGTTCTTCCTTCAATGGGGCAATGGTCCTGGGCAAGGGTCCAGTCAATAAGGTTAGCCTGAGACTTCATTAGCAAGGCACTTATGGAGTGGGTGCCAACAGAGAAGAAAGAAACAATAACTGTGCTTGAGCAATGCAGGACACACTTTATGCACAATCACACTCACTCTGACACACTTTGGTGAATGATTCATTAAGAAAAATCATTATTGTAATTTGGAATTTTTAAGCATTAATCAGCAGTTCTCACATGTCCCTTAATCCATATTGAGGTAAATCGCCCATGTTACCCTGGGTGACAAAGTCACCCAGGGTAACATAAGCCTAGAAATATTAGTCAGCACATAAGTACTGTGAGAGAGGCAATGGAAAATATCGTTATTTGGTGTGTTTCCACCAGGGAATCAGTGTCCGAACCCACGGGCTCGAACAGAGGGGGAAGGTATGTGACAAAAAGGCTTGTCTCAGTGAGACTTGTCTGTTGGATGGCAGGTATATAGCTCCCAGGCTGAGGTACTGGCTCCTTTAAATCTCCAGGGCAGGAGAGACTAGTGCCCTGCAGTATGGTTAGGGAATGCTGGAGCCAATTAGGGAATGCTGGAGCCAATTAGGCAACAGCTGAAGCATTTAAGGTGAGCCTGGGTGTGCAGCAGGGCGTCAGTTTTCTGAGAGACTTGGAGGTTGAGCCTGGTCTAATTGAAGGTCACTCTCAGAGCAGGGCACAGTGCAGGAGCGCTGCCTGTGTTGGGAACCCCTAGAGGAGCTGGGGGTGCCACCTGCCACTGTGAGGGAGCAGTGGGAGTCGCGACCAGATAGTTCAGTTTCTGAGAGAGACTGAGAGGGGCAGGCTGGACTGACGACAAAGTCCCCTGATTCTGGGACTCCAGAAAAGGACTGCCGGGCATTGGCAGTGAGGATTTGGGTATCCCGTGTGTTGAAACGACAGTCTGGTGAGACTTATGTTTTCTTGAACTGTTTACTTGCAAAATACCAAGTTGTGATATGTACTGCTTTACTGTGGAAAATAAAGCACAGGCAGGAGCCTGATCGTTTTGGTTGCAAACCAGAGTTGTTTGTCTCGTCTGTGAAGCCCAGATTACCATCCGCTACCGGCTGCTACCAGCTAAATCCCCACAATTGGTGGAGGATGCGGGCAAACAGATCCTTAAAGAGACATACACATTTTTACTAAAGCGGCAAGATGTGCCATAGAGGGGCAAAACTGCACCATGATGACTGGTGGTCGCAGTGTCTAGCAGACTGGATGAGAGTCTGTGAGTCCAGAGGGAAAGAGGCAACAAGTGTTGCATTGCAAGGAGCAGGAAAGGCTCCCTGTGTATTTTCTAACCAAAAGACTGAGTTTTGTGTTCTACAGCGAGACTTGTTCCAGGATTCCTTAAAGGGACAGCGGCATGTGGACTTGCAACAGATGGCAAAGGAAGTGAGGAAGACTTTGCGAGTGGTAAAGGAGACCGCTTCATCTGGATGCAAGCTTGGAAAGGCGTTCCAACAAGGTTTTGGAAAAGGCCAAGGAGATGGGGCCCCAAGGTTGGAGCCTGTGCAGTTGGCACAAGTGCAGCATGCCAAGGAGAGAGGCTATGCTGGATTCTGGTCTGGAAAGGTTTGCCAGAGTTCATCCCCAGCAGTTCCAGAAAGTATACCCTACAGGAATGGTAAGACTGTTCTTAAAGGGGTGGTGGAAAGGGAACGGTATGCTGGTGGGGTGAAGGACTGGGACTGTGTGCTTAAAGGCAAGGTCCTGGGAGCTGGTGTAAAGGAGGAAAGCAAAGAGTTAAGTGCCTGGTCAGAGTGCACTGGGTTTCTTAAAGGGAAGGTTGAAAAATCAATTGAAGTAAAAGTAGATGGGATCCAACTATGGGTCACACTGGATGCTAAGTTACCCATGTCTAAGGTTTTGCATGAAACCCTGATGTTTGTTTTATCCCCGCAAGAGATCCCAGAGATACAAGAGCTGCCTAATAAACCAACTGTCTGTGTGACTTTTGAAACAACAAGAGGGACAGTTGGCCACTCACTTGTGGTTGTTGAGGACATTGATGTGGAAATTATTCTGGGAACAGACTTTCCCCTATTCTGGGAGTTATGGGGGAATGACAAATCTTTGGTTGAGGGGCAAACAAACCAGTTGGCTAATGTTTGTTCTATGCAAAATGTTAACTGTAATTCTGGTGAGAAATGTCCAGATGTGAGTAATGAGAATGTGACTGTGGGGTGTGAGGTAACACCCATGGTACAAAGTTTAGGGGTGACCCCTGGTATTTATGTTCCCCTAGAGAGTGTGAATGAGGTAATTCACAGTGGGAAACACTTGAATGCAGAGAAGGCGTATCTGCAAAAAGATTTCTCGAGTAAGAAATGTACCAATGTTGTGCCTGAGGTAAAGGGAGTAGGGGTGCCCCCCAATGTAAATGTGTCCCTAGCAGGTGTGACTGATGCAGTGAGTGTAGACTGCTCTGAGTCTGTTAAAACAGAACAAAATGTTACCTGTGTGAATGGTAAGGATTGTGCAGCTTTGTTGCAAAAAGATGCTGCAACTGATGCAAGTATGAGTCTGCATGTAGAACTGCTGAGCAGAGTGTGCTCAAGTTCTTCAGTGAACAAGGGGTTAAAACCATGTGTTGAGAGTAACTCTTTGTTGCCCGGCTGCAGCTCATCTCCTGAAGGTCTTAAAGGGGATGAGTGTACTAATGAGCAATCTCTGTCAACTGCTATAGCTAAATTGATTGAGCTAATTGAAAGGGAAAGATGCACCCACTGTTATGTTACTGGGCATGTTGCGGCTAACTGTCCGCTATATGCGGCAATGCAAAGGTCACTAGAAGCCTATAAGGAGTGCTGGGGAAGTAAGGCACTGGAAAGTGAGTTCAGTGAGAAGTCAGGTGTACTTCCTGAACTTATTAAAGGTCAATCTGTGTGCGTGAACAGAGCTGATGGCAAAATTGAAGTAAAAATTGGTAACATGGCAGTGAATGGTGGTAAGCCAAACAGTGTGTCTGAGGAGGTAAATGAGGAAAAGGTAAAACTACCTCCTGATTCTGTGTGTGAGGATGTGTCGGCCACAGAACTGGTCTCCAGTGAGCTGAATTGTGTGAGAGTGGAAACACGATGTGCTGGAGAGAAAAATGTCATGACTGAAAAGTATGCTTTGCTACCTGAAGGGTTAATGCAAAGTGAGAATGTTTCCCTGTTGTGTGGTTGTGAGTCCACCTGGGAGTGCCTTAAAGGTGAGGGAAAACGCAAGCCCTGCACCATGTATGACTTGTCTGAGAGTGTGTGCAAAGTGGAACCAGTAAGGGCCACTTCATTTTATATTTTCTTTTTGAAGTTATCTAATAAAAATATTAGTGTAATTGTACATTAATCATCTCAGGCAGTGGTGATTAAAATGCTCTTCTATTATGGAAGCTACTGACCATTCACTTCAGTGAGAAACACATTATGGTTCATGCATGAGCGCAAGTGCCATTGCACATTGATGCTTTGCAACTTGTATGGAGCACCACTGAGCCCAGTTTGTTTTGCTGAATTGAGTCCATAGATGTAAAGGAATTCTGTAATTACTGGCAGCCAGGATCTCAATGGGCTCCATAGCCGCAACGGTCAAGCACCAAATAAAAACACACTAATACTGTTATTGATACTGTGTGCCATCCGTATTTGTGGATCTCATGCAAGTTGCAGCCAGGAGAATTTCAGTTTTTTTTTTTTTTTTTTAAAAAGGCCTAGACATCAAGGGTATGCGATCTGATACCATAATGGCATAGCTTAGTAACCTATATGTGGTCTGATATCATAGGGGACATAGGCAGTTGAAAACATTAATTAATGAAATGCAAACATAGCTGCATTAGAAACAACATGAAAATTGTTTCTACAGTTGAGATATATCATTTACTAAGCACAATTCAGAATATATCAATAAATATATACCAACAGGGGGGTATGGGATCTATAAATTAAAGAAAGGCTATTTTCCATGAAACCCTTTAACAAATAATTATATTTGTTGTATTGTTTTGTTTATCTCTGTAATAATAAAACAGCACCTTGAACTTGATCCTAACTAAGCTGCATTCATCAATATTGGTGGCAGAAAAAAACCTATGGGGTTTATTTAATGTTTAAATTATTTCTAGTTAAAAAAAAAACCCTATCTGGAAGGCAATTGTTTTCTTGCTATAACAAAATGCTTAGCCAAGAAAAAATATTGCTTTTACTAATAAACTCTCTCACTCTATAATTTAGAAATCAAGACAATGTGCAGATTAATTCATACTTTGGTCTTGTCCTGTGTCCCTCCCCTGATCCCAACTGATGCTGTTCCCCCACAGTGACCCCATCACACCTCAGCTATGTCTCTGTTATCGCTAACTGCACCCCATACCACCACAGCTCTGTCCCAACTCGACTTCCTGTATATGCCTAATTTTAATCTTCCACTGGTCAGGGCTGAGTAAAAGCGTATTTTGATGTGAATGATTACAGAAAAGTGGTGCTTTCCAGCTTCTGGTTTAATCACTAACTACTGCTGGTTAGTATTTTTTGAAGGTCTAACAATGTGATTCCAGTTAACTGAGAGTACAAGTGATTTGAAATATCCCTAAATAACAATCTTGCTAAACAAAGAGAAACAAGTAGTGACTATCTTTACTTTATAACTGTGTGAATATGTACTGTGGGGATTTAGCTGGTAGCAGCCGGTAGCGGATGGTAATCTGGGCTTCACAGACGAGACAAACAACTCTGGTTTGCAACCAAAACGATCAGGCTCCTGCCTGTGCTTTATTTTCCACAGTAAAGCAGTACATATCACAACTTGGTATTTTGCAAGTAAACAGTTCAAGAAAACATAAGTCTCACCAGACTGTCGTTTCAACACACGGGATACCCAAATCCTCACTGCCAATGCCCGGCAGTCCTTTTCTGGAGTCCCAGAATCAGGGGACTTTGTCGTCAGTCCAGCCTGCCCCTCTCAGAAACTGAACTATCTGGTCGCGACTCCCACTGCTCCCTCACAGTGGCAGGTGGCACCCCCAGCTCCTCTAGGGGTTCCCAACACAGGCAGCGCTCCTGCACTGTGCCCTGCTCTGAGAGTGACCTTCAATTAGACCAGGCTCAACCTCCAAGTCTCTCAGAAAACTGACGCCCTGCTGCACACCCAGGCTCACCTTAAATGCTTCAGCTGTTGCCTAATTGGCTCCAGCATTCCCTAATTGGCTCCAGCATTCCCTAACCATACTGCAGGGCACTAGCCTCTCCTGCCCTGGAGATTTAAAGGAGCCAGTACCTCAGCCTGGGCGCTATATACCTGCCATCCAACAGACAAGTCTCACTGAGACAAGCCTTTTTGTCACATACCTTCCCCCTCTGTTCGAGCCCGTGGGTTCGGACACTGATTCCCTGGTGGAAACACACCAAATAACGATATTTTCCATTGCCTCTCTCACATATCCCCCCCCTTTGTTTTGACCCAGGGGCGAAACACCTTGCAATCCCAGCAGAAACTCTCTCTCTCTTAAAGGGATTTCTATTTCAAGTCTCTCCACTTTGTGTTTCGTTAAAGGGATAGGGAGAAGCTTTTCACTACACCAGCAGGTGCCATTCACACCCCCTTTTAAGCATGACTTTTCCCCAGCATGGAAAAAATCCAACACCCTCATCTCAGTCTGAGAGTACACACACATGCTTTTCTGCAAGTCCTTTCTCTCAGGCACTAGTGACTCTCTTTCATACTCCTGCGTCTCTTCACTCAACAGGGTTATCACATCTGAGTTAGTCGAGTCATCTTTATCATGCACAGACACGCATTCTGCCAGTAAACTTGCCTCTGTAGTTTCAGGCTTATTTTCCACTTGATTACCATCAATGGAAAGGGGTAGGTCACCTTTGAAAGAACCCTTTAAGGCAGCCTTATTGCCTATATCACCAGGATCTAACACATGTGTATCTATGCGTGTAGCCACACACACTTTCTTCTCCTGTTTCTCATCCAATGGAGAGGAAACAGTTGCTAGACTTTTGCCAACTCTGTCAGACACACATGCCTCACCATTTTTGTCAAAATCATGCACGCACGGCATTTTATCACTCACCGCTGCAAAACCTACAGTGGGCTCTTCCTCGGCCTGCAACACTAGGTTTTTTAGCAAACATTTGTCTTTGCCTTTAAGCTTTTTCTCACCAGATGCACCCTGCCATCTGGTAGCATTTGTCACTTCTCGCACACTGTCTTGTGACACACAGCCTGGTACACACTCAGTGTTCACATCTAGCACACATTTGGCATCATTTGTATCAACACTCTCTGCCAAACTCACATTTTCTGTATGAACATCTCCTTCCACAGCATTTGGCAAAGACCTCATTACTTTGCCTTTAAGACATTCCTCAGTCACTTGATTCATCACAAGGTTCTCACTGCAGACAGAATCTGGGGTGTCCCGAACCTCACAGCACTGATTAGGAGGAAGCTTCAAAGTAACTCCACTTTCCTCCACAGTCATTCCATCTGGCTTACTCTCATTGGCAATGTGGCTGCCAATTACCTCAGAACACTCAGTTCCATTTTCACTCAAAACCTGACACTCAGTCAGCTCAACCCATTCACCTGTCTTATCAGGTACCTCAAAAAGTTTGCTATCAATGGAATGGGAACCTCCACCTGCATCATCTTGCGCACACAATGACTCTTTAGTTTTAAAGTACTGTTCCATTGTCTCCACCAGCTGGGCAGCTACAGTGGCAGACCGCTCAAAAGGACAAGAGTCAGCAGTATGACCTGGGGCATAGCAATAGGTGCAACTTTAAAACACATCTTTATACAAATTAGGGAAGACAGTTAGAGCAATGTTCAGGCTGATTATTTATTGTGTAAGCTTAAACTTTTCAGATATTTGTGGACAGAAATGTGTGTACCTTCAAGCCGCACTGGATTACAGTAAGTCAGTGAAAACTGGTCCCTTGTTTGTTTTGGTTGGTTTGGCTGGAACAAGCTGCATACATATCACATACATGCTCATAATGAGTGTTTGCTTTGCAGTATCGCCTGTGTTAGGAACTGCAATTAAACCCCAGTACTGCTTAAAAATGTTCTTGTCCATGAGGAAACAAATATAAAATACTGTTCAAGATTACAAATTACTGTATGATAAACAGACATTTATATCTTGGACATTTTGACACTGTCACACTGACATGGCACATGGCTCAGTTTTGTGTCTAGAATAGTAACAGAGAATGAATATTTACATTCTTGGATATAGATACACTGTAAAAGACAGCCCTAAAGTAACATTATGGGAAATGCATATTAATCTGCAATAGTTTTGCCTAATGTGAGGAATCTACGACCTCAAATCAAAAAATTGTACCTATGAATACGTGTGGCAACACACGAAACGCGTCAGGTCTGGATCCTTGAATAAAGCCTTTTTGAAGTTTTACAACCGCTGTCCTGGAGTCCATTGATTGCATGCCGGTGATGTTTCTACACCTGATTTGAGGTCGTGTTTTCCCTTGCTGTGGGTCTCGGGCATTGTTCACAACTGTACATAGTATAATAATTGCACTTATATGAAGACTGAATACCTACAGAGCGAGAGGTTCGGGGCATAAGCACCCGGCCCTGTAGTTTAATTTGGTGAGCGATTGGATTGTTATAAGAAAACATTAAATTTAAGCTTAAGTTTAGTGTGAGGAATCTCACTACAATGTTACAAAATACTCTTTTTAGCAAAGATAATACAAATATATCATCTTTATAGCAAACCTACTTTGTTAACGGCTTTATATATATTGGCCTGGTTAAAAAAAGGAAACAGTACAGATAAAGTTAATGTACTGTTACAGAAGTATTTGTTAATGCCATAACCTTGGCATATTTGAATTCATGGTTTCTAAGGTGGCAGCATTAATAAAAAGAAGCTTTATATTTTTTTAAATACCGATATATATATATATTAAATCTCTGTTTAGAGGTGCATTGATGTGTGAGCGCTATATAAACAAAGGATAATAATAATCTGAAAGTTAACAAAGCGCTGCACTTCTCAGGATTTAACATAAAAGTTTTGCAACAAAAGAAAAAGATCCTTGTTCATATCACGTGAGCAGTGCAATGCTGTGTTGATACATATACTGTATGCTTTATATAGTTTATAGTATACAGTAGGCGTTACATAGAAAAGCAGTGTATAAAGAAATGTATTTTCTTAAAGTACAACTAAGCTGCAAAAAGTGATTTATACCATATCATGAATCACAAAAGAGCCACAGCAAGAGCGGCGTTCCTCCTTCTAAAAAACAAGAGGTATAGAAAGCAATTTGTCACATTCTGGTTGACTTGTTTTGGCTTTTAATGGCTGTGGGAAAATCACCCTTATGGCTCAGGCCTTTTTGTCAGTATTATGAAAAAGGGTGGAAACCCTAAGAAAGGTTAACTAAAGCAGAGAGAACTATAAAGAGATTATACATTATTCCCTGCCCTAGTGGTCCCTATCACATTCACTATGGGAAGTATTATCAGGCAACCTGCTTGTGTTTTTGTGGAGTGTGGAAGGAAACTGGAGTACATGGAGGAAACCCCCAGAAGCACAGAAAGAACATACAAAGTCCTTGCACATAGTTTCATGGTTGCCGTTAAATATAGAAACCCAGCACTGCAAGGCAGCAAGACTCTCCATTGCACCATATTTGCAAAAGTTAGTTTAAACTAGTTTAAAAGAAACCTTTGTAATCTAAGAATTTTGGATGACAAAAGAGTTCTACACCTGTAAATGGCTAAGGTTACCCATGCCCTACAGATTTTTTCTTTTTTTTTGTGGATGTGCTTTTGTTTTGTTTTTTATACTCGTTCCTACTCTGACTGTCTATACTGAACTTCTGTGTTCCCAGTTATTCTTAGGGTGGAGACACATAGAGCTACTAGTAGTTGCTACTTTTTCGTGGCTATTAAACTCCAGGAAATACCCTGCCATAGACAATACTGAGAATTGCCTCTGCTAAAACACACATAGCATTGTCTATTTTAGTAGGCGTGACAAGTAGCTGCTACTAGTAGCTTTGTGTCTCTTCGCCCTTATGTGAAAGGTCATTTTTATTGAGCCTGTTGTATTTTTTTGCAGATGGCTTCTAGACGTTAGTCACAAAAACATCATCCTTAACTGTCAGGAGGTTTTTTAACAAATATTTCTTTGTGCACTTGCATAACTAAGGGCGACTGGCTGAGCAGACTCAAGGATTGAGTAGGTTAAATACTTGATCAAGTAAAATAAATGCTGATTTTCTATTTCTGTACAGTATTATTTACTTTTATTTGATCATTATTAATGCATTTTATCCCCAGCCTACTTCTTGTATGTACCACTGGCTGATTTTTAATCAGTGTTATAGGGACAAATTAAAGTATGATTTGCTGACAGGGAAACCTATGCTGTTGGCTTCAATGTATAAAATATATAAAAGAAGAAGAGCATAAAATCTATTCAAAAATACATTTGTATTTCAGTTATTTCTGTTAAGGTTACTGCTCTAACCCTGGGACTCTATGGTCAGGGCCAAATGCAACCAAATATTGCTTTCATTGTATGATATGCACTATTTGTTGCCATGGGCTGAATATCTTGCAAAAGGCCAAAAGCAAAATATTGGACTATATTACTTAACAAACCCAAATTATGTGATAAAGATCAGGGTCCTTGTTTTTCTATATTTTAGATTTTTTTTTAGCAAAGATATGCTTCTAAAAATCCCGTAGGAATGAATAGAAAGTGGGTAAGTTTTCTGTAGTAAGCTCTTGTTTCACACATTGGTAAGAGGATTTGAATTCAATTTTTTTTAGTGGTGAAACACATGAATTGAAATTATAGCTTTGCAAACTTGAATGTTCAATATTTATTAAGTGCAAAGTATCCAAAAAACTTGAATGTAAAACATTGGCATCTAAAAGCTTAAAAGTTTATGTAAAAGTCAATGGGAGTTGTCATAGGCAAAATGTATGTGTTTTTTTATTTTGAATTTTTGTGATAGTTTGTAGAGCCATTGAAAATTATAGTTTATTCACTTGTTTTAATTTGGTTAAGTTTTTTATATTCTGATATTTTAATAAATAAGCAAACATTTGAATTGAGTAAAGTATTTTAATTGAAAAAAACCTCTGAAATTAACAAATTCAAAATTTGATAAATAAGCCTTTAAGTGTACAGGCTTGTTGCTCTTTACTGCCATCTGTGGTAGTTTCTACAGTGGTTGGCAACAACCTTCATCTTCACATTTACTGATTTTACTGACTATTTGCCCAGTGATAAAGATGTTCTGCTGATTTAATCTACCCATATTGTTATAGATTTTATGTTATGATAAACTAGGAAATAAGAGGATTTAGTGTCACCAAGTACCAGACAAATAGGCATATATATTAATGGGAGCTACTGTGTCTTCTTAAATTAATCCATATCAATCAGACATTTGCTTTTAGTACTTAAATTTCCATAGACTGATTAAAGCATATTGCTGATGTGTTACTATAGATTAGTTGACTCTTGGAAACTTTTACTTATATTACTGCTTTAGCCATACATTTTAGTCCTATGTGTACTCTGTATTGGCATTTTACTGTTGTTTCACTGATGTTTCATATAGGTAGTGCCAGATTCCACTTGCTACTTAGGCACTGAGAGCATGTTCTGTACATTTATTAAGGTTTTGGGTGGCAGATCCATAAAAGAACTGAGAGAACGGAAGAATAAATAGGAGGAACTGTAAGTGTAACACTGCTTTTAGAATGGTGCAATGGAAAAGGTTAGGAACTATTTATCCACACCATCTTACCATTTACCATTATAACATAAACCTGGCAATTTAACTTTAACAGTTTTGTACAGGAAAGTTCACCATCTGCAACACAGTTTTACTAGATCGCTATTAGAAAATTACAGATGTGCAAGACTGCAGGGCAAATGCTTTTCATTCCGGCTATGAAATGCAGTCTTACACACTTTTTGCCAGGTACTCTTAGGATGTACACATTCTGTCTTTTCAAAGGAGTACAAAGAGTACTATAACAAGAAGCATGCACGTACATGCGTGTGTGAGTGGATGTATTCAGTATACACAAGCAGAGAGCCAGAATAGTTTGGTTAAGTTTTGGCCAAAACCATATATTTCTACAATTTGTCTGATGTTAATATATTGGTGGACTGAGTAGTTTACTTCTCTTTTTCATCAACCATCTAATTGCTGTAAGCCAGTAACAAATACTATGGGTCTAGATCAACAATTGACTTTACAGTGACTCTTTCTGGCAGGTCCAGGTGCTCCTGAACCTCAATGATGTATGAATCCTTTAGGAATACATCTGTTGAAGACCTTAAACATTTAAGCATATGGAACATTCCATTTTATCCAAGCAAGAGCTGAAGGGTTATAAAATCATGTATAAAATCTGTAATGCAAGTTGCTTTCTATTGCATGAAACTACCAAAGATTCCACCTTTGTGGTTGCTGAAATGAGATGATAATGATGGTGCTGATGGTTATCGATCTTAATGTCATAATTTCTGTTAGATGCAATTTTTGTCACATTATCAAGCATGAAAATGTACATTGGATTAGAATTAGAACCGCTTGGTAGACAAGCTCTGACAGCTATCATTGATACTCTTTGGAAATTGTTTTAGTTTTTGCCTAGGACAGCAAAAATTCTGGATTTCCAGTCAAGTGAATGTGTTTGGAATATACTATAGACAAGCAAAATGAAAAAGGAATTAACATAAACTATATAAACAAAAAGGAGTTAGGATGTGGAATTCATCTTTGTACAGTGAGTATGAAATCTGTGAAATTTGGCAGCATTTACTAGCAATGTCTCACACACACCGCTTGTGTCGACCTGATGAAAGCAGAGTTCCTGGTACATTGCTTAATGGATTTCTTATTGACATTATCTTAACATGGGGTTTCATTGAAAGTCCTTGGCATTTTTGGTTGAAACAATTGAAGTGCTTTATGGAAACAATTAGTCATAATATTGGGCAATATTGCATCAGTTACGGTAAACTTAAGTGAAAAGAACTACGCTGAAATCATTTTTGGATTGCCTATTTTATTTCAGTACTTCCTCTTCATCTCCAAACTGTACTTTATTTTTTTGTTATAGCAGCAAAGGGAGGTCCAGGCAGGTCTCTGGATAATTTTGTCTATACAGTGTGTACATTATAACAAGACCTGCAAGGGTCCAATGCAAATTACTTTTTTCTAACTTGTTTATTAGTGTAATACAGCATTAACATTGTTTTGATTCTGGTCATAGTACTAACTTCAAGGAGTTTGCACGTTGTTATCATGCTTGTGTGGCTCGGTTTATTCCACACTAACAAAAATTGACCATAGGGTTTCTGTGTAAAGTTCTGCAGAATATGTTGGTGCTATATGAATAAAGGATAATATTATGATGTCAACATCGTACAGATGGTGACAGCACTTCTTTTCATGTCAGTTGTAAAAAAAATGATCAGTCCACCAGAGGCCATCCCTTTAGATTAGAGGAACGGAACTTTCATTTTAAACAGTATAGGTGTTTTTTCACAGTGAGGGCAGTGAGGTTGTGGAATTCCCTTCCTAGAGATGTGGTAATGGCAGATTCTGTTAATGCCTTTAAGAGGGGCCTGGATGAGTTCTTGAACAAGCATAATATCCAAGGTTATTGTGATACTAAAATCTACAGTTAATATAGATATTAGTATATATGGTTTATGTATGTGAGTGTATTGATAGGTCAGTATAGGTTTGTGTGTGCTGGGTTTACTTGGAAGGGTTGAACCTGATTGACTCTGCTCTTTTTTCAACCCTATGTAACACTATCATATATATATATTATGCAAAAGAATTACTTAAAACATAGTTCACTAAGCATGCCAAAACACGTCTTTATACATTGTAGTTTAGTATACCTGTCTCTATTTATTGCATTTAATCTATGAGGATTTGACAGTACTTGGTATAAATCATTAGGGTCAAGGGACCACCTCATACATATGCAAATAAACAAAAAGGAATTCTGGGAACTAATCCCAAAGAGCTCCAAAACATTCCATTTACATGGGTTTATCCTATAGGCTAAAGCTAACCTACTGGGCTTTTAAAGCAGAAGCCAGGATAACAGCTAATGAGATTCCAAACTACAGACCAGTTTCACCCTTCTTGGGGCTTATCAGTGTAGTGAAGGGTTTATCCTGCTTATTATCCTGGCTTCTACTTTAAAACCCCAGTGGGTGAGCTTTAGCCTATAGGATATTTTCTTAGAACTCTTTGGGATTAGTTCCCAGAATTCCTTTTGTTTATTTGCATATGTATGAAGCGGTCTCCTCAACCCTAATGATTTTTTTTGTGGATCCACACTCCTGGCTCTACCTTAGCTGATCAGAAAACCCTGTAATACACTGATAAGCCACAAGAAGGGAGAAACTAATGTAAATTGGATTATCTTGGAGCTCAGTTTGGAGCTCTTTGGGATTAATTCCCAGAATTGCTTTTGTTAACAGTACTAGGTAGACAGTGGTGTAGGTTTCTTTCCCTGTTTGTATGTGTTTTAATTATATGTACAGGTTTGGGATCTGTTATCCAAAATACTCCAAATTACAGGAAGGCCATCTCCCATAGACTCCATTATAAGCAAATAATTCTAATCTTTAAAAATGATTTCCTTTTTCTCTGTGTACCTTGTTGCTGAGTTATAATTATTCCTTACTGGATGCAAAACAATTCTATTGGGATTATGTTTAAGTGATGTTTTAGTCGACTACAGTAAATACTGTATATGGTGATCCAAACTACAGAAAAACCCGATATCTGGAAAACCCCAGGTATGGATAACAGCTCCCATACCTGTAAAATTCTTTGAGTTTCTTAGCTTTGAAAGTGCTCTTTAGTATATTCAGATACCTTTAACTTAGAATATCCTTTATTCATGCAAAATACTGTATGTAACAAGATTAAATTAACAGCAGTAAAACTATTAATACTTAATACAGTCAAGTTTACGTTACGGTAGGTATGTGGAACTGTCTTCTAGCTCGGTCATGATGCGTTTCCGGAAAAACGCTATTGTTTGATTTTATGTTATTAGAAAAAATGTTGCCTACAATTAATAAGTTCAAATCAGATCAGTTTGAGGAATTCCCAGGGGAAATTTTTACATGCAGCACATGGCAATCTTGGGAAATAGCAGTAAGCACTGCCAAAACAAGGTATTATTAACAATCAGGGATTCTTTAGCTAGTGAAGTTTTTATGGCTGATATTGTGCATTTAATAATATACTAGGCAAGTTCTTAATAACATAATGTGTTCAGGATTATACTCAAGATAATTAAATGGTGATTGATGCAGAGAGAAATCTGATTCCTTGGTTGGGATTAAGAAAGGATATATTTTTTACTGCCCTGAGGCTAAACTTGCCTATAATTCACATTTTATGTAAAATTAAATTGCGCCATGATGTACACTTATTTTATCATGTCAGGACTGCTTTGCAATTTTAGCAATAGCTCATTAAAATAAGATAGTGGATTCTTGTGTATACCTAAAACCTGTGGTCTTGGTGAGGAGACTTTAGAGTTATGTAATAAAAGGCACTGAGTTTGCCCAGGAGCAGTAACCCATAGCAACCAATCAGCAGGTAGAATTTACTGAACACCTGTTTAAAAAGCAAACATCTTACTGGTTGCTATGGGTTACTGCTAGTGGGCAAGTGCCTTTTTATTACATAAGTGGTTTATTTTTCTTAAAAAACCTGTTTTTGAGCTACCGTATGTAACATAAGAGATGTGCAAGCAGCAAATGCCATGCCTACTCTGAGACACATGAGCTACAGCCTGCCACTCCTGCCACAAAGAATGGGAAAGTAATACATAGTACAAATCCAAGAAATAAAGTGCCCTTTCACAGGATGCAGCAGACAACAGGATTCTATTAGCATTAGTGTTACCTTTATGTGGATTTATCAGTCCTAGAGCTGAAACAATGCATTGGTAAAAAAATAAAAAAAGTAACCACCTACATGGGTAAAGATACACATGGTGATTACTCGCAGCAACTAATCTGCGGATCAAAAACCGGACGCGTTTAGTCGCACCGACTTATACAGTAACCTATGGCAGGAAAGTCACTGTGGTTAGCTGCCAAAGCCAACTTTTTTAAAAGTCATGGCGACTAACCGCCCCATGTTTTTGTGCCTTTTGGCCGGGATGGACCTGGATATTTTGGACTAAGCCTCTTTGGAGGCTAAGTCACTTGCACCCCCTTGCACCGTGTGGCACTTACGTGAGCACATTTTTGCACTCGGGTGAACGAAGCACTGACGGGCTTCAAATAAAAAAAAAAAAAAAATGTGTCTTCTCACTATAGGATAGATATACTAAAATGTTTAGAGCTTTATACATAAAAACTCATCCACATTCCATTTATTCCTATGGAATATTTAAAAGGCAAAGTTTTTAATGGGTGGTAAATCTGCCCCTATAAGTTGTGTCCATGGTTTTTATGCTGAGGTATCACGTGGAACACTAGCCACAGTGTAAATAACTGCCCAACTTAAACTCAGAGAGCTTTACTAGTTATGGAAGAAATTGCAGGAACAAAATCACAACATGCTGAAATTACTGCTGCTGCTGGGGGGGGGGGGCAGCATACAGGCACAGATCTAAACTGGTCCATACTTCTAAAGGTAGACATACAAGGGCTGCTAATTAATTTATCTAATGGACAAATAATGCTAGATTTATAAATTGCCAAGACATTTTGTTCCTATCCATTCACAGTGCAGAAGAAGAAGCATGAAATCTGAAGCTATGCAAAGTAGCTTATGCATTTGTTTACAACGGTGGTGTCAGACTTGTGACTTTCAGCTGTTGGGGGATGCTGAGATATGAAATCCTCAACAGCCAGAGGCCTGCAAGGTCCCTCATTTATAGGGTAGATGAAAAAACAAAAGCAGTCACATTCACAGTTCTTTATATTTTATTGGATTGCTTTTAAATATGTCTATAGTTTTCTCTTTGCGGTTAAATGCATTTCACATATATAGAAATCCTGAACAATTTAATGTGACAGTTCTGTGTGATTTATAAAGCTGACACAATATGCTCAATAAGACTCACTTAAATGTTCCTTGTGTTCTTGTTCATAAAACAGAGTGTGATGTCTGACTTGCCATTGTTCAGTCGAACCCATCCTCCCTAAATGCTTTTCCCCCTGAAATTTGTCTGAGTGTTGTCTTGTGAATTCCTTTTGTTTTGATTGTAATAAAGACGAGGGGTTTGTGCTGCTCGGTTTTATGGTGGTCCAGACCCTACGGAGCCCTTATTTTGTGTATCTTAAAGAAAACCAATCCTTCAACTGAGGCAAAGAAAAAAATATGTGGACTGGCAAACAACTAATTGTTATAGTATGTTCAATGTTCTTTCTTTTTTAAAAATTTAAATTATTCTTATTCCGAAAAATGGGAATTCTGTAAACACATTTTCTCATAACAAATGCTATTTATTTCCCCACACATAAACTGTGTTTACTTCCTCATTAAATAAATAAAAAAAAGCTTCACATGGTTATTCAGACGTGGCTTGGCAACGGAACGCGGCAATAATTACAATCAGGGCCCACAGAAAATGTGTCATTATATAACTAGACACTTTTATTTCAAACCACTTCGTTTTTTTAATCAGATTTCCCTTTTATTCCAAGAACCAATTCCAGGAAAAACATCACTATTTTTGACAAAAAGCATTTCACAAAACCTTTATTGCTTTAATGGACAAATTAAAAAAAAAGAAAAGAAAAAAGAACAATCCCTTTATGACAGAGAGGACAGTTTATTTTATGATGTGTGAAATCTTTTGAAGCCAGTTTGCCAAACAGATGAGTTACAATTTATTTGAATCCACATTAGTGCCCAGTGTGCCAACATATAAGAAGTGAGCGGCCAGAGAAGGGTCATCCAGAGATCAGTGCACAGTGGTAGCTCTGAATTTCACTGACAATTCCCATGTGTGCTAAGTTAACACCACGGAGCAGTTTCAAAGTCACCATGTGAGCTGGAGCCATGTGTGTTGCAATGGGCAGTTTTTAAATGGCCCTGATTGATTCTCTGTCACTTTTTCAATAAAGTCACACATTCTCCCTGGAGTAAAAATGATATGGTTTCAAAATATCCTCCACATGCTTTAGTGCTTATCCAACATCCTTCAAAACAGCTGTGCATTTACTTTTTCCAGGCTTCTGAATCAGCTTTGCCTTAAGGATTGCCAAATTCATTTTCCTTTTTTCTCCTATTCTCTCTCTCTCTCTAAATTTGGGATACTTTTATTCAGTGAACGTTTGTAGGTTTTCATTTACTTGTTAATGTGCCAGCATGGATATTACACACAGATGATCTACCACAACCACACATGCCTCAAACTCATAGTAACACATTAACTTGGACACAAAGGACTAATGTTTTTTCACTTTATTCTAACACACGTAGGGGTCATTTCCTTACTGCAAGTGTGATTTCAGATGCAATCACTATGGTTTTTAACCACAGTGCAGTATTTTTTCCCATAATTCCAGCGACACTGGATTATATGATGTGTCTGATGCAATTGTGATTGATGCGTTAAGATAAGTTGTGCATCCTCTTCGATGTTTATTGGACACAATTGCACTGAATTGCTGTCACTTCAGGCATTTAACATATATAATAGGTCGCGGTTGGTAGCTCCAGGGTTAAGCTATATCAATAGATACATACATATTATTTTTTAGAAATATGCATATATTTGCATATAATATAGGGTATGTATTGCAGAATAGACCTAAATGAATGAATGTACAATTTAAATGTGCCAAAAACCATTAAGGAATAATCTGTATAAAGCAATCTTTTGTTTATCAATAAAGATTTGAATACGAAAAAAAAAAAATATAGGGTATGTAGCAGCTTTATACACAAGTACCCTTAATAAATGGCATTTTGCACAATACACTTGCCGACCGTAAATGATGTAAATGTATGTATATCTTTATTTATAAAGCGCTACTTATGTACGCAGCGCTGTACAGTAGAATTCATTAATACAGACAGGGGGTTAAAGATAATGGATAAATACAAAGTACAACAATAAATACAAATAAATACAAGGTGCAGTTGCAATAAGAGTCAGAAACACAAGATGAAGGAGGTCCCTGCCCCGTAGAGCTTACAATCTATATGGGAGGGGTAACTAACAGACACAAATGGGCAAATGTAGGTGCTGTAGGTCACAGTGGGTGACACTACAATATAAATGATCCCTATAGTCGGAATTAATAACTCAACGCAATAGCTGCAAGGCATTGGAAACACAGTAAAACAAACCTGGTATGGGATGTACCCTGTAATATTATATGGCCAGGTTAAGGCACAGGAGAGATGGATCATTGTCCAAGTTATAAGGCCAATGCTGGTAATTGCTTTTCTGCAGTAATGTAGGGAGTGTAAGTCATTCCATGATTAGCTGCATAAAGCCAAAACTTTTATATTTTCAGTACTAACAGTATGTACCCACTGCATTCAATGTTGAAGTCGCTTCTGTGGGTACAGGCCTACAGGGCAATATAAAATCAATTAACAGTTGTATTGCCAGGCTGAGTAATACTGTACATAAGAATGCATTGCATGACAAATCAAGGCATAAGGTATTTTAAAGATCTCACCAGGTTGGTTCAACCTATTTCTTTTTTTTTAATCAGATGATTCAGACTGCAGGGTTTGAGAACATTTGAGTGTGTTGATTGAGTGTGCCCTTGGATCAAAGTGCTTCCAGTTCACTCAGCATTATTTACTATATGATCTCTTGAATTTTCCACCCGTTAGTAATGCAATATAGAACAGGTTTGGCACATGATAAACAAAATATTATAATAATAGAAGGTGGTGACATACAAAGGAAACATGCTGTTGAAGGGTAGAGAGTATAGTGTTCACTTTGTGAGTAGGTAAAAGTGTTACCCGATCTGTTACATCTTTTTTTTTTACATTTGTCAGCTGAACTGAGAGATTATTTAGATTTCTGAAATCATTATTTGGTGCTGTTACCTGAACCACTGCAAAGGTCACTAGGATATTTTACAGAGAAAAAAACATTATTAATATTCATATAACATTCACCTTCTTAGTTAACTTATTAAGTTTCGTCTCCTAATTCAACCCTTTACTGGTGGCAACATTAAATCATTGGTTCAAATACAGTTCTTAATTAAATACAGCTTCCGCTGCTGGGAGGAAACAAATGCTTCCGTCAGACACTTATGGGTTTATACAGAGACATGCACTAATTGAAAGGCACCCTGCCTTTAAAACAGTTTTGTCTAACAGTGGAATGTGGAAAAGTAGCTAAGGATGCCTGGGCATATTAGTTTGCGTGAGCAATACCAAATCCAACTTGGTAGAGGACATTTGCAGTCACAGCTACATGCCGTGTCATGGCTTTTACCTGTGGCCTAAGACAAAGATGTCTAGTTAGAGGTTGATGAACATTAATTCCTTCCATTCCCTACTTCATCAAAAATCTGCAATTAAGTGCATGGAATTAACAAATAATATACAGAAAAAGGGAGATTCACACTCTTTGCATCTATAATTTTATTTATATAGAGCTACTTGTATATGTAGTTCCATAAATGGAACAGTGAGTTTCCCTATAACTCACACATTTCCTTCCATGTATACCATACGGTTTTATTTACAGTATGTTTTGTCTTCCCTCTTGCATTTTTGTCATAGTTTGTCAGTTTCCGCCATGTAAAATATATGTTATGATATGAGAAATTGGGCCATTGGCACCCTCTGCATTTTTTGCCTAATGAATGCACACAGACAGAGAATACCAAGGGGCACATTTATTAATGCAAGATCTGTCCAAATCAGATTTTTTCTTACTGTGCGTATTTTCTGCGACAATTTCGTACCTTGCAGGACTTTTTCGTACTTTGCGACAAAATTTGTGCAACAAAATCGTATTGTCGCACTGAGTAAGAAAGTTTCAGATTCATTCAAGCTTCATTATCGTGACTTTCCTTGGGCCAGGTTGGAGCTGCAGAGTGCCATTGATTCCTATGGGAGGTTTCCAAAATCAAACACAGAAAGATCAAAGTCGGAAAGGTTTTCCCGCTGTTTACGATCGTTCAGTACGAATATTTTGTGATTTTCGGAGCGCCAATACAATATTATCACGACTATTCCGTTTTTTTCGTAAGAATTTTCATGAAATTTGCTATCATCAGAAATTATCGTATCCAATCCGAATTTTACCCATTTCGGGATTCGAAGTCATGATTTGATGAATGTGGCCCCAAGTGTGCCACTAGCCTTCAGTTCCATTTCGCATCACCAAAATATTTGCGAAACTACAGAAACTTTTTGAGATACCTAAAATTCAACAAACACATTGAAGTCAATGAATTTGTTTTGTAGCATTTTTTAGCAAAATGCATTAAAGACAATGGGTTTTTTTTAGTCTCGATTTTTCCAAACTAATTACATCGAAGAGGCATTTTTTGTGCCACATTTTTCTTGCATAGTTACCTAGTTATGTTGGGTTGAAAAAAGACTAAAGTCCATGAAGGTTAACCCCTCCAAACGAACCCCATGCGCATATACACACACACTCTTACCGACCTATCTGTATACTTACATATATATACTACAGTGTATATATACCAATATCTGTACTAACTGTAGATTTTATTATCACAGTAGCTGTGGATACTATGTTTGTGCAAGAAATAATCCACACCCCTCTTAAAGACATTAACAGAATCTGCCATCACAACATTACATGGATGGGAATTCCCCAACCTAACTGCCTTCACTGTTCCTCTAATATAAAGAGGTGGCCTCTTGTGCATTATTAGTTTTATTTAACAAAAAAATTCCCACCTATCTGTCTTTAATCCCCTCTTATGTACTTTAAAAATTCAGGGTATTCCCAGTTTTTGTCTCTCAAACTCTACCAAGGGGAACCACATTAACTCATGTCTGTAACCATTTTTACTACATTTATGTATTTAAAAAATAATTTTGGATTCATTTTACTCCTTGCTGCAATACCCTCTATTTTAGAGTGTGTGCATATAGTCATAGATAATAGTATCCTAATCCTAGAAAGATATATGACAGAGGTTTCTATAATGATACAGCTTTTTCAAACTTTATCATAGTAGTTCCCAAAGTAATAGATAGGCCTATTTTAAACAAGACACATTAGCTTAGCATTTTAAAATGCATAGCACTTTTTCTACTATGGGTAATACAAGTCCTGTTATCTGGAAACCCATTTTGCAGAAAGCTCTGACTAGACCATTTCCCATAGACCCCATTTTAATCAAATAATTTAGATTTTTAAAAATGATTTCCTTTTTCTCTGCAATAATAAAATAGTATAATGTTCTTAAGCCCAACTAAGATATCTTTAATGCTAATTGGAAGCAAAATATAGTTTAAATAAGTTTAAATAATGTTTTATGATTTTTAGTAGACTTAAGGCATGGTGATCCAAATCACTAAAAGACCCATTATCTGGAAAAGCCTAGGTCCAGAGTATTCTCAATAACAGGTTCCATACCTGTACAGAAGCCAAAGGAGAGTGAGACACAATGCCACAATGTTTCTCTGCATCTTTAAAACATGAAAAAAGTGGATGTTGAACAAATGATTTATCCAGAGTTATTGATCTCCATGAGTGTAAAAAACTCATTATGAGCCCATAAAAATGGAATCTATATCATCATTTATTAAAATAGCTCCAGCAAGTTACAAAATGTTTTTAAACAAACAGGGGTCTTATAATACATAATCAAGGAAAGGTTACAAAATGAAAACCTGAGATTAGAGGTCCTTTCTCATTTATAATCTTAAGATATGGAGAACTATTTGTTCAAGAGGACTGACTGATTAGTTAAGGTATGACAAGGTATATTGAAATCTAATAATTCAGGGTGTATAAAGTAGACTTCTTTTACGTTTGTGGGTCTTTAAAAGGTTTGAAGGAAAATGGAATGTCTGTCATTGGGAATGACATGCCAGAGATAGGCAGACGCTCAAGAGATATCTTATTTTAGGTAGAACTATGACATACAGGAAGAGATAGCAGACAGGTAATTTGTGACAAAGGAATATAAGTAGGAAGAGGTATTTCCGGGTGCTTTGTAGCTTTTCCTGCAATGTGACAAAGCACCCCATCTGCCATCACCCTTACGCTTGCCACCTGCTCTGACCTTTTGCCTGGCCTTTGGAATATGGCAATTGCTGCTTGGCCTGACCTTTTGCCTGCACTTTGGATGATAACATTTGCTGCCCTTTCTGACCCTTTTGCTTGACTGATTATTCCTCCATGAGCCCTGTTTACTGCTGTTTTGTATCTTTTACTAGTATGTGATAGATACAATGTAATTTGTCCTAATAGTGGTTTGTAGGAATATTAATGTGTGGATTTATGTGCATTTTAATTGCACTTTAATGACAATTTTGGTATTTGATAGGCAGTGCCTATTTAATGTGCTTAAAGAAATGTTGAATGCTTGATTTTTAAACAGTGCATAAACCCAGCATATAACTTTAGCATAATACTTTACTGCAAAAAGGTAGCGACTGTGCAGACCCCTTTATAATTTCATATGGTTGCACAAGTGAATATTTTTCCAGACTAAATTATTTGTCTCTCTGACCATTGATGGGGGCGTTTGGCAGTGTCAGCAGGACCTGGACCCATACCCGATTATGTGATTTGTAAAATATTCTATAATCTATATAACATATGTACATACCCATGTGCAAATCAGAACTTCTATGTATCCTTTGTGTTATTACAATCTATTGTAATAGCAGAATGATGGACATTATGGGGACAGTGGATCTCACATTACCCTCTAATATCTGTAGCTGAAGGAAGCACTGTGACTCCATTTAAACAATGTTAACTTAGAATAGTAGAATTATTCTATATTCTCATAAACATATATATTTGTTAGTGTTATAACACTAATAGATGACAGTGTATCTGTATCCTGTTATTTGTTCCTTCAAAAAGTATGAATAACTACAATTTTTTTTGCTGAAATCCAGCTGCCAAACAGTTCTTCAGCTATATCTAGTATAAATAAATTTAAAGCAACTGGACTTGTTAAGTCCAGTTGCTTTAAATTTATTTATACTAGATATACCATGACCTGGATGAATGAAAATCTTCATAGACAGTTCTTCAGCTCCGTGTCCTTGTACCAGGGCTGATGCAGTGGCTCAGTTTTTATCAGGACCCAATTAACCTGGCTGTATGTTTTTATAGTGTAGGAAAAAGATCTGCAGAGAAGCAGTTGTACCAGTTGCACCACCTCTTTGTTTGGTTTTTTTGCTTTTCTCTTAATAAACTAAAAATTAAATAGGATATACTTGGGTAAAAGTTTAAACTTGGTGTCCGTGTTTCTTTTTTCATCCTCAGCTACTCTGTGATTATGTATATATAATAAAGCAGTGCAAGTTTAACAGCTTATCCTTCTCAGAGTTCTTACACAGCATTATTTATGTGCTGCTGAGGAAATGTCAAAGGACAAGGTGACCAGCAGAAGTAGTGCAATACATTACTGTGCACCAATCAACCAAAGCCTCCCTGGGATGTTACTAGTACTATCATGGAGGCTCTGATACTAACACAGCCCTGCACACCCTATCAGTCAAGTCCTTGGTTTAAATCTGCAGTCAGGCAAGCTTCTTACACAAGCTACATTATCACTGAATTTGTTTTGTGTTCACATCTGAATTTTTAACTTAGGGATATATATAATTTTTGCCCTTTGAGCACCCTGAGGGCCCAACTGGTTTAGTAGTATAGATTTCTTCCTTTGTTTTTTTCTTTTGTGTTTAGTAAAGTTTCCATATGCAACATTTAGCAACATTTGTACAGCTATTTTTATTGCACATTTCATTTACTACTATTTGTTAGTACAAATGTACTTTATGTTTCTTAAAACAGACCCTTTGTCTATAACATACTTGCAATAATGAAATGTTTTAATCTGTAGTCCCACATTAACTCCTCTTTATATTCCTCTCTTCTTTGTGTATGTCTTGTTGTAAGGTTGGTACTTTCTCTATACACATGCTGCATCTGCTGTGTTCAAAAGTCAGGGAAGGAAGAGCAATGTTTTGGCAGGGATTAAGATCTGGGGGGTCTTAAAAGCAGAGGGAGACATGCAGGGGAAAGATGGATGAGAGTTGTGATTGTAATGGAGAGAACAGGGTGGTGTATGGCATGGTCCTTTTTCATGGGAAGGAGCATGATGTAAAGCATCCGGTTCTCTCACCTTCATAGTTCTAGCAATTTTCATCACTTATTTCCAGCTCACTGTGCCCTGTGACCTCATACAGGATACCTCATATTAAACACTGGTCTTTTAGACACAGATGGGGTTTGCTCTGTCTCGTGGACTGTCATATTTTTGGACTCTTTTATAACATGCTCTTTTAGTGAAAGAAAAATGCTTGGAAAAATGTCTTTGGTCTCTTCTTCGCCAAGCTAGGGAGAGATCACTTGGTCCCCAACTAAAAGACCTGCAAGGCTAGGGGTGTCCTTTTATCCTCAACCTGTTAGCCAGAAGGCTTCCAAGGGCAGGAGAAACAACAACCCTCCAGGGGAAGTCCAGACAATTTTTTGTACCCATTGCAGAACTGGATTCAGGAGGGAAGGAGCCTAATGGCTACACATATGCTAAGACTCATAAATAGATAAAATCATAAAAAGTGGCTGGATTAAAACATTTTCTTTAACACACCAATGCCCAGCAGACTGGGGTCAAGTAATAGAAATGCAGCATAAGGTGCCACTAATACTGCACATAATTAATATAATATTAGTTTTTGTATCCTATTATTATTAGGCAAATCCCTTAGAGGGTGACACCACATTAAAACTGCGTGTTTCTATTTTTGTTATTGGTTAAGAAACAGTTTTGTCATTACTATTTTCAAATTTAGGATAAATCACATTATTGAAGGGGATTTGGAGACCAAATTGCAATAGTATGGAGCCATTTTCAAGGTCCTGACCCACAAGTTGAGTCCTTGGTATAAGGTGTGTGCTCCTTACTTTTACCTTCTACAAACACCCAAGCCATTGTAGTGGTTTAACACCATCTGGACAGATTAGTAGTGGGCAGTAAACATAATAACAGAGGCTGAGGCTACTGATTTGTTGGTGCTACTTGCACCTGGTCTCAGTCACATACCCCTCACATGATTTGTTGGTGCTACTTGCACCTGGTCTCAGCCACATACCCCTCACATACTTTATTCAGACTCTTGGCAAACACTCTGTTTGTTTTCAAGTGGACCCTACCCCAGGAGATTTTAATCTTTGGCAATTCTACTGACAATCAATACGTTCTGGTAACCATGAATACATGGAAACTGTATAAATGAATAATGATAATGCCTTAACAAACATTAATTATAAATAGATTATTTGTTCCGTTTAAAGTTGCTGTGACACGTTCCACAACTAATCATAATATAAATATAACTCTGTAAATATAGACCCTACTTGTTATGGGCTGTGCTCTGAAATGACGCTGGCATTAGAAATCATACAAGACCTTTATCAGATTCTGTGACCTTTCACCAAGTACAGCAGACTAGGTAGCGGTCCCAAGGGCAGTGCAAAGACATTCCAGACTGGTCCAAGTTAAACTGTGTGTAAATGCCTGCACAACTGGGTAATGTGTTATCAGGGCAGACCGCCGAACTCTATTTAAAATAAAGTACATTTACAAGGCAAGGAAGTAATATTTATATAACTAAAGGAAAACACTGTTTCCTTTTTTAAGCAGGAAGCGGCAGCTATTCTCAGAGCACTGCTGATGTCTACAGAAATTAAATAAAACATTGGCAATGGGGAGCTTTTCCTTTTCATGAAAGGTTTTATTTAGACAATAGATAATGCAGAATTACTATCTGCGGGGAACAATAAAAACAAACGATTCCTAAAGCAACTGTAAAAAAAAATAAATAAAGTTGGATTTTTTTTTAAGCCCAGTACAATAGTTTCTCTTGAACTCATTCATTAATGTATACTATTAACATTTTATCAGTGTGTTGGATAAACTAGATTCTTTCATTTCAAGGGCACTGCAAAATGAATTGTTCAGTAAAAACAACCTTCCCCTGCTGGCTGTTTTTTTTTTTTGATGTGGTGGACCTGTATTATTCTTGAAACATATACTTTGCGTTGACAGATTTGTGTTTATTCTCTGAGACCATAGAAGACAGAAAATGTGGTCTAAAGTTTAGGTAAAGCCCACATGGAAAATAAAGGTTGGCCTTCTATTGCAAACAACTCTCTTTCCTCTTTAGTGTTTCACTTTGGGCTGCTTTTTACCTAAAGTTGCATGATAAAAAGGACATTTAATTTTGTATGCTTGTAAGCAGCAGAACCTAACAGGAAATCATTTCAGGTTATAGTGGGGTTCATAAGAAAAAATATAATGAACAAGAAGCTGTGTTTAACAATTTAGTCACTTTAAGAAACTTTTAATGTTATACTATCCATTTGCACATACAGAAATGAGGTTCCATTTATAGTGTACATATGTCCATTTGATACAACAGCTAGTTTCATACAGCTATACTTGTGAAGGCCTGTACATTCATATATCGCCTCAATCTATTGCATGCATTGGATGGCAATGCCAGTGTTCTTGCAGAACTTTCATCCTCACACCAACAATTGAAAACAGTCTGGGATCCCCAACCTTTTTGACTTGTGAGCCACACTCAAATGTAAAACGTGTTGGGGAGCAACACAAGCATGAGAAAAGTTCTTTAGGGATGCCAAATAATGACTGAGATTGGCTTTTTGGTATCCCCATATGGGCTGCAGGAGGATCTGCTTGGAATAAAACCATCTCTCTGTGCTTCCAAAACTTGCCTCCAAGCCAAATATTTAAAAAAGGGCACCTACTTTGAGGCTACTGGGAGCAACATCAAAGGGGGTGGTGAGCAAGATGTTGCTCATGAGCCACTGGTTGGGGATCACTATCCTAGAGACTAGTTAGTTAATCATTTAATTAGTAGTTTACTTTGGGATATCTCTATCTTGCCATCAGCTTTCCTTTTCTTATCATAGGTTTTCCATTGTTTATTTTTACACTTATTAATTTATCTGGATAAACTTGCACTTTGCAGCAATTTCTTTGGCACTAATCAGTTTATTAATACATTTTTAAACCCTTGACTTATGAATGAATTGTACATACAGAGCACTTGCACTTTAATCCTGTTTAATTATATTAGGATCACTGCAAAAGGGTTGCCTTTCTCCTACTGTATTTATGATTATTTGGAACATCTTTAAAAAAAGTCTCTGCAACAAAATGTAATTTTAGTTATATAAAGAGTTTGTTCCATGAAAATCCTGAGAACGGGGCTAAGTATAGCTTCCCAGGTATTTTATTACATTGCACTGAGCAAATAAGCAGACTTATTGTTTCAGTTTGCATGTGTTTGGCACCATATCAGCTTAGGATCTGGATAACACTGAGCTGGAGATAATTGGGGAGCGTCCATTTTGTTGGCAGCAGAAAATCAAAATGTTTAGTATAATTACATTGCTGACACTAGAAGGAAGTTGGAACAGTACATCAATGTGAAAATACATTTAGTATAACTTACTCAGTGTTATTATCTGCCTAGACAAATATCTTTTTGATAAACATGGTACAAGGAAAAAAAATTTTTTTAAATTAAGAAAACACTTTTATTATACCCTGTTCACTTATATTCTACTGCCATTCACAGAATTTGAGGTTAGGAGCAAAATTAAAAAACAACACAGACTTTAAAACAGAGCTTTGGTTGCCCAGTGTTGTGTAACAGTACCAAATGTAGAACATTTCCCACGGGATGGCTGAGGGAAGTGAAGAAGAGCGTCATCTGTACTGTTCAACTTCAAATGGGCAGTTGGTCTAAATGAATGGAACCAGGACTATTTTTATAAATGGGCAAAAAGGGAATTAGCTCAGAGCCCACCTGCAGAATTTCATGTGGTATAACTTTTGACAGAAGAAATCCACAGAAATGGCAGACCCCTCATTTTAATTATTCAGAAGAGCTCTATAGCATGGTTTATTTAATTACTTTTTTTCTTGTGGCATCTTCCACTCAACAAAAGGGCATGGGGAAATCACCAATTAATTCTTCACCCTGGGCCTGCTGGTACCATAAAGAAGCCCAGAATTCAAAGAACTGGGCCTTCTCCAGGGTGCATACTCCCTCCCCATTGCTCCTATCTGCCTTCCTTATGCTCTCTTTGTCACTCATTAGTTTACGTTAGCTGAGAAAGGTGGAGAAGGGCAGTAAAAGGACCTAAGGAACAGGAACCACGCAGAGTTTATGCATAATACACAAAGCCCTGGCTTTATTTTAAATTAAGAATCCCCTCTTGGCACAATATCTGTTAGCTCCCTATTAAATAATCTCTTATCTTCTCATGATGTGAAGAACCCTTAGAGAGAACCCTTGTGCAGGAGCGGCATGCAGGGAGAACTGGGCACAAGGTCCTTTAACTAACAAGAAAATAGTAGTGAAATCAATAATACATCACTGGTTTCATTCTTTCACACAGTAAAGTAAAACTTCCAAATGCCACACATTTTGATTAGAATAGCAAAATCCTTCTCAGTATCCTTACAGATGCAGGCTGCTACCTGCCCATTCTATAAACAATAGACGCCTAGGTCCCATCTGTCATTTAATTCACTTTGGGTTACTGTTTGTCCTATAAATTTGCAAATATTTGTTTTATCTTTGTCATCAAACTGTAAATTGCTCCTGACACATGGCTGTCAAATTCCTGTTTTAATAAAGGACGTCACTATAAGCCCTCGACTTTAAAAACAGGACTCCAATAGGCTGACAAATCATACCACAATAGGAAGCAAATATAGTGCTAGATTCCTGGAAATAAACAATATCGTTACCATAATGCACGGTTACAGTACTTGCAGTAGACATTACAAACTTGTATACCACAAAACGGTAATGACCATTTGCAACTGACTCATTATGGGATAGACAATATTGTTTATAGTTTAATCTGTGTAATGTCAAATAGCTAAAATGCACTGGTTTTTTGATTGCTAACAGCAGTATTAAAGCAGAAAGTGGCTTCGTGTTTCCTTAATTTGGTTACTCATAAGTCTATATGCATTGACTAAGGCAATGCCTCAGCACTGATTTAATTCATTGTGTCAAATAGTTTGGTTTCTTTCTCAGTTTTGATTGCACAGATCAACATGGATAAAAAGATCCAATCTGTAGAGCTATGTCTCTGATAAAAATACAAGATGGATATTACTGTGAAATGTTTAATGCACTTTTAAGAGCTTTGTAGGCTTTAGGACACACTGGGATGTATAATGCTCTCGTAGGTATTTAAAAGGCTAAAGGTAATGTGTGGACTGTGGTTTTTATTGGGGGTATGGTGAAATATAGGGATATTGTGTATACAGGTATGGGACCTATTATCCAGAATGCTTGGGACCTGGGGACCTTTCTGTAATTTGGATTATTTCAAAATCATTTAAACGTTAAATAAACCCAATAGGATTGTTTTGCCTTCAATATGGATTAATTATACTCTTAGATTTATTTTATCAAAATGGAGTCTATGGGAGGGGGCCTTCCTGTAATTTTGAGTTTTCTGGAAAATGGATCCCATACCTGTACCAAGAATTTTTAGCCTGTGATCCTCCAGCTGTGGTTGAACTATTACTTCTATCATGAGTGGCACTTCTGCCTTCAAAGCTGGGGTCCTGAGTAGGGATGTAGCAAACCTCAAAAAAAAAGTTTGCGAACCCCATAGACTTCAATGGGAAGGCGAACTTTAAAACCTAGAAAAGCCATTTCTGGCCAGAAAACTGATTTTAAAGTTGTTTAAAGGGTGCCACGACCTGGACAGTGGCATGCAGGAGGGGGATCAAGGGCAAAAACTTCTCTGAAAAATTGACACACGCCGTTTTTCGAAATGATTGGTAATTTTGCGACTTTTTCGTAATTTCCGGCGCTTTCGTAAAGTTATCGTAAGTTTTGCGACTTTTTCGGAGCATTCGTAACGTTATCGTAAGTTTTGCGACTTTTTCGGAGCATTCGTAACGTTATCGTAAGTTTTGTGACTTTTTCGGAGCATTCATAACGTTATCGTAAGTTTTGCGACTTTTCGGAGCATTCGTAACGTTATCGTAAGTTTTGCGACTTTTTCGGAGCATTCGTAACGTTATCGTAAGTTTTGCGACTTTTTCGGAGCATTCGTAACGTTATCGTAAGTTTTGCGACTTTTTCGGATCATTCGTAAAGTTATCGTAAGTTTTGCGACTTTTTCGGAGCATTCGTAACGTTATCGTAAGTTTTGCGATTTTTTCCGGTGCCGGCGAACCCAAATTGCGAACATCACGAAAAGTTTGCGAATTTGCGGACTTGCGAACACCCGATGTTCGCGCAAATTAGTTCGCCGGCGAACAGTTCGCTACATCTCTAGTCCTGAGTTTGATTCTGTGCTGGAAACTACAATGAGTTTGTTCTCTCTGTGCCTGCACATGTTTCTCCATGTACATCAGATTTTTTACTCAATCCAAAAAATTTAAATTGTGCTTTGTAAATAAGAATAAACAAATAATGCAAAATGATGATTAAAATAAGATTTAAAAAAAATACCCTAACATTATAAGAAGAAATTTCATATTTTATTAACAATCTAGAGACGATTGGGAGTTATGTCCATAAACAAAATAGTTATTACATATTAGTCAAATATTTAACAGACTGAGGTAACCTTTATAGAACGTGTTTTGGCTGAATTTAATCATTGCCTTAGTCACTCCAAATGTACAATTAGAGGAATATCGCACAGATGAAAAATAAATATATTACTGGTCCAACAAAGTCTTTCTGGAACAGATATATTGTGCAGATGGCAAACTATTGTTCTGGAAAGAGATTCAGAAATGCTGGAAAGCATATGCATTAGGTAATAAAGGAAAATGATTTCAGCTGTTCATCTTAAAACATGTTCATGAAAATAAATAATACAACGGCCAAGTACCATATGCAATACTATTATCTCTAAAGAATAACCCTGTAACATGGTTAGAGCAAATTGTCTACAAAGAAAAGTTGGGCTGTGCTGCAACTAACTTTATGTATACTGAGTGCATCAACCTATAGCAATAGGTAGCAATAGGATTTTTTTACCTTTTTTTGTACTTCATGTACTGTAGACAACCAACATTATCTTAATATTTTGGGGGTTATCGATGGCTAAAACTTATAACATATCCACTGTAATCTTCTGAGGGGAAGCTGCCTATAGCTAATTCTCATTAAAATGTGCAGTACCCAATATGAATGGTTCATTTTTGTCTTTATTGAGAAGTGCAGTAATTAAAATGCCTGACTTTCATATATTTTATGAAACGTAATTGGTCACTATAATGTCCCTTTTATGCAAAGAGAAAATAAGGGGAGCACATAGAATCCTAATTCTTTAACAATGCATGTATGCAATCCCTTGTCCTGAAACCTATTATTCAGAAAGCTCAAAATTACACAAAGGGTGTCTCCCACAGAGCCCATTATAAGGAAATAATTCTAGTTTTAAAAATTTCTGTTTTCTCTGTAATAATAAAACACTACCTTGTGCTTGACCCTAACTAAGCTGCATGAACCCATATTGGTGACAAAACAATCCTATTGGGTTTACTTACCATTTAAGTTATTTTTTAGCAGAATCAAAGTATGGAGATCCCTTTTCTGGATAATAGTGATTATACCTGTATATGTGTTCATAATACCAGTATGAGCAGTATTGTGTACAGAGAATAAGAGGTAAAACTGAATTGAAATATAAGTGAATTTTAATAGATGGCTTGATGATGCTTTCTTTACAAATTCTTGGTAAGCGACTGGCAAAAGAGTAATGTTGATATTGGCTTAGGCTAAAGTTTCCAAACTTGGTTTTATTGCTGTTTAAATTTGTATTCATGTTGTATAAACCCACTTCTAACTAAAAGAGTAATGACTTCAGCAAAGCAGCCAATACTTGAATCAAATTGTTATGATTGTACATGCAGGTTTTTTACTGTCTGCAACTTCAGGCCTGTTTCTAGATATCTTCACTAAAGCCTTTGTAGCATTCATAATAATAATGCAAATAGGTAAACTAAACATTGGGGGGGGGGGGGGGTTATAGGGTAAGGAATGGGGAAACTGAGGTGGGGGGTAAGGGTGGCTGTCTGGCTGCCCAGTCCCTATTTACTCTGGTAGGCCAGGAATTCTTTAATATACAGATATAAAATCCAAACACATTTTATACTAGATAACACAAGCATCAAGCACTTGAGCCACAGCAGTTTGATCCTGTACTTTCTTGCAACTGCAGTTTGGGTATGACTGTAAAACCAACCCCCAACTGATTCGCATTCTGTAACATGACCATTACTACACAAATGAGTGTACTGGTTGTAACCTGCCCAAAATGTTCTCTAAGGATCTTTTGTCTTTTTTCATCTGGAGGATGTAAAATGTCAAGGTGACAAAAAGAAATGCCTGTACTTCTTTATACTTTGTATCGAAGAAATTCTTCTGTTTATAACTGAGGAGCAAACATACTTTTTGAAGTATTGGTTATAGCATGTTATTACTCCTAGCTACTACAGGTATGGGATCCCTTATACAGAAACTCGTTATCCAGAAAGTTCCGAATTACGGAAAGGCCATCTCCATTATAAGCAAACAATTCTAATTTTTATAAAATGATTTCCTTTTTCTCTGTAATAATAAAACAGTACCCTGTACTTGATCCCAGCTAAGATATTATTAATCCTTATTGGGAGGCAGAACAATTCTATTGGGTTTATTCAATATATGAATGATGTTTAGCAGACTTTAAGTTATGGAGATCCAAATTACGGAAAGATCCCTTATCTGGAAAACTCCAGGTCCCGAGCATTCTGGATAACAGGTCCCATACCTGTATATGATTTGGTTAATGTAATATTGCGGCATAGCAGCTTGGATTAAAATATAGACTAAAGATGATTCAAGTTAAGCATATTAGAAATTCTTTTACTGTGTGTTATTATTACTGATAGAATGACTGCCAAATAAACCTTGCTAACAATAACATTTTTGCTTTTGGTAGTCTATGTTTTCAGGAAAGACAATGTTTATAGTTCCAGTTTCTGGCTCTCGGTGTGTCCTTGCAAATTAAACAGTTATTACAAAATGCCTTTTAGTTTTCTATATATAAAGAAATCGTGAACAGTGATTCAAATAATTATTCAGTTCATTATTCAGCATTATCCAGTCCAATAAATGTTACAGAATGCAAAAAATGTTTGTATTATCAGATTGTCTGCATTTTTTAAACTTCAAAGTGTTGCATTGGAGTCTGTTTTCAGTTCTCAGCTGGATATGGACAAGCATGTACATGACTTTAGTGGAGTGTCAAAATGTCTGCAGATATTGAGATTAAAATTACTGTACTAGTTTGCTTCACATACTTCCCCGACTTCTCTGTACTGATTAATGGACCCCCCACCCAATCCAAAAGTTCCATATTTTTTAAATAGCTTGCAACAATCATTATATAGAGAATAATTTATGCCTGCCTGGGGTCACTGAAAATTACCTCTACTGAAGAATTCAGAGACACAATGGGGGCAGTGGGCATAAAAGTCATTTTTCAAAGTTAGAATTTAACTTCATTTTCCCCAGTCAAACAGGTTAAAGTTATAGTTATTTTATCATAGGGACTGACCAACTAGCTTATATTAATAGATTATATTAGAACAGCTCCCTGATAACAGTCCATCAACACATGAACTACTAACATTCTCTTTAATATAACAGTCCAGATGTGACCAGTGCTCCGCATACATAAGAGCCAGGCCTAACTGGGAATCCAAACACTACACAAACATCCTTTGGACACTGCTAAATAAATAAGAATATCAGGTGGCCTGTGCCATGTTTATATTTTGTCCAATCCCACCAAATGGTAAATTCCTTCAAAAGCCCTAAATGCCTGACAGTTTTCCCCTTTTATTGCTTGAATTCTGCTAAAACTGCAATACTGGCCCATGCATGCGCAGTAGAGTTAAAAAGCTGACTAATATTCGGCTTTTCTCTCTACTGCGTATGCACGGCTGGCGTGAAGAAAGAAGGCAGGAGGGGATAACTTCTCTGCATGTACCCTGGGCCCATGTGTTTTTTGCTAACTGGAGCACCAGCCTGGGGAATGAGGGGTGATTTGACCTTTCCTTCTCCTTTATGCACCTCTTCTCCAATGTAAACAATGCCAACTTGGCCAGTCTTTGTTCATAACTGATACTTTCCATACCTTTTATCAGCTTAGTTTCCCTTCCCGGGACCCTCTCTAATTCAGTAATATCCCATTTAAGCACTGGAGAGCAAAACTGCACGGCATATTCTAGGTGGGGCCTTACTGGCACTATGTAAAGTACAAGGAGAACCCCCTCCTCCTGTGAATCTATACCCCTTATAAAGCAGCTCAAAAAATTGCTTCCAATTACAAAAAAACCTATTGGGTACAATTTTGGTTAATAATTGGTTCATTTTTTCCATGTACTGATTGAAAGCACCTTAGATCTATTTTTATTGTTATTATTGATAAAACATAATTATAAAGTGCCAGCATAATCCACAGAAGGGTATACACATCAACCATACAAATTACATGTATGGTACTGGTCAATACATGAGGTAAAGAAGGCCCTCCTCATTATAGCTACTCTTGGACATGTTTTTTCTAGAACCCCTTCCTGGAGAAGTCATAAGCATCACAAAACAAAGTCCAAAAACATTTCCCAGCATAATATTGTGTAATAAAACTGTCAAGATCAGGGCACTTACCATGGCTAAATTGGCCCTTATGTTTAGTAATTTTCTGAAGAGTATGCTGAGCAATGTTTCATTGTCTTTAGGCTGCAGCATGGTTTCCCACACCTTTATGCAACCCATGAGGAAAAACTGAACATTCTAAACATTTGTTTGAGAAGGTTGTTGAGTCTCTGTGCACCATACCAAAGGAGGGATGATTTATGCAAACATTTTATTAAAGGTACATTATTTGGCTTTCCGGATGCTACAACTTCAGCATTATGCTTTTGGAGGAATTTGGAAGTTGTACATGTGGATGACCTGAAGCACCAGTGGTTATCTATCTCTGTCAGAGTATGTCCACATTTTTCTGCTAGCAAATCTTCCCAATTCATCTTAATGATGGGGTGCCTCAGGGCTCTGTATTAGGCCCTCTTCTGTTCTCCCTCTACACTCTCTGTTTATAAGAACTTATTTCTTATACTTTCCTTCTCTGTAAAATTGTACTTTATAAATAAAGTTAGACATACATACATTTCCCTGTATGTGCTTCTTGTGTTATAATAACTATATACTGTGCCAAACTTGAATACATAAATATTGAAAAAGAAATCTGATGGTGATCTTCAAAACTGGTCTTTTAAACCTCTAAATAATATCTTGATGGACTCCTGATTCTTCACATCCCCATGTGTTCCCTCCAATTAACAATTACATTCTTTGGATCTTATGCTTTTTATTACACAGCATTCACAATATGGAACCCTTGGGCCCTACACAATCTAAGAGGCATCTTAGGGTGTTTTTAAAAGCAGACATATCTGTTCCCCTAGGGTTTTTTTGTACAATCAGAAGCATATCATGAATCAGTAATCAGTGTGAAAGCTCTTTCCACTTTAAGAATCAGTAGGTTTTGAACAAAAAGGATATCAAAAAACAATCTTAATAGTATAAAAACACATTCTCACATTCTGTATAATTATTTATTGCTTTTTTGTTTTCCAAACTACGTATGTAACCCTGCATTTTTATGTAAAAAATACTTCCCTGCTTCTCTGGATTAATGAATCCAACAGTTTGGATATAAGTAGTGATGAGCGAATTTTTTCGGCAGGCATAGATACGCAGCGAATTTCTGCATTTTTCGCAGTCGAGAAAAAATGGGCGTGGTGACAAAAACACGTTTCGCTAATTTTTACGAATTTTGCTGTCGTTTCGCAAATTTTTCTGCAAAGCAAAATGGGACAGATTCACTCATCGCTAGATATAAGGACTAAATCCCTCTCTCAGTAGTAAGGAAATGATCAAGGAAGGTGCTGAAATGAAATGCATCTAAAGTTTTTTGAGTTTTTTTCCCCTGAAAATTGTTGCAAAAAATGCTAAAGTTACTTCATGCTGGGTCACAGGGAGGGCTATAAAGAGAATTTTCTGTGTTTGAGAGCTTTATTCCTCAAAGTGTTCTATTAGGGGCCTTGTCAAACATTACATGATGCCTTAAGATGATTTTGTGTATTTATTTTGTATCTTTCATTTTAATGTGCTACCATCATCTGAGTATTCAACCTGTACATTGTTTCCCTTGTGCCTTAAAACAGTGAAATCAGAATTTGTGAGCAATACATTCTAAAATCTGTCAACTACAATTAACTTTAACACAAAGATATTTATTTACATTTTATTCCAAAACGTCAGAAAAATCAATCCATCGTGCGTTTTGCCAGGTTTACACTTCAGTGGATTTTTTTGTTCCACTGAGATGTTGTGGATGATACAGGAGAACAGAATAAATGCAGTTCAGTACTTGAAGAAAACTGTTTCTTGTAAACATTATGAAGCAAAGTGGGGATTGTAAAGAAGTGGGACTGACCTCATGACTGCAGAATTTAAGCTTTTTTAGGCTTTTAGAGTTTCTGTTGGGGTTTCATTACTTTTATTTATTTTTTTACAGGCACTCATGTGCCTCTTGTACTTTACAGTCCTATATAACTCACCTGTGTTTTGTATTCTTCACTTTGTATTTGTGTACTCCATGCATTATTATTTTTGTACCCACTTCTTCCCTTCTAGTGTGTCCTCATTCCTCATGTATAACTAGATCAATGTTTTTATTCCAGGACAAAGAAACTTGTAAAAACTTGAAGGAATACTGCCATCTCTTAGAAAGAAATATCTTTAGCATGAAGCATAATTTGCAGCTTTGTGGTGCCCCTGAACCAACAGCTGTCTTGAACTCAAAAAGGCCTATTCATGAACAGGTGCAAAAGTGCAGAAAATAAACCATTGTGATTTTTGGGCACAAAATTGAGTCCAAACATGTATGGCACACAAATGAGGGCAGCCTACATTGACTGCACAATGCAGTCACATTCTTTAAAGGGAAAGCCCACCATTTTGCAACGTTCTACTTCTACTAAACTGTCAGAAATCACTTTTCCCAATATAATAGGTTTTACAAATTGCATTCTTTTCTAAATAATAAAGTATGTCCTTACTTGATCCCAGGGGTTTGGGGGTGCATAAAGCAGCTACTTTTTTTTTTTTTAAAGGAGTTCAGTATCTCTTTTAAAAAATTATAAATATTTTATTTGCACTGTGGGCAGACACATGGGGTTTCCCTAACTGGAGGGGCAGGCTTATAGAATTTTTAAAAAAATTCCCCCAAGAGTGCTATACTGGCCTCACTGGGAGTGAACTCCTGGTATGGATGGGCATTCTGGGACACAAGCATGTAAGTTAGGCTTAGAGTCCCAAATTGCCAATTATGTGCATTTGTGTGATGTCACATGCATTCGAATAATGAGCGAGCTGGGAGACTCATACCTGTGACAAAACATGGCTGCCAAAGCCAGGAGCTCTCTCTCAGTGTCGGTAACATATGCTGGTGGGGATTTTATTTTTGGAAAAATAGCGTTGATTCCCAATGCAGCCTCATTAAAGCAATTTTTCACAGACAGGTGCCCTTTAGGATGAATGCAATTTTTTCAAATCTTACAAATACTGAGTATTCTGTGACAAATGGATCAGAATACCAAACCAAATCCAAATCTGCATATGCGACTTAGCTGAATTCTGAAAACACTTGCGCACACAGCACGCTGAAAAAAGCCTTTGTCACTTGGTCTAAAGTCACATGATTTTAAGGGTTTAGATTTGGCTCAGCCAGGCACTAGGATTATCCAAATCTGAATGCCACAAAAAAAAAATAAAATGTCTCTAATATATGTAACACTATTTTGGCTATAAAGGGGTAAATCCAGGCTAGTAGATGATGTAGAGTATGTGTTACACGCGACCCCCTTTCCCAGGATGGGCCTCCGCTATGTGGGAGAAAGTAAGATAGGAGCTGAGGGTGTAGTTAAACTACAACTTGCTGAGGCTGTGTAATGCAGATGGTATAAATGGACACCGGAGAGGTTCTTATGGTGAACTATAATACAGATTTATTGGTCAAACACAAATGTTACGCAGGGTTATCATACTCACAGACAGGCAGCTTGAGATGTACAATAAGGAAATGCTCTTTGCAGAAGAGAGGGTATGCACCGTTTTATCCCACCTCTTGGTAGAGTCTGGGCAGGGAAACACACCTTTCAACCAGTACCCCTTGGGAGGTAGTCCAAGTAGGAGGAACTCCTTCAGGTTGATAACCTCTAGTGGATGAGTCCTTCGGGTGAGTAGGGATCAGGGGTTATCCTGCCTGTCACTATCTCTACTCCATGGCCCTGCACTGAGGCAACATTGCCGGATAGGAGACTACTCCAGAGTCTAATCACTCCTTTGATGGGGCTAATGGCTGCCCTTTCTAGCTAGAGCTAACTACTTTCACTTTCCTAGAAAGTGCTATTAAACAATCTGACTGTGCTTGCTAATTCTTCGTTCACGGGCCCTGTCCCCGACTTTCACTAGTGGTATAGTGTCCTCTAGGGTACAATTGCTTCTGGGGCCTACTGTCTGCTCCCAGGCTCAGATGGAGCTCTGCTTGCAAGAAAGCATGCAGCCAAAAGAGAAAGTCACACCCTCCTGCCAGACACTATATCAGTCTGCAGGGGTCTTGTACAACCTGACTAAACCTATAGGGAATAGTTTTAGAACTGTAACTTGAGTACAGGGGCTCTTACCCAATAACAATAAAGATGTGAAGAGGTAGGGTGTAAAGCCATAGGGAGCTTAACCCTATGGGTCCCTACATTTACATCAGAAAAAAACCCAAAATGGAGCAAAGAAGTACCATACAAAATAGATTCCCCTCTCTCTATGGCCAAAAGGTCCAGAGCTATACACTTTAAATCAGTGTGTGATTTATAGAAGAAAAGGCAATCATTTGATATGACCTTTGTGTTTCTTTCATATGCATTTCTAAATTCCTTAGGAACACTACTTTTTTTCTACAATGACATCACTCTCTCCACAAGCTACAGAATTTGGAACATTGTTTATCATAGTTACACAGTAGATTGAGTAAGAAAGATGAGCTGGTGTTTTGCTAACATAATCTTTCAGTACAGTATACTGGCTTCCAATCAACTGTAATACATAACCTCTTAGCAGATGACAGGTAGGCAACTCAAAGGATTTGATAAGCATTACTCTATGGAATGCATAGCCTAAATATCAAATTAATAGTAGTAAGTAATGTAATGTGGAAAATTCTTAGGGACTTCTGTTACTTGTAGGCATTCAATTCTACTGTGCATTTTATAAAACAAAAGATAAGACTTACTGCAGTGTGCAAATACATAAGAGGAATAAATGGAAGAACTGGAATGTACAGTGGTGTGAAAAACTATTTGCCCCCTTCCTGATTTCTTATTCTTTTGCATGTTTGTCACACTTAAATGTTTCTGCTCATCAAAAACCATTAACTATTAGTCAAAGATAACATAATTGAACACAAAATGCAGTTTTTAAATGAAGGTTTACGTTATTAAGGGAGAAAAAAAACTCCAAATCTACATGGCCCTGTGTGAAAAAGTGATTGCCCCCCTTGTTAAAAAATAACTTAACTGTGGTTTATCAATTTCAATTTTCAATTTCAATATCAATTTCTGTAGTCACCCCCAGGCCTGATTACTGCCACACCTGTTTCAATCAAGAAATCACTTAAATAGGAGCTACCTGACACAGAGAAGTAGACCAAAAGCACCTGAAAAGCTAGACATCATGCCAAGATCCAAAGAAATTGAGGAACAAATGAAAACAAAAGTAATTGAGATCTATCAGTCTGGTAAAGGTTATAAAGCCATTTCTAAAGCTTTGGGACTCCAGCGAACCACAGTGAGAGCCATTATCCACAAATGGCAAAAACATGGAACAGTGGTGAACCTTCCCAGGAGTGGCCGGCCGACCAAAATAACCCCAAGAGCGCAGAGACAACTCATCCGAGAGGCCACAAAAGACCCCAGGACAACATCTAAAGAACTGCAGGCCTCACTTGCCTCAATTAAGGTCAGTGTTCACGACTCCACCATAAGAAAGAGACTGGGCAAAAACGGCCTGCATGGCAGATTTCCAAGGCGCAAACCACTTTTAAGCAAAAAGAACATTATGGCTCGTCTCAATTTTGCTAAAAAACATCTCAATGATTGCCAAGACTTTTGGGAAAATATCTTGTGGACCGACGAGACAAAAGTTGAACTTTTTGGAAGGTGCGTGTCCCGTTACATCTGGCGTAAAAGTAACACAGCATTTCAGAAAAAGAACATCATACCAACAGTAAAATATGGTGGCGGTAGTGTGATGGTCTGGGGTTGTTTTGCTGCTTCAGGACCTGGAAGGCTTGCTGTGATAGATGGAACCATGAATTCTACTGTCTACCAAAAAATCCTGAAGGAGAATGTCCGGCCATCTGTTCGTCAACTCAAGCTGAAGCGATCTTGGGTGCTGCAGCAGGACAATGACCCAAAACACACCAGCAAATCCACCTCTGAATGGCTGAAGAAAAACAAAATGAAGACTTTGGAGTGGCCTAGTCAAAGTCCTGACCTGAATCCTATTGAGATGTTGTGGCATGACCTTAAAAAGGCGGTTCATGCTAGAAAACCCTCAAATAAAGCTGAATTACAACAATTCTGCAAAGATGAGTGGGCCAAAATTCCTCCAGAGCGCTGTAAAAGACTCGTTGCAAGTTATCGCAAACGTTTGATTGCAGTTATTGCTGCTTAGGGTGGCCCAACCAGTTATTAGGTTCAGGGGGCAATTACTTTTTCACACAGGGCCATGTAGGTTTGGATTTTTTTTCTCCCTAAATAATAAAAACCCTCATTTAAAAACTGCATTTTGTGTTTACTTGTGTTATCTTTGACTAACAGTTAAATGTGTTTGATGATCAGAAACATTTTGTGTGACAAACATGCAAAAGAATAAGAAATCAAGAAGGGGGCAAATAGTTTTTCACACCACTTGTATGTAGCAGCAGTTGATAATTTAAACAATAATAAAGTGTACCTAATATACAAGGTAAAGGTACATAATGGGGAGCTTGGACCCACAGTTAAACAGAATCCAGAAAACAAGCAGCTATTGAAAAGTCATACTTATCAACAAGCAGCAATGTGATAGAGAAATTGCAAAAGTTATGCAATGGCTGGGGCTCTAGGTAGAACTCAATACTCTTTAGTTAGTGCAAAGTTCAATCTTTTATTATTTATTTTGTAAAAATGCTCATAATTATTTTACATCTCTCTACATTACAATATCAGGTTTATGCTGACTGCTTAAGGGAAGTAGGCCAGGACCTGGAACTTCAGGCATACTACAGAAATATCACTCAGAATGAGTTGTTCTGAATAGACTTCATTCTGATCAATCATTTAGGAAAGAACCTCTGAATAATATTAATATTGATTGTTTGCACTAGGGTAAAAACTGAAATAACAAAATGCACACCTTAACACAGTTATGAGATAAGTAATTCCTTAAAATGTGATGATCAATATTAATTTTGTTCAAATTGATTGAACTGGCCCATCAATGCTTTTGTCAACTGACTGGAATTTTACCAGCCTGACCGATAAAGATGATGGTTGATGCCAATAGGGAAAAACAGAAAAAATATAGGTAGGCGGTATTTTTTCCAGAAAATTTACAATTTTACATCCCTGATCCTGCAACTGATTTTGTCTGAGTTTGAGAAATACATGTAATAAGATAACTATGTCTCCCACCACAAGCCATTACTGGGGATGGGGGTGCCAACTAGAATTATGCTTTGATTCGAACAATCGTGTTTACTGCTTCTTTGGCAAACATTTAAATGATTATTATACTGTAACTTTTCAAAATCTGACTTACAAAGAGCAGTTTTTTCCAAATATGAAATTCCAAACCTTGTCGGATCAATTGGAAAGTCATATGGACACATGGAACTTTGGTTTTAAAACATATTGGGAGCAGATCAGTGACAAACAATTAAAAAAAAGAAGCTGTATTAAATATGGCTCAGATGTAAATCCACATATACCTTGGCTCTCTGTGCTTGAAACCATTGTCAGTTAGTCATTAGAGAGCCTGCCTGCAGAAGATATTAAACTTTTTTACGACTATTAAGCAGTTTTTTTCAATCTGTCATTTTGTTGAAGCAGAACTGTAAGGATCACAGCTGGCTTCTTATTCCAGATGTGTCCACATAGGAGTCTACAATGCTGTGTTTTTACAAGGGATTTAATGAAATCTTGTTCTCCAGCCCAGAGCAGCTACTCAAAGCCTGTCAAGCCATGCACTAGTGTATAAGGCAAAAATGTCTTCAAATTTATTCACACTGCTCATTTCACCGACCAACTGTGCCTTCCACTTCCAGTGATGATTTTCCAGTACTGAATGGACGATTTTTGAACATTACCTCGCATTACATTATTTACCTCGCATTGCGTTAATTCTCACATATAAATAATACTTACGCATTATTCACAAACACATATGAAGCGTTAAACGTGCTAAATATCGCATTAGTCTGTGTGAATATTAAAATTTTTAACGCATGCTATAAATAGAGCTCGTTTTATCACTCTTTAGTGAATCGGCCCCTATATATTTTATAAGTAAAATGCATTTGCAGAATGTTAGCGTTATAATACATACAATTTAAATTTCCTAGTTTGAGATTAAGAATTAGGCTGGACATATACCTAAATATCTGCTCAAGAGGCCTCAGCTGCCTACACTCTGGGCCAAATCTGGGGCCAATCCAATAACAAAGGAAATTATATGGTGAAAAGAAGCTTGCTAATATTCAGTGTGGCTGCTACTTCAGTCCATTAAGCATGTTGGTGCCAAACTGACTTTTATTAACTCTGTAACCTTTTGCCAGTTTTTGCATTAGTTGATTCTCTTCTCCAAAACACAGTTTAAAATTCTCACCCTTGCCAGAAAAGTTGTTCATGATGCTGCCCCCTGACAATAAGTGAATCATAAAATGCTTGTGCTTAGGGTAACCAGATTATCTGAGGATTGAAATACACAGCCAGCAGTCACAGTCACACAATGATTGTGCCTATGAGGAAACTTAAAGAACTAGTAATACCAACAAATGAAAGTGTTTTATATGCGTTTAAATGTACTGGTAAAAAGTGTGTGTTTGCTTCAGAAACACTACCACTGTTTATATAGTAAGCTGCTGTGTAGCCATGGGGGTAGCCACTCAAGTTGAACAGGGCATAAGTTGAATGGATGAACAGAGGTCAAATGTCTCTCTCCAGGACATTAGACGGAAACCTTTTTCATATAAAACTGGACATTTGTAGCCAGGAAATAGCTTATATGTAGGTGCTAAATACACAAATGCAAACTTCAAATATTATATATATATATATATATGTATATATAGTATATATATATACTGTATATATATTCAGAGTTTGCTTTTGTCTATCCAGCACCTTGGGTGCATAGGACAAGCTTGCACAGAAACCACTGTAGTATACTGAAGGCATCTTTATAGTATATTATTGCACAATGCATTTGGTCGGTACTTGCATAGTTATTTACTACACATGATTTTTAATTAAGGGGCCCTATATAACATATTCTGTGCAGACATTTCAGATGAGACAAATACTGTCCTTTAACTGTACTTAGTAGTGATGAGTGAATCTGTCCCATTTCGCTGTGCCAAAAAAATTGCCAAATGGCAGAAAAATCACGAGACACAACCGAGCCCATTTTGACGTGACTAGGGGATTTTCTGTGGCAAAATTTTGCTCCCGTTTCACTGATGGCGAAATGTGGAATTTTACTGCAAATCCATGCCTGGTGAATAAATTTGCTCATTACTAGTAGTTAGAAAAGTGGTGGCTTTGTATCATAAATTATTGGCCACATATAAGGCCATAGTTATCTTCAGCCACAAACTAGACATTTTACTGGTAACATTTTTTTACATTTTCTTTTGTGTTTTATCATGTGACTTTATTCTCTGCACCAGTTTTAAAACACACTTAGGGCTATGGCATGAATGTGTGTTTGATGTACTGGCGGCTACTCACGTTGCCTCTGATCCCTGACAGCTGGGGGCTACCCACACTGACCACAGGTTATTTAATAACCACCAGTGAATCGTGATGATTAAAGTGACTAATCCTTGCAGTATCAGGGATATCGGCTTTAACACTTGGAGCTGACCTAGCAGAGCCAGCTGGGGATGTCAGCAATACTAGTTATAGAGCAGCTGGATAACCACAGGTTGCTCACTCCTAGTTCTACACAAATGTAGGAAAAGCTGACAGCAAAGTAGCCAAACACATTTTTACAAATGGTCCCACTTTCAGGATGATATGCAGGTCTGAATTCTCGCTAAAGCGTTAATCCTCTGCAATTTTTTTAAGGACTTGTAAATAGTTTTTAACAGCTAAATTCACTTTGAAGTCACAGTTTACTGGCACAGGTTCCACTTTGCATCTTGATCCATAACTTGAGACAAACCACAAACTACTTTGGAATCGAGCAGCTGCTCCACAAGTCATTTTATGTTAAAGATAGCTGCACTGTATTCATTTCCCTGAAATGATAGGCACAGTACATGATCATGCAAGCAAGGACAAATGCAACTGTGAATCCAGTCACATGCTGTAGCCTAGAAATAGCTCTTGGAAGATTGCCATTTTTTTAAAGGTACTAAAATATCTTTTTAAATAAATACAAAAAGAAAAGGAATCTCTGTGGCAGATGAATGTTATTTATATTTTAACACCGTGCATAAGTTTATTTAATTAGACTCTCTGCATTTTCCCACCAAACTAATGGCCAGATTTATCAAAATATGAATTTAGAACTTAATGCATAAAAACTCACCCATGTTCTATTTATTCCTATAAGATTCTTAGAAGTGTATTTATCAGCTAGTGAAACTTTCTCCCATTAATAAATACTCTTCTAAAAATCCCAAAGGAATGAATAGAACATGGGTGAGTTTTATGCCCCTTAGGGGCAGATTTATTCAAATGTGAGATTAGAGCTCACTACAGAAAAACTCACTGTGCAACAAACAAGTCGCAGAGACAAAAAAATCACCTAGAGTAAATTTTCACTGATACAAATAATGCCCATTGAATTAATGCATTTGGAGTGAGAAACAATAGCAATTGACTTTAATGCATTTGGAGTTAAGAAAAATGTTGTGCATAAAAAAATGCTGCCCATGTAAAATTTGTCATCCTTGTAAAATTTGTTGCCTATGGACTTCAATACGTTTCGCAAATTTTTTGCCCTTTTGCAAATTTTTCAGCAGTTTCGCTAAATTTTCAGCAAAACGGGATAGATTCGCTCATCACTGCAAATGTGCAAAGGCAGAAACTATTCATTAAAGGGTCCCTTAATAGGGGTTGGATGTCTGCCAGTGTACCAGAGGATCTACCACTGAGCCCTGTCCCTTGAGGGCCCCAATTATATGATAAGGATAAATCATATCAGCTTTTTATTTCAATAATGGACTTATATAATACTATTCATTACATTTACAATCTAATTGTTGTCAGACATAGACACAGGATGCCAGATTCTCTAGTAGGTGCCCATAATTACTAAATATGATGTGCAGTGCAGGTTTTTTGGCTCCTGTGGTTTTTTAATTTCTCAATTTATTTTACGCAATAAATTGAAATCACTTTCACTTCCCGTTTCCTGGTTTTGCAGAGTCACTGTTAGAGGAGTAGTAAAACAAATTACCAGTTCACAGATACAATAATAATATAATTACTAAATATAATGTGCAGCGGAGGTATTTTGGCTCCTATAGTTTTTAATTTCTCTGTTAGAGGAGTAGTAAAACAAATTACCAGTTCACAGATACAGTACACCTACAGTATATAATGAGCAGCTCTTTAAAAGCCTTAAGAAAGGCTGCAGCTTTGAGAAAGGAGGGGTTTGTTTATACAGAGCTGTTCTCTCTGCATCATCTCTATTGAAAAAAAATTCAAGTATTTTTTCACAGGTGTTTCTCCATTAGCTGGGACTCAAAAACTTCCCTGCTTGTCCTACTAGCAGTCCTGAGTACGAGGGTATGTGAATATGGACTTACTACTTAGTTACACATTGCTGCATACTGCTGCTGGGGATTAATGGTTTTAAATGCACCTTAGGATCTGAGACTACATGATTTCCTTATCAATGTACAATGTAGACCACATTCATAACCAAGCCAAAAAGTACTTTTCTTACCTCTGCTAAACACTGAGGTTTATTGCCATACTATTTGCTAGTCAACATCACTTTGCCAAAGTGGATTCTCACACCTCACACGTGCAAGCTGGCTGACATAATGCCAAGTTAGTTGAATTTTAAAGCATCAATAAAAAGTTAGGCACATTAAATCAACACAAATGTTTAAGGAGCTGTGACATCATGTCCTAATTATTTTAAAGAGAACTATTTATCCGAGTTAAAAAAAAAAATCACTACTAAAATGTTGAAATGGTTATGGGAAATGTTGATGTTGCACATGTACTTTCCTATACTGAGCATTTTATAAGAAAAAAGAAAAATGCATTGAAGTGATATTTTAGTAATCCCTTCAAACAGGGACTTGCTGATTTCCAGTTCATTTTTGTTTAATCTTACTGAAGATACCTGGGGTTGTTACCAGGTGGTAGCCCCAGGGTTCCCACAGTAGCCCGTGTCAATTGCCGCAAAGAATTTGTGCCAAAGAATTAGCAATACACATCATTCTCAAGCTGATCACCAGAAATAATGGCAACCAGACAATGCAGTTGCGTCTAATTCACATTTACCGTATTTTTCGCCGTATAAGACGCACTTTTTCTTCCCCAAAACTGGGGGGGAAAAGTTGGTGCGTCTTATACGGCAAATACCGTATATACTCGAGTACTGATCCCGCCGGCGGGTTCTCCTTGGGCCGCATTTATACATTACTGTAAGCACCACAGCCATTCACAATGACCCAAAACACTCCCCCAATCCCCGCAATCCCCTCCCCCCGACAGAATGTTCCTGCAGACGGACCCGCACGCACTAACGGAGGAGTGATGCGATGCGCTCGCACCCCCCCCTGCAGACTGTAACGCTGTACCGCCGGATGGCCGGCCGGAGGAGTGACGCAATGCGCTCGCACCCAAACCCACCCCCACCAGACTGTGCCTGCAGACTGTACCGCCGGATGGCCGGCCGGACCGCGCGCACCTCCCCCATGGCTGCTTTTAAGGCAGGTATGGTTATTATACACTTCATATATGGCATTCAAGTTGGCTAAATGAACTGTAATGCAAAAAAAACATAGTGCAGGAACGTGAGCAAGTTATATACAGGAGCTGCTTCATAGTGCATTATTGCAGGGAGAGTGTCTTCCATTAACCTTCTTGATCACACAGGCTCCCAACACAGCAGCACCAGTTCCTCAGAAATTCCTTAAGGTTAAAGGTGGAACAGTGTTACTTTGGCCACGTAATGTTAATAGGAAAGACTGGTAATGCAGAATCAATGTTTGAGTTTGAACAGCCCAGGAGTTTGGTTCAGAATCTTTTTTTTCTAGATTTTCCTCCTTTAAAATTAGGTGCGTCTTATATTCCGGAGCGTCTTATACAGCGAAAAATACGGTAAGTGCAAATGCACATTGACCGCAATCGTTTCATATGCATTTTCCACTTGTGACCACAATTATGCTGGGATCATGGAGAAAAAAATAGAAAATTGTGCGGAAAAACATGTTGATTGCATCTGACATTGCACAGTACGGCTCGGTAATTAAATTACCCACACAAAGTCTTCTTTCCATAACAAACTTAGGGCTCATTTATAATTCAACCACAATTACAGTTTCAGAAAAATAAATGCAGTTGTTGTATACATTGATGTCATTTATTTAACTACACATATAGTATAAATGAAAATCCCCCTAATCTTGTAGGCAATGATGAATACTATATGTGTCAGCTTTCACTCTGTGAAAGGATTATCATTATCTGTATTGGAGAACCCCAGAGATCTGATATGATCCAGGTTTCAAATGAGGGTTTATACTAACAGTCCCTGCAAGAAGCACAGTAGGAGGGGGATAGCCAATCACAGCCATGCAGTCACACAAGCAAAGCCCTTAGTTCCCTATCAGGTATACCTAGCTTCTGATGGATTCCTATTTTACAGTGCAGAATGGAGAGTGCTGCTGGTTCCCCTGCACAGCCTTCGAAAGGAGGGAGCAGGAAGTGGAACATATGGGCCGACGTAGTAGGGTTTTGGAGAAATTTTCAATAAATCAGCCCAAAGCACAGCGTTTTTAAGGTACACTCCTAGATTCAAAAAAGTATGTCCAAAGAAGCTTTTTTCACATCCCTATAGTTGCACTCAGGTCCAGTGTACCCCTACAGGAAGCAACAGCTAATAATATTACTTGCTAATAGGAGTGCACCACCAATATTTACCAACCAATTAGTACAGTAGACTTGCACTTAAAGAATCATGGGTAGGCGTAACTTTGATGTGACAGAAATGGCGCAATCATGCTCATTTGCAAATACATCAAAATGTGTACTTGCAATTTAGATGTACTTGACACATCTGCATTAGATGCAATTTCCCTCTCTTGGCTTCAATTATGGGGAAAACTGTATTCTGGGTTAAAAATGCAGAAATTGCACTTAGATGCCTTAATAAAGTCTTAATAAAGTCTGCTTCATCTGTGTGTAATTAAATGAATAACCTGCTATGCTATCCAACACATGCACAAACGGTGTGTTTGATTCAAGGGTTTGTAAGTAAAGCCATGTTGTGTTCTGAAGGCTTGTAGGGCCTACGTTGCCTACCTTTGTTAGTAACCCCAAAAAGCCAATAAGGTGTTAGTTTTGAAACAGGTATCCAGTAAATGCTACTGCGTGGACACTCTGGCTTAGTAGACCTGGTACAAATTTAAATGTGACTTTTATAACATTTCTGACAAGGTTTTTAGAATGCAATGATCTCAGTACTTTAGTGATTTTATAGAAAATAAAACAGTTGCTGCCATGACATATGTAAATACATATAAAATATCTTACTATTACTATTAGTGTTGAAAAAACAATAATGTAAGATATCATATGCAGGGTGTCCTATATATATAGACATATATTTATTATCCTAATACCTAATGGGTCTTAACCCCTGCATAGATGATTGAAAAATTAGTCAAAAACAAAAGTAAAGATAAAAGAAAAATCTTTATTACATTATTACCAACACATAGGGGCACATTTACTTACCCACGAACGGGCCGAATGCGTCCGATTGCATTTTTTTCGTAATGATCGGTATTTGGCGATTTTTTGGAAAATTATCGCGACTTTTTCGTTGCCATTCCGAAAGTTGCGCAAAATGTTGCAATTTTTTCGTAGCGTTCGGATTCATTCAAGCTTCAGTATGGTGACTTTTCTTGGGCCAGGTTGGAGCTGCAGGGTGCCATTGAGTCCTATGGGAGGCTTCCAAAATCATGCTAAGTCTGAAAGTTTCGCCCGCCGCTTACGAGCGCTCAATACAAAAAAGTCGCGACAAGATACGAGCAAATCGTAATGGCTACGAAAAACTCGCGTTTTTTCGCGAAAATCGTATTGGTAACGAAAAAGTCGCGACAATCTCCGAAAAGTCGTAAAGGCGCCGAAAAAAACGCAAAAACTACGAAAAAGTCGCAAAATGTTCGTTTTCCAATCTGAATTATAAGTGACCTCCTGGTAAATAATGCAGCAAGCATAACGGTGTTCATATTGACGTCTGCAACATTGTCCCACAGTCGAATCTGTAAGCATCTCCAAAGTAATGGTGAAATCCATAACGTCAAATGAGGCACCTGTGCAATGCCATTGGGTGGATTGCAATATAAGAGATCATGTATCCCAAGGGGAGGGAGCCCCTACCTTGCAACAGTGCTACTGCTGCCTTCACGACCGTTTTGCTATAACAATAGCTTTCTCAAGAATATAAAATATATATATTTTTGCAATTATACTGGTGGCTTTTAAACAAATATATATTAAAAATTTGAAGAATGAAAAATGTTAGTTTACCAAACTAACGCCCAAGCATTTCCAGATACCTAGACAGCATTAGCTACATTTGATACAAATATACAAAGAGTACATTAAAATGTATAGCACATCAGGGATGCATCATGTGCACCAGATGCCTTAATAAAGTCTGCTTCATCTGTGTCTGTTTAAATAAATGAACTAGTATCCTGCACGTGTACAAATCGCGTGTTGGATTCAGAGGTTTATTAGTAAGCTCCTTTGTAGTAGTTGTGGATATAGTAATATACAGTTCTAAAGGGCAATAAGTAAAATATTACAGAACTGAATGAGAGCATGAACACACATTATAATAATTGCATAACAGAAGAAGAGAAGCATACATGCATACATAGATTGTTAAATGCACTACAGGTTAACAGAGAAAGTGATGCAATAAGCCAGAAGAGTTATACCATTTACAGAAGTTATATCATTTATATAGTTAACAAAGGGGGATTTAAAGTGGATTTGACTGGGTTTTCCCTGAAATATTAGTTCTATTTTGTAAGACTTTGTTTAGGTCAGGACCAAGTGATACCAAGGTATAAATCCATTTCATTGTCATCTTAGAAGCAAATTAGTGGATACCTTTTTCCACATAACATTGACAAACTCCTAAAAATGGAAAATGGAGAGAAATGGAGTCTGTATATACAGTAGATCAAGGAGAAAGGGAACAAAAAGTTTCCATTAGAAGTGATGATCTTTTTAAAATTGTATCTCATCGTTAGTATGTGAAGTATGAAATCCAATTTACTAAAAACTATAGATGACTGGTAGAGAGAAAGAATAATTCAGCAAAATTCAAATTGAGAGGTGAGGGAGAGAAAGGAAAAGACAGACAACAAAATTCATGTCTGTTCTTGTTAAGAGATGATTTAACACATGCTCACCTAATGAATTGCCTAAATGAGTGGTAGAAAAAAGAATAGAAGCAATAATTCACTTGATGCACTACGGCACTACCTATGTAATAAATCCCAAGCATTGAGAAGGAGAAGAGTCATAAACCTAGAAGGTAAGTTAGGTTTGTACAGGACCTATAACATTTAGGATAAGGTCATCAAGAGTTTGCATACATCTAGTTACCCATAGTATCCAATCAGAGTTGTCAAACATGTGGCTGGTATTCCTATTTAAAGTCATACAAATGCCGGCCATGGAAACTCTGGTCCTGTCTGATAATGATAAGAAAGCCAGGCATTATATATTGAGGCTTGACTTTCAGTTTACAGTCATGATAGGGCCTAGGTTAAATTAAGCACACTAATAAAATGACATGCCAGAAGGGCAGGTCCCAGTATTATTAGGTATTGGATTTATAAAAATTAGGAAATACCATATGTATGTATGTATGTCTTTATTTATAAAACGCTACTTATGCACTGTACAGTAGAACAGATTAATACAAACAGGGGGTTATTAAAATAATAATTGACAAATACAGTATATATATATATATATATATATATGTATAAAAATAAATACAAGGTACAGTTGCAATAAGTAAAGAGTCAAAGAGACAAGAAGATGGAGGTCCCTGCCCGGTAGAGCTTACAATCTAGATGGGAGGTTAAAGTCACAAAGTTGTTATTATGATACATTTTCTCTTACTTTTATAGCACAAACAACTGTCATTAAAATTAAAGGGGCCCATGCATAACAAAACTTACTGTTGTATGTTATTTTTATGCTAAATCTGATTTGTGGAAAGCACTGTTTATTGTTAATATTTTATCTCAGCTCTTCTTCCCAGTAAGAGATCATAAGTTATTTACAGTTAGACCCTCTTTCCTCATCAGTGTTATTTGTAGTCTCCAATATAAGCAATAAATAGGAGGTTACAACATATTAAGGGGCTGATTTACTTACCCACGAACGGGTCGAATGGAGTCCGATTTCGTTTTTTTCGTAATGATCGGTACTTTGCGATTTTTTCGTATGTTTTGCGATTTTTTCGGATTCTGTACGAATTTTTCGGATCCAATACGATTTTTGCGTAAAAACGCGAGTTTTCCTATCCATTACGAAAGTTGCGTAAAAAGTTGCGCATTTTGCGTAGCGTTAAAACTTACGCGAAAAGTTGCGCATTTTTCGCGTAAGTTTTAACGCTACGAAAAATGCGAAACGAAACTCGCGTTTTTACGCAAAAATCGTATTGGATCCGAAAAATTCGTACAGAATCCGAAAAAATCGCAAAACATACGAAAAAGTCGCAAAATATTCGTTTTCAAGTCGGAACTTTTCCAATTCGGGTCGGATTCGTGGGTTAGTAAATCAGCCCCTAGGTGTTGGCAATTTGAACTATGGACACATCACAATTTAAGATCAGATTTACATATTATCTATATTTTGAATAGGCAATAAAAAATAATGACTAACATCTTCGGGACCATATAATAACTATTTCCAACTGCTAACAAACTCCCAGAACAAGCCCCTGCCAGGTTTACCTCCCACAGACAGCATAGGGCATACAGAGTATGGCACACACAGGCAGCATAAGGCAGGCAGAGTATGGCACACACAGACAGCATAGGGTTGGCAGAGTATGGCACATACAGGCAATATAGGGCAGGAAGAGTATGGCACACACAGGCAGCATAGGCAGGCAGAGTATGGCACACACAGGCAGCATAGGGTAGGCAGAGTATGGCAGGCAGAGTATGGCTACATAAAGCTTATACAGGTGGGGAACAAAGGTTAGTAAGGGTGTGGGCCGCCATTTGGATAGCACTGGATTAAATATTTTATAATTTTGTTTATTTCTTTGAGATAGGTTAATTATCATTAGTATAGAAATGTATTTTTTTTTTTAACATATAATACTGTTTTGTTTTATCTTTACTGTATTTAAGCTACTTTTACCATAGTTATTTGGTGCTTATTTGGAGATGTAGAAAAGTGTGCTCAAGTGTAAAAATATGTATTTTGAACCTTTTAATGACCCTTGTTATACTCTTGGCCTTCTATGTGTGTTTGTACATAGAAACTGTAAAATGTTCAGCGGCTTATCTGTTTTTGCAGGAAAGAAACATGCATCAGAAAACATAACTGGGATGTTCATGTGAACCATTTACCAGGAATTCTATTTTAGTTTCAGTTTTTGACCGAAGTGGTGCATTCCCTTGAGTATAAAAATGAATAGCCTTTTCAGTCAACAAATGTAAAGCTAGGTATTCTCAGTGGCTGGAAATAAATAAACAGCTTTGTGTTAACTAATATAAACAAGAAACTAAACAGGCTCCTGGCCTCTTCGGCATTTAACATTTTTACTAAATGTTATTACTATTTAAAAGTGACGTTTCTGAGGTCCAACATGGCTTTTTGTTTATGTTACCAAAAAAAATGTATGATTACATACTGATAGAAAATCAGGAAACCTGGCCATTAAAGGGCACTAGGACTTATTTACAAAGTGGGCGCATCAAAATATTTTGCACTATGTGTTCTGACTTCCACACTGTCCACACAGCATTTACTTGAGACTTTAGCGCTCTTGCATGTCTCTAGGTCTTTGTAAACAACCCCCCCACTGTCTTTATAAGAATCATGTGTTGTTCTGTGTAAAAAAGGTAAGGTAATGTAAAGTTGTGTTACATTGCTGTAGATTAGAACAATAGTCTAATATGACACATGAAAATTATAAGAAAAGTTAGTTTACGTTAAGAGCACTGATGACTTCATAAACTGTTACAGAGGGTGAGGGAGATAATAACAATTAAATGAGGGAGAGAAAATACAATCATTTTAAAGTATACAAATGTTTGGAATCTAAATGGGACAGAAAATAACAGTGTTATTTAAGCTAGTAGAAAAAATAAAGATGGGTGTGATATAATGAGCTCTGAGGTAATGGGTATTAGAAACATCTGCACACATTTAATATTGATGTGCTTCTACCTAAATCTTGTATGCTTATAGTTCTGTGTTAACCTGGAATTAAAATAAATAACCCTGTTCCCTATTAATGAATGAAACAATATATTTGCTTCACTGAAAATAGGGCGTTAGAGATGTACCCTATGTCTTCTGGCATCTAAAGGCATATTTTACCTTCCTTTGGCTTTTAATAGTTGACAAAAGAGCTGTCAGAAGGAAGAAAAACAAGTACCAATAATAACTCAAATGCAAATGATAGGTCATAAAAGACAGATAGGACACAGAAATAGGACATGGCAAGTAGAAAACAATACTATTATTGTATCATGATACAAAGGAAATGATAAGCTAAACTGAGACCATAAAATGATATAGATTGTTGGATTGTCTCCAGATCTCAAGCAGTTTATGCTCTAAACGGTCTGGTATGTAAATTGAGATGTGTCATTGCTGAAAATTCTTAGTTTGGGCAAAATAGTTGCAAATAATTGTTCTACTATTCTATTCATTGATCTGATCAACATATAATGAGCCACGCAGGGATAGAAGAAAAAATTCCACTAATTCCCTGTCACTTATGCAACAAAATGCTTTTTTGGCTATAAGGGTGATTAGTATGCAGTATAGTCAAAGTAGAGCCCCTTCCCTTCATTTGTGATTCTATTTTCAATCTGTGATCTTGTTTTCAAGATTCTCCAAATGGGAAGATATACTATTTAGTTTATTATGTATTTGTTTAATTCCTAAAGATTGAACTAATTATTATGTGCCACACTGTGACCCTATTCCAGTCCCAAAACCCTATCTATACTAGCTGCCCCATAATTCTCTAAGCAACCCCCTTTTGCCTAGTTTAAACTCAAAGCCTGCTGCACAGCAGATCCACTGCCATTAAGGTGCTGAAGCTTGCATGCCTCTACATCATATTTGCAATCCACTTTTACAGTAAAGGTCCCCATGCACGGGCCGACAATAGCGGCCGATATCGGAACCTTGGACCGATTCGGCAGCTAATCGGCCCGTGTATGGGCAGAACAGAGCAGCCTGGCCGACCGAAATCTGGCCTGAAATTGGCCAGATCTCGATCGGCCAGGTTAGAAAATCCAGTCGGATCGGGGACCGCATCGGCTCGTTGATGCGGTCCCCGAACCGACTGCCCAATAACCACAAATGTAATCCGATCGTTTGGCCCCAGGGCCAAACGATCGGATTATTTTTTTTTAAGTTTCTTGCTACCCGATATCGCCCACCCGTAGGTGGGGATATCGGGTGAAGATCCACTCGCCAAGCGAGCGGATCTTATAGTGTATGGGCACCTTAAGGCCTGTGCTCCTATATGATCTGCATTATGCCCAAAAGATCTTCAATTTAGCAAAAGGCACAGAGAGCAACTTTCAATCTAATATTTGTTTGATACTTATGATACCATGATACACTCATAAAATTAATTGTCATGTAAGGGAATGCTTTCATATGTCGGTACCTAATTCTACCTTTCCACCACTCACAATGCATTTTAATTTATACGAGTGACCTAATTATTCCCAGCTCTTCAAAGGACCAGTTAGGCCATGAAGTGAAAATATGTTTTTTTTAAAGATTGTATCTGTTCATCCAACATCAGCACAAACATTATTTCTTGGCAAGAAATTTTGATGAGTAATGTTTTTATTCTATAATTCTGTAAGAGACATGAATGACATTTGGCTACTGTTTATTTTACTGTGTAAGAACAAAAACTGTTGTATCTTAGTTAGGGCCAAGTACAAGGTACTGTTTTATTATTACAGAGAAAAAGGAAATCATTTTTAAAAATTAGAATTATTTTCTTATAATGGCGTCTATAGGAGATGGCCTTCCCGTAATTCAGAACTTTCTGCATAACAGGTTTCCGGATAATGGATCCCATACCTGTACTATAACATAATGAAATTGTTCATATTTGAGGTAAGGGGTTACTGGTGCTTTTGTGATCGGTTTGATGGTAGCCATATTCCCTGCAATTTCATAGAAGTCTATTGTCATTCAACACTTTCTTCACACTTACAAATGAAATAACAAATAATGACAAATCATGTGATAAATAACATTTTTATGCAGCTGCTAGTATGATTTTGATACTTCTTTATTCTAAAAATGATTGCAGTTACTTTTTTTGTCAAATCATTCTTGTGAGAATCATTTAGAAAACAAACAATAAGCAAATGACCCATTTAGTCTACTCATTTCCTGTTATTTATATATTGAGCGCGCCATATAGTCTTCTGCTTAGCAGTGGCATTTTCTAAATTGCTTTTTTAATTAGCCTATACTACTTCTAGGGGGAAGTGATATTTTCAACCACCGTTTTCTATATAAAGCTTCACTTCCTTTTTTTGGACCAGAGTGTTCCATTCTCCATTTCACATGATAACCTCTTGTGTTAAAGAAAAAAAACCTTTCTGGAATTTGATATATCCACAGCATAAAAGCAACTGATGCAAGAAACTGCAAAAGAAAGTAAGATCTCAGTCATATTTCCGAACATTGTATCACCCGGACCCTCAGTACAAATGATAATACAGGTATTAGATCAATTATCCAGAAACCCATTATCCAGGAAGTTTCGATTAGTGATTAGTGATGAGCTAATCTGTCCCGTTTCGATTCGCCATATGCGAAACAACAAGAGAATTCACAAAACGGCGAAAAATCCATGAAACTCATTTGTAGCACGACTTTTTTGTCGCCACATCTTTTTTTGTTGCCCACGTCTTTTTTTTTATGCGACTGTGCCCAATTGACAGCAACTTTTTTGACGCGCAACAAATTTTTCCGTTTGAATTTTCACGAAAGTTTTGCAAAACAATGGGCAAATGCGAAAATTTGCTGTGAATCCATGCCTGGCGAAAAAACTCCATGGATATAGAAACATCCCTTATCTGGAAAACCCCAGGTCCCAAGCATTCTGGATAATAGATATATATTTCCCATTTTGTCCCTGCAAATGCTGGTGAAGTGTTTACATTTTGAGTAAAGCTGGTTATATATATACCAATAATATCATACAAAACAATAATTAGTACTTATTTAGCAGTCTGTGGATCTATGTGCTATGGATAGTCATAGTTCGGGGGCAAGGCATGTTTAAACAGGAGCCATATCTTCTTTTCTATTCCTGCTGTTCCGATTATTTTGGGTTTGCCCAAATGATTGCAGCAACAAAAAGGCAATCATGCAGCGTATGGCCTCTCGTATGCTACCTGTCTGATTACACAATGGGCCAAATGATAAGAGAGTGCAAACAATCTTCCCATGTATGTAGGGTTGACACTTTTTTTTTTTTTGTTTAATACCGGCTGTGATGTCATTTGGGGTGGGGTTATGGCAAAGGGGGTGGGAAAATGGGTAGGGCAGGTGTGGAAAGGGTGAATGTGGGCAGGGCAGCGTTGGGTATAATGCCTGAGAGAGCATAGAAGGTAAAGAAAGGGGTGGATTTATAGGGTATTTAAAAATACTGGCAAGTGCATTGCGGTAACATCCTTAAAACATTGCTTTGCAGGTATACACAACAGTATATTCCCCTTGTAAGTAAGGAGGGGCATCGCAAAGCAAAACCTTTATGGCTGAATAAAAGAGTTAGGGTCGAGGTTGGTAATAAAAAACGTGCTTTTAAAGCATTCAAGTTAGCTGGGACAGCGGAAACTTTCATCAGGTACAAGGAAGCAAATAGAGCAGCAAAAAGGCTATCAGGCAAGCTAAAATAGAGATGGAAAGGGATATTGCAGCTAGGAGTAAAAAGAATCCAAAATTATTTTTTAATTATGTGAATAGTAAAAAAATAAAGCAAGAAGGGGTGGGAACCTTATTATCACGGGGGGGTAAGTTGGTTGATGAGAACGAGGAAAAAGCAGAAATTTTGAACTCTTATTTTTCATCTGTCTATACATCTGAGGAGCCAGATAATGAAGGCTTTCCTTTTAATATACCCAGTTCTAGTAATTTAGCTACTGACGCATGGGTCACTCGGGAGGAAATTCAAAAGAGACTTGAACATGTAAAGGTAAACAAAGGTCCAGGACCGGATGGGATTCATCCCAGGGTATTAAATGAGCTGAGCGCTGTGATTGCCAAGCCTCTTCACATAATTTTTCAGGATTCGTTGAGGTCTGGCATGGTGCCGAGAGACTGGCGGATTGCAAATGTGGTGCCGTTATTTAAAAAGGGATCTCGTTCTCAGCCTGAAAACTATAGGCCTGTTAGTCTGACATCAGTAGTAGGAAAGCTTCTGGAAGGGGTAATAAGGGATAGGATAGTTGAATACATTGCAGTTCACAATACTATTAGTTTGTGCCAGCATGGTTTTATGCGTAACAGATCTTGCCAGACTAATTTAGTCGCCTTTTATGAGGAGGTGAGCAGGAACCTTGATGCTGGAATGGCAGTTGATGTCATCTACTTAGATTTTGCTAAAGCGTTTGATACAGTACCTCACAGAAGATTAATAATCAAATTAAGGAATATTGGCCTAGAACATAATATTTGTAATTGGATAGAGAACTGGCTGAAGGATAGAGTACAAAGAGTGGTGGCAAATGGAACATTTTCTAATTGGACCAGTGTGGTTAGTGGAGTACCACAGGGGTCAGTCCTTGGTCCTTTGCTTTTTAACTTGTTTATTAATGACCTGGAGGTGGGCATAGACAGTACTGTTTCTATTTTTGCTGATGACACTAAATTGTGCAAAACTATAAGTTCCATGCAGGATGCTGCCGCTTTGCAGAGCGATTTGACAAAATTGGAAAACTGGGCAGCAAACTGGAAAATGAGGTTCTATGTTGATAAGTGCAAAGTTATGCACTTTGGTAGAAATAATATAAACGCGAACTATCTACTGAATGGTAGAGTGTTGGGGGTATCCTTAATGGAGAAGGATCTAGGGGTTTTTGTTGATAACAAGTTGTCTAATTCCAGGCAGTGTCATTCTGTGGCTACTAAAGCAAATAAAGTGCTGTCTTGTATAAAAAAGGGCATTGACTCAAGGGATGAGGACATAATTTTGCCCCTTTATAGGTCCCTGGTAAGGCCTCACCTTGAGTATGCAGTGCAGTTTTGGGCTCCAGTCCTTAAGAAGGATATTAATGAGCTGGAGAGAGTGCAGAGACGTGCAACTAAACTGGTAAAGGGGATGGAAGATTTAAGCTATGAGGTGAGACTGTCGAGGTTGGGTTGTTTTCTCTGGAAAAGAGGCGCTTGCGAGGGGACATGATTACTCTGTACAAGTACATTAGAGGGGATTATAGGCAGATGGGGGATGTTCTTTTTTCCCATAAAAACAATCAACGCACCAGAGGTCACCCCTATAGATTAGAGGAACAGAGCTTCCATTTGAAGCAGCGTAGGTGGTTTTTCACGGTGAGGGCAGTGAGGCTGTGGAATGCCCTTCCTAGTGATGTGGTAATGGCAGATTCTGTTAATGCCTTTAAGAGGGGCCTGGATGAGTTTTTGAACAAGCAGAATATCCAAGGCTATTGTGATACTAATATCTACAGTTAGTATTACTGGTTGTATATATAGTTTATGTATGTGAGTGTATAGATTGGTAAGTATAGGTTGTGTGCTGGGTTTACTCGGATGGGTTGAACTTGATGGACAATGGTCTTTTTTCAACCCTATGTAACTATGTAACTATGTACATTTGTAATTTTCATGAGGCCCAAGCTGGTGATTTACGAGCTAGGCCAGTTAAATACTAGCTAGGAAATTCTACGTGTATGGCCAACTTTAGATTTTGATCTGGGAGCTATCTGCATGTTTGTGTTTTCTCCATGTGTGTTTCAGAGGGTACTTAAGTTACATTCCATAGTCCAAAAACAGTCAGGTTAACAGACGTTTGATAAATATAGGTCCTGATGTGTAAATGCAAATTTAGATTGATAGCTCCGCTGTGGCAATGATTACTGTGAATGGCCAATCTCTTTAAACTGCATAAAAATGTGCCGCCACTATATAAATAAAGGATAAAAAGTAAAAGAAATAAAATAAAACAAGTAATTCCTTAAGCTGAGGTTAGATTCTCACAAGCATGAGTGCTGATAGAGCAGTAACAGGCCAGCATTCACTCTTTGCTGTGCTCCATTCAATGGTGGATTAGGTACACCTTAGGCCCAGGGGTATGCTCACGATATGGCTTCCATCCACATCCCACCCCACCCCATGCAGGAAGACCATTTAATTGACAAATACATTCACTCTGATTCTACATAACTTTGCACAAAAAAGGATTTGGTAGGGTAGCCAGTGTAGTGGTCAGATTGTGACACATAACTGTAAAATTCAGTCTTAGACTGCATCTCAAAATGGCTGTTGCTTTACAGCTGTTGTTTATAGTCTTTATACTTTAGATATCAATTTTAGCTTGTTCACTTCATCTGCCGAAATTAAGTGCAAGAATAAAAACGTTTTGTGTAGTTGCCAACAAACTATAATGTCAGAACATAAACACTTTTTGTGACGTTTACCTAACAAACTCAAGTGTTAGAATAAACCCTGGAATGCATTACTGGGAGTGTTGACTGAGTGGACACAGAGATACTGTACTGTGATTTTGTACATACCACTATTACTGCCATTCTAAATGAACATGCCCGCTCCTCTGGGAATCAGCTAACAGTGAATGATTGATGGCTTTGCACTTGAGTCTCTTAACTCGACCATTGCTGTTTCAATTTCACCTCTAAAGGAAACAAAAAAATAAAACATCTTTAATACATCACAAATGCTGAGGAAAAGGTTGGTCACTGGTATAGTATTATTTTAGTTGAGTAATAAATGACTTACTTACCCATAGACTGCAACAGTCATTTTTAGGATGAAATCCAGACCATATTTTGCAAAGATAATAGAATCCAGCCAAGAGTAATATGATGCTTGTAAAGTGTAAGCCAGCTGATCATTTCTGTAATTTTCTCTTTAAAGCCTTGTTTTCCTAATTAAAAAAATATATATATATTGGTATTCCCCTGTGTCATAATTGACTTGTATTATTCATTTTGTTAAAGAAAGAAGAGTGCACAAAAGCAGTTGTCATGTTAGCTATGGGATAGAGGAACAGGGGAAAATATTTCAATTCAGATTACAATTTAACTGAAAGATGGACTCCAGAGAACTGCTAATAGAAGTCGTTCAGAATGGATTACAGTTGTAATCTGAGCACCTCACGTTCCAGTTCTGGGATCACTTATTTTAATCTGTTTATTAATTACTTTAATGTGTGTTATAAATGTAATATTTTTGTGTTTCAACATGACAGGATAATAAATTCAGAAGAGCATCTTGATTGTCTTTAAAATGTTATAATAGTTTATAAATGGCTGTTATTTTTTTTCTACAGGACAAAATTAAATGGAAGAGGAGGTTTGAAGAAAGGCGGTTCCATCTTAATATTCGCAAAGGTTTTTTTTTATAGTGAAAGCTGTGAAGTTGTGGCATTTTCTCCATGAATCAATTGTACAGGCATTAGATATATTAGTTTCAAGAAGCAGTTGGATGGCTTTTTTTAGCAAATGAGGGAATACAGGGTTATGGGAGATAGCTCTCAGTACAAGTGAGGGAATACAGGGGTAGGGGAGATAGCTCTTAGTACAAGTGAGGGAATACAGGGTTATGGGAGATAGCTCTTAGTACAAGTGAGGGAATACAGGGTTATGGGAGATAGCTCTCAGTACAAGTGAGGGAATACAGGGGTAGGGGAGATAGCTCTTAGTACAAGTGAGGGAATACAGGGTTATGGGAGATAGCTCTTAGTACAAGTGAGGGAATACAGGGTTATGGGAGATAGCTCTCAGTACAAGTGAGGGAATACAGGGGTATGGGAGATAGCTCTCAGTACAAGTGAGGGAATACAGGGTTATGGGAGATAGCTCTTAGTACAAGTGAGGGAATACAGGGGTAGGGTAGATAGCTCTCAGTACAAGTGAGGGAATACAGGGTTATGGGAGATAGCTCTTAGTACAAGTTGATCCAGGGACTGGTCCGATTGCCATCTTGGAGTTAGGAAGGAATTCCCCCCCCCCCCCTTGCGCCAAATTAGAGAGGCTTCAGAAGGTTTTTTGCCTTCCTCTTAATAAACTAGCAGTTTATATATATAATATATATAATAAAAAGGCAGATTATATATAGGCATGAATTGAACTTTAAGGACGTGTCTTTTTAAATCTAACTAGAAATGTACAGAAAAAAAAATGTTTTGCCTTTCTCTAGAATGTAGATCTGATTGCTATTCTAAAGTATGCAGTAAGTCCCTCATCTTGGTTTTTGTCAACAATACAAAAATGTTTTGTCTCAAGCTCAGAGAGTAATCGTGCACACACATTCTTAGGTAAGCATAGGTCAAGGCTACAGACACATATTTCATTAATCATGATGAACAACTATTCTTTGATACAGGACACTATGTTCCAGGGCAGATGTTCAGGGCCAGTAATGTTCACAAGTAACAACAATCTCAGTTTTAAAGCAAAATATACTGCATAATAAAACATTACTAACAATATGGACCTAATTCACTAATGTGCATTATCCATATGTAATGGTATTCATTGTACATAGTGCTGACGGTGCAGATGCTTCAATGTCAACATATGGCCAATAATATTCTAATGCTGTAATATGCTATAAACTGGTTGTAGTTCTGTGCAACAAATGAATCCCATAATTGCACACATGCATTTATAATACTTTTAAGTGTTACAATAGCCCTTTGGTTAAACTGATGGCCGTTTAGCCTTTTAATCCAAGGTTGCAGTGATGCCAAAGGCTAGTGTTCCAATCTATAATGTGTTTAGAAAAGGTACTTATTACTTCTGACCCACTATGATTTCTATGTACAAGTTTGGGACCTGTTATCCAGAATGTTTGGGACCTGGAGTTTTCCGGATAAGGGGTCTTTCTGCCATGGATCTGTCTTTCTTTCATGGATCACTATGCCTTAATTCTACTAAAAAAATATTTAATAAACCCAATAGGATTTTTCTGCTTCCCAAAAAAGATTAACCTTTTTAGTGCCACAGGACGTAGAATCTACGTCCTGGGTACTAAAGGACCTAAGTGCCACAGGACGTAGATTCTACGTCCTGGGGCACTTCCGGGTTTGGGAGCGGAGAAGCGGCTTTTCAAGCCGCTCCTTCGCTCCCCGCTCGTTCCCCAGCCTCCAGACACAAGTCAGAGGTGGGGAACGAGTGGCCCCTGGGGCGCGATCGCCCAGGGGCCACATAAGAAAAGGCAGGCACGTGAAATCCATTCCTGGATTTCACGATCGCCTTCTGCCTTTCTCTGCTCCCCCCCCTGCTGGCCCCCCTGCTTCCTGCTGCTGATACTCACTGCCGGACTCGTGCTGCGTGTGTCTCCCTGCTGATCCACGATCTCCTACACAGGTAAGTGGCAAAAACACACAAAAACACACATACACACACATAATACACTAATAATACACTAATACACACTTATACTCACATTTACACACAAACACATACATTTTAGGGGAGTTGGGAGATTTCAAACATTCACAACACTTACACTTACACACACTTACTTGCATACATGCACACAAAACACATTTTACCTAATGTACACACACACTTACACACTTATGTAATTTTGTAATTTTTTTTTTTTTCTAATCGCATCGTTTTTATTTCTGCCTGAAAAAAATGTTTTATTGCCATTGCGGATAGTGTATTCGCTAACCGCACTGCGCAATATCTTTTGTGTATTATTTTGGTGTTTCTACTACATTTTCTGTGATTTTGGTGGATTTTGGGGTATTTTACTGCATGTTTAGCCATTTTATAGCATTTTCAGTTATGCATAGTTCTTGTTCGCTTGATTTTCAGAAATGTCACAAAAACCGTTCTGTTTAGCATAGCTTTGTAGTTTGTAGTAGAAAGTTTTATTTACCCATTTTTGTTTTGTCAGAATGTGTACTTTCGGAAAATATATGGTTTTCTAGGGTCTCCTTACTGTTAGGTGGTCGTATGGCACATAATACACATACCGGGTGCAAAAATTGCATGAGCCGAAGCATCTTATGTGAAAATTCATATGCACTATTTTTACTTGGGTGCCCCTGTACCCCACATAGTTTGGTAAATCTATGCATATAGGGCATCAAACTGTTCAGTAGACCCCTGGCGTTCATATTTAGAATGTTTTATGTTGATATGGTACAAAATGTGGGGGTACATAATGGGGTAAAATGCAAGCTTTGTGACAATTTTCAGAAATATCATAAAAACCGTTCTGTTTAGCATAGCTTTGTAGTTTGGTAGTTTGTAGTAGAAAGATGTATTTGCCCATTTTTGTTTTGTCAGAATGTGTACTTTCGGAAAATATATGGTTTTCTAGGGTTTCCTTACTGTTAGGGGGTCGTATGGCACATAATACACATACCGGGTGCAAAAACTGCATGAGCCGAAGCATCTTATGTGAAAATTCATATGCACTATTTTTACTTGGGTGCCCCTGTACCCCACATAGTTTGGTAAATCTATGCATATAGGGCATCAAACTGTTCAGTAGACCCCTGGCGTTCATATTTAGAATGTTTTATGTTGATACGGTACAAAATGTGGGGGTACATAATGGGGTAAAATGCAAGCTTTGTGACAATTTTCAGAAATATCATAAAAACCGTTCTGTTTAGCATGGCTTTGTAGTTTGGTAGTTTGTAGTAGAAAGATGTATTTGCCCATTTTTGTTTTGTCAGAATGTGTACTTTCGGAAAATATATGGTTTTCTAGGGTTTCCTTACTGTTAGGGGGTCGTATGGCACATAATACACATACCGGGTGCAAAAACTGCATGAGCCGAAGCATCTTATGTGAAAATTCATATGCACTATTTTTACTTGGGTGCCCCTGTACCCCACATAGTTTGGTAAATCTATGCATATAGGGCATCAAACTGTTCAGTAGACCCCTGGCGTTCATATTTAGAATGTTTTATGTTGATACGGTACAAAATGTGGGGGTATATAATGGGGTAAAATGCAAGCTTCGTGACAATTTTCAGAAATGTCATAAAAACCGTTCTGTTTAGCATAGCTTTGTAGTTTAGCAGTTTGTAGTAGAAAGATGTATTTACCCATTTTTGTTTTGTCAGAATGTGTACTTTCGGAAAATATATGGTTTTCTAGGGTCTCCTTACTGTTAGGTGGTCGTATGGCACATAATACACATACCGGGTGCAAAAACTGCATGAGCCGAAGCATCTTATGTGAAAATTCATATGCACTATTTTTACTTGGGTGCCCCTGTACCCCACATAGTTTGGTAAATCTATGCATATAGGGCATCAAACTGTTCAGTAGACCCCTGGCGTTCATATTTAGAATGTTTTATGTTGATACGGTACAAAATGTGGGGGTACATAATGGGGTAAAATGCAAGCTTTGTGACAATTTTCAGAAATGTCATAAAAACCGTTCTGTTTAGCATAGCTTTGTAGTTTGGTAGTTTGTAGTAGAAAGATGTATGTACCCATTTTTGTTTTGTCAGAATGTGTACTTTCGGAAAATATATGGTTTTCTAGGGTTTCCTTACTGTTAGGTGGTCGTATGGCACATAATACACATACCGGGTGCAAAAATTGCATGAGCCGAAGCATCTTATGTGAAAATTCATATGCACTATTTTTACTTGGGTGCCCCTGTACCCCACATAGTTTGGTAAATCTATGCATATAGGACATCAAACTGTTCAGTAGACCCCTGGCGTTCATATTTAGAATGTTTTATGTTGATATGGTACAAAATGTGGGGGTACATAATGGGGTAAAATGCAAGCTTTGTGACAATTTTCAGAAATATCATAAAAACCGTTCTGTTTAGCATAGCTTTGTAGTTTGGTAGTTTGTAGTAGAAAGATGTATTTGCCCATTTTTGTTTTGTCAGAATGTGTACTTTCGGAAAATATATGGTTTTCTAGGGTTTCCTTACTGTTAGGGGGTCGTATGGCACATAATACACATACCGGGTGCAAAAACTGCATGAGCCGAAGCATCTTATGTGAAAATTCATATGCACTATTTTTACTTGGGTGCCCCTGTACCCCACATAGTTTGGTAAATCTATGCATATAGGGCATCAAACTGTTCAGTAGACCCCTGGCATTCATATTTAGAATGTTTTATGTTGATACGGTACAAAATGTGGGGGTACATAATGGGGTAAAATGCAAGCTTTGTGACAATTTTCAGAAATATCATAAAAACCGTTCTGTTTAGCATAGCTTTGTAGTTTGGTAGTTTGTAGTAGAAAGATGTATTTGCCCATTTTTGTTTTGTCAGAATGTGTACTTTCAGAAAATATATGGTTTTCTAGGGTTTCCTTACTGTTAGGGGGTCGTATGGCATATAATACACATACCGGGTGCAAAAACTGCATGAGCCGAAGCATCTTATGTGAAAATTCATATGCACTATTTTTCTTGGGTGCCCCTGTACCCCACATAGTTTGGTAAATCTATGCATATAGGGCATCAAACTGTTCAGTAGACCCCTGGCGTTCATATTTAGAATGTTTTATGTTGATACGGTACAAAATGTGGGGGTACATAATGGGGTAAAATGCAAGCTTTGTGACAATTTTCAGAAATGTCAAAAAAATCTTTCTGTTTAGCATAGCTTTGTAGTTTGGTAGTTTGCAGTAGAAAGATGTATTTACCCATTTTTGTTTTGTCAGATTGTGTACTTTCGGAAAATGTATAGTTTTCTAGGGTCTCCTTACTGTTAGGTGGTCTTATGCCGCATAATGCACATGCCGGTAGCTTATATTGCAGTGTATACACTTTGTATGCACTAACTTCCTTTTGGGGTCTCTAAATGCCAGATACATCGGTGATCCTATGCACAATGGGCATCAAACTGTTCAGCGGACCCTTGGTTTTCATATTTAGGGTGTGTTTTCTTGGTACCTAATGTTATGTGGGAGATATGGTGCTTGAAAGTGGAAGATTTGATGTGATTTTCAGGTATTTCACCAAAACTAGCAATTTTGGGAAAGCACTGCGACTCTGTAGTTTGGAGTAGAAAGACATGGGTACCAATTTTGAATTCGCCCGAATGTGTACTTTCCAAAAATATATGGTTTTGGGGGGTCAATGTATTTTTTTGTGTTTTTACCCCACAGAAAATGCAGTAAATGTGTTGAATTTTCAGTAGCTAAAGAGATCTCCTGGGCAATCTCTATGCACTGACGTCCTTATGGGGTCTCTAAATGCCAGATACAGTGCTGATTCTATGCACAATGGGCATCAAACTGTTCAGCGGACCCTTGGCTTTCATATTTCGGGTGTGTTTTCTTGGTACCTAATGTTATGTTGGAGATAAGGTGCTTGATAGTGGAAGATTTGATGTGTTTTTCAGGTATTTCACCAAAACTAGCAATTTTGGGAAAGCACTGCAACTCTGTAGTTTGGAGTAGAAAGACATGGGTACCAATTTTGAATTCGCCCGAATGTGTACTTTCCAAAAATATATGGTTTTGGGGGGTCAATGTATTTTTTGGTGTTTTTACCCCACAGAAAATGCAGTAAACGTGTTGAATTTTCAGTAGCTAAAGAGACCTCTGGGGCAATCTCTATGCACTGACGTCCTTATGGGGTCTCTAAATGCCAGAGACAGTGCTGATCCTATGCACAATGGGCATCAAACTGTTCAGCGGACCCTTGGCTTTCATATTTCGGGTGTGTTTTCTTGGTACCTATTGTTATGTGGGAGATAAGGTGCTTGAAAGTGGAAGATTTGATGTGTTTTTCAGGTATTTCACCAAAACTAGCAATTTTGGGAAAGCACTGCGACTCTGTAGTTTGGAGTAGAAAGACATGGGTACCAATTTTGAATTCGCCCGAATGTGTACTTTCCAAAAATATATGGTTTTGGGGGGTCAATGTATTTTTTTGGGTTTTTACCCCACAGAAAATGCAGTAAACGTGTTGAATTTTCAGTAGCTAAAGAGACCTCTGGGGCAATCTCTATGCACTGACGTCCTTATGGGGTCTCTAAATGCCAGATACAGTGCTGATTCTATGCACAATGGGCATCAAACTGTTCAGCGGACCCTTGGCTTTCATATTTCGGGTGTGTTTTCTTGGTACCTAATGTTATGTTGGAGATAAGGTGCTTGATAGTGGAAGATTTGATGTGTTTTTCAGGTATTTCACCAAAACTAGCAATTTTGGGAAAGCACTGCGACTCTGTAGTTTGGAGTAGAAAGACATGGGTACCAATTTTGAATTCGCCCGAATGTGTACTTTCCAAAAATATATGGTTTTGGGGGGTCAATGTATTTTTTGGTGTTTTTACCCCACAGAAAATGCAGTAAACGTGTTGAATTTTCAGTAGCTAAAGAGACCTCTGGGGCAATCTCTATGCACTGACGTCCTTATGGGGTCTCTAAATGCCAGATACAGTGCTGATCCTATGCACAATGGGCATCAAACTGTTCAGCGGACCCTTGGCTTTCATATTTAGGGTGTGTTTTCTTGGTACCTAATGTTATGTGGGAGATAAGGTGCTTGAAAGTGGAAGATTTTATGTGTTTTTCAGGTATTTCACCAAAACTAGCAATTTTGGGAAAGCACTGCGACTCTGTAGTTTGGAGTAGAAAGACATGGGTACCAATTTTGAATTCGCCCGAATGTGTACTTTCCAAAAATATATGGTTTTGGGGGGTCAATGTATTTTTTTGGGTTTTTACCCCACAGAAAATGCAGTAAACGTGTTGAATTTTCAGTAGCTAAAGAGACCTCTGGGGCAATCTCTATGCACTGACGTCCTTATGGGGTCTCTAAATGCCAGAGACAGTGCTGATCCTATGCACAATGGGCATCAAACTGTTCAGCGGACCCTTGGCTTTCATATTTCGGGTGTGTTTTCTTGGTACCTAATGTTATGTGGGAGATAAGGTGCTTGAAAGTGGAAGATTTGATGTGTTTTTCAGGTATTTCACCAAAACTAGCAATTTTGGGAAAGCACTGCGACTCTGTAGTTTGGAGTAGAAAGACATGGGTACCAATTTTGAATTCGCCCGAATGTGTACTTTCCAAAAATATATGGTTTTGGGGGGTCAATGTATTTTTTTGTGTTTTTACCCCACAGAAAATGCAGTAAATGTGTTGAATTTTCAGTAGCTAAAGAGATCTCCTGGGCAATTTGTATGCACTAACTTCCTTATGGGGTCTCTAAATGCCAGATACATTGGTGATCCTATGCACAATGGGCATCAAACTGTTCAGCGGACCCTTGGCTTTCATATTTAGGGTGTGTTTTCTTGGTACCTAATGTTATGTGGGAGATAAGGTGCTTGAAAGTGGAAGATTTGATGTGTTTTTCAGGTATTTCACCAAAACTAGCAATTTTGGGAAAGCACTGCGACTCTGTAGTTTGGAGTAGAAAGACATGGGTACTAATTTTGAAATCGCCCGAATGTGTACTTTCCAAAAATATATGGTTTTGGGGGGTCAATGTATTTTTTTGGGTTTTTACCCCACAGAAAATGCAGTAAACGTGTTGAATTTTCAGTAGCTAAAGAGACCTCTGGGGCAATCTCTATGCACTGACGTCCTTATGGGGTCTCTAAATGCCAGATACAGTGCTGATCCTATGCACAATGGGCATCAAACTGTTCAGCGGACCCTTGGCTTTCATATTTCGGGTGTGTTTTCTTGGTACCTAATGTTATGTGGGAGATAAGGTGCTTGAAAATGGAAGATTTGAGGTGATTTTTTAGAATTTTCATAATTTTTTATAGAAAATGCTAAATTCAGTAAAGCATTGCCGTTTGGTACTTAGGAGTTGGAAGACATAGTTACCCATTTCGGATTCGTCAGAATGTGTAGTTTTCAAAAATGTATGGTTTCCTGGGGTAAACCTAATATTCCAGGATTTTTGGCTTTGGAATGTAAAGTATGCTGTATTCTGCTGTAATGCTTTGAAAATTTAGTAATTTACTGCTGGGAGTTTTTGATCTATAGAAGTCAGAAATCTCAATTAAACTATACATATCAGGTATTGGCACGTTCGGGAGACATGAGGCTTTCCAAATCAGTTGAATTTTTGTCCATAAAATAAAATATGTTTCTGGTAGAAATCCTTATATCATGAAAAATAGCATTTTTTCTTTTTTTTTTTTGTATTTCAAGCTCTAAATCTTGTTCCAGAAGTGGAAATACACAAAAACTCAGGTATATTTGGAAAGCTCAGGTTCTCCTGAAAAAAACAATATATAGTTTGCCTACCTAAACTTAACCCTGCCCCCAGTAAAAGCCCCTACATTGAGAGAGCACAGAATGTTTACAAAACGTCTGGCACTGGGGGGAACTGAAATGACGAATTCGGCTGGCACTTAAAGGGTTAATTATGTCTTAGGTGGTAAAAAGTACAAGGTACTTTTTTGTTATTACAGGGAAAAGGGAAATTATTTTAATTTAAATTATTTGATTATATTATTTTATATTATATTAGAGTCTATGTTCAGTATACCTGTATTGAATTAAGTATTTTACATTAAAAATGGTAACAGTGTTACTAAGGAAGAATTTAGTTCAATTAAATCAGTAACTGCTGGACTAACGAGTTTCTTTAAAACTTGCATTTTCGAACAATAAAGGATGTGCACTGATAAAGTGAATCTATGCTCTTCAATGGAAAGGTATTCTGAGCTTCTTTTTTTTTTTTGAGCCTGTTGTGAGGGTGAAAAAATGCCCCCTGTGCCATTACCCTAGATCACCAGTATGTTTTCAACCTCAGTGTACTGGCTTTTTCAGTAATTCCACTTCCAATTTCACTGAAGTCCCTACAACTAGTGGGTATTGCTCGAAGTTACTATACTCATATTGTCCCACATTGTTGGAGCTTAGAACTGCTCTTTCTGCCTAGACTAATTTGCACTTGCTATTACAGCAGCTAGACTACCACTACTTTCTTACACCCTCATTAATGGTCACTATCCCCATTAAGTATTTATTCCCTTTTATGTACTAGGGGATACCCATAAAACACCTGGGCCAATATAAATAACTCCCTTCTAGAGAGCATAAAATATCTTTCCACACAATAAGTGTAACTTTTTGACGTCTCCTACAAGTTTGAGCTGCAAGAAGACTAAAACCCTTGGGCACATGCAATGTAGAATCTTAGGCATCAGTTCTTACTTGAGCCTTGTTGCTCCATTTCATAGATGGATGCCTATCAATATTGCAATCTGTAGATGGCGAAGTTGTAATGCTTGCACAGATATGACTTAAGAGAAGATATTGGGAAACATTTGAACAAAAATAAAAGCTGAATAACAGTGAAGTCAACAGATTCCAGGGTTCCACACAGTGTATAGTCACACCCACTTTGAGAAATACCCTCCAAGTTTCCAATAAAACAAGCATTTAGGGGAACCACATGAGTCACATGACCAATGCAGTCATTTGTAGTCATTTATTATATTTATTCATGAGCATGGGCTATACCTCCCAAAGGCCCCAATTCAGATTGGTCTCTTCCAAATTACTGACCCCAAAGGACTGGGCTAATTTGAGAATGGGTGGAGTTTCTGAAGCATCGGGGAGGGGGGGATGTACTTTCCTAAACTCTATGCAATTTAGTAATGTGTAACTAATAACATATTTTATATTTTTATCATGTTGTTATAATGTTAACAATGTTGTTGCAAAAGATGAGTGGAAATATGTGGTTGACTTCTACATGAGTCACAGCAGTGTATCACAGCAATCCTTGCTGATATATTTACCTTTCTCTGTATTTAGACACTAGAGGGAGCATCTCAAAAACAACTTCCCACCCCCAACTAATACCATAACAAAGCGCTTCTGGCATTATGTAATTGGGTGGCTACTCTCTCAACAAGGAAGCAGGGAGAGAAGGAAACCTGAAGTTTACATATTCTTGTTTTGTTTCAGGGGAAACACCTGCACAGTCCATGTTTATTATGCTTCCTCTACTAATCCCTGTAAAATCAGCACATGGCTTTGGGCACAACTTGAGCATGGCTAAGACTTCTGGTACATTTTCACTGTTGAGAGGAAGCAAAATTAAATGTTCATTACCATTGAGTCTATGTTATATCGTAACAAAGAGCAGAAGCCTTATGTAATTATGTATACAACATTATGTACCCAAACTTTAAATTGTATGGTACCAAAGAAGTATAAATATATAGAGAGGTGAAAAGCATATGTGTGATATAACATGCCTTAAATGTTCTAAAACAGAAAAAATAGTTAGTGTATATTCTTGTAGTAAATGGGTAAAGAAATCTATTGTTAAGGTGTTAGAGATTATATTTATGAACAATAGCATGTGTCTGTTCAGAAAGTGCTCATGAAGCATTCCATCATGCAGGGACTGGATCTTCCATAAACACAGCAAGGGGAGCTTCTGGATCGAAGTCAGCTACAGCCAAGTATCCTCCGCAGGATATTACGGGTCACTGTTACTCCAGCCACCAGATGTGGATAAAAGAAAATGCATGTTTTATTGTTGTTTTTGTAGAAACAGGGCAAGGTTTGTTCAAAGGCATTTTCCATAAAACAAGTCGTCTGCCTGTGGTTTAAATCTCGCAACAAACAATGGAAAGCCCAATATAAATTTTCAATGTATTGTACAAGAGCTATTGTATTTGTTACGTGTCTCTTAACTGTAAACATATTGGACATCTGTCATTAATAAATATATGTTATAAAACGCACGCAACATACTGCTTTGAACTGTAATATATATGAAGGGACATTAGCATTAAAACAACATTGTTTATCTGTGCGTGAAAACTTCGAGCCATATTAAGTGTCGTAAACCTGAGTTACTTACTATAAACTGTAAAAAACATTATTGCCACTTTTAAGTAGACAGCCATACTGTACATGGGGAAAGGTAGTTTTTGACTGAGCAGTCAATAAAATACAGGACTTGTTTTCATTATTGCCCCTTCCTTGTGCATCATACAAGGAAGGAGTGTGCCTGGGGGACACAACTATCCTGCCTGTGTAGAACACCTTTTGAATGCATCACTGCGACTGTCACAACACTTTGTGGTCCATTCAGGGAAAACAAACAATTGCACCTGGAAGTGGCAGGCACAACTCAAAGGTTGCACAAAAAAACACATTGTTTTTTGTACTTTGTACTTTGTGAACTTGTTCTAAATGAACCTTCCTGAGAGTTGTTGACACTAGTCAAGTGTCTGTAATACTGCAAATGTAAGGGTCATAGTATAAAACAGTATACAAGTGGGGGCATAATTAAAGAAGAATCAGACCCTGCAGCTGCTAGGTGGCCCATGAAATATAAGAGGCTCCAGTGGAGGACTGTCTTATAAGCAGTTGAAATGCAAGTCTATTAGTGATGTGCAGGAAAAACTCAACCTTCACCTTAACCTGCACCTATCCCTTACCTGACCTGCACCCAACCTGTACCTGCATCCTTCCACTCTTCATCTTTCCACTACTTCTTCCCCAGTCTGACCCTCACCCAACCTAAACCTGCAATGGTTGCCTACATTTCAATCCTAACACATCTGGCCTGAGGGTAAACCAGTGGGTCCCATGGGTTGCAGGGCAGCCCAAAGGATAATAGGCAATTGCCACTGCAACACCATGTGATTTGCAAACACATTCTGGCAAATCGACACAGTTAATAACTTTGATATATGTAACAATTCTTCAAAATAGATGTCTTAACTGCTAGAGAAAAGATAAAGAATTGATAAATAGCAAATCAGATGAAACTGCTGCAAAACCTTCTGGATTCATCAGTTTAGTCAATAATAAATCTGCCCCTTAGTTTTGCAATGGAGAAATGTAAGCTTCAACATGATTTCTTAACAAACATTTTTTGATTCCACTGAAACTACTAAACTTGCCCCTGAACAATAACAATATGCAGAATCCAACATTGGTTTCTTCAGGGACCAGTACTGAATATATCCAATCCTCAGAGGTTTGACTCTGTATTTTTATATTGAATTGCATTCGGCCAGTACACTGCAAAATGTTTCCCATTTGCTGTCAGATCTGACACCAGATATATATGGTAAGCTTTCCCCAAAGACTTGTCAAAACAGTTGCTGGACATTTTTAAAATCAAGTCTTTGAAAGAGAATTTTCACTGTTATCCACCTTTATTTTGTTGTCTCTAAGGTGCCAAATAACAAATTCCAAAATACAGTACAATTAACATTCTGTTGTTATTACATTTTGTCCCTTATAGGTTTGTATCATCAAGGCAGTAACAGTTTACCAGATTTTCTCAGTCTCTAATGAGATGCTTGTGAGCAGAACCAGATGCAGCACTTACAGTGCTCCCTGCCCCCTTGCAATATGGCTCAATAAACTTTGATACTGTAGATAGCAACATGGGCCCTAAATATCAGTAATATTGGATATGTGGCTCACCATGTAAAACATATGGGCCAGCAGTGCTTGAATCCTTCTATATTTATACAATTAAAAATCAAGTGGCATAAATCCCTGCAAACGCTCATCTCTGCCTCAGAGTGTATCATGAACTAAGTGTCAGGGTCATGTACTGTTCTATCACCATAGCTAAGTGGATAATGCACTTTAAAACCAAAAAGGCACACCCATTCCCTCTAAGATTAATGGATTGAGCATCAGATCCCAAAAGTTCCCATATTTTTCAAGCCCACCACCTCTCCTACCTCAACGCATGCACATAGATTGCATTGTACATGCACAGGAGAAGGGGCAAGTGAGGGGGGTTTCTTAGGACAGTGCCCTTATTGTGGTTAATGTCAGATCCATCATTAAAGTTGGCTGCATCAGTCTAAAGAATCTCATTTTAGACACACGTTTTCATTTTCCAAAGTTTACAAATTAAGTTACAATTTTGTAAAAAAAAAGAAAGGACATATGCATAAGACAACAAATTGACTGCCAAAACTCTATGGCCCGGAAGGACCTCAAAGAAATTCTTGACCCCAGTTTCACTGCACTGCAGCATAAATAGGTCTGCTTCTACACTCTCTCTCTGGGGTAGGTTTACCAGTATTTAAAATGGGCAATTCTGACAACATGTATGTGTCACTGCTTTTGGGAGTGATAGAGCTCAGCACTAAATTCTACATTCCCTTTGAAACATTAAACCCAATGTTAAAATGTAACTGGCTTTAAGGTTTTGATGTCATATGAAGACTTTTTATAATATTTATATAAAGTGTTCTTGATGCATTTCTTGGCTTTTAAAATGTTATTTACATATATATGTAAATAAATGAAACAGTCTCGAGAACTGATTTGGGTAATTAGCTTTTTAATATTCCGAGGGGTAGATTGCAAGCTTTGCGTGGAACGGAATATTTAAAAAAAAATACCTCCTTTATAAAAATGTAACGTTTTAGAGCATAATGCAGAATAGTGCAGCTGTCCTATGCTTTCCATCAAAATGGGCATGATCCTCATTTATTCTAAGTGCATACTTCCTTGTCCTATAGCTACAATGTGCCCTTTGATAATCAGCATGGAGAAAACCTGCAAGCGAGCAAGTCAAGAAACTGAACTTGGACTTTGTTACATTTGGACATAAATGCAAATCAGCAGGTGGTAAAACAGTAGGGCAATTAGAAACGTACTGGTGAGTCAAAGTGTTGGCAAGTTTTAGATAAATAAACAAAATCGCTATGACCTGCAATAGCGATCATTCAGCAGTAAGCTAAACAGAGCAAATGTAACGTGCTGCAGTGAGCTTGCTGTCATTTTAAATATGTGAGTAAAACAGAAAGACAAAGTCCCAGACTGAAGTACCAATAAAATTGTATTATAGCTATTATTGCATGTATATAGAATGTATGCAGTAGTGTGTGGGAGAAATGGTAAATACTTACTGTAACTGCAGTAGCAGAAGTATTTCTGATAATAACACATTCCTAAGGTAGGATTATATAGATTTGAGCAGAAAAGCATAACAAAAGCAATGGCTTTGTACAAACATGATGTATAATCAAAGGGACATACAATGGAGTAAGTACAGGGACAACAAAACGAGTGTGTCACAAGTTCTGTCCTAATGTTATTAGATAATAGCTGTAATATCATTCGATAATAGCTGTAATATCATTAGATTATAACTGTAACAACATTAGATACTAGTTGTAATAACATTAAATAATACAACTTAGCTGTAATCCTCATTAGTTAATAAGAGGAGGATTTTTTTAAATGCCAAGCACCTTTCCATATTACTTGGAGGCTCAAAGTTGGGCATCATACTGCAAGGGTACTTGCAGGCATTTCTGCCCTTGTTACATTGTGTTCTGCCTTTCCTTTGCAATATCATTTGCACCAACACCAATTATAATAAATAGCAAATGTGCAGGTTGCAGATAGGAATGCCAGCTTTTCTGGAATTTTTTTCTATTAATAACAATTACTATTAATATCAAGCATTATTTTTGCCAGGCCAGTAAAATAATGCCCAGGTGGCAACCCTAGTAGCAAACAAAATATATAATTTGGTACTATAGACCACAGACTATAGGCCCTATGCCCTCAAATCAGCAATGTCTCTCTCTCTCTCCTCCCATATACAATTCATACATAGTATACAACAGATTTTGCTGCTTGCAGAAATCATGTTTTAGTACATACTGAAATTGAATCACTATTTAACAAAATACCACCACAGCCTTTTTAACCTTGCTTTTTACATTTAGATAAGTGTATTTTTAAAATCGTAGATGTCAAGGATGGAAACAGTGATATATTACAGGAGCACAGTGACATCTGGTCATAACATAATCCTGTGTTGGTTTTGGTGTCTACAATTGTTATCTGTTGTACTATGTTCACAATAGCAGTAATTAGGATTTATGTGCAGGTCAGCTCTTGAAAGCCCACTTGCAGGATTGCAGATTCCACAAGATGTTACTTGGAGACCAGAAGTTTTTACCTTTGTTTCAAGTTGACACTGAGATTATAGCTTTCCCAATGGGACAAAAGAATATATTTTATTGTATATAGAGCCACATGTGGTTGTGAGTATGTGTGAATCCATTCAGTTTTAAAGTAGGCTTTCAGCTCTCATGTATTTGTTGGGAAAAATACACATCAATTAAACTAAGCACAACATTGCTTTATAAATAGGTTACAGCAATGAAACCAGCCAGTATTTGACAGTAAACTGCGTTCCAATGGAATAATCATATTGAATTATACAATATACAATGTCGATTGTTTTCTAGTTTTTATTGCTTTTGCGCAAATTCACATTAAATGACACAGTCATTTGATTTATTCATCTTTGAAAAACCTGGTTCAGATGTGTGATAGGGATTAAATTACTAAATGCTGTGATAGGGGCTAAATTGCTTAATGTTGTAATAAATTTTAGATGGCCAGTTTAAAAATATAAGTGTTACGATATTAAAAACATTTACTTCTAAAGAAAATAACAAAGACACAACACAGGCAAACAGTAATTCATCCAACAGTACCTTTGATTTTCTCTCGCGATCAAATCTTAATACCATAAATTTCCAAAATTGAAAATATAAACACATTTGGCAAAGCAAAGTCGTTAGGGCTGAACTGAGATCAAGGTCCCAACAAGACCCACAATGACTTGCGATCACTCTTAATACCAGGTGTGCTTATATGAGTAGATACATAAAATACAGTTACAGGTACATATAACAAAGACAGGACAACACAGGAATACACATGCAGAGACGAATCAGTCAGTAAATAATGTTTCCCACACACGTCCTGAGAATCCCTAATTCTCTTTTTATCTCTGTATCTCTGTATCTTGTATCTCTGTCTCAACACGTAAGAGACTGTAGACTGCTAACTGAACCCTTTTTAGATTGGCTTGTAGAGAAGAGCCAGGGGTAAGACGAAAACTGTCAAATTTAGACATAAATTCTTACTTACCACTGGATTTTCCCCGTCGCCAATCCCACTTCTGACACCAGAACTGAAAGGGTTAAATCCTGTAATCTCTGTTCGTAACACCTGTAGCACGAACTGTTAGGCTTAAATCTCTGTAACTCTGTGCACCTGTAGCACTGTCCCTATAAGCAGTCACGGACCGGTCCGATTTAATCTCTGTGTGATGGCAAGATATCTGATATGTCTCTTCAGGCGAGCTGATCAGGGTACTTGTACAAACGATACAACCAGTATGTGTATTGCAAACAAGTACAAATTTATTTTGTTTTGATATTACTTATATAGTAGATAGAAAAACACATCCCATTATGCTTACGTATCATGGGTGGGTACATTGCAATTATTAGTAGAAATACAGAAATTATTTAATTAGCTGCTGAAGCTTTATTATGATCTCTTAGCCTTGAATATTAGCTGAGATAATCAAGGCCAAAAGCAACTTGGACAAAGACAAGATAAAGAGGATAATCATAACAACTGAAGTAACACATACACAGGCCTTCATGATTCAAAACAAAATTGTGTAAATTCAACATTAAGCAATTTAGCCCCTATCACAGCATTTAGTAATTTAATCCCTATCAGATGTGGAATCCACCTCTATGTTTGAATCAGTTCTTTTCTGTGTCTGCACCCAGAGCGAAGGTGTTGGCCTGGGTGCTGGCATACACAATGGAATTCAGCTCCAAAAAGCACAAGTATGCGTTCAGTGCTGAAATCTGCTCACGTGTGGCATAATCAAATCTTGATTTAAAGGAAAAAAATACCCCCAGAATGAATACTTAACCAACAGATAGTCTATATCAGTGATCCCCAACCAGTGGCTCAGGGGCAACATGTTGCTCAACCTTGGATGTTGCTCTGAGTGCCCCCAAACCAGGTAGTTATATTTGAATTCATGACTGTGGGCAAGTTTTGGTTGAATAAAAACAAGATTTAGTACCAAATAAAGCCTCCTGTAAGCTGATAGTGTGCATAGAGGCTGCCTAATAGCCAATCTTAGTCCTTATTTGGCACCTCCATGAACTATTATGATGCTTGTGTTTTTACATTTAACTGTGGCTCATGAATAAGAAAGGTTGGGGATCCCTGGTCTATATCATATTAAGTGATCTATTAAAGCATCTTACCAAACTGGAATATATATACAGGTATAGGACCCGTTATCCAGAATGCTCGGGACCAAGGGTATTCCGGATAAGGGATCTCCATACCTTAATTTGGATCTCCATACCTTAAGTCTACTAAAAACAATAAAAACATTAATTAAACCCAATAGGTTGTTTTGCATCCAAAAAGGATTATTTATATCTAAGGTACTGTTATATTACTACAGAGAAAATCATTTTTAAAATTCTGAATTATTTAATTAAAATGGAGTCTATGGATAAGAGATCCCATACCTTTATATATATATATATATATATATATATATATATATATAAATATTTTACAACTTTTCTTAAGCCACCATTAAGTGATGGGCTGTTTGCTACCCCAGAGATCACCTGACACAAAATAATGCAGATCCAACTATAACAGGAAGAAGTGTGGGAGTAATGATGCCTTGGTTTGTTTATGTGCACCATGAATCCTATGATCCTAGGAGGCGGCCCTTAATTTTTTAAATAGCAATTTTCTATTTAGGTTTACCCAATGGCATACTACTAAAGGGTATGTTTTTATGAAAATGGTTTATTTAGATGAAGTAGGGTTTTACATATGAGCTTGTTTATGCAGTATATTTTTTTATAGAGACCTACATTGTTAGGGGGGTATAGTTTTCCTTTGCTCCAGTATGACTATAAATGAGCAGTCCTCTGAGCTCACTGTTAACTTGTGTGGTTACTGGAATGTATTCTTCCCTCTATGAACCAATTCATGGTAAGCATAATATTAGACCATGTTTTATATCAGTGGGTCAACAAGTGTTTTTTCATGGTGATTCTTTTGCACACAACACATTAGAGTAAATGAGCCCCATGTTTTTTTCACTGCAAATTTTAGCTGCAGTTTCACAAAAAATGCACCAGTGATGAAATGCTGAATTTATCTTTGAATCCATATCTGGTCACTACTCAACAGATCTTGTTAAAGGTCAGAGTGTCAGCATGTAGCATGTAGTGTTAATGTAATAAACTTATTAGCAATAAACTTAATAGCATAAATTGCAAAAGTGCTAATGTTTCAGGTCACTGACATTCATTGAAAAGCATAGGAAGTGCACTACCCATGCAGACACTGGTTGTTACAGGCAGGAACCACCTAAAAATACTCCCTCTGGAAATTGAAAGATGTCTAAAGCAGGCCACACACTGAAAGATCCACATGTTTGGCAAAGTCACCAAATGAGCAGATCTTTCCCCAGTATACCCACTTTGAGGTGGATGATATTGGATCATAATAACAGGAATAAAGGCCATCTGGGCAAGGACCATGTCAACTAGCTGATGCAGTCATCATTCTGGCGAGATTTTAAAACCTTTGTAATCGATATCTGGCTGATTTTTGGTTTGATTCTGTCCGGGAAGGCATGGGCATATAAGTTGCCAACTTAGAATGAAGAAGTCAAATCAGCTAAAATCTGCCAGTGTATGGCCACCTTAAGAACGTTTTCCTTGCTTTTGATTTGGAAGCAGGGGATTAAGTACACTTTAACTGCCACAAATAGCTATTGCCCTAATATTTATCTGCCACTTTTACAGCTAAATAAGACAAATAATTCTCCATGCAACAGCACACTATGGGGCTGATTTACTTACCCACGAACGGGTCGAATGGAGTCCGATTGCGTTTTTTTCGTAATGATCGGTACTTTGCGATTTTTTCGTATGTTTTGCGATTTTTTCGGATTCTTTACGAATTTTTCGTTACCAATACGATTTTTGCGTAAAAACGCGAGTTTTCCTATCCATTACGAAAGTTGCGTAAAAAGTTGCGCATTTTGCGTAGCGTTAAAACTTACGCGAAAAGTTGCGCATTTTTCGTAGCGTTAAGTTTTAACGCTACGAAAAATGCGCAACTTTTCGCGTAAGTTTTAACGCTACGAAAAATGCGCAACTTTTTACGCAACTTTCGTAATGGATACGAAAAACTCGCGTTTTTACGCAAAAATCGTATTGGTAACGAAAAATTCGTACAGAATCCGAAAAAATCGCAAAACATACGAAAAAGTCGCAAAATGTTCGTTTTCAAGTCGGAACTTTTCCAATTCGGGTCGGATTCGTGGGTTAGTAAATCAGCCCCTATATGTAAATAAGCCTATTAGATAAACATAACTGATCCTACTCTTGTATGTATGTGTATGTATGTTTAATTTTATAAATACAATATACAATAGGAAGGAGGTCCTTGCCCCATATTGCTTAAAATCTAATTTGTGGATAGTATACAGGAACAAATTGGAGGGAAAAGGTGTACAAGGTTTGGGAATTAGTCCTTAATTGCCAGGACTGGACAAGACTAGATAACAGTCTAGTGATCCAATAGTTAGGATCGAGGAGTGTCCCTACAGAGAAATTCAGGGATTGAATTCCAAAGTTAAGGAGCAGTAAAATAGAAAGATTTTACATGGGAAATGGCAGTGGGTGTGGATGGTGTAAAAAGAAAGTGGTTTTGATAGGAAGCGGAGGAGATGGCCAGGAACGTACAAGGAGGCACTTGAAAAAATGGAATGGGAAGCAGAGGAGGCTTTAAATGTTAGCAGAAGGATTTTGTATGTGATGTTTTGCGTAACAGGCAGCCGTGATAAATATTTTACAAGGGGATAAATAGGTTGCCTCTTAGGAGACAGCAGGAAGATTCCAATAACAGCGTTTAAGATTGATTGCAGGGCAGAGAGGTAGGAGTCTTTGTTTGGGATACAAGTTTATTGATACTAAGTAAATTACCTGTCATAAAGCAAGCATACAAAGTAAATATAGCTGTTTCAGTAAAGTAAATACATTTTCCCCCAAAACAACCCTACAACAGTATACCATTAACTTTAAATGATTGCTGTAGTTATAGACAACTGTGCTGTGCCGCCTGGTGACACCTCAGAATGTGTCAACAATGCATTTTCAGAAGGTGCAGCATTTTGAAACTACAAAGCTTTTTAGGTGCCTAAGTTAAATGTTGACATATAAAAACATCATTTTGCATTATAGATCCTTGGTAAGGCCTCACCTTTGGGTTCCAGTCCTTAAGAACAATATTAATGAGCTGGAGAGAGTGCAGAGACTGCAACTAAACTGGTAAAGGGAATGGAAGATTTAAACTATGAGGTTAGACTGTCAAGGTTGTTGAAAGATGTTTGTGAGGGGACATGAGTGCTCTTTACAAGTACATTAAAGGACATTATAAAAAGATAGTTATTTAAATTTTACCCATACATACAAACAATGAAAGAAAAAAAGGCCACCCCTTAAGAATTGAGAAACTGAACTTTTAGTGGAAGCAGCATGGGTGGTTCTTCGTGGTAAGGGCAGTGAGGTTCTAGAACGCCCTGCCAGGTGATGTTCCGATAGCAGATTCTGTTAATGCCTTTAAATGCAGCTTTTAGGACTTCTTAAACAAGTATAATATCAGAGGCTATTGGGATCTTAAGATCTACAGTTATTTATTTATTATAGGTACTGTACTATAAAGATATGTATAGATAGGTCTGTATGTGTACGTATACATTATCATCACCTATCGCAACCAATCAAAAAATAGCATTTACTGGTAGTGATGAGCGAATCTGTTCCATTTCGCTTCGCCGAAAAATTTGCGAATCTTTCAAAAGATCCGCGAAACGGCGAAAAATTCGCGAAACGCGAAAATGTCGTGCGACAAAAAAAATTGTCACCCGCGGCTATTATTTTGTCGCGCGGCTATTCTTTTGTCGCCCGCAGCTATTATTTTGTCGCGCAGCTATTGTTTCGTCGCCCGCGGCTATTGTTTCGTCGCCCGCGGCTATTGTTTTGTCTCGCGGCTATTGTTTCGTCGCCCGCGGCTATTGTTTTGTCGCGTGGCTATTGTTTCGTCGCCCGCGGCTATTGTTTTGTCGCGTGGCTATTGTTTCGTCACCCGCGGCTATTGTTCTGTCGCGCGGCTATTGTTTTGTTGCGCGGCTATTGTTTCGTCGCCCGCAGCTATTGTTTCATCGTGCGGCTATTATTTTGTCACGCGGCTATTGTTTCGTCGCCTGCGGCTAATATTTTGACGCCCGCGACTATTCCTTTTTGACACCCGTGACAATTTTTTGACGTGCAGCGAATTTTTCCCCTGCAAATTTTTTCATCCGTTTCGCGAAACAATCCGCCAATGGTGAAATGCGGAAATTCGCCGCGAATCCATGCCTGGCGAAATATTTCGCCCATCACTATTTATTGGTCATCTGTTTAAAAGCAAATACGTTATTGGTAGCTATGGGTTACTGCACCTGGGCACAATGTGTATCTTTTATTACATATAATGGCTAGAATGTTCAAATGACCTGAATTAAGCTGAAAAAGAAAACCTGGATTTTGACTTAAGATAAATCCCACTGAATTAATCTCTATAACTAAAGTGAAAAACATCTATAAAATTAAATCTATTAAAAAAAAAAAAAAGTTTTTCAGCAGCCTTTGCCATTACTGAAAGTGATAATGAGCTGGTATGTACTTCACATTTTCAACAGGCAACCCAGTGTTCACAGTGTCTGGAAATGCACCAAACATTAAACAATTCTGCACATAATGAAGTTTATAGCATATATTTCATTGCAATAAACAATAATTGGCATGATTCTAAGTATAGTCTGGTTAGCAGTGGCTATCTCATATTAGAGCATTGGCGCCTTTAATCACTCCTGAGAAAATGGAATTCACATGGCAACATGGAAGAAAACTATTCCTGCAAGCTTTTAAAGGGAAATTCTCATGTGATTGTGCATTTTTTCTACTGTAAGTAAAACTTTATGCTTGAAGGGAAAATGTTTTTTAAACCGGGACACTATATAATATATTGATAATGAGGATCTTCATCCAAAATATATTTTAATGTATACATCTTTAGCATTGTATATATAAAGCTTTTTCATTTTATTAATGGCATTAGTTGTACAATCTCAATATGAATTGCTTTTTAAATAGTCTACCTTACACCACCAGTTATAAAGGGAGAAGTAGCCACAAGGCTAAATTTGTCTTTTACACAAATAAGGAAGCAGCTTTACTCACGCAGCAAGGGGCTACATTGTGTGTTGTGACAGTCACAGCATGGCAAAAGTTATTGGGCTCCACAGCCTATTTTTAAAGAGATACTGACACCAGAAATGAAACCTTTTTACATCTATCATAACACTGTCTTTGTATGCTATTTATAATTTTGCCATATTAGTATTTCTCAGATGCTTTTACATTACTAACCTGATCCCCCTTTTTCCTCTGTGAGGGGGTGCTATATTTGTGCAGCAGGAGTCCGTTAGCATTAGAAGCTGTAACTGACAGGCTGAGAAGGGACAGTCAAGTTGGCAACTTTTTTTGTAGATTCATATTTTTAAACATAGTTTTTTCATGTCAGTATCACTTTAAGGGCCCTCCAAACCTGTGTAGATAAACTATTTTCCTACAATACATGTACTGAAATTTCACATCAGTCTGTAAGTCACTGGCTCCCTATATTTCTGGAGTAACATAGACGCTTACTTGTTAATTTTCAAATTTGTGAATTTTAGAAGGGTTTTTTCAATTCAAAAACTTGACATTTTACCAGATTCAAATGTTTGCTTATTTATTAAAAGATTATAATGTAAAAAAAATCAATCAAATTGAACTGTGAAAAAAACTGGAATGCATTAAATTTGCAGTCTACTCATCATTTTCAATGGGTCTACAAACTCTCACAAAAATTTAAAAAAATTAAAAACTCAAGTAGGCTAAATTGAAAATATTCCTTAAATTTTGTCTTGGACCACTCCTATTGACTTTTACATAAACTTGCAAACTAGAGATGACAAAGTTTTATATTTGAGTGTTTCACAATTGTTGCGTTAATAAATATCAAAAATTCATGTTTTGGATCTATAATTCAATTTAGGGAGTTTTTGTCCAAAAAAAAGTTCAAATTGTGGAAAAAAAATTAAATTTGACAATTGATATGTGAATGGTACCTTCTGAGTTAAAGATCTGCAGTGTTCATAATCTTATTTATGAAACATGTTGGAAGTAGGCTATTCTGGCACTTTGACTCCCCAGCGTATATTGACACAATGGGGCTCATTTACAGACTTGGTGCTGATTTGTTCTGTGAACATATTAAGTTTCTTTGCAGAAGGGAGAACCTATTTACATATTATAATTGACTTAAATATATTACAGTGAATATTTATACAACTAACTGACCCTAGCTACCCTAACAAATATCAAAATAACATCTACATATTATATACATAATTACAGATTAAATTGGGGCATTCAGGTAAATACCCTGCATTAAATAACCAATCAGCTAAAAGAATTCAGAAGGGCACAGATTAAAATGATATACTGTATGTACTGTTGAAGTCATGTACAGATTCCATAATCATGGGAAATAAGTAGAGTTGGTGGGCTAGGTGTTTGTTATCTGCCATCAACATCTACTTATCTGAGCAAATGCTGGACTTGAGTTCTCTTGATTCATAAACAAACATGGTACAGCCTACAGAAACGGGATTTGAATCTACTCTACAAAGTTCCTGGAAGCATTAACTTTCATATAAGCAAAAACCAAAGCCACATGTGAGTGATGAATTATTTGATGGATTCCAGGCCTGAAATGTAAAATACCACTGAGTAGAACTAGTGAAGAAAAAAAGTCAAATGGTAAATTTTCATGACTGATCTATACCTGGAGACTTCATCAACTCAGCACACATATGTCAGGCACACTGTTCACCTTTAGCTCATAAAAAAGGCAGTGTAAAAATGAGTAGACAGCCAAATCATGCATAATAAAAAGGATTCAAGGCCAATCAGAAGAGACAACACTGAACAGTTGGGGGCGTGTGGTAGTTGTCACACAAGTGTCATACATTTTTTTTGACACGCATTTTGCCATGAGAGAAATTAACATTAGCAAAAAAGTATTATTCTTATTTAGACAGCTCTACTTGGCTATGCAGTACAAAATGTATTTACAGTTCATTTGACAAGGGACAGGCAAGGGAGTAGAAAGAATTACATTTATATCATAGTTTATGTCACAGGTAATGAGAAAAACATGCTTAGGGACGTACATGCTCCACAGTATTTAAAATTTAATGGTAGAGGGACTTCAAGACAAATAGTAAAAAGGGCTTACCAGTTTGGACAAATCAGCCCAAACAGTTATCGGCTGGTGTGCGTGCTGCCCCACCCCCTGCAGCATCATTGTGCATGTTGTCAAGCATTGGGGAACAAAAGCCCAGACTTACCCCCACGGTTGTGCCCTAGGCATGTGCCTCTTCTACCTTTCCCTTTTTTCAGCCCTGGACTGATAGTTGCTTAGCTTTGTAATAAAGTTTATCACAGCCTTACAAACAAAGGTATCTGGAGAAAATCTATGTAGATGTAGACATGTAGACACAGGGAGACATGCAATCTCCATGAAGATAGCAGCCAGGTCAAATTAAATGCTGGTACCCATCCAACCAGTTTGTTATTGGCTGAATACCCTTCCACTGGATAGGCTGCCATGCAGTCTCAAAGGTACATGGTAAGTTAGGTTAAAAAATGCAAGGTTATCAAATCAAAGGCTAAAACCCACTTCTGAGGTCAGCAGCGTGGGCCCCCCTGTGAAAAAATTCTTTAGAGGGGCCCAATGCAAAGCCATTCAGTACTCCAACCTGTATCCCGCCCACTCACTACCTGTGTCCCATCCGCCTACAGCCTGCCTGTGTCCTCGCTCCCAGTCCACAGAGTGCAGCTGGGGAGGGGGGATTTCTTAAACTAACTTTTTAGTTTACTTCCTAACTTTGGAGGAAGCAGAACCTGTGGTCTTACTCCACCACCCCGTGACTGCAGGGTCTGCTACCTCTATAGTTAAGTCACTTTAAGCTTCTTCAATTTGCTTCAGAGGGGTAAAGATTCCTCTCTGACTCCAAGATGGCAATCAGACCAGTCCCTGGATCAACTTGTACTAAGAGCTATTTTCAATAATGCTGTATTTTCTCACTTGCAAAAAGTCATCCAACAACTTCTTGAAGCTATATAATATATCAGCCAGCAAAACTGATTTAGAATTGCAGAACTTCACCAACATTTGGAAAAGCCCTTTCCAAATATTAAGGATTTCCTTTATTCTAATCAGAATGGATGCCCTCATGTCTGCTGGAAGGACCTACTAGTACATAAATGTCAAACACAAGGCCTGGGGGCCAAATCCGGCCCACCTGGCTGTTTTATGTGGCCTTTGGTGAGTGTGTCTGACCATCCAGCCTGATCAATTTCCATTTTCCTCACATAGTAACTAAGACTAAGGGGTATATTTATCATGCTGTGTAAAAAGTGGAGTGAAGCATTACCAGTAATGTTGCCCAAGGCATCCAATCAGTAATCAGATTTCAACAGTAGCAAAGCATCTATTGGCTGCTATGAGCAACATCACCAGTAATGTCTTACTCCACTTTTCACACATTGTGATAAATATACCCCTTAGTATCTGACTAAGTATATTAATAAAAAATTTGGCCCGTAAGCCTGTGTTTTAGATTTCGGCCCCCTTATGTGATTGAGTTTGACACCCATGTACTAGTAGATAAAACACTGGGGAGTTTATTATATGGTCCCTTTATATACAGTATTTATACATAGTTAACATATTTCCCCTTAAACACTTCTTCTTCAGTGTAAACAATCCCAGCTTGGCTGATCTTTCTAGTGATGAGAGAAGTTTTTGCAAAATAGGCACTGTCACGTCAAAAAAAGTTGTGTGAAACAAAAAAAACTTAAGACAAACTAATTTCTTGTATTTTTCTGCTGTTTCCCTGTTTGTTCAGTGAAGCAAAACGGGACAGATTCGCTCATCACTAATTATATCTGAGATTTTCTATACCCTTTGCAGATTAGTTGCCCTTCTTTGGATTCTCTCTAATTCAATAATTAGTTTAGTATTGTTTGAGCACTGGAGACCAAAACCCTATTCCATCTAGAGAATGTACCATTAACAACCTCCCTCTTTACTTGATCCTGTAGCCAGTTTTCTCACCATGTACAAACAAAATTACCAAAACTGAAATCCCTTAGCTTAGAAAGTAGTCATTTATGAGGCACTGTATCAAAAGCTTTTAGATCGCATCTATTGCAATATCAGTGTTCAATTTTTTTCTAACCTCATCATAAAAATCAATCAAATTTGTCTAAAATGGCCTAGCCTTTGATTATATCTCATAATGTCATTCTCCAGAACATAATTTTGAATGTGATCCCTTTACAAACTTTCAAATAACTTGCCTATCACAGATGTTAAGCTTACTGGTCTATAATTGCCAGGTTGAGATAGTAATCCCTTTCAAATACTGTAATTACATCAGCTTTTTCTCCAATCCATAGGTACCATACCAGTTGAAAGTGAGTCTGAGAAAATCAGAAAAAAGGCCTGGCTATGACTGAACTAAGCTTTCTAAGTACAAGAGGGTGTAATCCATCTGGCCTTGGTGTCTTGGTCACATTACCTTCGAGTAAACCTTTTTGTACCATATCCTGCATCAGCCACTGACTTGACTGAACTGAGCCATCTGTGCCCTTATCGAGTGGATCACGAAAATCTGACTCCTTTATTGATGCAGGGTCTGTCTTTGCAAGCCTTTTCTGCCACACTCTTTTTGAACAGGATCAAACTTCAGCATACACAGTGTACCAACCTATAGGAGATCAGATAAACTTGGAAACCCTCTGTGTTATTGGGGGTGAGATTAAGAAAGCTGGGACTTAACAGCATGGTGCCTCCACCTAATGTGTGCTAAGGAAAGCAGAGCTGAAATTTTCACCTGCTGGTCATCTTGCAGCTTGTCGAGTATCAGACTGGTCTTTATCTGCGCAGCTAAAGTGAACAATTCTCCTGGCTGAACTCAGAAGGGGATGTACCATTTTTGCTCTTCTGGACTGCAGCTCTAGTTGGGAGTGGTTGCAGTCCTTTATGGCCTCTAATGACCAGTCCTCCAATCTGAGTGCCAAATGACCAGACTTTTCCTAGAACCTTTTTATTTCCTTGTTGTCTTCTGGAGCACTCGGCATACTGCAAGCAATTGTCCCACTCCACAAGATATCTAATTGCCCCCATGCCCATAAAATGGCAATGGCTGGGCTTTCATTCTGGAGCTGGCAACCCAGGAAGGCTGTAGAAGGGCCTCAGGGACTGGGGATTAGGATCCACCTTACACCTTCTTCTATATTCCCATGCTGGAAAAATGAACAGATTAGTGTGATTAGTGTAGATTTGTGTTGATTCATTTGACCATTGGAACAAACATGCTACATGTTATAGGAAAAAAAGGGTGATAGTGATTTTTAGCAGAATATTTAAACTTATTTGCACATTTGAAGTTAAAAAATTATCTTTAGGCAATATATAATAAATAAAGTGTACCTTTCATAGAAAAGGTTTGATGGTTTCCTTGCATATGTAAAGGTGCCACATTACAAGATATAAGTTACTTAATAGAATCCAGGCCCACGAGAGCCTTTCCTCACTGTGGCTGTGTATCAATCTTTAGAATGACTGAACTTATCTTTGAGTGGTTGGAGCAGTAAGTTCAAAGTGAACATATTTTAAGACGGCAAAGTACCTCTTTATGCATTATGACTGATCTTAGAAACTTTATCTTGGATAAGTCATTGATGTTAAGTACATTTCATTTACTACATTTAATTAGGGTGCAGTCATTTTATATGTCAAAATGACAATTTCAAATGATTTCCATATGTTCTTGCTAAATCATTAAAAGCATGTCCAGATGAAACTCTTTCTAGTATATGTACCAAAGGTACTTTATTACCAGTTTATTGCTTATGCTTTTTTCATGGTTAATGCCCCCTCCTTAATTAATAAAGATTAAATAATTAATAAAGATTAATTAGTTTGCTTTCAGCAGAAATCTGTCAGATTTGCAATACAGGTGTTTAGAGATAAAGGGTGGTGCTATCATCTATTGCTTATTTCAGTCCTATATTTTGCAGCTTGTCTTTTTCGGCGATTTCCGGAAATCGCCCCGCCGCGTCTGCCATCCCGCCGGCGACTTACATGTTCGCCGGTGGGATGGCAGGGGTAGGCAACTCGGGGAGATTAGTCGCCCGCGAACAGGGAGTTAATCGCGGGCGACTAATCTCCCCCGTGTGCCAGAGCCCTTACTCACACAACTCTAAAAACAAATATTAACAAAAGCTGCTAGTTTTTATTGGTCTATTGGGATTAGAATAATGAAAGGAAATAACAGATGAGTTGCAATAGGTTACTTAAGAATGGAACAATTTTGCCAATATATCTGCATAACTTTCCATCTATTTTAGGAATTAATAGATGTCTGTGTCTGTAGGTTCTACTGCCTTCTGCTTAGCCTATTGTGGAGCTCCTTTGATTGTTGTATTGCATGGCAGTTCCCCTTTCATGGAAAAGGCCAAAGTAATGTTTTTAATAAAAAGAGCAACTAGTTTTTACCATTAGAATCAAGAAAGAAAATATCACACAGGTTGCCATAGGTTACTCTAGTAGGGACAAATTTATCCATGTTTCTGCAGAACTTTTTACTTTTTTAAGGCATAAATAGATGTCTGCTTCTGTAGCTTTTCCTGCTGTCTGCCGAGCAAATTGTGGAGGTCCCTCTTGAATTGTTGTTGAATTGTTTCACAGTCATAAACTCAGTGAGCTCTGTTCTTTGCATTGCTGTGCAGGGAGGGTTGACAACCCACTGGAAAATCCAGTCGTTTGGACAGGGCCTTAAAACAATATTGTAGTTGACTAGGTTAACCTTCCCCAGGAAGGCCTTTATTCAAATGAAACCATATTGCTTTGGTTAAAAAATGATCTTTGTTGTCTGAGAACTGTATTTGCAGATATGTGCCTCTAGTCCCCAGTAAGCCCCACTAGCTCTGGTCCTTATTAAAACCCTTTTCTGTCCTGCTCAGGGCTGAACCACAGCTTGCCTGAAAAATGTAGAGATATACTGGAGAAAGCTGGATGAAGGGCTTCTTTTTAGTTTTCTTGAATCCAATCAATTCAGTGGGGCCTTCAGTGGACTTTAGGTAGAAGACATGAACATTATTATTAATATTATTATTAAAATTTATTTATAAAGCGCCAACATATTCCGCAGCACTGTACAATAAGTGGGTTTCATACATTGGACATACAGAGTAACATATAAAGCAACCAATAACCGATACAAGAGGTGAAGAGGGCAACATGGTCTCTCATCATGATAAATGATGAATTTTCAAGTATTTTGAACAAATAAAATAAAACAGTGAAAGGCTGGAAAACACCTGGATTCACATAAAAATTGTTGTCCTCACCATTATTGTGGTAAATCAATAAAAATACTATTTCAGCACTGATATGTTTTGGAGGATGCTGCAATCATTGTGGCATCTTGTCAAAACTGGCCCCTGATGGTCGGTAAACATAGGATCATGCTAAAAAGAATCTTTTAGGTAGGGCACACAATAAAAATTCCACACCATTTTCTTTGCTCAACAAATACTAATTGCTATATTACCAATCGGAAGTTCAGACTTTTTTTGGTTCAATAGAAAAGCTTCGGAGTTCAGCATTTGATCAGCTCCCTCAACCATTGTCCTAACAGCAACTTTTCCACAGTTCTGAAAATATCCAAGACAGCAAATAAATAGAGCCCCCTTAAAAGGCCAGAACTTACTTTTGTAATATGTTACAGTATTAATGGGGGTCCTCGCTATTCTGTACGTCTTGTCTTAAAAAGTTTTAAATGAAATGATCACAAGTAAGAATACATTTTGTAATAAATTGCCCAATGTTATAATTGTTGAAAGTATTAAAATAACTTTTTTACCTTAGAAAAAAGACTATTGTGTTTATTATTTTTTTCTCTCTCTCCTTCATAAAACATTTTTTACTTAAAAGCAAATTGTACCTGTGATGGCATATCTCTTTGTTCTAATACATTGTTCGGGAATGTTAATGATGACATTTTGTCTGTATGCTCTCTCTTTGACTATATCTAATGTATTTAATCATTTCAGCATGGGTGCAGTACATTTCTTTTATGAGTTCACATGATTACTTTTTAGAACATTTTTGCTCTCCTCCACTTGACAAGTTAAAGACCTCAATTTCATTACTGGGGCAGTACATGTCATGGCTCGGTTGGCATATTGCTGAGATCTAACAATTGTGCTGGATTGTCAGTAATGACCCTTTTGACCAAAGCTAGAAAAACTGAGTTTTCTAAATATCTACTGAACATAAACACCACCTAAATCTCTCCCAATGACTTGAATAGGTTGCCAATAAATATTAGGCACATTTATTTATTTAATACATTTCATTATCTTACACTGAAGTTTATGTCATATTCCCATCATAATTAATTGTACACAGCGTGATAAATAGGCCTCTGAGACTGAACTTGCAGATTCTAAAATATAATATTGGTTTAATATTATCATCATGCCAAAATGTTTACACAGTGCTTTACAGTGCCTAGTACAAAATCAAACAAAATATGACACACTATGTGGCTTTTTTTTAGCAATTTTAAAATTTGGATTCATGCTGCAATTCAAATGTTTTTGGACTAAAACTCAAGAATTCAAATTAGAGTTCCCAAACCTCGCAAGTTAGATATTTATTAAGCACAAAAAACTTTGGCATCTAAAAACTTGCAAGTTAATGTAAAAGTCAATGAGTTGCAAAGAGTTGTCCTAGGTAATATTTAAGTAATTTTGTTCAATGCAATTTTTTGAGAATTTGTAGACCCATTGAAAATAATCTAAATTTCATTCGATTAAATTTCATTCAATAAAGATTCAAATATTTTTTAAATAAAAAAACAAATATTTGAGTTTGGTAAGAAAAAAAAAAACTAAATTTCTAATTTGATAAATAAGACTGCAAGCATTTTGCCACTTGTGATCACCAAGCAAAACACCTGTGACTGACAATGGGTCACTTCTTACTGACACCTAAGTCCATGGTATGCCTTTAACAGGTTATGTCAGATGTAAAAATCTGGTATAAAATAATTTGCTTTCTAATGGATTATAGTCTAATATTTACACGTTAATCTTGGATTACTCCCTCAGATGTGAAGACAACTTTAGCAAGGTTTAGTTGCATAATCCCAGGGGGAAATATGAGAATACATAGAGCCTACATAAAACTGTAACAGATGGCACTTTAATCCAGCAATTGTGCTAAATAATTTTTTTGTTTATTGAGATCTCTTCACACAATATCACGGGGGATACTCCCCCTTCCTTAGAGATACCTGAGGAAGGGAGAGCATCCCCCGAAACATTTTGTGCAGAGATCTCAATAAATAAGAAAATCTGTTACAGTTTGATGTATGTTACTAGGCATCGGGCTCCAGAGGCAATGAAGTTTACAGATTTGGGAACAGTATAACACAGGATTGGGAAGTATCTTCAACTGAAAACATAAAGCAGCTCAAAGGGACATTTTTTCAAATTCGATTACATATTTTTACACTATTCAAGAAAAACTGCGTCGAAAAAACATAAACATAATTGACAATGTTCCTAAGAACTATGCATAGTCAGTATTTATTAAAGGAAACATTCCTGAAAAGTCGCCAGAAAACACTTGGCAAATAAAAGTTAGCAGGGTTCAATAGAAGTCAAGGGGAATTGTCTTGTGACTTTTTTTGTGAGACAAAACATGCGCAGGAATTTTCTGTTGCAGTTTTTCTTTAAGCTAGCATTTGAGAAGAAAAGTCACACAAGTTTTGTCGCAGTTATTTTTTTTTGTGTTTATTTTTTTATGAACATGAATTTTGATAAATCTGCCCCTGTACTATACTGAACTAGTGATATTCAGGTAAGTACTTCACAACCACACTTAAATCTCAGATTGTTTATCTATCAATGATGTTCAAGCATTTTTTCACCCAGAGCCTTTACATGCTACCATAATCACCCGGCCCTCATATACCTGAAACATTAATATCAAAATAATGACTAGGGCTATGGTTTTCTATAACCATTACAGTCATATAAACATTTATATTGTCTGAAACAAAAAAGTTGTAACTTAAACCATTGTAACAATTATAATGCAATGGTCATCTAGTATTTTGTTCTGGCAATAACTGTAGTACAAATATGCAGTTTTACTATACTTTCTCACATTAAAAAAGAATTGTGGAGCTGACCAAGCGGAAATACATTTTGTTATTGACAGAATTAAGGAGATATTTCAAAATATGCAGCTGGAATTTTTGTTCTATTGCTTAGCACATCTTTCTGGTTTATAGCTAGCAAAACTATTTGGAAATATATTACGTGCTGATCTTTACCATTAGCCCATTAGTCTATGCACGTTTGCATTTGGCGAACTGACCCTTTTGAAAATAAACAGAGCCAACTATATAAATAATTCCATATATTAAACATTGAAGATTTTTAAGCCTAATTTGAAATTTATAATTTACTACAGAATGTTCAAGTATTGGGTCCTAGTTGAATGCCATTTCATATCTGTTAACAAGAGACAGCCTACATAATCTCAATGAAAAAAATGCTCTTCTCAGAACTATACAGTTCATCAGCCTATAGAACTAGCTACTGCCACAACTGTGTTGGTCTATATCAGGTACATTCCATAAATATTAAATTCTTCAACAGAATAAATGATATAAACACCTGTAAATACTATTATTTGCCTTCATTAGAAAAGATTAGCTTGCTCTTTAACTGCTTTATTAAATCTCTTTTCTAAACTTCACTTCAGGGTTACTGTTTCTTATTTATTTTATAAAAGCAGAAAAACAGACAAAGAATCTCTGGATTTCAGGGATTTTCAGCATTGCAGCTCCCTTTGGAGTGTGTTTGGTTAGCTGAATACAGGATATGAGCCTGTCTATGTTTGCATGGGGTTTTTAAGGAAACAGGCGTGATGTATTGCTAGGTCTGTGCTGGTGATATGCACATAAACAGATAGTTGATAAACAAACAGCCTACGGTTTCAAAAATACACATCCCCTTTCACTAATTAGTGGAAGTATTTTCTTAGCACTAACGCGACTAATATCTATTTGGTCTGGAGAAAAAAGGCCACCCAATGTGTGGAGAGTGAGACTTGACTGACAGCCCAACCCCATTGATAACACATGATGACAGCAATCACCTAGGCTACAGTTTAAATCACTTCCAGTTTGTATGCATGTGTGTTAGAGAGGGTAATCCTTTTCTGCACCAGTTTCACACCAACCTCATAACAAGTGTGTGCTAAAATTAGTAAACACTATTTTGAACTATTCTTCTGACTTTTATGAGGGGAATCACACAGTAGTCTATAATAATCTTGAAAAAATAATGTTTGTGGTCAAAATAAGGCGACTAACCCTTTTATGCACTGATATAAGGGGCAGTTCAAATTAAAATTAAGTAACAAACTTAGCAGTATTTAAAGACAATTTTCAATTTAAAAAAAAATGCGTTGTTTTAAAATTATTTACAATTTTTTGTTCTGCAGTTGTCAGGCTTGGAATTTCAACTGTGTTTTAGATGTCATTTACCTAGCAAGTAGGCATCAGTTAGTAATTCAGAATGGAAGAAAAATAAATAGAATAAAAAGATGACAAAAATGAACCAATCAACAATTACATTTCAACAGTTAGAAAACCAAAGCAAAACAAGTGATTGGCTGCTATGTGCAACATAGTGATGTTTTACTCCACTTTTTACACAGCATGATAAATAATTCCCATTAATGTATAAACATATATAGCTTGCAGATTTTATCCACAGGAATCAAAATCCAGTCTATAGGCATATCAAAAATGTAGGCAAAGAGTCATAAATCCTCACATTCAGACTTAATTTTTTCCCCTCAAACCCTGATGTGGCCCAAACACTGCCTGTTTTCTAGTAATGTCTATGCTTTTTGGAGGTATTTTTAGTATTGTCTTACCTTAATCAGATGGGAGAGGCAAAAACATATCAGCTGTTATACCAGGAAGAGAAAGCAGCTATTCCTGACTTGTGATACTTCAGGTTGTGTGATGAGGAGAATGGAGCAGTAGCAACTTTAATTTTTGGGACCACTATCTACCTGTCACCTCTCCACGTGCATTCAATAACCCGTCATATAGTACTTTTTAGAGTGATGACAGGTGGAGATGGGTTATTTGTTCACTGATGTTTTTGCCTGAGGGCAGCCGCACACAAGGCACTCTGTTTGCCATAAGCCTTAAGGAGATCTAAAGATGAAATCACAGAGGGTGCCAATTTGTTAAGCACCACCCAGTGATTTCTGTTGCTTTCTTCCTACTCCAGGTTGAAGCTCCTATTCTTCGCTGCAGCCTTTTGCTAATACATATTTAATCTCATAGCTATTTATTGATATTGATCTCTTATGAACACATAAATTATAAACAACTTGGGACAAGGATCTCTATATTTTCTTGCACTCTTATTTATTCTACCTGTACTGTGATTATTTTACCATGTATAAAAATCTTGAAAGTTTTGCTTAGCCTGTGGTGCTCTATAAATAAACTGAAAAGTACACAAAATTTGTTTTATCACAACAAATAAGAAATACTCCAATTCACTACTAGAGCATTTATAAAAATAACTTTGGGTAATATACAACAATATATTAAATATTTTCTAAATAATACTTTGTTAACCTTCCATTAAGATATGCTTCAGCTTAATTTTATAACTGAATTCTCATACATTAAAGTGATATAAATTACACTCTTTATTTGAAATTTCTTTTATGAATTTTAGAATAGATCCCACAGAAAGTATGGAATTTATTATAAAGGCAATAGGCGAACTGCAATCATAAGAAAAGTACCAGACTTTTCAAAAGATCTAGTAACCTTACTGTCTTGCAAACTTAACTTGATATCCAGGGCAAATTAACTTGTAGAATTATTCTTGTTTCTAAATGTGTCCTGCAGTGTTATTTCAAATATCCTGTATCTGTTGTTCATGTTTTTAGTGGTATCTTGACTGAAGTTTTCCTAAAGCAAACCGCCTGTCACTATTGGAGAAAAGCAGATTTCGGCCTGAAAAAACTCAAATGTGTGTTTTCTAGCTAAAATCCATCTGTCACCACTGATGACAGGCAGTTTCCATTAAAACTAATGACAGACTCCTCATTAAAGATCAGGAGCTTTTCCGATTGCTAAAAAACCATCAATGGAGAATGCATCTCATGTGCCATGAGAATGAAAATATTTCTTCTAAAATTGGGATTGTTACTGGCAACAAATGTTTTATTCACAGTTGTTGGGTAAACAAATATTTGCTTTCTGTCTTGACTAGTGATGAGCAAATCTGTCCTGTTTTGCATCCAAAAAAATTTGCGTACGCCAAAAAGTTTTGCGCCCATTATGCGAAACAATGGTGAAATCAGCCAATGGTGAAATGTGGAAATTTGCTGTGAATCCATGCCTGCCGAAAATTTCACTCATCCCTATCATCCCTAGACTTAGTAACTAAGTAATTGACTGCATTTGGGGCAAAACAGCTTGATTTTTGCAAATAGAACAGAATCAAATTTGCGTAAGCCTTATAGGGAAACTTTGATGAATTATCAAAATTGTTACATTATCCAGAATCTTTGGAAACCTTTTCATAAATGTGCTAATATTAGATCAACACATGTAGAGAAAATTATCAGTAAATGATCAGCATTGTCTATTTTAGTAGCGATGACAAATAGCTGCTACTAGTAGCTCCGTAGCTCTGAGCTTCCAATTGCTATACCTGCAGCAGGAAGCTACCAAGACCAACCTGATCTGCTATCAGAGGGAGCTTCTAGGGCTCTTAACTCAGGTATAGTAAAGCTTTCTGCTGAATAAATATAGCATTCTAGGTGGCGCTAATGTGGCGCTAATGTGGCGAATCTATTGGCAGTAAAATGCCAAAATGACTTTCCTTCTCCTTTAAGATTTAAATGTTCTTACAGGCTGTACCCAAGGCACATGGAATGACCCCCACCATTTCTGTTACCATATGATTGTGTGTTAATAACTGTTTTGCATTCTTTACCTTCCTATAAATAATCTGTTTTTTTCTGGTAGAGTACCACCTAAAATATTATCTGTTAAAATTAAAATTCACCACCCTTATCTCAGGCATTCCACACAGGTGAATAAATTAATGGATCAAAAATAAATTAAATAGTATAGATTTAACCTTGGAACATGGTTCAAACCAAAAAATACCAACCTACCTTTACTACTATTAATGGACTGTTGGGAAGACCATGATATCCTAACAAAGGGTGCAAACTGCTCCTATGGTGGCTCTACCTATAGGACAACATCCACTGATGGAAAGTTCAGAACAAAGGCCCTTGGATTTTTTTAGACAATTTGAATAGAAACAATGTCGAATTGTATGTTCCTAGAACTCTCCTAATTTCCTTCATTTCAACCATGTTGCAATGTTAGAAAAAAATATATTTATTACAAAAAAATTAAAAAGAACACAAGACTAAATTAATATGCCTTTTGCCACATAATACAATTCTTTAGCAGGTGAAATAAAAAAAATATATGATTATATATAAAAAGGCCCAGAACCTGAAACAGTTATTAAAACACAATTATATGGTAACAGAGAAGAACCAAAGAAAGATAAAGAAACACGGAAAGGCTTTTTGTTCATGTGCCTGTAAGTTTGCTGAAAAAAAAAGAAATCTCGGGTTACAGGCAACATTTACAATGTCAAGCAATGCATCAAATGTACCAATTACAACACTGTTTATTGTATTGAATGCCCTTGTGGCCTACAACACATTGGGAAACAGGCAGCAAACTTCAAGAATGGATGAGAGAACATATAAGAAATATTAAAAAAGGTTTGTAGACCTATTTTGTCTCAAACACTTCAAATATGAACATAATAGAATCCTGAAGGAATGAAGTTCTGGGGAATAGGAAAAGAGAGTTTAAGATAGATAGAGGGTGATCTATTGAAAACAATGCTTAATTATAGAAATAAGTGAATGTTGAACTACAGACTCTCAATTCGAGAGGTTTAAAAATCAATGCTAATTTGAGAGCTAAATGGTAGGTAGAGCTATCAGATGAGCATTTCCTTGAAGGACTGCACTTATTAAAGCCTGGATACAGAACCTTGGAAATAGAAAATTATACAGTTTATACAGTATACAGTATATGTATATTATTTTGCAAAACCTGCATCTTTCCTTTAAAACTGATTGATTACATGTTACTATGGGACCAGTAGAAGGATGCTTGAGCAGGAACAAGGATGGTGACCATGGTAATGTAGGAAACACATTATGTGACTTAAAAGATTAAGATTGACCTATCACACCTCTGAGTATGTTATACGCAAAACTCGTGTGTGAGACCATCAGAGGGTTCCAAACATAGTGTAGAATGAAGTTATTCAGGAAGACATGGGCAAAGGCATCTTTCTTTTATATATAAAAGCAAAAACAATATAGAAAAAATATAGAAACATTTTTTGAACCAATTGTGGTCCTGCCCCTCCTTTGGCTTATATGTTCCAGTTGGAAATTATGATGATGTGCACCTGTGGAATAGAACATTTTAGATGAGCCCAATGTCAAAAGAGTCTGTCAGTATCCAGACATTAACAAATAAAGATATGCATTTGATGACACTATTACTCACTATCTTGGGTTTATAAAGCTATTTCTGTGCATGCATGAACTCGCTTTATTAGATCAAGACCACAAAATACATTAGTAGCATTTATGCCTTACTGTTGATATTGATCGAAGGTAACTTAACACCTTCATATTTAGAATAATATTTTGAAATAGTGAAATTTCTACTAATAAGTCCTCGATAATAAAGGAATATGACCTTATTTTATATTCTCAATAATTAATGTAGATATGAGTTAACTGTTTTTTTAGGCGTAAAGACGTATGGGAATAAATTATTATGAATACTTTGGATACTTTTTTACTAAGGGGTCGATGACCATGCCTTAAGGCAATTTACAGTATGTTTATATTTGATGTGTCATATGTTCTTCACAGCTTGTTCAATATGTATCTTATCTGTTCCTTTGTTATCATGTTTATCTGAACTTTTCTTATCACTCCTAAATGATCTCAAGTTTATTACCCGCATTTCCAACACAGCCACTCCTGGATTCCTAAGCAGTGACCAGTAGATTACCTACAGTAAATAAATGTGACATTTCTCCTTTGTATGATATATTATTTTAATTGCCAATTACATTATTTGTAAAAATAATGTTTGCATTAAAACAATTTTCCCATGCCTCAGGTGGAGAAACTATCACATTAATAACCCCCAATTATCCCGACTTTGCATGGGACTTCCTGGAAAGTGTGTAGGGTTTATGGTAGATCTCTGGCATCAGTTTATTACAGATCATTTAGACAGTGGTCCATAATCCTATATGAAACTTCTTGCAAAAATAATTGGCTGAATAACCAAGATAAAAACACTTTCAAAGACAAAGAAAACAACTCCAGAGCAGTTTTAGGGTGAAGGCACACTGGAAGTATAGTCGTGTCTCTCTGCCTGCGTTTTGTAGTTGGCAGAGAGAAGCAAATCCACTCCTATACCCTCCTGTGTGAAGCTGCACTGACAGGCACAGCATCAGCCCGAGTTCAGCTACATGGAGTGGAGAACGGCCCCAAAATACAAACTCTTATATAAATAGGATGCATCATTGTTTTCCATTGTTATTTAGCAATAATATTATGCTAATAAACATAAAGGGACTTTAAATAAATGTGACTGGCAAACACAGCACTCATTCACTTGTTTTAGACAATAACTGTTGTTTTTACCATTTTAAAAGGCACCACTCTATGAAGTAGATAGATGAGTCATTGAGATGCCAATAGTGTTGCCTAAGGGCAGTGGCACATGGGGAGATTAGTCGCCCGCGATAAATCTTCTCTACCGTGGGCAACTAATCTCCCCGATATGCCATCTCACTGGCAAGAATGTAATCTGCTGGTGGGATGGTATATGCATCATTGCGGTGGGCTGAAGTTGCCTGCAAGGAAACTTTGGACAACTTCGGAAAAATCAAAGTGACGCATATGCCATTCCACTGGCAATTTACATTTTTGCCGGTGGGATGGCATGTTGGGGAGATTAGTCGCCCATGGTAGAGAAGATTTATCGCAGGCCACTAATCTCCCCATGTGTCACTGCCCTAAAATGTTCATATTAATTGGATGTACTTTATATTGACCCCCACTTTTTCAAATTTTTTCCTTGCCTACAAGAACAGATGTATGGAAAAACCACATACACAATTACTTAGCTCTAAGAGACCTAAAGTATGTTTAAATAAGCATATTGTGATATATTGTGATTATGATACAGTATATTTCCAAAATTTCATTAACAAAAGAAAAAAGTCACCAAAACAGAATAAAAGTCTTGGGATCACATAATTTTACAGGTTACATTTTGAAATGTGTGATAAAGGACAATAGAACACAATAGTGCATCCTCTGTTCATTTTTGCCCGTTTTTTATTATTCAAGACTGAATACTATTAGAAAGTTAGAGATAGGGAAAATCTCTGTAAATGATCATCTAAGCCCCTGATCCGCGGCACCTGGGTAAAGAGGATGCAATACATCTGGCTAAGCTCATGTGGGTTTTGTGATTCTCAACGAGACAACCTCTGGAAATCATCTGTCTCCACTGTACCCTGTGACTCTTTTAATCATCCAGTGCTCAGATAAGTCTTTATTTTCCTTGACAACAACTTTATAACAAGTGTTTATTCAACGACCCTGGACAAAATTGAGTGCTTTTTGTGTTCTATTTGTATGAAGCTTATGGCTGACATAATATTTATTGACCTTATCAAGAGGGAGCATAACTTCCAAAATTCTTGCCCACTGTATAAAATTCTGCCTTAGTCAAGGGGAGATAACAACGGGAGCAAAGCTAACGTTCCTGGTCTGGTACAATTTGAATCCTAAAAACAAGCTTCACACACCAAGTCACAACGTCTGTCAATATTTATAACAAGAGGAATTTCAATTTAGCAAATCTCACATACAGGTATAAAAGTGAGATGTAAGTTTTGACAATACAGTTTGAAGGATACCTTAAAGTGATACTGACATGAAAAAAAATACTTTTCAATATATTAATCTACATAAAAAGTTCGTGGATTGATTTTCTTTGATAGGGCTGCTTTTGTAAGTAATTGTTACTTGAAGTCCCTAAATCTGACTGTTTTCCCAACCTGACTGTCTCTTCACAGCCTGTCAGTTATAGCTTCTAATGCTAACGGACTCCTGCTTCACAAATATGGCCGACATCTCATAGAGGAACTAGGGGGATTTTTTAGGTAACGTAAAAAAACCAAGAAGAACTTACTTGGCAAAATTATGAAGCTCAGGCAAAGACAATGTTATGAAATATTTAAAAAACAGTTTAATTTTAGGTGTTAGTATCCCTTTAATTATTCGATTACATGCCTCTTTGTGTGAGTGGATAATATTCTCGAGGGGTTGACTTGAAAAGAAATTAAGCTCTTATGGGTTGATAGGGGTCACAGGGAAGAGGGGTCTTTTTTGACTCATTTTCAATACATAAAAAAGTTTGAATATATAATTTAGGTTTAGTTTGTTTTCATACAGATTATTTTTCCATTTGGCTCAATGAGGAACTATGCAGTAATAGAAAAGCCAAAGTCAGCCTGTGGTGAAGCAGAGGCTTCCCCCAACCCCATACTTATCAATTACTATTAAAAAAATAAATCACCACCTGAAGGGTGGGTTAATGATTATTGGCTGCTTCTATATTTATTGTGGTGCCACTGACAAAGCTAACATACCGTGTTTCTTACTAAGAAATGCCCTTTGTGATGTAATGTCAACAATGAACCAAGCATACAGAATTGGTATGTTGTAACTGGAATTCCCTCAAAAATGTAAATTGCCACTATATTTAAGTTGTAAAACTTCACATCCTTTTATAAGAATTAAATAGACCCATTTTGGGTGTTTCTAACGACATAGAAAAACAGACCTAAGGCTTAGGATTTATATTAAATCCATTTCTTAGGGAAAGCCCCTAGACAAAAATCAACTTTATTATATTTGAAAAAGAAAACAAGGATAGCTTAGAATCTTAAAATATGTAATATTAAATTGCAGTTACAGGACTATGGGCAGAAAGTCAACTAGAACATCACAGAATAATTTGGTTGTACTGTTTACATACATAAAATGTAACACTAACAAAAAAAAATACAGATACCCATCCTAACAAAGATTTTAAGAGTGGAAGCTTTATTTAATGGAAGCAGTTGTCTTTATTTAATAGGCAAAAAGGTATATATTTTATGATAGGCACTAGTGATGAGTGAATTTTTTCGTAAGGCATAGATTAGCCACGAATTTCCGCATTTCACCACAGGCGAATTGTTTTGCAAAACTTCCGAGAAAATTCGCCGCGGGCAACAAAAAAATCATGCGACAAACACATTTCGCAGATTTTTCGCTGTTCCGCAAACTTTTCTGTTGTTTCGCAAATTTTTAGGTGAATCACTAATAGGGTTTATTTCATGTTTAAATATATGTATACATTTTAATAAAGCACTACTAGGAAAATTAACACTGTCCAATTTTACAATAAAGAAAAGTATTCACCAGGAGGATAACTATAAATAAATAAGTATAAATATATGGAGATTAAGTGCCATGTAGTAAGACAGTGGGAAGGAAGTCCCTGCCCAATAGAGTAGGTGGATAATGTACAGGTACAAATAGAGGGGCAAAAGTGCAAAGAGTGCAAAAAGGTTTCAGCAGTGGTCCTTAGGTGCCAAGACTGGACCAGATAATATTTTAGTTCACCAAAAAGTATCTAAGGGGGAGATGCACTAAAACACGAATGCTCAGAGCGTTCATACAAACACTCCGAGCGTATTCTCGACAATTTTTTCACGCTTGCATGACTTTTACGCGCACCGGCGCGAAAAATTCGCAAAGGCTCTGCCGCCATTTACAATGGTCAGTACGAAAATGTTGTGACTTTCGGATCGCCAATACGATATTATCGTGAGTAATACGATTTTTTTGTAAGCATTTTCGGGATATTTGCGATCTTCAGAAATTTTTGTTTCAAATCCGAATTTTTCCCATTCATGATTTGAATTCGTGGATTATTAAATCTGCCCCTAAGTGTCATTTTGAAGGCAAAGTGGTTTTTTTTTTACATATTTTAGTAGACTTAAAGGAACAGTAACACCAAAAAAGTGTATGAAAGAAATTCCAATATAATGTACTGCTGCCCTACACTGGTACAACTGGTGTGTTTGCCTCAGAAACACTACTATGGTTTATATAAAGAATGCAGCTATGTAGCCATGGGGGCAGCCATTCAAAGGAGAAAAGGCACAGGCACTTAGCAGATAACAGATAAAACACTACTGTATTCTACAGAGCTTATCCGTTATCTGCTATGTAACCTGTGCCTTTTCTCCTTTTTTCTAGCTTGAATGGCTGCCTCCGGGGCTAAACAGCAGCTTATTATATATAAACTATAGTAGAGTTACTGTAGCAAACACACAACTTTTACCAGTGCAGGGCAACAGTACATTATATTTCATTTACTTTAAAATTCTTTAATTTTCTGGTGTTCCTTTAAGGTATGGCAATCCAAATTACAGAAAAATTGGTTATCTGAAAATCCCAGGTCCAATTTCAGATAATAGGTCCCATACCAATGCAACTTTTATGTTACCCATTCTAGAAGAAATGCTGCAGCTGTTTAAACTATAACTGACACATCCAGACATTTGAAACCATTGTAAATAATAATACTTTTATTTAGTAAAAAACCTATATTATGCAGGTTAAACGTTAATAATTTGTTGGGCAACAATTCTGTTGGTCTATTTCTGTCTTGCTTCATTGCTTTTTTCTTCAGTAAATTATTTAAGACTATTTTTCGTGAGACTTCCAGTTCTGTTTCTCGGGATGCACATACTGTATCTAAATTGGTGAGGGAATTATTCTACATAAATGAAAATAAACCCTTGTTATGTAATAGTGATACACACATTAAGCTATTACTTTGAATTGAGAAGAAAGAGTGCTATTCTTGTACTTCCTGTATCAAAATATGTTGGAATTATGTAAACTAAAACACCTTAAATTTTCTTTGTTTTTGTTTTTCTTTGTAATGATCTGTTCTTCTTGGTGCTGCACAGCCTTAAAGTGCCAACAATTAATTTGAGAAATGCAAAATGCAAATAACTCATTGCAGTCTTGTGTATTTATCTAGTGATCATAGTTGGAACATTATAGAGCAAGAAATTCTCGCCAGGCCTCCCTCTGAAAGAGAAAGGTTGAAAGAAGGGCTTTGAACCACAAACCGGAATCTTTTTACTTAGTCTGAGCAAGTCTGGTTTGGTTGCTAATTTATTTAAAATCTAAACAAGAGCTGAATTTTATAGCTGTTGCATGTCTTCCCTGCCTTAATAAAAAATGTGCTTTGGAGGGAGAAAGTTCATGTTATGTACATAGAATGTAATTCAGCTAAGCTTGACTTTTGCTTTTATGGGAATATTATGATTACCAGTTAGAATAAAGTAGAAGTTCCAATAAAACATTTTTGCTGCGAGAGTGAGGAAAATAATTGCAGTCCAGAATGAATAAGGTAACTTAATATTATGGGCAAGAAAATAAAGCTTCTTATCTTGCCAGTTATGAGCCTTTTATCTTCCCACTCATTTGGCATTTTAAGATAACACAAATAAATAAAACACCAACACCAACTATATATACTGTATATTATTGTATCAAAGAGCAGATGGGAAAAATTATGTCTAGAGGCTAAACTTAAGGCTATGCCCTTTAAAGGTGTCATTTATTCCTAGATGCAATGTAGAATAATTGAGATTATATTCACAGAATGAGGAATGGGTGGTGACTGGATCCCAGCCATGTTGCCTGATTTTACAAATACTGGCTCAAGCACAGGCACCTTGCTTGCTTTACAGCCAGGGTCAGACTGGGGCCTCACACCACCCCTTCTGAGGCCCCTGATGCCAGCCTGCTCACCCATTGCTAGCCCCTTCCCACCCCCACTCACTTTTGCCGTGACAGACGGGGATTGGATCTGTGTTGGTGGGGTTGGTGGAGTTTTCTGCCACCATGTTTGATGAAATTGGCAACATGGGGCCTTCTTTTCTATGAAAAACAGTTGTAGCATAGTGGAAAGGAGCTTCTCTAACAAGGTACGGCAGTTTATATACTAATATGCTGTAAATTCACCTACCCATTGAAATTTTGCCGATTTACTAATTTTTTTCACTCATCACTTATCATAAACCATTTACACATTACCTGAGATATGTAATAAAATCTATTATAAGACTTTTATTAGCATTAATATTGTTTTATAAGAACAAATAGCAGAATTATGGAAAAGAGAAAATGCCCTGGCAGTTAAATGTCCTTGCAAACATAATTTTTTTTTAATACACTTTCACAATAACAGGCCACTACTAAATAGTGATACTCACATTTTCAAATTACAATTAGTGATTTGAGGCACACAACAATTATTTTACGTGTGCGCCAATTTTTAAAAATTTTCCAGCTGCAAATTTTTGCGCCCGTTTTGTGAAATGCGGAAATTCCCCACAAATTCATGCCTGCTAAATAATTTCTCTCGTCACTATTCAAAATACTACAGATATGGGACCTTTTATCCAGAAGGCTTGGGACCTTTGGTTTTCTGGATAAAAGACCTTTTCGTTATTTAGGTCTCCTAAAGGTCTACGAAAAATAATTTAACCATTGATTAAACCTAATAGGGTTGTTTTGCCTCAGAAAAGGATTAATTATATCTTAGTTGGGATTAAGTACATGGTAGACTTGTAAAGCTGTCAAGGTCATGCAGAAGTCAATTAATTATGTCATTTACCAATATACTTTATTTCAAATTTCAATTTTCTTACATATATAATATATTCTACATATGGTCAGAATATGTAAAATATACACACCTTTCAGGAGTCAACTTACAATACAGTTCTATTTTTTAAATAAAAACTTTGAATTTCTATTGGACCTGATTACATCCCAGTCTGGTCGAACTATACTTGTTCCCCCTACACTGTAAGATCTCTGCATATAATGATTAAAATGTTTGATTGGGAGTAAAGATGGATTTTTTTTCCATTTTTTTGTAATATATATTTGAATCTTTTATTTGAAATCACTAATTTGTTGATGCTAAAGTACATGTAGCATTGATAAAAAAACGTTAACTTCTTTAGAGTTCTATTAAACTTGTTTCTGGCAGCAAGCTATACAGTATCTCCCAGTTGTAATTTTGCTGAGTCTTGTTGCTTTGTTGCTGTGAAAGGTTATATTGTTGAAGACAAGAAAAATGCTGAATAATGGTTTACAGGTCTTAGGCACAGCCCATGGCACAACAAATGATCCTTGGGCTCAAAACAAAAAAATAATCATTAGCAGACATTCATGTATTGTTTCCTTTCCTAAGAAAGATATTTTGAACAATTCTTTGTAAGGAAAGGGAAACATGATACCTTTCTTGTGGTGACATCCTATGCCTATTGATCGCTTGTTTCATATTTATGAGGTGGTGGCACAAATAGAAAGACTCATTAGTCTGGGGCCAGATTGGAGAAACAGATTTCATTTTAAGTCTATTAAAATACCAAGTCGTGCAGGAGAGTTATTACTGGCATATTCTACTGAGACTGATTTATGGACATAATAGTATTGTATATTATTGCATTAAATCAAGTTCTTACACAGATGCATCACACCTATCCTAGAAGTACATGAAATATCCTTATATTTTTGAGCAGCTTGCTACCTCTGCTGCCCCCTCATTTTTCACAGTGGGGCTGCATTGTGGGTCAAAGAAATTATAAAAAGTGCAGCACATTAAAACAGAACATATAACATGAAACAGTGTCTGGGTTAAGAAGAAACAGTAATCTTCAATGCCTTCTAGAATGCTCTACTATCTTGCATCAGACCAGTGGCACAACTATGTATGACTGGGCCCCCCCATGAAAAAATCTTCACAGGGACCCATGTGAGAACCCTCATCTGTGTACTCACCAGAGCATGCCACACCCTGTCCCCCCAGCCTTATTGGCTAACTTTAGGGGATGGTGAAGGGGACAAAACAATAGAACCCCAAGGTCTGGGCCCCATGTGACTGTAGGGTTTGCTGTAGTGTAGTTACGCAATTACATCAGACAAGTTCCCACACTAAGGGGCAGATTTACTAATCCACAAATCCGAATCCCGAAATGGAAAAAATCGTATTGGAAACGAAAATTTTGCGACTTTTTCACGTCACAATTTTTCGTATTTGTCGTGACTTTATTGTATTTTGCACAACTATTTCGTCACCCTTGCGATTTTTTCGTATGGAATGATAGTAAACGGCGGAAAAAACAATCCGATTTTTTCGCAACGGTGATGAAAAAGTCGCGGAAAATATACGAAAAAAAGTCGGGATGGCGCCGAAAAAATTATGGGACATACGAAAAAGTCGCGACGGCGACAAAAAAGTCTCAAAAATGCCGTTGATTATGAAAAAACGCATTCGGAAGCCTTTGGACCATTCGTGGATTAGTAAATCTCCCCCTAACTCTATTGTGAAACTTTCTTAAGAATCACTTTCTAGATGAGCCCCTGGCTCATGCCCTTTTTTTTCTATTCTATTTGTTTCTGCCTATCTCCTTTTCTTCATACATTATAAGCTCTTCGGGGCAGATGCCTCATTCAACTACAGACACTTACATATTTATTCTCACTATTTAATTTAAAACAAATGTGCCCCATTTGTGTTTATGCCTTAAAAAGCTCTGCGTATATTTGTGTTGCTGTATAATGAAATAAATATTTCAAAAACTATTTCAAAAAACACCACACTCACAAAAGGAAAACCTGTCACCCTAAGAAATAATTCTAAATACTTTTCTATTATGTCAAGTCAAGCAAAATAAACTTTACTTTTATAATTATAAAAATCTGGTTTCCTTGCAGAATTGGACTTGGCCGGCAGGGCACCAAGAAAACCCGGAGGACCCCGGCCCTTGTGGGCTCTTCCCACCCAAACCTGACCCCCTAAAAACCCTAAATGAGGAAAGGACCCATCTAGTGATGTCATTGTGACCTCCTTAATGTGAGACCTACTACCATTTGCTGACGGTCTCTAATGTTGCTGCACGCTCCTGGATGAATTCTTTTCCTCTGCAGACATGTGTGGGCTATATGAGTAAGCCGCACCAGACACGGTTAGTTGCCCCAATTATGTAACAAAAAACAACACATTTGCTTTAAAAATAAAATCAGAATGTGATTATACAATATCTCTTTGATGTGTCTACTTTCCTTCGGATGAACAGTCAGAATTTCCAGTGGATAGTGGATATGCTCATTATAAATTCTGCACTACAAAGACTGCAGATCCCATAGGAGACTCGAAACATGGATCATGTCAGGCTATGGACAGTAACCAAATATTACCAGTTCAAGAAAGATTATTTGCTCTGCTATGGTTTCAAAGGAAAAACACTTCAGTTGAGTGACATGTTTACATAAAGGTGGTCCTAAGATATTTATATATAAATGCAGTCAATGTACATTTTGTTTTCACATTAGGATTCTGACTAAAATATGCTTGGCATGGATGACTACACTCAGATAGAGCTTGCATATGAATTTCCTAACTTTTGGCAGAAAACAAACTTGATCAAAGAGGAAAGAAAAGCTTCAGTTTACTCCAATATCTTTGTTTATGTTGACATTAAGTTTCTCTTTGAATGCACATCCCTGCTCAAGTGGAATTTGCAATCTAATTTCTATACCACAGAAACACACATACTATGGTCAATTTCATCAGACGTCATTTAACCGACTGGTGTGTTTGTACGTTTCCTGTAGGAGGAAACCAGAATGCTTGGGGAAAACCTAAGGATATGCGGATAGTCTATATGCTGCAAGCTATTTGTTTAGTGACATTAAAGTTCTTTTCGCCTGTATCAAAGCAGAATTTCTATAATAATTCAAATGGACTCATTTAAAATTCCAAAATCATTACTATAATAGTTCATTATTATTTTGTAGTTCTTTATCGGATGCTGCAGAGATCAACTAAAAAAGTTAATAGCATAAGGGATTGTGTCTTTGCTTCATATTTATAGGAAAAAAATAACCATGGAGCTGTAGTTTACATCATGTAATAACTGCCATTAATAAAGACTTCTTGTAGGAATTAACATAGAGATATGAAGGTACCTGAAAATAATTCCCTTACATAAAGTATGTATATCCTAAAGATAACTTTGGAACACTTTAAAGTTCTATATAATTATAGATGAGGTCATATATACTCAATATCCCACATAGCTCTTTCCACAAATCTAATTTAAACACAAACTCTGTAATGTATTTTGCCAATTTAGTGGATTTGAATTAAAGGACAAGAAAAGCCATATTCACTGGGGGTGCCAATATGTTAGACACCCCCCCCCCCCCCGATTGAATTCAATCTCATCTCTAAATTAATTAATCTTACCTTTCCCAGGATTTCCCAACGCAGCCTACAGTTATGGGATTCCTTATCCACAAACCCATTGTGTAGAATATTACACAAAGGCCAGAATTACAAATAATTAAAATTTTTAATTATTAGGTATGGAAATCAAAATTATGGAAAGATCCCTTATCCAAAAAACCCAAGCATTCCTAATAATAAATACCATACCTGTATAGTCAAATCTGGTAGTTTGCGAATTGGCAACCCCCCCCCCCCCCAGAGTATTTGGCTTTCCTCTGTACTACCCACTGGTGCTTGATGGTTTGCACATCAGAATGAGGTGAAGTCCTTTATTTACATGTATAACATAGCCTGTGGTGCAAACACAGAATTTAGAGTGAGAATTGTTGCAAGATTCTAAATAAAGTGTAGTACAATGTAAACGATTATGTATTTCAAGAAACTGAGTAGGTAAATATCAGGTTGCATGTAAGAAATAATAGATATATTTATAGTGTAGAAAAAGTTATACAAATTACACACTGTATATATAGTACAGGTATGGGACCTGTTATCCAGAATGCTCGGGACCGGAGGTTTTCCGGATAAGGGATCTTTCCGTAAAGTGGATCCCCATAACTTAAGTCTGCTAAAAATCATTTAAATATTGAATCAACCCTATAGGCTTGTTTTGCCTTTAGTAAGCATTAATTATTTCTTAGTTGGTATCAAGTACAAGGTACAGTTTTATTACTACAGAAAAAGGAAATAATTTTAAAAATTTGAATTATTTGCTTATAATAGAGTTATGGGAGATGGCCTTTCTGTAATTTGGTAATTCTGGATATTGGGTTTCCCGATAAGGGATCCCATACCTGTACTACTGCTTACTAAATGCTAAATTTGGGTGCAGTTAAAACTCAGCCCCAACATAAAGAATCACCTGATTAAGTAGGATTCCTGCTTTTGATGCAAAGGAATTTATATGTGTAAATATATATATATATATACAGTATATGTGTGTATTTTTGAAGCCCTTACAGGGTGTGTGGACTAACACAACAAACACCTTTGTTGAATACACTGGGGACTGTGGTGGTTTGGTTTATTTCTGAACTATGGTGACCAATGGAAAAGGTAATTGTATTCAATATCATCCACAAGTATGTGGACACTCAGGTGTACAGCAAAATACTGTAGATTCAATTTAACAGCTGCCCTTTTGTATGGCCCTGTTACAAAATCCAACTCATTCTAGAATTATGTTTTGTGATGGAAGAGCTGAGACTAGCCCACACAATGTTCTTTCACTGGAACCTCTCACTATTTTGTCCCACCAAGTGGCAAGCTGTGTCATTTTTGCTGATCATTAAATAGATGTTGAAAGTATGTGTGTGTTTGAATATGTGGGAATAGTCAGCACTGACTTAGAAGATTAACATCTGAAATCAGGAATTAACTTTCTTCACTGTCAAAATAATGTTGACTCTATCTAAATAGTTTTGTCTATTTTTTAAGAAAAGATACTTCATGCTACCTTTATAGGTATCCTTATCTGATATGTTAAATATCTCAAAAATGCAAACATCTGCTTTAACAATGAAAACTTTTGCTTTGGAATGTATGGCCCTAGGCTAGTACCAATGTAGAGCAGGTATTTGTATGCAGGTAGAATTATATCACATTGCCTTTGTCTGTGTTAAATTAAATGCACTTGTATCTAAGGCATGGATTTGCGACGTAATTCTGCATTTCGCCGTTGCGTAAAACAACCGCAAAAATATTCTGCGACAAAAGTTTGCAGAATGAGGAAAAAGTTGCGGTTGTGTCACATTTCAATAATTTTTTGCCATTTTGTGAATTTTTCAGCAGTTTCTGGAGACTGCAATGATATGACACCTATACCTTCCCCCCCCACAAAGAACAGAGGTGAGACCACTAGGTTGGGTGGAAGTCAGCCACATCTTTATTATCATGTTTATACAAGGATCCTTACCCCAATAAATTCTTATTTATGCAAACAGAAACCATTTTTTATTTCCTAACCAGTAAACACAAACCAATGCCAGCCACTGCAACAGCAATGGGCATGTAATGTACATTTTTATTTTACCACCTAGGTCAAGGGCAAGGATTTAAACTCCACTGTGACATCATATAACTTTGAACAAAGTCGAATTCAATACAAGTACAGTAACACAAAAATTAAATACAATAAGGGTGGGTGCTTCCCTTGTGTGTTATTAGAAGGGGCGCTCTGTGCTGCAGGCAAGAAGAAAGGGAAAGTGACATTGTGTCGCACTTCCTGCATGAGTATCTGGAGGAAAAAGGAGGGTGGGCGCTCCTCCCCAGCGCCAGAGGTATGGGGTGCTGCGGGACACAATTGTGTTGGACTTGCAGGGACAAACTCCAACGACCAAAAATGAACGAAAGAACTTAAGGTAAATCCCACTGCTCCCAATGAACTGACTGACGTATTAGCTCATTAATTATTTATTTTAATTATTTATATGAACTGCTTATTATAGTTAAACACACAAGGGGCGTGGCCACTATTTTGGTACTGCGCGCTTGTGTCCATGGGGGGGACCCATAGAAATAACTTGTGCAGGGCCCCAAAGCTTCTGATGGCAGCCCTGGGGAAAATGCTGCATTGTTGGTAAAAAGCACAGTAAAACTGCATCCACAATTCCACTTTGCAAACTGAAAATGTTATGTTCTTCTTGTGCATTAGTATACACAGTTCAAATGTATGTTTCAAATGACATTATCAGCTGCATATTCTAATATTTCCCAGGGTCACACACAGCACCAAAATCTGTAGTTGCATATAGATCAGCAATTCTAAAAGTAATTTAAAAAATTTGCCAATAGAAGAGAGGAAATGAGACTCACATATTACTCAATACTGGCACAAGGAAAATGTGCTCTTGAAATGAAACAGAAGGTCCAAGAAGAACAGCTGTTCCAGCAAAAAATTACTCAACTGAAAACTGCATACCAAACCTCCCATTCAAGGCACACGGATCTTGCTCATAACGTTTAATCATAGATAATGGAGGATATGAGAAATTCTACCACGTCAACACATTAATGCTACACTGACAGCAGAGCTGATTGATGGGAAAGAAACACACAAGGGATATGGGACATGCTATCACAACATAGACAGTTACGCAGATTCTGTAAAGCTCAGAAAATGCATTCTAAACACTGAAATACCAAATCAACTACCGGGATGCAAAAATGCACAAATGCATACAGTTAAATCAACATTTTATTTTCAGATGGGTGGGAAAAAGACATGCAAGCATTGCTTTAGTACCTATATGTGCAGTATGAATATGAATCTACAGAACATATTAAATTGTTCTTGCAGATTATTATTTTACAGTACCTGTCTGCCTTAATATTTCATAAGCATGGCCACTATAGATAAATAAGAGTTGGTTCACTAAGGTGCGTTAAAACGAGCGCTATTTATAGCATGCGGTAAAAATTTGATTGCGTCTTATTTTTCGGTATTTGACGCAACGCGCACAAATTGTTACCGAGTGTGAAAAAACACACACCATATTAGCCATACACGCCATTACTTTCGGAAAACTACTGTTCTGAAAATGACCATTTCCCTACAAACTGGAGGCTGCATCACTCTAGGGCCAACACAGACGATTTTTTCGTAGCGTTAAAACTTGCACGAAACGTCGCGACTTTGCGCGCAAGTGTTAACGCTACGAAAAAATCGCGACTTTGCTCAACTTTCGTAATGGCTACGAAAAACTCGCGTTTTTTCGCAAAAATCGTAAAGACGCCGAAAAAATCGCAAAAAATACGAAAAAGTCGCAAAATGTTCGTTTCCAATTGGAATTTTTCCAATTCGGATTCGAATTCGGATTCGAATTCGGATTCGGTCTTAGTAAATCAGCCCCTAAGGGGCTGATTTACTAAGACACGATTTCGAATCCGAATTGGAAAAATTCCGATTGGAAACGAACATTTTTCGACTTTTTCGTATTTTTTGCGTTTTTTTCGGTGTCTTTACGATTTTTGCGTAAAAACGCGAGTTTTTCGGCGTCTTTACGATTTTTGCGTAAAAACGCGAGTTTTTCGGCGTCTTTACGATTTTTGAGTAAAAACGCGAGTTTTTCGTAGCCATTACGAAAGTTGCGCAAAGTCGAGATTTTTTCGTAGCGTTAACACTTGCGCGCAAAGTCGCGCCTTTTTCGTAGCGTTAAAACTTAAAAGGCGCGACGTTTTGCGCAAGTTTCAACGCTACGAAAAAATCGCGACTTTGCGCAACTTTCGTAATGGCTACGAAAAACTCGCGTTTTTACGCAAAAATCGTAAAGACGCCGAAAAACTCGCGTTTTTACGCAAAAATCGTAAAGACGCCGAAAAAAATCGCAAAATTAACGATCATTACGAAAAAAAACGCAATCGGACGCATTCGGCCCGTTCGTGGGTTAGTAAATGTGCCCCTAAGTGTTTGTGAATCATGCGTTAGTATTATTTTTGCACGCTAATTAACGCAATGCGTGCAATTTAACTCACTCGATATGCGACTTAACACATGCGATAATATTTTAGCGAATCACACGTTTTTTTGTGTCAATTTTGGGGACTGGGGAGCTGGTCAGCATTTAATTCCCTCCAGCAAGCAGAGAGTTAAAGAGAGTAGGTTTGGGCGGGAAGAAAGCTTACACTCACCCCCTCCCCTTTTCTGCCTGTCAGCTCTTCCCTGCAGGTTCAATCGGCAGGCACGGAGCACCATCTCCCTCCCCCCCTCCCTGTTTAAGAGCTAATAGCCAGTACCCATAGGGCTGTAAGTTATCCCACTTGCATGTTCTAATCATTTTCCTTACAGGCTCTCTTTAAAAAAAAAAAAAAAAAAAAAAGTTTTCAAAGTCCTATATATATATATATATATATACACGTTACATTTCGGTTTGTCACAGCAAATGGCGGGGGATAGTCCTTGGCCATTTAATCTCTGGTGGTGTTTGATGGTTTTCACATGCCCACTGCGTTTGCAGTGGCCAGCATTCGTTATAAACAGTTATAATAATTATATGTTTGGTAAAGTTTGTAATACATGGCAAGGACTATTTTCTCTGATGTTGGATTTCTGTAATAAAGCTGTGGCCGAACTCACCCACAAAAGCTATGGTGTCATTGTGTTTTTCTTGACTAGGTTACATTCAATAGGGGACAAGTTGGGTAGGGAGGGAATGAGTCTCCACAGTCTAACACAAAAAAGCATGCAATAACGCTTATCGACCTTTAGTGAATCAACCCTATTGTATGTTGCATGACAAGACCCAGCTTTGCTTGCTCTACAACCCTGCTGGATCCCTGGAGGTAAGACGACTTTGCTTGGCAGGTCTGGTAATGAGAAGTTATTTACACATTTACGCTGTATATGTTTTTGGGGGGGGGGGGTTGTTGTTCCTAAACGAACAGAAAATGTGCAAGAGAGCAGTTAGATAGATCGTTATTTGGATCTCCATAACTTAAGTCTATTAAAAAATAATTGAAATACTGAATAAACTCAATAGGCTTTTTTGTACATATAATGAAATGGACATATTCTGTAGTATTGATTAGAAAATCAGAGTAAAATCCTACATTCACTAGTATAAACATATGTAAAAAAAACAATATCCTTAACATTTGTATACTGTATATACTGTATATATATATATATACAGTATACAAATGTTAAGAATATGCTCTAAATTATATTCTTATCAATAGTGCTTAGTCAAAGTTATAATCGGTGCTTAATGATGTAACATCAAGGGTTGTCTTTGGAACTGAAAATGCCTGTACACTTCCTGGCCACCGTTCCCAGAAGCACCTTAGCAATTTCTGGTCACCAATTCAACCAGGAAATCTTGGTGCACTGCTTGACATGTGGTGTGTTTATATGGAGGTATAACTGAACTTTATGCATGTGTGTGTTTCTTTTTTACAATCAAGATATAATCTAGAGGTGAACCTCCTATTAAAATATTTGAGTCTATGTTAAAAAGATTTTCTAATACTAACATGTTACAATACTTTATTGGGTTTTATAAATAAGATAAAACTGTCATATTTATTTTGTTTTTTTGAGTTGTCACTAGTGATGTAGCGAACATCGCCGAAAATGTTCGCGAACCCGTTCGCGGACTTTCGCCAAAACTCGCGAATATTCGCGAACTTTGTGGACCCCATAGACTTCAATGGGAAGGCGAACTTTAAAACCTAGAAAAGCCATTTCTGGCCAGAAAACTGATTTTAAAGTTGTTTAAAGGGTGCCACGACCTGGACAGTGGCATTCAGGAGGGGGATCAAGGGCAAAAACTTCTCTGAAAAATACTTTGTAAAAAAACCGCCAAAAAAAAACCGCCAAAAAAAAAAACCGCCAAAAAATAACGCCAAAAAACCCCGCAAGCTATTCCTATGTATATGCATAGGCGATAAAACGAAGCGAAAAAACGCGGCGGAAAAACCAAGGTGAAAAAACGCGGCGCCAAAAAAAAAACGCGGCGAACCCAAAGTGGCGAACATCGGCAAAAGTCCGCGAATTTGCGCGAACACCCGATGTTCGCGTGAATTAGTTCGCCGGCGAACAGTTCGCTACATCTCTAGTTGTCACTCCGAAACCGTGACTTTTTTCAAGAGAAAAGAAGGATCTTTCAGGAAAGGGAAGGGACATCTGCCATTGACTTCTGCATGAACTTGGCAAGTTTTAGATGGTGAATTGTTTCTAATTTTTATCTGTTTAGATGCATAATAAATCTCAGGAAAATCACCACTATTTTTGGCGACTTTTAACGCTAAAAATCCACATCAAGAAAAAAAATATCCGATGGTTAGTAAATGGGCCCCTTATTGTGCTTCTGGTGGTATGCTCAGTCAGTATTTTTCTCAATCTTTTCAGGTTTCACTTACTATAAATTTGCCCAATGCAAAGTTTATTTCTTTAGTCTGCATGTATGAATATAAATAAGTCAAAATGGATAATTGATAGGATCATTTACTAACCACTTTAAACATAAAAATGTAGGCAGAGATGCTTGACAGAAAATTATGTATGTATGGCCATTAGAACCAAACTGCTGTAAACATTTAAAAACTTTAATCTTTTTTTTTTTTTGGAACAAGCATTATGCTGCCCCCTGCATCTTTGGTCATTTAGGAGAATTAGTATTGAACTTTTGGGGGCAGATTTATCAAGATGTGAGTTCAAAGCTTAATACATAAAAACTCATCCACATTCTATTTATTCCTATGGGATTTTAAGAAGTGTATTTATCAATGGGTGAAAGTTAGAACTCACTTTTTGATAGAAACACTTCTAAAATCCCCATATGAATGAATAGAACTTGGGTGAGTTTTTATTTATTAAGCTCTGAACTCACATCTTGATAAATCTGCCCTTTGGTGTTCTAAAAGGTATTTATTAAAAAAAGTCAGAGTGTTAACAATGGGCCTGAATTGTATAAGTAGTTTGTTATACATGGTTATACTAAAACCAATTCTGGTAGACATTTTAAATCCATGGCAAGAATAGAAATGGCTATGCAACAAATGTACTCCATCACTTTACTGCCATTTGCTTAACTGGGACAACTTTGAAAAAATAATAAAATAAGCTGTTTCAGTGCCAATGTATTTGACCTTAAGGTGGCCATACATGTGCAGATTTAAGATGTCAATTCGGCCTCTTCAGACTGATACAGCAGCTTATCTGCCCATGTATGGGACCCACCAACTGGCTTACCCAATGGAAAATCGCTTCAACGTCGATTGGGCAGGTTTGATTTTTTAGTCGATCTAGGACCTCATTGGCTCATTGATGCAGTTCTTGCCCTGGTGTTCTGCATCCCTGTTGTTGCAGTCTGATTGTTTGACCCTAAGGCCAAATGATGGGATCAGCCTGATATTACCCACCTTAGATGGGCATATTGGGGAAAGATCCATTTGTTTGGTGAACTCTTATAATGTATGGCCAGCTTTAGCTGGGGCATGGACTGATTTGAATGATGAATAATCTCTGTAAAGCTCTGAGTAAATATCCCAGTGCTATATAAATAACAGATAATAATAATGTACCATACTAAAATAACACCCCTAACGTCAATTATTTTAGATGACACAATACCTTTTGTGCTGGTCCACTTACCCTGTCACTATTTTACATGATAATGTTTTTTATGCAACCCTATCCCATATCTTGTTGGTTGCATATTGTGGAACAGGGGCTGAGAAAAACCCACATAAAATGTGATAAAAGTGACACTGTCAGTGTAACAAAGCACTGTGGTTAAATAGGCTGGTGAATCAGCAGTGAAAGGATATCACCAATTAGCACTAAATACCGAAAAAGACAGTAGAGTCTTTATTTCCTATGGAATGATGCATGCTATTTACTCTCTTTTTAGCAATTCCTTTGAGTTATAAACAGTTCTTGATTTTTATTTTATGAATCATGAATGCAGTAGAAAAAATATGCACATAACATTCCATACATGTAACAGTAGATTCCAGAATTAGTGTCTGGGGGAAGTTATGCTACATTTCAGAACAGCTCTACTTATCATGTTAATTAGACCCTCAAATCTGTGACATTTGTAGCAAGTCTGTGCACCAGGTTGAAAGAATGTCAGCTGACCTTATTCCTAAGAAATGTAATTTATCTTTGGGGAAGAGTTATTAAATTACGAGACACTTGAGCTACACAGTATTTCCATTGGCTCCTACTGAATGGATTTACTAACCAACCTGAGAATTCTCTAGTAAATCTACAGATAGAATCTGAAACACTGATAAATCTGCTTATTTGTCAAAATGTCATAAATAGCTCTGGGTGTCTCTTTACACTATAAGTATTGATATTAGTAGCTGTATACAGGCTGCACACAGCCAATAAACCATGTGCTTTATCAAATCAGTGTCCTCAGAGTCCTATTTATATATATATATATATATAGGCACCCAAGGACCTGTGCCTAGGGTGGCAAAATAAAATATGCCCCCAGCCTCTGCTGCAGATTTCCTTAGGAAATCCACTGACAGAGTTGGAGGGGGGTTAGGGGCAGGAGGTGGTTCATGCTTCAGAAGTGATGTCAAGCACACACTGCTCATGATGTCACTTCTGCAGCGTATGGGGGTTTATTTAGGTCCATTGTTTATGTGACCTAAATACAGCCCTGAGTGTCCTTGATATAGTAAATTACCTTACAGATGCCATTGATCATGCAAAATGTTTGCAAAGCCAACATGGCTGGATTGCAACTGGAATAGAGTACAAAAGTTACACATGTATATACCCCCTTATTACATGATCTCATTCAGTTGGGATTATTTAGAAAAGGTACATAAACATTGCACACATTGATATCCCCAAGGCCCAATGTGAAGTGATGGATTCTAGAATTCCCTCTCATTGATCTACATAATACCAGCTGAAAAAGCTCTGGTCAAAAAAGAGGGGCACAATTTTGACTTTTGTAGAAAGCTGTACCTCCCTAATTCCAGGTAAAATTCATTTGGGTCTAAAGAAGAAGGCAATACAAGTGCTACATATTTTTGAGAACATATCTGATTCTGTATACAGTATCCATATTAGTTTCCTAGAGAACCAAATTAAGAAACTGAAATAGGTTTGGTTTTGCTTCCATCCAATAAGCAATACACTAGCTAAATTGCTTTATACTAGCTTTATACCATCCTCAAATGTTTGTTCCTTGTAGGCAACTGACATAAATGAGTTCACTTTTCTATCTCGTGTTTGCACAGACAGCAATTGAGAAAGGGTTAGGATCCCCTGTAACATTGTGTGGAGATCTCAATAAAGATTTAGCACATATGCTGTTGTGAGTGCCATCTGAATTTTGTTTAATTTTTATATGCACTTTGAACTCTTGAACAATGGCATTCTCAGAAAAGAGCACCACTTTCAATCATAATTGCACACAGAAGCTGGATTTTTATATAGACATCTTACCATAGTAGATCTTATTTTACATGGAATACTGCAATCGAAATTAAACAATTATTTGGTACCGAGACATCCACCATGCACCATACAGCCTCCCTTGTTGGGTGTACAACACAATACCTCATTGGAAAAAAAGCATACAACAAAGGGGTAGATATTCTCCTACATCAGACAAATGGAAATAAAATAATGAATGGGCAGAGAGTAATGCACAATGTCTATTTAAGTTAAGCCTCCAGCCTGTCTAAACAGTATTTTTAAAGCTATACTATCAATAAATGTTGCTCTGCTTCAAGCAGAAAAGATATTTGAAATGTTTTGACCACACAACATTTGTGGTCATTCAGGCAAAGGATCTATAAATTCTTTAACTTACATACCGTAACAATATGAATAAACATACATTCTGAATTCATATTGTATTATTATTTCATGGTACATAGAACAAAGATGCATATTGTATAGTACCAAAATAGATATCTCCATTTGATAAAGTAAATAAAGTGAATATATTTTGCATATTAATAGCTTTATTAAATAAGAATTTTGTGCTACTGCCTTTTTTTCAGTACATTGTCCAATAAACTGCTTTTTGTCAATTTTACTACTTTAGGACTTTGGTGGAAGGCCTTGTGGTTACCTTAGAAACGTCTTCCTTCCTGGATCTTGACCCAGAGGGGTCAGTTTACTAATGCCCATGAGAGACCTTCTTTAAACAGGAAAGTGTAGACAGTTTAATGGGCAACTTTGCAGTCTTGTTCCCTTATGGTTTTCAGTAGTTTTATTAAGGACTACAAATGCGCACAAGGAATGTGTTTCTTTCCATATAACAAACCCTATGTTTTCTCTTTGCACAGCTCTAAGTAGAGAGTAGGTCATTCAGTTACATTTGAGGTTTAACACAAAATGGTGGCACACCTGCAAACAGCATGAATTATTACCACGAATGTCAGCAATTCATTATAAATCTGTAAAAAAAAAACCTATATAAGAATAAATAATATCTACCTTCCTACAGGCTCTCAGTACTCAAAGTGGCATTGACACTGACCCAGAACATGTGGAATGCATTAAATATTAAGTTAAACCCTTTAAACAATATTTGTAAGAACTTTAGTTAAATTTGTAATCACAAGGAAATGTAATCATTAAAGAAAACTTAGGTTGGGAATTTGAGTTGTATTAAGCTTCAAATACTATTGCTGTTGTTTTCATATGGAAGCAAAATGGGGTGCATATACTTCAGAACATACTTTTTTCGCCTCCATATGAACATATACTTGAAAAAATATTTCTTATGTCAGCTGCTTGTAGTTTGAAATTCACACTGTGCATTACACAAAAAACTTGTTTGTTGATTAGGCAAAGACACAATGTCACTGGTTTCTTTATGCTACTTCTATATCATATCAAATTAATGTTATGTAATACTGCAGTGAATAGGAAAGATATTTATATTGCTGGACAATATTACATTTAAATATTACTACATCAAATTGGGTTAAGTGTTCCTCATGACCCTTACATATTCTGATGGTGGGAATATTGTTGTACTTGAGGATTTTCTGACAATTTCCAGCATCTCCTAAGAGAGCCAGCACTGAAAAGGGGGTAATAAAAATACCAATCTGTTTTGCATTGAGGTGGAAATGTGCTAATTTGTTTAAAGAGCAGTTGTTATTTTGTTGCAAAATGTATTTTATTTTAAATAAATGTTTGACCAGAAATCCACACAGGTGTGGTATCCATTTTCTGGAAACCCATTTTCCAGAAAGCTCAGAATTACAGAACAGTCATCTCCCATAGAATCGATTTTAATCAAATTAACATTTTTAAAAATGTTGGTGCTTTATAAATAAATGTTATTAATAATAATAATAATAATAATAATAATAATAATAATATAATAATAATAATATATACCAATGACAAATAACATACTTTACCCATGCCTTCAGCCTTCAGTACCTGCTCCAGGGCCGGCTGCCCAGCCTTCAGTACCTGCTCCAGGGCTGGCTGCCCAGCCTTCAGTACCTGCTCCAGGGCCGGCTGCCCCACCTTCAGTACCTGCTCCAGGGCCGGCTGCCCAGCCTTCAGTACCTGCTCCAGGGCCGGCTGCCCAGCCTTCAGTACCTGCTACAGGGCTGGCTGCCCAGCCTTCAGTACCTGCTCCAGGGCCGGCTGCCCAGCCTTCAGTACCTGCTCCAGGGCCGGCTGCCCCACCTTCAGTACCTGCTCCAGGGCCGGCTGCCCAGCCTTCAGTACCTGCTCCAGGGCCGGCTGCCCAGCCTTCAGTACCTGCTCCAGGGCCGGCTGCCCAGCCTTCAGTACCTGCTCCAGGGCCGGCTCCCTGAAAGCTGTCTGTTCCCGTGCCGGCTCCCCGAAAGCTGTCTGTTCCCGTGCCGGCTCCCCGAAAGCTGTCTGCTCCCGTGCCGGCTCCCCGAAAGCTATCACTGCCTATGCCCACAATCCAGTCTCCAGCTCCTGTGCCAGTGCTTCAGTCACCTGCTCCAGCCTCTGTTCCAGCACCCAGACAGCGGCCTTGTCCTGCTTCTGTGCCTGAACTGCAACCCTCAGCTTCTGTGCCTGAACTGCAACCCTCAGCTTCTGTGCCAGCGGTTGTGCCTGCGCCCCGGAGAGAGGGGCCTCAGTCATGTCAACCTTTTAGGGTGCTTCCTCCTATGTACCCACCTGAACCCACGAGGGTAGCTCTGCCCTATCTGCAGTTGACTCCCCGGGCACCCACGAGGGTGGCTCTGCCCGCTCTGCAGTTGACTCCCCGGGCACCCACGAGGGTGGCTCTGCCCGCTCTGCAGTCGACTCCCCGGGCACCCACGAGGGTGGCTCTGCCCGCTCTGCAGTCGACTCCCCGGGCACCCACGAGGGTGGCTCTGCCCGCTCTGCAGTCAACTCCCCAGGCACCCACGATGGTGGCTCTGCCCGCACTCTTGCCTGACCCCCGGGCACCCACGAGGGTGGCTCTGCCCGCACTCTTGCCTGACCCCCGGGCACCCACGAGGGTGGCTCTGCCCGCACTCCTGTTTGTTTCTGGGACATTTCAAATATTTTGTCCCTTAGGCGCCTGGAAGTCGCCTTGTGAGGGGGGGGCATAATGTAAGGCTCTGCTGGGGTTTGATCCCAGGACCTACTGGTTTTTGGCTGCTCTCCCTACCTGTTGAGCCAGGAGAGCAGCTGATGAGAGGGGATTGCTTTGTAGTCCCTTTCACCAGTGTTCTGGGCTTCATAACATTTCCCCAGCAGCCTTATTGGCTAGGTGGGGTCAGCCAATCAGGGCTGACTCTGCCCTATATAAGCCCAGCCCTCCTCACACTCAGTGCCTGAACATTGATTACATTTAGCACTGTGGCCTGACCCTAGCTGGTGTTTCCTGTTCTGGCTCCTTTGTCTTGTTTCTTCTTTTCTCTGCTCCTTAGCCTTCCTTGTTTCCTTGCCCCTTTATCTTGTTCCTGTTTTCGCTCCTTGCTCCTCACTCCTCTCTCCTCAGTCCTTACTTTTGATCTATCTTGCCTTGTCTTGCCTTGCCTGCTCTGTTCTGTTCTGTCTGGTCCTGCCTGATATTGACTTTGTCTGTTCTGTCCCATCTAGTCTACGCCCGCTCCATCCTGTTCTGTCCCATCTAGTCTACGCCCGCTCCGTCCTGTCCTGTCTCATCTAGTCTACGCCCGCTCCGTCCCGTCCTGTCTCATCTAGTCTACGCCCGCTCCGTCCCGTCCTGGCTCATCTAGTCTACGCCCGCTCCGTCCTGGCTCATCTAGTCTACGCCCGCTCCGTCCTGGCTCATCTAGTCTACGCCCGCTCCGTCCTGGCTCATCTAGTCTACGCCCGCTCCGTCCTGGCTCATCTAGTCTACGCCCGCTCCGTCCTGGCTCATCTAGCCTACGCCCGCTCCGTCCTGGCTCATCTAGTCTACGCCCGCTCCGTCCTGGCTCATCTAGTCTACGCCCGCTCCGTCCCGTCCTGTCTCATCTAGTCCACGCCTCCTCCATCCCGTAACAGCCCCTGCCTGAAGGACTCACCTTCCCTTCTCCCATTCCTAACGGAATGATTCATAACAGCCATTCCAAGTTTTTTGTTCCATGTTAGCCAGTCGAAAAAGTTATAAAGTTGAAATGTTCTGAAAGATAGATTATCTTATAAGTTATCTTACAGTTGTAGATAATCTAGCTTTCAGAACATTTCAGTTTCTTTTGTCAAAGTTGACCTTTGAAGAACGAATGGAAATGTTCTGAGAGCTTGCTGTAGTTATCATCTTAGTTAGCCCTTAAATGTATTGCCTTTACACCACTTCTGTTTTGAAACATGGCTATGCTACACAACCAGAAAACATATCTGCAAATATACAGATAGAGTTCCCATTATATAGACCCACTTATTGGGTTCACCTAAAAAAATCATCATCATCATATCTTTTTCCATTGAAATTAATGACATATTGTTCTATGGATTATGTTGCTGTGTGAAAAAATGTTTTATCTAAAGAATATAAAAGTAGAGTGTTATGGGGATTATTTATATATACTATATACTGTATATATATATATATATATATATATATATATATATATATATATATATTGGAGATATAGCTCTACATTTCCATATAGTAAAGCTTTGTGATATACGAACAAGAATTTGCAGTCTTCTTTCTTAAGATGGCACACATTGGTCCCTTAAATTGCATGATATGATTACTGTATGTACAAGTTTGCCACATATGAGGAAAGGCTATTTGCATTAAAACTGTTATTTGGCCCTTGAGCATAGGAATTAATGATAAAGGGAAACACTACTACCTCTAGACTAGCCAGTGATCTTACATTCTTGCTATTGTAACTTAGTGCCTGACTAGAATTTCAATCCTGAGTTCCTGACTATGAACTTTTAAGAATGAAATCTCTGAGAACTTACTTTTAAGAACACAAAGCATAGAGTAAAAGCAGAATTCTCTTTAAATGGACAAAAAAAGGCATTAATGTTGACAGTGAATTTGTAAAAGTTAAAGTACCTGATGCACCAAAAATAAACTTTGTATTAGAAAAAAAGACATTCCTGTATATTTATTGATCTGCTTGAAGTTTATAGGCAAAATATATATCAACAGAGTTTGCAGTACAGCTGTGCCAGTAGACCTGAACCCATAATATTGTCATATTAGATTTATGAAAGAGCTGAAAAATGACCTTAAGGTGTGGGAATAGTATTTAGAAGTTTATACTAACTGGTCTATTTGCCAGCAGGAATTCTTTACCAGCTTCTATAAATAAGGAATTTACAGAGGCAGTTTTGTAATGTGTTGGGATAGTTATTGGGGTGAAAATAGGCAAAATAGATAGACTGCACAAAATAAAAATGTTTTCAATATAGTTTATTAGTCAAAAATATAATCTATAAGGGCTGGAGTGAACAGATGTCTAACATAATAGCCAGAACTCTACTTCCTGCTTTACATCTCGCTAACCTTGGTTGATGAGAATGGGGAAAAAGCTGAAATTTTGAACTCTTATTTTTCATCTGTCTATACATCTGAGGAGCCAGATAATGAAGGCTTCCCTTGTAATATGCCCAGTTCTAGTTATTTAGCTACTGGCGCATGGGTCACTCGGGAGGAAATTCAAAAGAGACTTGAACATGTAAAGGTAAACAAAGGTCCAGGGCCGGATGGGATTCATCCCAGGGTATTAAATGAGCTGAGCGCTGTGATTGCCAAACCTCTTCACTTAATTTTTCAGGATTCATTGAGGTCTGGCATGGTGCCAAGAGACTGGCGGATTGCTAATGTGGTGCTGTTATTTAAAAAGGGATCCCGTTCTCAGCCTGAAAACTATAGGCCTGTTAGTCTGACATCAGTAGTAGGAAAACTTTTGGAAGGGGTAATAAGGGATAGGGTACTTGAATACATTGCAGTTCACAATACTATTAGTTTGTGCCAGCATGGTTTTATGCGTAACAGATCTTGCCAGACTAATTTAGTCGCCTTTTATGAGGAGGTGAGCAGGAACCTTGATGCTGGAATGGCAGTTGATGTCATCTACTTGGACTTTGCTAAAGCGTTTGATACAGTACCTCACAGAAGGTTAATGATCAAATTAAGGAATATTGGCCTAGAACATAATATTTGTAATTGGATAGAGAACTGGCTGAAGGATAGAGTACAAAGAGTGGTTGTAAATGGAACATTTTCTAATTGGACCAGTGTGGTTAGTGGAGTACCGCAGGGGTCAGTCCTTGGGCCTTTGCTTTTTAACTTGTTTATTAATGACCTGGAGGTGGGCATAGAGAGTACTCTTTCTATTTTTGCTGATGACACTAAATTGTGCAAAACTATAAGTTCCATGCAGGATGCTGCCGCTTTGCAGAGCGATTTGACAAAATTAGATAACTGGGCAGCAACCTGGAAAATGAGGTTCAATGTTGATAAGTGCAAAGTTATGCACTTTGGTAGAAATAATATAAACGCAAACTATCTACTGAATGGGAGTGTGTTGGGGGTTTCCTTAATGGAGAAGGATCTAGGGGTTTTTGTTGATAACAAGTTGTCTAATGCCAGGCAGTGTCATTCTGTGGCTACTAAAGCAAATAAAGTGCTGTCTTGTATAAAAAAGGGCATTGACTCAAGGGATGAGAACATAATTTTGCCCCTTTATAGGTCCCTGGTAAGGCCTCACCTTGAGTATGCAGTGCAGTTTTGGGCTCCAGTCCTTAAGAAGGATATTAATGAGCTGGAGAAAGTGCAGAGACGTGCAACTAAACTGGTTAAGGGGATGGAAGATTTAAACTATGAGGTGAGACTGTCGAGGTTGGGGTTGTTTTCTCTGGAAAAGAGGCGCTTGCGAGGGGACATGATTACTCTGTACAAGTACATTAGAGGGGATTATAGGCAGTTGGGGGATGTTCTTTTTTCCCATAAAAACAATCAGCGCACCAGAGGTCACCCCTTTAGATTAGAGGAAAGGAGCTTCCATTTGAAGCAGCGTAGGTGGTTTTTCACGGTGAGGGCAGTGAGGCTGTGGAATGCCCTTCCTAGTGATGTGGTAATGGCAGATTCTGTTAATGCCTTTAAGAGGGGCCTGGATGAGTTCTTGATCAATCAGAATATCCAAGGCTATTGTGATACTAATATCTACAGTTAGTACTAGTGGTTGTATATATAGTGTATGTATGTGAGTGTATAGATTGGTAGGTGTGGGTTAAGTGTGCTGGGTTTACTTGGATGGGTTGAACTTGATGGACACTGGTCTTTTTTCAACCCTATGTAACTATGAACTATGAACTATGAAACCTCTTAATTAGTCAGTGACTTTAGGGGGGGCACATGGGACATGGGACTGCTCAGTTAGTTTGCATTTGAATCTGACCTGCATGCTCACAAACTAACTGAACAGTTATGTCCCATGTGCCCCCCCTAAAGTCATTAACTAACTAAGAGATTATAGAGCTGAAAGCAGGAGTAGAGTTCTGGCTATTATGTTAGACATCTGCTCACTGAAGCATTTACAGATTATATTTTTGCCTAATTAACTAAATTACAAATATTTTTTATTTTGCACAGTCTGTCCATTTTACCCAGTTTCATTTTTACACTGAACTGTTCCATTAAGCTGGCCAAACACTGAAAGATGTGCTTATTTAACATGGTCCCCTGACAAATAGATTTGTCCTTGAAAAGCCCACGTTGATGTTAATCAGTACTGTATTTGTTAGGGGTGGACAGGGTAAGGAACATGCTCTCTTTTCTGTCCATTGAGGCGTTGTCCCACCTGCTGATGCTGCATTCTTATATATGCCGCAAGAAGCACAGTGCACCACTCTTGCAGCCCAGGATAAAATAAATTACTTCTTCTGTCTAATTAATGATACATAAGCCACTTTCCACTATATATAAAGAGGAAAAGATGAACAGTAGCAATAAAGAAATACAAAAATTTAGTTACAAAATGTAACAAAGTATAACTCTGAATAGAATTTTGTGAGTGGATCGTTTGACATATTAATTATTTAGAATGTTTTCCTATTTAAATATTCTATAACATTAGCCCTAAAAATCCAAATAAATAGAACTTAGCAGTTAACAACTGATTCTTTGTCATCAGAAGGTATATCAAGCAAATAAAGTAAGAAGGTGCAGCACCTTAGCATTTATAAGGGTTAGTAAACAGTTGGCAATAGGCAATGACAGCATAAGGTGTGAGATGAACAGGGAAGGAACATTATAGGGAAGCAGGCAGGTTATAATGTACCCATTGCAAATGTGATATACAAATTAAAAAATGAGAAATGTCTGACTCATTTGCTGTTATATTGGTGTTCATCAGGTACTACCCCCCTGGCATGGGTGGAATAAGGGAGAAGTAATGGGCCAGTTCCAGTTAACATACTGTAGCTTTTACCTTTTGTTTAGGAATACTGTATAGTGCTGGTGCAATCCAAACACTGCCTGCCCTTTTTTTTTAGATGCTTCTGGGGATTAGTGTATGCAACATTAACCTTTAGTTATTTAGCCTTCCATGTTCTAATCATGTTTGGAACTCCTCCATCTACTCACATGGAATTAATAAGAATAAACAACCTGTCAAAGTTTTATTACTCATATTCCCTTAACAATGGAACTCCAAAAGGCATGCAAAACAAATGCTTAAAACCATGGAGCTAGAAACCCCATACATGGAACCTGGCAGATTATATGAAAAACAAACATTTTATGTTACATGCCTATGTTTGCATACATATGCTAGAATTATTCAATAATATGTATTTCCCAAAGGAACTTATGACAGACAGCCTGGTTAGTTGCTCTGGTGGTTTCTTGAACTACATATTTTATGCTTCCCACCACTCAGTTTCATGTTTCACAATTAGGACTAAAAGATAGGGGATCTCAAGGAAATAATCCAAGATACATTTCAAAAACAACAAAATGTTATCTTAAGTTTAATGAAGAACTGACAAGAGGTGTACCCCAAAGGATACAATTACATTAACAGGTCTAATCACTTCACAGCTGATTCAGATTCCATTGTCATGGCAAATATCATTTTATTTTTCTTTATAATCCTGGTGCAAGTTTATTAAATTCGACCTGTCTGAATGTAATAAATCATTACTGTCTAATGGGACCTATTTCTATTGGAAAGGAAATAAGCAATATAAGCTACTGAATGGGCTAAAACTTGTGCTTACAGTTGGACACACATGGGCAATTACATGCAATTTGAATGGACAAATTGTACAACTTCATACATTCGGGTCATGATCCAGCAGATAGAATAGCATGGAGTGGGAGTGAAGTATTACAGACTTTTCCCTTTTGGATCGACCTCCACCTGTAGCAGTGGGAAACCCTGATTTTTCAGTCCTGACAGATGGATTATGTAAGGACTGTTTCAAAATGACCAGATTGCCTGACCATTGCTTTGTGCATTCTTAGTTTAACTTATTTATGTACTCACATTGATGCTCAAGAATAAAGGATAACTGACAGACTTAAAGATATTATTTACCTAACGCCAACATGTTTTGCAGGCTTTACAGGCATTGTAGGCCATGCGTCCAAATTCAACCTTAACCCGCACACCCTTAGCTCTCCAAAGTAATAATCGCTCGGTGCACAATGCCTAGGGGGATCGGCACCCCCTCCACAAATTCTACACAAACAAATAGCAGTGGCACTCAAGAGCTTCAAACGGGACTAGCCCTTAAAAATATTTATTGCGGAAAAAACATGCAACGTTTCGAGGCAAACTGCCCCTTTATCAAGCATGATTGCTTGATAAAGGGGCAGTTTGCCTCGAAACGTTGCATGTTTTTTCCGCAATAAATATTTTTAAGGGCTAGTCCCGTTTGAAGCTCTTGAGTGCCACTGCTATTTGTTTGTGTAGAAATTGTAGGCCATGCCCCAGCAGAGCTTAAAATCCAAGGTCCCCATCTCACACAGTTACATTTTCAGTTTCAGGTCAGTTTATCAGGAGCCATTTAACCTTCTCTTATGTTATTGTAGCGTGGGATGAAATTGAGTACAATAAGGAAAACCAATGGGAAACGGGAAAACATAAAAACTCTTGCAGTGCACCAGCTGGGTTCAAGAACTCCAGTGCAGAAATCCAGCAATGCTAGAAAATATATCTGCAGATTTTAGAATCTTAAATATCAACTAAAAACTATTTCAAATAGTGTTCTCCCTGCATGTGTAATTTGTTGAAAGGTGGAGAAGAGGGGGACTGCACCAGAAGCAAAGACAGGTAATTGGGACTAAAACTTGCAGAGATTCAGTCAGTGGGATGCTATATGGAAATTCTATGCCTTTATTTTAATCAGTGATTGTCACACATTTTTGGTTCTAGCCTTCCTTCGAATTTCAACCCTTGACAACGACCCCTGTATCTCTAAACAAGGTTACAGATATATGAAAACATTGCTCTATAACCCAATATAGACATAGTAGAACAGCAAATAAGTGCTCACCCTCAAATCCCCCTTTATTTAATCTTTATGCAAACTATCCAGTATCAGTATCAGAGATTGCATCACCTACCACGTTGAGTAAAGGGTAATCATAACGTTGCATCTGGTGGAACAGGAGAGAATTTGTAAACAAGCGATGTGGGAACATTGACTTCTTATATAGGCCAATTACCTATTTGTTAAAAACACATCAGTGGAACATTGAATAAACAACATTAATATTATCAAATCATCAAGTACTGGTTAAGGATGTCCTATTTGGAAATCTGTTATCCAGAAAGCTCTGAATTACAGAAAGGCAATTTTAAGCAAATAATTCAAATTTTTTAAAAATCATTTATTTTCTGTCTGTAATAATGAAGCAGTATCTTGTACTTGATCCTAACTAAATGCATGAATCCATATTGGTGGCAAAACAATCCTGTTGGGTTCTTTCAATGATTAAATAAAGAGATGTAAAATGTATGCTTTTGCACTAACAAATTTTCCTTTGCATGAATATATTATAGAATTTATAAAATAATATTACATCACAAAATGCAAATTTGTATTCTTATTTGTTCTATTTTTATTTTTTTCATGTATGGCTTTTATTACATTTGCCTCTTAAGGTATGGAAATCGAATTTACAGAAAGATCCTTTATCTGGAAACCCAGGTTCCTAGCATTCCAGAAAATAGATCTTATACTTGTACTGTAAATAGATAACTAAACATTTTGTAGACAACCATGATAAGTTTATAATACTGCGTTGAGTTTGTATTATATATGTGTTTTATATTCTTATTTGCTCACTTCATTCTGAGCTGTTGACATATGGACATAGGAATTGCTGACCAAGATGGAATATGTTTTTAATTTTGCACTCAGGTTTTGCCAATTAAGAATGTTGGTATTCATAATAGCAATTAGTGAATGTTTAAGGACACACCTCTGCTGCTGTGGGCCTATATGACATTATATCCACCTATGGTAAAGTCTTGAGACAGGATAGAAAACAATGTTATATAGCAGTGCTGTCCAACTTCTGTGGTACAGAGGGCCGGAATTTTTCCAACCTACATGGTGGAGGGCCGATAATGGAAGCCAGTTTTGACCACTCCCCTTTTTGAAACCGCACCCACTTGAAACAACACCCGTATTATCACATGACCATACCCATATTAATGGTTGTAGTACAGCAAAAACCTGCCCATACTCTGCCTGCCCTACCCTGCCTGTGTGTGCCATGCTCTGCCTTCCCTACCCTGCCTGTGTGTGCCATACTCTTCCTTCCCTACCCTGCCTGTGTGTGCCATACTCTTCCTTCCCTACCCTGCCTGCGTGTGCCATACTTTGACTGCGTGTGCCATTCTTGGCTGGTTTGTGCCATACTCTGCCTGCCCTACCCTGCCTGAGTGTACCATACTTTTCTATGGCACACACAGGCAGCATACATTGACACAATGCTGGCACTGCTCCTACAGTCTGCACAATAACTATATATTAAAAAACATTTTAATTGTAATACCACCTCAGTATATGTTCTTTTTGTAGTGTGCAGGGAATATTTGTGGGTTTCTACTGCTCCTACAGTCTGAGGTGTTAACAGGGGAACAATGCGGGGGATTACAGTCTGAGCCTGAGGTGTGAACACTGCAGGGGGTGAACAATGCAGAGATTAAAAGGTGTGAACAACACAGGGGATTACATTTTTAAACAATACAGCCTGATTACAGCCTGAATCTGAGGTGAGAACCATGCAGGGGGGGCAGTTAATCACAGTACTGATACCATTTAAAGCTTACCCAAGAGTAAGCCATCAAAGCAGCCAGACAGGTGGGGGGCCACACAGAGGGGGGTTGGCCCGCGGGCCGCCAGTTGGACAGCACTGTTATACAGTATCACTAGAGATTACTGCAGTAAGAGAATTTGTTTAATGGATGCACCAGCCAACAATTTGAGCAAAAGAACAAAGACGGTACTTTTGTTTCCAAATATGGGAATGAAAGTGGCAATATGGACACAAAGTGACTATTGAATGACGAACGTTTCATTTGCATTGCTTTTTAAGTTCGTAAATGTTTTGATCTAGTATTCTGGCCTGGCTCATGTCTAGGATACAGTAATATTTCATACAACGGTGTTAGATGTTACTTTTGATATCTCCATATACGACCAGACCTGATATTTTGGGATTTGGGTTGTAGTTAATTATTTTCTACATGAGTTGTTTGAAATGCTTGAGAAGAGACCACCAGGCTTGTTAAGTATAAAACATTGTTAGAGGATCAGAAAACTGATTTAAAACATGAACTGAAGCCAGACTTAACATTTTTACAAAACATTTCTAAACCACAGACTGCCTTTCTGCACTTAACAGTACATGAGTTAACTGTTATCATTCTTATTTCTCCAACAGCTTCCCAGAATTTCTTTCTGTAGAACATCATCTCGTCTAACTTCTAACACTTCTCAGGCCTTATTTTACAAACGGCAGTTTAAAATCCAACTGTTTAACGTTATCGTGTTACTAGCATTCCAGTTCATTTTAGAAGTTTACATTTTTTTGTTGTAGTATGTAAGGTTTTCTCATTCAACAATTCCAGGCCTCGTAACTAATCTTGAATGTGTATGAGAAAAGAGAAACAGGCATTACTGCACCACAGTTCCACCCAAAAAAGAAAGGGAGGGAAGAAAGCAAACAAAATCTACTTAGTAAAAGTAGTATGTATAGCGGAAAAAAGCTAAACTTAACTTTATTATGCAATACTTAAACAAAAAAATATGGTTTATATATGTGTATTTGTTTTATTGCATTCAATATTTATTCATTTATGTGGACCATGTTCCCCATTATCATTAGCTTCATAGGGGGCTGGTGGTACTGTAAGTTATTAGTATTTCTTGCATCTTTGACAGAAAATATTCATATCTATAAATATATTCAAAGCTAACCATAAAATCACTTTTTTTTAACTGTACAGTTAAGTTTTTGTGCCCTTTTATAGGCTCCTAATCTTTCCAAAATGCCTTCCCACCAGCAAAGTGAATCGCTGGTGGGAAGGCATACTTTGCACAACTTCCGAAAACTAAGCAGCACAAACCTTTCTACCATGCTTTATTTATTGGCGGTGGAAAGGTATTTTAGCAAGATTAATCGCCCATGGTAGCCAACATTTACCGTGGGCAACTAATCTCCTCATGGGCCATAACTTTAGATTTCCAAATAAGGCCACTGCATAATTAGTGTGTGGCCTGCCAAATCTTCAATGCAAAAGAAGGTGTTTTTCAGGTGACACTAAAGACCAACCATACAAAAAAACAGAAGAAGGTAGAGTTACTCTTTAGCCAGTCTACCACACAACCATACTATAACTCATCGCTGCTTCTTTCCCAACTCCATGCATTGGTCCATGACTGTGTCAGGAAGGAGTGTGGCCAAAAACAAGAGAAGCACATAGAACTGAGCCTATACACACAGACAACTTAGTGCTGGGGAAGACTCTAACATAGCCATGACAGCTAGATCAGGGTACAGTAGTTTCAAAAAAGTTAGATTTGCCACCATAAAAAGCAGGAGATGCTCAAGTGTATATGTTTAGGTCAAAAAAGGGTTTGTACAGTGCTTCTAGGATTCCCAAGTGAATGATGGCACTTTCCTGGAATGTATTGTGTTTTCCCATCTTATTACTTTCTTAACTCCCAAAATGTGCCTTTGTATTCTGGTTTTCAGCTAGCACACTCTTCTAAGGCTGATGTCCTACACCAATGCAGAGATTATTTTCCCAAAATAGATGGCCAGTGGAAAGTTCTATGCATTGCTTAGGTTTTCCGAAGTCGCACAAAGTTGCCTGCAGAAGGAAACTTCATAAAACAGAAGCAATACACAGGCATTTCCACTGGTGATTCCCTTTCTTGCTGGAGGAAAGGCATTTAGAAGAGGTTAGTTCCCCAAGGTAGCATAGATCTATCGCGAGTGACTAATTTTTACGTGGGACATCAGCCTTAAATTGCCTTGTGCACTATTACAAATGATCTTCAGGATACCAAACCCAAGGTTGACTTCCTAGCAATCACTTTCTGGATCAACAACAACAACATTGCAAAATGAACCTAACAAAAACTAAACTGATCTTATCTCCCCTTTATTATTTCTACTTATGGCATGCTTATTAACCCTGTCAATATCTTCTTCTCTGATAATATTAACACCACAGTCAACTCTTCCTACACAATATTTCACTTTCAAAAGGATTAAGCTAAGAAGCTTATGCATGCTTTCATTCTATCCTGCCTAAACTACTGCAACTTCCCTATTACAGTCTGTATTAAGTTCTGCTGCTAGAATCCTCCTCCTCTCATGTAATTTACAACAGACCCCTTCACTCCTGAAATTCTTATTATGGCTACTCATAAAGAAAAAAATATATATATATACATATATACAGGTATACTGTATATATAAAAGTATATAATATTTATAAGATCCTTCTCGTGACATTCAAAATCTCTTCTTCTTCTCCACACATTTCTGGATGACTTTTCAGTCTCTCTGAGAGTCACCGCCTTGTTGCAGCCCCAACTACTACTGCTGTTTCCCACCTTAAATCTTTCCCTTTTGCTCCTTACATTTGGAATGCCATTCCAGAATTTTCCCTCAGCCATTTCAAAAATAAACATAAAGACTAGCTCTTGCATAACTTGCACTCGCATAACACCTGACTCAGTATGTTCACAGGCAGTGAAACCCACCTAAAACTGCTGCACTTTTTATACTACTATTGGTGTCTGAAAGTTACCGACCTGTATCAAAAAAGGAACACTACAGAATCTTTTTTGTTACAGTAATTTTGTTATCTAGTTGCACCTCTTCCTACTGGTAACTGATCACAGTAGGAGTGCAAGTATAAATTTTTTCTAGTCTGTACTTAAAAGCTACCCACCAACTAAGATTGCAAGCTCTATGGGGCAGGGACCTCCTCCCTTGTCTCTTTAACACTCAGTACGTAAACTTAAATGTAATTATATTTTGTATGTATCTTTTATTTTATAATTGTATTGACTCCTGTTGGTTCTATTAATGTATTGTTCTACTCTACAGTGTTCCATGTGCAAGTAGTGTTTTAAAAATAGAAATATACATACATACATTGTCACCTATAGTACTGTAAGCAAGGGACAGTTTTCTAATCTTTCATTTGTAGGGATTTTTTTTTTATACATAAACTTTGACCTGCTAGGTAGTTGAAATACTACTTGTTACTAACATACACTTTTTTTGCAGTTTTGCTGCAGGTAATGTGACAGGTGAAGGTTACAGCATTTTTTGTTTATTTCACCAAAGACTGAATTATAGGAAACATCTGGAACTTGTATATATTTTAAGACTAAAATACAAAGAGCTCAAAAGCTTAGTCTGTTTGAGCATCTACTGAGGTAAAACCTTTTGACATACTACTTACATGAAAGAGTCATAATACAGAGAATTCCTTCAAAACTCAAAAAAGGAATTGTTTGAAAGAGAAGGCTATTGGAATTACAGACTTGATTGTAATGTTTGCTGAATAATTCCACTTTATTATGGATCTTGCACATTTAGAATGTTTTTGAAACACAAAGAAAGGAGTTACTCTCATTTAAGACTATATTTGATCTATCAAGGCGTATTTTACCCAGTCAATATGTACAATATATACATACATTACAACCTTGAGTCTGTAAATCAGTAGCAACACAGTTTACATTGCAAAACACAAATACTGCATGGGAGGTTCACTTGTTACAATTTTTTATTAAACAAAATGAAAGAAAAAGCTTGTTTTATTTTGCCACTGCCGAAGCTAGCATTTACACAACTACTTTATTTTGTGCCCCCTGATGAAAAAACTATGGGCTGTACATGTATTTGTTAGGGACATCTCCATATTTTATATTTAATAAAAGCCATTTTAAAAAAATTACATTTACAGCAGTAGGGGTCCAGTTCATGGTCCCTACCACTGTTGGGGGGGCCGGACTAAAGTCCTCTCCCCGCGTCCTCATACTATGGTCTGCTCCCCGCTGTTTCCTCCTGCTTCCTCCCAAGCATCTCAGAAAGTATTGGAGCCTGAAAGGATTATTAATAGTTCTCAAAATTCTTAAAAGAAACTCTATATTTTATGTCTAAAATAGATTTTACAAGATCCACAAAAATAATGGAGACAGTCTGCTTTTAATATTAACAATGGAAATCTAATTATGTGTAGATCTGCATTATAGCTTACCAAACTTAAAGTGAACAGAATCAGTTAGTGACTAATGGAACAGATTTAATTGATTCAGCGGGTTCAAATAAATAATTGGAATATTGCCTAGAGTAGGTGATATCCCCCTCTCTCCCAAGGTTGATTGGATATATTCCATTTGATCCTTTATAGAAACTTAGATATGAGACACAAGATGGGTTGTTGTGTGGAAGTATTGGGCAAAAACGATATTCATGGAATTCAGTGAAACATCTTCAATGATTACTAAACAAGTCCAGTTGCTTTAAATTTATTTATACTAGATATACCATGACCTGGATGAATGAAAATCTTCATAGACATAAATGCTTCTATCTATTTAATTAGTTGAAATTGTGATGGCTACCACTTCTTTTTCTGATGAAGCTGTTTTAGTGAAATGTAAAGGGTGGCTTTGGTGGACTATAGGTTGTGGCTAGCCCCTATGTACCAACTTCTAAAACTTCTGAAAATACCAATTGGATTAAACTTGCAAAATTGATTACAATACTACAATTAGGGGCTGATATTAAGACACGAATTCCGACCGAATTGGAAGAATTCCGATTGGAAAACGAACATTTTGCGACTTTTTTGTATTTTTTGCGATTTTTTCGGCGCCTTTACAACTTTTCGGAAATTATCGCGACTTTTTCGTTACCAATACGATTTGCGCGAAAAAACGCAAGTTTTTCGTAGCCATTCCGAAAGTTGCGCTTTTTTCGTAGCGTTAAAACTTAAAAGGCGCGACGTTTTGCGCAAGTTTTAACACTACGAAAAAATTGCAACTTTTTGCGCAAGTTTTAACGCTACGAAAAAATCGCAACTTTTGGAATGGCTACGAAAAACTCGCGTTTTTCCGCAAAAATCGTATTGGTAACGAAAAAGTCGCGATAATTTTCCGAAAAAATCGCAAAATACCGATCATTACGAAAAAAACGCAATCGGACGCATTCGGCCCGTTCGTGAGTAAGTAAATGGGCCCCTTAGTATACATTTTTGGCAGCAGTAAATTGCTTTATTTTTGAACCATGACTGTTTAGGTACAGTGCATCTTTAGGCTTTTTATTTATTCTTTCATGGAATTGTAACCTCAACACTGAATGAGCAGATGATATGGTATATTTTTTAATTCTGAAAGGTTGTGAAAGCTTAGAAAAGAAGCTAAGTATGAAAGTTTTACATGCCCTTAGTATGCTATTGGTTGACTTTGGGTACCTGTGCCGGTCCACTTGGAAGTGGTGGGTGCTAGTTTTCTCTTCAATCTTACCCTTCTAGTGTTTGTATATTCTACTGTCTGTCCATTATTTATGGACTTGTGGGCAGGAGGTACCTAATCATTATCACTAATATTAACATCCCTGGGTAGTGATGGCCATTTTGTAGATTTTAAATCTATTTCAGATTTATTGTAGGGTTTTTACCTGATAGAATGGACAAAAAAACATAATTTTGATTAATTTAGCTTGAGCTCTGGAAGTGGATGAGTGGAGCTCTATTGTTCTTCTGAGACATTGATTGCCCCTAAAACAGGAAATTAAGCTCTGGCGGAAAGCAATCTTTGACTTTAATTTGCTTTTTAATAAAATCATAAAAATTGGATTATTTAAAATGAAATGTTATGGGAAACTTTACAATGATTAATTTCAAGAAAGCAATATGTTTTTCTAAATCCTAACATAGTTTAACAAATTGTTGCTTGCAATATGCAGGGTTTTGTTTTTAATGACATTGATGCCATGTCATGACTCCTGACCCAAACATGCTTTCCCTATAACCAGATTATTTATCACTACTCCAATAAAACAATTGCAAGTGTTTCTGGGATCAAAACCATCTTGCCCTTGGGAATTTATAAATTGTAACCATTTACTTCTGAACCTGAGCTTAGCTCTCTAAAGCCTTAAAGTCTTAATAAAATCCTAAGCATATTGAGACGTTATAACAGAGATCAGAGTAAATTTAACCAAGATGTTTGTTTATTTTGAGCTGCATTTTAAATGTTGTACCTATGGTAGATATATTATTAAGAAAAGAATACTACAGACACATACAGTATATGCCTTATTATAAAAATCTACCTCAAGAATAAGTAGAACAGACGAAAGTTACCATAACTGGGAGACAATACACACCCTAATAATATAGTACAGTCCACACCTTCCACAGTCACCAGCACCACCTATACTTTATTCATAACATTCCTAAAATAAAAACATCTCTTTCATTCAACACAGCCAAACAAGCTGCTAATTAATGCCATAATCATCTTTCACTTTAATTGCTACAACCTGCAATATTTCATATGTCTCCCAGAGCTCAGGTGTCCATGTTCTTTTTCTACCATTGAAAACTGCTTAATCTCTCACCTAGTTTAATATAGATAAAGAAGGGCATATGGAAGATAAGAAGTAAAGAAAGAAAATACAGTGATATATTATTCACTGACAAATCCTCCATCATCAAGGCCCTAGATTGTATTTGATCTACTTGTTATGGTATGTCGGAGTATGGGGTAAGCAAATTATTGGGTGGTAACAATGATCTAGCCCTTCTGACTGAGGAAATAGCTGCTCTCTGCACCTCGCACTGGACAAAAACTCGGATATGCAGCACCACTACCTTACCCTTTCCTTATGCATGGCCAGGATAGGGCCAAATTGTGAGCTGTGGCCTCTGCTGCCCCAAACATGAGTGTTTAAATTCCTCCCACCCTGCCCTTCATAAAAACAGCTTGGTTGAGCAGGCAGAGCTGTATTCATAGGGCAGCACAGACCTTTGCAATTTTTAAAGCAAAAATGCAGCCACAAGAGATTATTATTTGACTAATTATCTGGTGGAGATAGTAGGGTTTAATGAATTGGCATGGCTTTTCTATTGACTGCACTGTTTATAGAAGAAAGAAGGGTTAAAACTAATTTTCCAAGTTACAACAATTGCGTATTTTCCACTAAATTTTCGTTATTGTCCGCGACTTTTTCATGCTTTGCATCAATTTGTGCGACAAAATTGTATTTGTAGTAATGACTATGAAAATTTCAAAATCATTCAAGCTTCGGTATCTTGACTATCTTTTGGCCAGGTTGGAGCTGCAGAGTGCCAATGAGTCTTATGGGAGGCTTCCAAAATTATGCATTGAAAGTTCAGTCAGAAAGGTTTTTGCACGTTTACGAACGTTTGGATATGAAAATTTTGTAACTTTTGGATCAAACCACGATATTTTCGTACGATACGGATTTTCGCTCAATTAACGCATATACGAAATTACCATATTTAATCCAAATTTTTGCTAATCGTACTTTAAATTATCTGAAATTCGGACATTGATAAATGTTCAGCATTTCTTTATGTATTTTGTGTTAGACTTTAGTTCTATAAACAAGAGTAGGATAGGAGTAATACTGGAGTAGAAAAAATACATAAGGAATAGGCTAGAACTGATACATTTAGTCAATAAGGTAAACTCTGCAGCTTACTTGTTTAATGTAATAATGTATAAATATAATTGTATATCTACTAATGTAAGTTCTCGTTATGAGGGCTCTGTTTACCTCCTGTATTGACCACTATATAGCATATAATGTATATGTTTGCTGCAACATACTAATTAGGTTGAAAAAAAGACACACATCCATTGAGTTCAACCTTTTGAAAGTACTTAAATTGGTTAGGGATTGGGCGGGATGGCATCCCAGTACTTTTTAAAAAATGCTTACTTTCTATCCTGTCGGGTGGTTAAACTCAATGGTTGTGTTTCTTTTTTTTCAACTGAATTAGTAGGTAAACACTAACTTTTGCAAAACTTTGCAGTGTGAAGTTGAGAGATGCCCTTACCCATTGGATTCATCAGAATGTGTATTTGGCTTTTTTAAGGTCTTCATACTGTCAGGGGTCTTATGACACACAATTCGCAGGCAGGGTGTTGTGTTTGCAGAAGCAGAATTGGCAGCTGAGAAAATTCATATGCATATCTTCATTTTAGGGTCCCTACATGCATATTGGGTTTCAAACTGTTTACTAACTGGAAAAAGCAAAATTGCTTCACTTTAAAGTGGTCAAAACCAAAAAAGGGGGTTGAGGCTTAGAATAACATTGAGTGTGGCTTATAGTTGTGGGCCTAACTGCTAGCTTACCCACAGAGATACCTTCTGAATCCTCTCCAATTCCTTCATATGTATGGCACTTGGACCAGTTCCTTACATGAAGGTAATTGGTCTCTATTCTTAGATTCAGTAGTTTTTCCCAAACTTCTGATTTCTTCCATAGGAAATTATTGCAAATGTATCAGCTGTGAAAACTGGAGAGATTAACATTATAGACTAATACGTTTAGGTTACAAAAAAATGATGGGTTATGGGTTAAGATTTTTATTACTTATGGTATTGCCCTAAAATAAAAGCTATATGGAAGGAACTTGAATTGTATTTACAGAAAACATTTCAAATTAAAATAAAGGTCTCCCTACATTTAGCTTTGTTGGACCTGTACAAAGAAGTTAAAATTAATCCGAACTCCAAAGGAAAAAATGTTGAAAAAAAAGATAGAGGTATTTGTATTTGTTTTTGTTAGCAGCAGCTCGTACATCCATATTTTTACACTAGGTTAAAGAGTAGAGTCCTGTATTGATAGATCATATCTAAGATCTCTTTGTTTCAGCATGCAATTAGATATGGAGATCTGAAAAGGAGAAAATATTTGATAGCTAGTTGGTCTGGACAATCTGCAGATAAGAAGTTCAAACATCTAGAATCCTAACATTTTTCCCCTAGTTATCCATTTATTTAGCTATCCATCCATGTTACATCAATATAAAACTCTTAATTGCTATTTTAATTCCATGCAGAGAGATAAAATTGATGAATTAATTCCTTAAATGTGGTATTATGTTTTATTGTTACTAAGTGTATTTGTAAAAATCTATTATCCACAAACACCCTTAGTCCTTTTTGTTGTGCAGAAGAAATATGTTGGTTGGATGATGTTTCCAGAAGAGGTAGCTTAGCAGAAATAGTGGCCGAATTCTTGACCAGCATATAAATGCACAGCGCTGTACAATCTTACAATGTACACAATTACACGCAGGGAGGACAAATGTCATAATAAATACAATAAATAAGTATAAATAAACAGAGATTAAGTGCCATGTGGTATGAGACACAGTAGTAAGGAGGTCCCTTACCCCAAAGAGCTTACAATCTAAGTGAAATGCAGAAATTCGCTGCAAATACATGCCTGGTGAAAAAATTTGCTCATCAATATACCGTGTATATAAATATCATCATATCTTAAATAAAAGTGGGTTGGGGACACTTTCTGCATATTTGCTAACCTGCTTCTTTTTCCAGAAAAAACATTCACATTATACTTTAAACTTTAAGGGTTGTTTTTTTTTTTAATAAACATTGTTTAAAAACTGAAATGATACTTTGTAAGTTAGGAACTCCACCCTGGAAGTGAAGGTGTTGATATGAAAATAAATGAATTAGCAGAGTTCTGTCATTCAGTTTCATAAATCACAAGAGTAAAGTCACAGAAGTTCAAGTTAAAGTTATCAAGTGTGGCTATACTACAACATCCTGTACGTCAGAGAGAGATACTCCCTGACTCTTCTCTTCCTTTCCCTGGAGAGAAAAATGGTGAGAACTTGTCAGATTTTATCTAGGAATCATTTATTTTGGAAATATCATATTGGAAAGATTTATTTTTATAAAACCACTCAAACCTTTTCCTGAAAGGTCTACTTCTCTCTTCTGTAAACAGGATGGCACCTATTTGAGAACAAGTGCTTGTGAGTTCTATTAATGGATGCTGTACATCCTATTGTTGAGCTTGCAAATCAGAAATTAGTGCATAATCACTTTTTAAATCGCACAGAATGTTCTTGAACAAATGCAATATCTTACCAAGTAAAAAAAAAATACAAATTAAGGACTATAACTCAGTTGAATATTAGAATAGTTTAATATATTTATGGTACATAATGATAAATATGTCATGTTATAATAACCATTTTTAGCAGATTGATTAAAGTGTTTGTAATTTGTAAACAAAATAAAACAAAATGGTTGGTTGTCAAGCACTGCAAGCTAATTAAAGAATAAGTAAAATATAACAGTGCTTCTGATCTGGTCAGCTACAAAACACAAACATGCATTGATCAAATGCACATTCCCTGAGCTCCTGGATTGCCAGGAGCAGTGTTTTTCATAGCCTGGCACCCCTCTGCTTGGTTACATTATCCAGTGAAAAGTGTCTCCTGTAATACATACATAATTACTGTATATCATAAATCCTAAATTAATAGCACCTCTCATGATTTAGCAATTGGATTCTTTCATGAACATAGCACAGCTTCAAAGACTGTTTGCCCTAGAGTTATGTACAGCAGTGAACTGGTGTGTTTTGTGCTGAAAAGCTGGTTTATATAGGAATTATTCTTTGAGAGGTTTAACCCAATGGGAGAGAAACCAGGTAAGCTGACTCCCTATGCCTCTGATAATCTAAGATCATTCCAGTAAGTCAAACAAAATACGGAGAAACATAAAACTACTGGTCCAGTATGTCTAGCACAGACATATACTAGACACAAGCAACCAACATTTCAGAAGTTAGTTCATATAGAAGCAAATCTGCAAAAGTGGGTAACTATAGCAAACAGGCATTAGCGTTAACTATAATGTGATTCATAACAATATTATTATAATTATTATAAGTAGTTCAGCATTTTTTTTTTTTTTTTTTTTTTACTTTAGTCGCATTTATTCACCTTCGTTTTGTATGCATTACTTTTCTACATACCAGATCTACATACCAGAAAATGAAATATGTGCCCAGGAGAACTCAATAAAAAGACTATACTTTCATTATCATCTTTAAATGAAAAAAAAAATGTTTCTGTTCCACCCTCCCAAGCCCAGATCCACAGGCAGCTCTCCATCCCACCCACCTGTTAAAGAGCCTTGATGCAAACACGTTAGGCAGGGTCTGGCAGTTGTATCTTTATCGTGAAACCTGCAAAGTCAAACATGGTGCCCAGAATGTGTTATGTTTGGAAGTAGAGCTTTGTTTCTGAGACCAAGAAATGTAATTTGCAGGATGTTACTGTATGAAATAGCTCATACTATAAAAACTATGAATTAGGGTTACACTTAATGCATTGAAAATATCTGCAAATTAAGAGAAGAGAGTGTGTAGATAGCTTGCAAAAACCTAGAAATTAAAATGGCTAGAAATGAGCTTAGTGTGTCAGCCCTGTAACAGTAATAATCCAGGGCTTCAAAGTTGTCTACAGGAGCTCTCCACTTTGGATCTTCTTTTGAGTGTCAATCACACGGCACATGCTCAGTGTGCTCCGGGCAGCTGCCAAGAAGGTAAGTTTAGGAGTTGTCAGAAATTATCATTAAGAAAATGTGGTTCATCTGTGATAGGAGCTGATGCTACAGGCTGATTATTACATTTTAATGCAGAATCCACTGGTTTATAAATTGCCATTTAACTTGAATTTGCATTAAATTATTCATTAACCTTGTGTTGTTAATTTTATAGTACAGTAATAGGATCTATTATCCAGAAAGCTTTGGACCTTGTTTTTTTTTTTTTTATTGATTTCATATGGTTCACCAAATCTTAAGTCTGCTAAAAATATTTAAACATTAACTAAATCCAGTTGGATTGTTTTGTCATCAATATTGACTTATGCAGCTTAGTTACCATACAAGCGGTACAAAATACAAGGCACTGGTTTAATATTTCAGAGGGAAAGGAAATAATTTCTAAATACGCATTACAATTATTTGTTTAAAAAGGACACTACGTGAAATTGCCTTCCCATAATTCTTAACCTTCCAGTTAAAGGGTTTCTAGATAGCAGATTTCATACCTGTATACAAATGTAGTAAATTGTGAGTTGGCACTAACTGTTAGTTGGTAACTAACTGGACATTCAGCAGACAGGAAGATTGAGAACTACTGGGGGCATCTTCAGAGGGATAGAGCATCACTGCTAAATGGTTTTAATGGCCTTGGGCTGGTGCAAAAGGCCAAAATAAAAATAAATATTAAGGACATGAATATAGTTAGTTACATAGTTACATAGTTACGTAGGGTTGAAAAAAGACCAGTGTCCATCAAGTTCAACCCATCCAAGTAAACCCAGCACACCTAACCCACACCTACCAATCTATACACTCACATATGAGGAATAAAAAATAGTTAGCCAGTCACAAAACTCTTTAAAGCTTAAGACCTATAGGTAGAAGACAAACAACTATACTTATAGTTCTATTAATTGTACCAATCAGCAGGAGGAAGTCTAATTCTGTGACCCCGACAGCATGATAGAATAACTTAATGGAAACTGTTAGAGATGTAATTGTTGCCTGTTTGAAGTCCAGCTGCATTACATACAAAATAAAATGACTTCAAACAAATGTAGATTTTTGTTTGCTTTGTAAGAAAATATTGCTAATTTAAAATACAGTAAGGGATGCTTTTCTCAGCAGTGACTTCAGGCCGGTCAGACTGTAGGTATCTTTCCATTTCAGCATAGGTGGCTCAGTCAGAGTTAGCAAGCATGTGAATATGCCATTTGTGTAGATATTTACACATCTTTAAAATCTAGCTGTGAGCAGCAACCATGACCAGATGCAGACAACAGGTGTTTGAGGATATTCTGTTTATAACATGCTGAAATGATTGTCAATGCTTTTAGTTAAGATTAAACCCCTTGCAGTTTCCCTTCAAAATGTTTGACCCTCAAAAAAACTCAGGACACAAGCCCCTGGGTTCAATTGTAGGCTGCATATCGTAGTACTGCTCCCTTTACTAAGGACCCCAGGACCCTTTAAAAAGTGGTTGTTGGCTCTCTGCAATAGCGATTTAAACAATGCCCTTTTATTGGTACCGGTGCTGTTATGTTTTTATGTGGGTGCCATTGTGTCATATTTAATGTCCTAAGGATTTCTAGTATGACAAACAGGGAAGTTTTTAAACTACAGCTAATAAAGATACTGAAGGATGAATGGCAACTAGAATCAATAAAAAAAAAATGCACACAGTTACACATTTTTACTCATTAATATGATGTAAAGACATTAAAGAAATGAGGTGACCACAAAATTAGTGTTTGTTAATTGGAAAGTGTAAATAACGTAGTAACCTTTAATTACTCTTAATAGGAATAACAAGTAGAAACACGAATGTATCATTTCAAACTATGCAGTCACAACCGGGCTGAGAGCTTGGTACACCTGAGTCACATTTTACCAAGGGTGACAGTACGACTGAATTACCTATATGAACTTAATGAAATGTGTGCGTCACCAGAAGGAGCATGAAATCTATGTGGGACTTGTTAAAGGACAACTGACCTGGGGAGTCAAGATGGTCAAGAAAAACTCCAATAGTAAGTAAGCTCAGGGTAAAAAGTAAGCAACTTTATTCACTGGTGGTGGTGGTGGGTGGTGGGGGGTAACAAATTGGCACCCCCCCCAGTGAATGTAATTTTCTGCTAGCTATAAACTTTAGGAAAAGTCATAACTGCCTCTGAAAAAGAGGCAAACTGTACTGTCAACTTGTTTATATTGCATGATACCTGTAACTACTAGGGATGTAGAATTTGGCCAATTTCTGCATATTTTTGCCGGACCTGGATTTGGACAAATCCCTCGTTTTCAACACCTGACTTTAAAGCTCTGAACAATTTAAAGTGACAGTTTTCAGTTTCAGTTTTTTACATATGATCTATAAATACATTTTTATCAACCAAAGCTGTACATTCCTAATATCAACCTGATTACTGAGCTGATTATGTTGTCATGGTTTAGGTGTATAATAGATTACCGATTGTCTCATCATAATCAAGGAATAACATGTGTAATACTTGCCCGGGAGGATAAGACTGTGTATCTAACCACACTAATGCTGGTCTGATTACTGCCCTGGCAGGGTTTATTTTATTCTTGCCTAGAATCACATGTTGTAAAGCTGGGGCGATTTGAAGTTTCTAGAACAGGAACATTTCTGTTTACTTAACTTTGTGCAGTATATAGAGATTATTTACATAATAACTGCATGAGAAAATCCTTTCTCATTTAAAGCAGCATTAAAATAAAAGATGACCTTTGATGGGGCTAAAATGAATGAGGTAATCATTGTTTTGATTTTTTTAAGTCAAGCCAACTGGTAATGTCATGTGGTGGTCAAATCAGAGCACATACTGTACATAGCGAACATGGGATATGCATTAAGTGTTGTGAATCACAAAATCACATACTTTGAGTCATGTGCGGTTTTAGCTGTATCTATAGCAATACTAATGAAAATATATATAATCAGGAAGCCTGACATCATATTGAAAATCTCTCATTCACAATGCATAATAAATAACTAACTTAACTATTCATTTAACATATTTTGTATCTGATTAACAAAACTTTAGCATCATTATTTTGATATACAGCACATGTTTACCTAGTTATTATATAAAGACTACAGTAGACAAATCTTCAAATCATAAGCTACTTTGTGTTTTGCTGGCATCAGTGTGGTCTCACAAAGACCATGGGCTAGTTTTTCATCTAAAAAATTGAGTTGAGGAAGCACTAAAACTATTAAAAAAATAAAACCTGTAATTGTGAAAAGAACTATTAAAAATCCCTTGAAGTTTGGGAGCAGGTTTATATCAATGGCAGTTGCTCTTTAACATTCCAGTAGCTTGACAGAATGTTATCACGTATGCAGATATTCAATTGGCTGGTTATGCTGTTTTCTTTTGGGCTACTCACCAGCTGGTCAACACTCCATGGAAAGAAGTAGCTGAAACTCAATGATGTAAAACAGAGTAGCTTTTCAGATTTACTAGAACAGAAGTATTAAGCTTATATATATAACTATGTGTACACTATTTTAAATAATATTTGCCATGCATATTATATGTTACACTAGTTTCATTGATTGGTAACATTTAATAACAATCTATGTCAGCAGAATCTCTTAAAGGTCCTGTAGGGACCCATAAGGTTAAATGGCCCCTATGGCTTTAAATCCCTACAGGTTGAGTTCCCTTAGTTGCTGGTCAGAAGGGAATGTATCTAAGTGAGTTCAGTAACATTTGTGTGTTATTGGTTAGAAGGTATGGTGACCACATCCTGCCTCACTTTGGTATAGTTCTAGGAAAGGAGTGGCATCTTCCTGTTTGCTTCCACCTGAGGAACAGGGTGGATGTGTGCTGTGAGCCCAGGGCATGGGCCCAGGCCCAGTTGAAGTTGGGGAACAGGGCCCCGTGAATGAGGCATTAGATAGTGGCAGGTGTAGCTCCCTTTATAGTACACTCTAGGAGTGTAAGGCAGTTAGGGTTGAGCAGTTCTGAGCTCCTATATAGGACTTGCAGTTTTGGAGGTATCTCTCCCAGGCCACATTGCCTGTAGTGTAGGGATCCATGTGAATAGGGAATCAGGATAGAGAATTCCCTGAGGTGATCGACTACGTTGTGTGTCGCAGAGGTGAAGCGAGATTCCTGCCAAGTCTGTCTGCAGGGGAGTGTCGGTCTGCATATACACTCTGTATGTGTTGCCTGGACCAATGGCCTCTAAAGCTGTATTGTGAGTAACCCTGTGGATGTTCAATAAACACTTATTATTTTGTTATTTGCAAGAACCTCTGGCGCCCTCTGTTTTCATTTTTCTGCATAGCAGCAAGAGAGGTGTAGTTGCACAACATTAGCAAAGGCCCATTCTGGGTAAGAGAGTACAGTGTAACCCATGTTCTACTGGTACTAGTCCGGGAAGGCAGCTATTGAACTGAAATAGAGGTTACAGTACTTCTAATCTAATTTGTTTTCAATGAAAGTAAAAAAAATCATTCTTTTTATGTTGATTTATTTTAGTTTCTCTTTAGGTATGTACTGTAAAGTACAATGATGCATCCAGAAAGAGAGACAGATAGAAACAAATGTCAATCCTGAAGAAAACTTGGCAGCTTCATTATGCTCTGACCAAGAGAATTTCAATGTGGGTAATGGGTAACCAGACTTACCTCAGTGGTTTCTGCCGTTCTTACAATCCCTTCTGAGCCTGGGAGAAAACAAAAGCCATCATTATTTATCATTGTTTATTCAGAAATTCCCTAACTATGCTGCTACAGAAATATTTTAATTACTAACTCTCATTTACATGCGATTGAATATTTTTTTACAGTTCTCTCAAATATGAAGCAAAGTACACCTTATTCAAGTTCTCTCGATTACATTTTTCAGTCCTTTTGCACAGATTTTTGAAACTTGGATTTACTAGTGGACTGTTTTTCTTTCCAGTGGAAATATACTGCACATGCAGTGAAGTTATGAAACCTCAAGCTACATGTGGTTTTACTTTCCGTGACAGAACCATCTACCTAATAAATATATCACCCAATTAAGGAAATAGCTCATGTTATTCTTTAAGGACAAATCCTAAAGATGCAATAAAAGTGACTGATATTGCAATTCTTATGCTGCTGACCATCAGGAGATGAAAGAAAAACATTAAAATCATCTACAAAGTTGATGCTTTCTAATACTCGACACTATCTTTCTGGGGCTGAGCTCTGTTGCTCAGGGAATTAATATATCCCTGCATGCAGTCATTTAGCCAACTACCTAATCATGCATTTTTCATCATCACTTCTAAAGAGATTTGGTATAAATAATACATCCAAGCATATGCACTCCTTTAATCTTGTACAAATAATCTCTGTTTTCAATCACTGTGCATTGTACCTTTTCAGTCCCTATTGGATAACTTGATACAGGTATGGGATCCCTTATCCGGAAACCCATTATCCAGAAAGGTCCGAATTATGGAAAGCCCGTCTCCCATAGACTTCATTTTAATCAAATAATTCAGAATTTTAAAACTGATTTCCTTTTTCTCTGTAATAATAAAACAGTACCTTGTAATTGATCCCAATATATAAATAATCCTTTATATATGGATGCAAACAATCCTATTGGGTTTAATTAATGATTCATTGATTTTTTAGTAGACTTAAGGTATGAAGATCCAAATTACGGAAAGGCCCCTTATCTGGAATACCCTTGGTCCTGAGCATTCCGGAAAACGGGTCCTATACCTGTAAAAGGACTTAATGGGGCTGAATGAGACGTAATATACAGAAAAACATTTTATCACAAATATATATACAGTATATATATGTATATACTGTATATAATATATTTGCACTCTCATTATACAGCCAAATGCCTGGGTGCAATTTGGAAACAACATGTAATAGAAAATTAGACAAAACTGTACATACCCCTCCCCCTATATAGGCCCCCTTTTAACTGTTTGTATCACCTTAACAAAGGTCTCAAAGGAGACAGAAACATTGGTACTTTAATAAATCTACAGTTTTGGTCATTTTTTAAAGTGATGTGAGTGCATAAAAGCATTGCATTTTTTTCTTCTTTTTTTTTAATAAAACTGTATGGTATATGGGGTATAATTATCATGCTGTATAAAAAATGCAGTAAAACATTACCGGTGATGTTGCTCATAGCAGGCAGTCAGATACTTTGCTTTGGTTTTCTACTTGCTAAAATCTAATTGCGGATCAGTTGCCCTGGGCAACATCACTGGTAAAGCTTTGCTCCACTTTTTGCACAGCATGATAAATATCCCCGATATATATTTGTATAATCACTTACTTCTATAAAGAGTCACAGGGTGCTGAAGATATCAACTGTTGGTGTGAATGATGGGAAAGACCAGATAGAGCCCAAAGTATTGTCAAGAGTGACATGAATGCTCCTAGGTTAAAGTGAAGCATTGAAGTTTAATACTGCTACACTGTTTACCATATACAGAATTAGTGATAAGTAAATCTGTCCCATTTAATTTCACCTAAAAATCTGTCCTAGGCAAAAATAAGTGATTGTTTTGAATTTCACATTTTATAAAAAAAAAATTTTTTTGGGGGGGGGTTTGCAGACTTGTTGAAAATGATGACTAGAATTAGATGCATTCAAGTTTTTTTATACAGTTTTTTTTATTTGAATTTTGAAATAAATAAGCAAACATTTGAGTTTGGTAAACTTTTAAGTATATTTGAATGATAAAAATTGCAAGATTCACAAATTCAGTTTTTGATAATTAGGTCTCCCCTATGTATTCTACATTTATTCTATCATAAACCATTTGTATTCATAATAGCAAGACTTGTTAAAACATGTTTCCATTGGCAGTGATATTTCGTACATTCTCCCCTGCATAAGTTTTGGGGTACTCTGGTTTCCTTCCATTCTCCAAAAACATACAGGCTGGTTAATTGTTTCTTGATAAAATTGAACATAGTTGTGCATGTACAGTATAGGATAGAGACCTTAGATTGCTAGCTTCACTGGGTCAATGACAGATGGATGTATAATCTCTCGTAATGGTAAAAACACAGAATTTTGATTTTAAGTAGTAGTCTACCATTTCTTGTTGCTGATCTTCATTCTTTTTAAGTTCAGTCTCCCTTGCTGGACCACTGAGACTATTTCTTATGCTTGGTTTGGCTTTAAATATCCTAGTGACACAGGGGCTTTTTCAGCAATTCACAGTCTGCATACCATTGCTCTCCCAATTTACTGTTCTTGTATGTATTCCCGTTTTTATGGCCAGTCAGACATTTACGAGCATTTAAATCCAGAAAGGCTTGGTCAGTCACAAGCAGAAAAACAGAAATTCTCTGAAAAATTTGAGGCAGCAAAAATCCATAAATATGGAGAAAGTACAGAAATCTGCAGTTAATATAAAACACTAACTGCCATATGTAATAAAAGACACTATGTTTGCCAAGGTGCAATAACCCTTGGCAACCAATAAGATATTTGTTTTTAAACAGGTGGCCAGTAAATGCTTCCTGCTAACTGGTTTCTATAGGGCGTCAGGCTAATAGCAAACTTTACACCTTCCATGCTGTAAAATCCATTTTAACAATGAAACAAAAAAACACTATTTTTAATACTGTACATTGAAAATTGTTTGATGCTTGACATGCTCTTAAATATGATCTTGTACTATCACTAAGTTGCATCATATACCGACCAAATGCTGTCTGGATTTACCTTGTTTGACCACTAACACTATAAGAGAAAGGAAGTTCAATGGACTGTTGTACTATGAGGTCAATGCCACTGCATAATGAGAGACCATAAGAGCATATTACCAGGACCTGGACTGCTTAGAGAAAAACCCAAGTAATGGACAGGGATTCTCCCATGTATGAAACCTAGAGATACTAGGATCCTCCAAAACATGGGAGAGGTCAACTATTTTAACTTTTTAATACATATTTACAGGAAATACTGCACAAATGAACAATTTAATCTTTATCCTTTATTTACAATAAAGGACAATTGCACCAACACATTTGGGCTGAACAAATCTGAACAATTCTGCATACATACATTCATATGTGCTTGTGAATCTGGTGTTATTGCCATAAGGTTTTGAGCTTTTCAAAGCCCCATAGACATGAATTTTTTTTTATCTACACAGGAATCCCTCACACACTATTGACTTTGCATTGATTGAGTAATGGACACAAAACACGTTTGTTTTTCACAGGTGACTTTGTGCAAGCCTGAAACCAAACAAGGTTTTAGCTAGAAGTATATATATATATATATATATAATATTATAATAGTAAGAGTGCTGCACACACAGGGACTTGATACAAAAGAAAAAGTGTTTTTATTGAAAAAATTCCAACATTTCGAGCACAACCAGTGCTCTTCCTCAGGGTTGGTTTGTCCCTGAGGAAGAGCACTGGTTGTGCTCAAAACGTTGGAATTTTTTCAATAAAAACACTTTTTCTTTTGTATCAAGTCCCTGTGTGTGCGGCACTCTTACTATTATATTTTTGTTTTTGACCTGCACCAAGGGCATTTGGACTTGTATAGGGTGTGCTTCTCCCTGTGTACTATATATATATAATAGATATGTGCGCCATTGATTTGGTGGAATAACCAAAGAACTGGAAATTTGTTAAAATGTGATTACAAGGAGTGTTCTAATCCAAATGCTATATTTATTACAGTATCAGTGCTTTTCTTTAGTGTCCCAAGTGATATGACGATTATGATGTATCCAGTCCAAGATGATTCACATATTCTTTCGATTTTGCCATGAATGTGAGTACTATATTTGCAACACAATAACAAATCTCCCAAGTATTAGAATTTACTGCTTGAGCCAATAAAATAGCCAGCAAATGATATCACACCATTATTAAATTATATAGCAATTGTTTATGCCTTATGCTTGTTCGTAAATTGTTTCTCCCCAACAAATTATTAGTACAAGTGAAATAGAGTTTATATGTAAAGCACAAAACTGTTGGATCCAGAACACAAATTCTAGCTTGGTAACTATCTCTAATTCTATTTATGTTAAGATGAAGCCAAGAGCCAAGGACAGCTGTCTTATAATATACTGTAGATTATACCTGTTGCCTCTCTTAGAATCATTGAGATATACATGTTTTTACATAGCTCCATTTAAAACTAAGCCTGCTAAATTTTTTAAAGTACTGTGTAAATATTTATATCAGCTGTTCTCTTGGAAAATAGCCATTAGACTTTCAAACATGTATGCATGCAAATCTGCCTTTGGAGAGAGACCAGTTATTAGTAGGGCTTATTTTTATGTTTCTAAAGATGTTTAATAGAAATTATGGTCAGGGCGTATCCTGTTAAAAACACATTCTTATCTTTGTATCAATATATATTAATGTAAAAAGGGAAAAAGGGAGCAGTCGTTGCTTTGCCAAGTTAATATGAATGCTAACCTCTTTACAATAATATAGCATCCACAACAGACCAAAACAACTTTCACATACTGTAGGAGTACCTTTATTCAGTAATATTAATGCAAGGGATGCACCAAATTCACTGTTTTCAGATTTGGCCAAACCCCGTATGTAAACTAGGATATGGAAGGGTTAAAGAATGCAGTGATTTCCAACTTTCGTGCTTATGTGACAAAAAGTCACATGATTTTAAAAATTCAGATTCAGTTCAGCAAGGAGCGTGGAGTCAGCCAAATCCGAATCCTGCTGAAAAAGGCAGAATCTTGGCCAAATTCTGGATTCGGTGCATTCCTAATTAATGCACTACTTGTGACCCTGTTGTGTGTGTTTTATGTCATTGCAATAAGGAACATTGGTAGGTTCCACTAAGCTGGACTTAAGTGACCCACTTTATGATCTGCTTTTATCTGATAAAGCTGATTAATAAAATCGTAAGTAATATGCATATGACTGAGCCTTGAGGATAGTTTGTGACAAAGTTTACTGCAATACTTTAATCCTAGCTAATAAACCACTAGGGATGAGTGAAACTTTTCGGGAGCTATAGATTCGCTGTAAAACTCCGCATTCCGCAAAAAAAGTCACCCAGAAGCCACATTTCCTGAAATCTTTTTCAGCATGTTTGCAAAATTTTTGACAAAGCAAAACAGGACAGATTCACTCATCACTATAAACCATTCAATTATCAAGCACTATAAAGATTACCATCGCAATGACTGGCCAGCAAAGTACCATTACTTGGTGTAGTTCAGACTGGTTGCTGGTTAATGCTCAGCACGGTTTTCTATTGGGGTATAAGCTAAAGCAGAATGACCTCCTACATAGAAAAAAAGAAGCCTTTATCTATGAGAAGGGCTGCCATAGTGTTTTCCACAAACAGGAGACATGAATGTAAGTTTCCAAATTCACCCTGGTTCACATTCTGGTTCAAGTTTGTCTGGTCAGATGCTTCTACAGCATCCCAGGAAAAGTGGTGCCAATCTGGGAATGAGTATGATAGCAGCTAAAGTATGATATACAGTAGAAGTAATGGTATGGGGGAAAGAGGCATACTAAACCTCACATATAGTGGCTCAGGCCCTGTAGTAAACTGTACTAGGCCATAGCAGTTCTGAGGCCCTGAAAAAAAAACTACCTTTAGACCTGCACGTGTGTATATTCCCAGAAACATTTCATAATCTTTAGATAATGCAGAAGGTTATTTTGATAAGGTTGTTCCTATTTGGTTCCATGTATTTGTGCTTTAAATAGTTGCTAATTTTGGAAAACGGATGTTGATCACCTGTGTTCTTAACAGTTATTTAAATATGTGAACAAGAACTTAAAGAAATCCCTCATATTTTTCATTGCTTCTAAATGTAGCAAACAATAAACTATATGTTAACTTTTTTTGATCCATTGTTTACTAGGAATTGTGATGATAATATATAGCACTAGTATATTGCTAGCAGAAACAACTAGTAAATTGTAGTATATAGAGCCATCGCTCAAAGCACAGGAAAAACAGGGGGAAATAATTCATGATATGGTGCAGAAGGCTATTCCACCTTTTTGTGTTGCTATGGATACAGAAAAGATTGTGTTCCCACACCTTTTTCAGGTTTGCCTTAAATAAATCCCATTTTTCTCAAACAGCAGACTTAAAAATCTATAAAATAGAAGTGCTATATAGCATAAAAACCTTTTTATTAATATAAAAAATAGAAGATTGCCACACTCACAATTTAAAAGCCATCAAATTGCTTAAAACAGTATTATGTCCAACTCCCCGACTCTAAACTCCCACATGATAAAGACTCATATAAAAAACAACTCTGTAACTCATATATACAAGATTCTAAAATACCTAGAATACCACACGAAGCTAAAACCATCTTAGACTCCCCAATGACTACAGAGGAATTCTTATTCGCTATTAAGAATGCCAAATCTGGAAAAGCCCCCGGCCCAGATGGATTCTCAATCTCCTACTATAAAGAATTTGGAGAACACATTATACCACATTTAGTAGAAGCATCTAATTCCATTACACCAGACAAAAACATACCTCAAGAGGCCTTAGAAGCGCACATCGTATTGATACATAAAAAAGGCAAAGATCCTCTCGACCCAGGGGGCTTTAGACCAATTTCATTACTAAATGTTGATACAAAACTATATGCAAAAGTCCTCGCCAATAGGCTCAATCAAATAATAACAGACTTAATATCTCCAGAACAAGTTGGATTTGTCCCTGGCCGTGAAGCCAGAGACAACACCAACAGATTATTTAGCATTATGCATCAATGCAAAAAACGATCCATACTCTCCACTGACGCTGAAAAGGCGTTCGACAGGGTGGACTGGACCTTCCTCAAAAGCTCTCTTGCCAACATTAACCCAGGCCCTAAAATGCAATCCTGGATCTCCACATTATACACATCTCCAACAGCTTAATTACGAATTAATGGAGAACTCTCTCTACCATTCCACATACGAAATGGGACCCGCCAAGGCTGCCCACTTTCTCCACTTCTGTTCATACTGTCGATAGAAAGCTTCTTATCAAGAATCAGGAATAACCCAGACATAGGAGGCATCAAAATAGGAAAAAGAGAACATAAGATAGCTGCATATGCCGACGACTTACATTTCTTTCTCAGAAACCCAAGAATTACCCTGCCTAACCTATTAAAGGAACTCAAACACTTCGGCTCGATAAGCAACTTAACAAAATCAGTAGCCCAGAACCTATCCATTCCTCCTGCCGAGTTCGAGGATGTGATGCACAACTTTCCCATTAAAACATCTCACTCTTTCTTCACCTATCTAGGCATAAAGGTATACCTCGACGTAAAATCTACTATAGATAGAAAGTATAGCGATTTCCTGAACTCCATCAAACTTGACCTCCAAACCTGGTCTAAGACAACTCTATCTTGGATAGGTCGCATCAACTCTCTTAAGATGAACGTCCTGCCCCGATTCCTATACATCTCACAGGCCATTCCCTATCCCCCCCAAAAAATACCTTTCGCACCCTGAATACTTTAACTAAATCCTTTATATGGAACAATAAAAACCCCAGATTAGCTAGGACCACCCTATGTACCCCAAAACCAGAAGGAGGACTCAGCCTCCCAGATTGGGAAGGCTACCACAAGGCTACCATCATAAACAGGTGTCTGGACTGGTCCTTTCATAGATCTTCTAAACTGTGGACACGGATAGAGCAGGAATCATCTGTCACTCCACTTTGGGCAACCTTATGGCTATCCCCCATTCACAGGGTATACAAAGACAAGACAGACTCTAAATTAAGATACACCCTAAACACCTGGGACACACTAATTAAGACAGGGAAATGGAGTAATACACCCACTCCACTTCTCCCCATCTTCGGAAACCCGGCATTCACTCCAGGCCTAAACCTAGATAACTACAGTAGATGGAAGCTAGAATTACACTCAGGTGCAAGCTTTTTCCACAAACAGGACCAACTAAAAACCCTAGAAGATCTACTAGGCGATGCCACTCCAACTGACCTAGATAGATTTAAATACCGTCAAATCAGACATTTCATACACTCAACCTTTCCGCCGCATAAACCGAAGCCGGAACTAACGGAAATAGAAAGAATCTGGTCAAGCGATAAGGCCCCTAAAAGATCGATCTCTTTCCTATACAAACAGATCTTAGGCTTAAGAACATCCCCAGCATTACACTATAAAGAAAAATGGGAAAAGGACCTTAATGACAACATAGATGAAACCCAATGGCTTAAAATCATACGATTAGCCCACACATCCTCTCAATGCACAAAGATACAAGAACTTAATTACAAAATTCTCACCAAATGGTACAGATACCCCACAAAACTAAATAAAATATACAGTGCCGTATCCCCAAATTGGTGGAGATGCGGAAACCACCCAGGCACCCTCACACACATATTCTGGAGCTGCCCAGTCCTAACTTCTTACTGGTCAACAATACGGGACACTATCAAAACAATCACAGACATTGAAAACAAGGATACGCCTCTCTCGATTCTCCTCCACGATACCTCCATCTCAATCAAAACATATAGAAATTCTCTAGTCCCGATATTGCTAGATATGGCTAAAGCCAATATACCAACCAAGTGGAGAACTACCGCTATTCCCTCAATTAAAGAATGGCTGCATAAGGTGGCAGAAATCCACAGATTTGAGGAGTTGAAATCAACCTCTGCAGCAGATTCGCAGAAATTTATTACTAAATGGGTTCACTGGAGAGAATTCACTAACTCAGATTCCTATAGGCAATTGTGTCTCACATAAGACTTTTAACCAACATTATGATAAACAATACAACCTTAAATATACCTACAATGCCAAGCCAGGCGCGGGCCCCGGACGGACCTCCGACCCCGGGTACGTATTTCGATTATTTTATGCTCTTTACCATGAGCCAATACACTAGAATACAGAAGCAGACTTAAGTCAAACTCTCAGCCTAAATACCTGAAAACGGGCAATAGTTCCTCCTGAATTCCACAATTCTCCCTGGCAAGACCCCCCCCCTCACCTTCCTATCCCCACCCCTCCCCTCCCTTCATTCATCTCCACATGCTGAACCGTTACCCCTCCCCTTCCCACCCTCCCTCCCCACCCAACTTCTCCCACTTCCTATCCCTCTCTATCCCCTGTTATTACTGTATATTTCATATGAAAGAAGGTCCTCTACCACATGGCAATCTGATGTACCGAAATAGGTCATTAAGAAGAGAACTCTGCAACACAAGTCCAATACATGCCATACGAGAAATATATACCTATGACTTTACAAATTCATTTGACTAAATGGTATTCTGTAACAGTACGGACGCTGAGATGTATTCTTTATACTATGCATTGTTTCTGATTAACCATGTGAGTAAACGGACCCCTTGTAAACGCAAAAAAAAAACAACAATAAAAAATTTTGAATATAAAAAAAAAAAAACAGTATTATGTCAATACCGGTAGTCCCCTAAGGAGATGGTATACTCACTGAGATACATCCTTTGCATCTTCTTGGCTGGCAATATTGGTGATCAACCAATAAACATTGTACCCTCACTAAGATACATTCTGAAACATCTTATTAAATGTGTAGGAATCACTCTACATTCAACATAGTTACAGGTGGTTTATAAAGGATGCTATGAGTGATTTGGCAATCACTGTTTAGCTGTGTACAGTTTATCTGATGCACACACATACACAATGTATAAAACACGGGAACAAAATGCAGTAATGTTTCATATGTTTAATAAAATATTATATATAGTAGATCTGCATGTAAAATATATGCATACATTCACGTGTTTTAAAAGTAAATAATTATTGTGACCCTTCCTGTTCCTGGGAGTATAATTTTGACAAATTAAATCACAGTTTGTTCAATAACCTTTACACATGGCAGGAACTTTTTGACAGTAAAAGGGTTAAAGCTTTCCCTTATACAAGATAATTACAGCCTGAATGCTGAAACTAGGGAATATGGAACATGTATTCACCTCATCCATTTGGTACATAGATGGTAATTCAGACAGACAGAATACTGTGTTAAATTTAACAGTCAGGTGACAAATTTTAAATACTGTTTAAAAAAACACACGGGAAATGTGTTAGGTAGTTGCATAGACCCTTAACAATCCCTAAATTATGTTTTCCTATTGACCTCATGCATACAAAATAGTGTCCTATTCTGAATCAAACCGAAGCCCCTAACCCTATGAAGCAGCAACACTCATCTCTGTTCCTGACTGCATGAACACCATCTATTGGAAAGAAAGTCAATGACAAATGTTTACTGTAAAAAAAAAGAAAAAAAAAACCTGCTAAATGCTGATGTCTTCCAACCATTACCTACTAATTTGTTTTTGTTTTGTTCATTTGTATATATAGACCTGTCAGTTTGTTTTGCTAGTGATTAGCTGCTGTTCCCAGGGGAGTAGGAATGAGTCTAATAGCCAAAATTCCAGACCACCTTCATTGACAATCTCTGAAAGCTTCACTTTATACCTGAAAGAATTGATTGACAGTTTATGATGTCCTAAAACACCTTTATGTTTTGATTATCTTTTATACCAAAGGAATGGAGGGATAAAATAAAAGTCAATGGCATGAAATAAATTACAATCCACTATGTGGAATTACGTTATATACAATTAAATAGGAGGTTTAAATTGTGAAGGATCATCAAGTTCAAAAAGATTTTTTGATTTTTTTTTTTTAAAAGATTCATTTTAGTTTCTTGCTGTTCCTCCATGTACTCGCTCTTAAGCACTTGGGTGACTCAGTATTTTAAGTGACTAACAACTTTATAGATTTCAGAATGCACTTTCCACATACTATTCCAAGACAAAGGGAAAAGCTGGATTTACTTAGTGCAACAATCTTTTATTACCATTTTGGAAAGAACATGTTTTCAGACATTCTTCAGCATGAACTTTAGAAGCGTTTCTGTGCCACCAATGAATCATGGAAACCAATGTAGAAGATTATTTTGTATGTGGTAAGTAATGTTCTGTTTTCTTAAACACTATGAGCAATGCAATTATTAAGTGAATTATTAACCTTTATTGATATGGCTCTACACGGTGGTTCATCATTCCAACCAGTCGGCAGTGCAGCTTGCAATCTTTGACCCTGATGTGCTGTGTGAATGTCATAGTTCTGTATGGCAGGTGTATTTTAAACTAAAATAGTTGTTGTAGTATGTGCTGAATTGGTCCTGGCTCAGGAACCTACAGAAACCAAACAGAAGTTGTACTTTATTATTCTCAGTGCTCAGCAGACACTTTTAACTGGTCACTGTATTGTCATCTTTTTTCCCCTTTTAATTTGTCTAATAAAAAAATTATTAAGTACATGTTTATTGGTATTCCTTTTGCTGCCTTCAGCTCAGACTGATTGAAATAAACCTGCTTTTATAACCACCTATAGACTTCCATTATAACTCCCTTTAAAATGCTAGAAGTTTGTGTGGACTCTTTTGACGGGAAATATCTGGAAAAAAATAATAGGGAAAGGACTGACAAGAGGACTATCCCCATATGTAATAAAAGGCACTACGTTTGCCCAGGAACAGTAACCCATAGCAACCAATTAGATGTTTGCTTTTAAACAGGTGACCTACTATTTGGTTGCTATGGTCACGACACCTGGACAAACTTAGTGCTCTTTTTTACATATCACAGTTAGACTTTTATGGGGTTATATCATAAAATGTACAAAGCTTGTCAGAGGTCTAATTGCCCACAGCAACCAGTGACAGCATAAACTGGTCACCTGTTTTAAAAGGATTGGTTACTATGGGCTTCTTCACCTGGGCAAATTTGTGCCTTTTATTACATATGGGGCTTTGTGTTTTTGTAAAATTAAAAGTGTTTCCATCTTGGGAGAGATTCCTATCCCTAGTATTTTCTCCCTGCTTCAGACTTCCAGCTTGTGTATGACTGAGCATATTTGAAATGAAGGTAATATTAAGCTAGTGCCACACAGAGCGAATTCTCAGCCTGAATTTATCCACAGGCTGAGAATCCAGTCTGATGCTTTAAGAATCTGCTCGAGTATGCAGTTTTGGAAAGTGTTTGAGTATACAGTTTTGACTGAAATGCGCTGCATCTGTCTGTTCTGGACTGAAGCAATGCTTCCGGGTCTAAGCATATCTATCAGATTTGTAGGGATAAGTGTAGGGATAGGCACAGGTCAGATAAGAGTAGGTCAGTAATCTGCCCCATGTTGCAGTAGCCTTAATAAACCAAATAGGATGGTTTTGCTTCCAATAAGGATTCAATTCTTGTTAGGCTCAAGTACAGGGTACTGTTTTATTATTTAAATGTTCTCTATGAGAGATACCTTTCCAAAAGTCAAATCTTTCTGGGTAAACAAATTCCATACCTGACATAAAGACAAATGTTGTTGACTTTTTTTTGAGAGTTGCCCTGTTACTTCTTTACATACATGTAATACAGACACATTCTCCATCCTCTTTTAACTCCAATACTTCTCCAAAAAATCTTCAATTAATTGTAATATTTTCATCTTCACAGTTAGGCTTTGTGTGACATTTACTTCTCTAATACTTGCCCATCCAAATATGGCAGCACTGTGATGTCTGGCACGGCAGTCACCCATTCACTCTTATAGGGTCCTATGGGCAAGATCTGGTAATTGTTCTGAGTGGCTTGTGTTACAATTTTAAACTGTTAATTGGCAGTCAATGATATTAAATAACCTTGCAAATAAAGTTGTGGCCAATGTGATATTCACCTTTTTTTCTTAAACTAATGCGATTGAATAAGAAAATTCTGCATTTTTTTTACATGATTGGCTAGCATATTTATGAAAAAAATATGTAAAGTGGGGGTCATTTATCAACAATCGGCAGTAACCCATGGTAACCGATCAAATTGATTCATTAATTGTTTTACCTGCAGCGGGCTGAAAAAAGCCAATCACTGGCCGACTGTTGATAAAAGAGCCACACTGTGTAAAAACTTTTTTTTTTGGCGCAGATGCACAGATGCACATAGGCTTATTTTGTAGATTTACACTATATAATGTATCTCACATTGTACATTTATTTTGTGATTAATAGAGCATTCCATTTAAATGTAATTTTTATAATCTTCATAATCTTTTATAATCTTGCCCCTTGGCTCTTGTATTTTGTTCCATTTCTTGATATTACTCTTAACTTTAAAAGTGAGATAAATTCTTTAATAACTGTTGTAAGTTGTTCGGGCTCTGACCCCAAAGGAATGAGCAAGCAGATAAGATAATTGAAGAGCAATGTGTAATGTATGATTTCCTGGAAGTCATCCTTACTGCATTGTTAAACGGAGACAGTTCTTAAGGATAGAAAGGAAACACGTAAAATGTATGAATCACTCTGCCGCAGAAGATGGATAGGAAATGAGTAAGAGTTAAGGGTGAAAACTGGATAAATTAGTCTCGGATGGAGAAAGTATTAGCAAAATACTTCATTCATTTCATGGGTGTTGAGAATGTTTTTTAACTATTTCTGTTTTATTCTAGACCACATATTCTGATAAATGCATCAATGCATATTGTTTTGTTAAGTGGTAAAAAGACTTTATATACATCTCATGCAAATAAAGCACATTAGAGAGGAATTTGTGTCTGGGCTCCTTAGAATAGTCAGCACCTGCATGTATGTAATCATACAGTATGTACCTTTTTATTGCACTACTTCTATATGCAATGCTGTACATTTGTACAAGCTATAAATAGTAATGAGCGAAATTTGTCAGCAGGCATGGAATCGCCATGTGACAAAAAAAATTGTAGCGCGTGAAAAAAATTGTTGCACGCATAATTTTTTTGACACGCCACAATTTTTTGACGCATGTGCCAATTTTGTGAGTCATTTCACACCTTTTGCAAATTTTTCGGCATTTTGCGAATATTTTCAAAGCTTCAATCATTTTTCAGCAAAGCAAAATGGGACAGATTCACTCATCACTAGCTATAAACAGATATATTTGATATAAACAATAAAAAATAACTAGGTAACTTTTTATTTATCACTGATGTAGGGGCATTGAAAAACTCACCTTTGGTAGCAATGTCTCACAACTTACCCGGGATGGCTTAAAGAGACAAAATTCATATTTTTAAATATCTAGTGCATTATTTATCATTATATGCTGACTGCAAGGTCTCTCATACATTTAGAATTAAAAGTCAAAGCAGATCAGACTGGTTAACAACTTTTATTACATAAAATACAATAAGAGGATTCCCTGTGGCAGTATTTGTGCTCTATAGAAAAATAAGCTCTACATTATTTTATTCTTGTTCTGTTTTCCCCTTGTTTCTACAGAGGTGTAACTAAACCTTTGCAAGAATAGGGCCATAAGGGTGAGCATGTTGCCCAGTAAGGTCCTATCCAATGTTACTGGCAGTAACTTGCTGTTTGGAACAAGTAGGAGTCTTGAGCCTCCATGCCATCATGGGACAGAAAAGTGCACTCTGGAGAACCAATTCAATCAAGTGTGATTCTTTATTGTTTCATACAGCACAACATGTTTTGGATCCACTGATCCTTCATCAGGTGCTTTTACCTGGGACAGCTTGCAATGATTAGATGCATGGGAGGGTTTACAGCAATAGGTTGCATTTCCAAGCAATGTGTTGCATTTCCAAGCAATGTGTTGCAATAGGCTTTACCACATTCCATAGCCTTCCAGTAATGTCATGATCCCCTTACTAGTAGCATGCAGGGAACGATGTTGGCTAGTGCATGAGGTGGCATAATCTGTCATCAATAGTGGTGAGGCCAGTACAAAAAATGGAATTATAACAGGCATAGCTGTGGAAGTTAAACAAACTAAATTTGCTTGTAGCATGTGTGGAGAGAAATACCATAACATTATGTCAACACAGGCTTCCCCTACTCTGTAAGAAGCAAAATTATGCAAGAAATTTGAATACATTATGGCACTTTAGTGAAGTTCTTCATTTGTTAAACAATGTGTACATGGTATTATGTTCTGTTGAATTCCTAGGGACCACTGGGCTATATTTGGCCCAGGGAACATCCTCTTGTGATCACCAAACTTTTGTGTCCCAATTATCATCTCTTCATTTAAAATGCATCCTCCTATAATTCCTATGAGTAATGTTGCATGGTGGTCCCTTGACAGATCATTTTGTTTCTTCTTAGATTGTAAAAGATCTAGGGACAGATTTATGCACCCCTCTCTATTCATATAAAGTTTGGGAGGCAGATTTTAAAATGGATAAAACTTGAGAGTTCACCATTTGATAAATGAAGACAAAGTGATGATTTGCTCTAATTTCACACTTTGATAATTCTGCCCTTTGGGGCATACCTGTATGTTTGTTTCTGCTTTGATTAAGGAATTCAAGGAAGAGGCAGGGATAATATTGATAACACGCACTGTGCACTGAAAATGGCAATGTTTTGTTCATTCTCCCAAAGGCAGCTAATGTGGTAGGGAGGGTCCTGCTGTGGCATGACAGGCAGCCAGGCTTGGTGGGGGACTGCCATTGCACCCATGTTACAGAGGTCAGTCTGGGTGTTTTAGATGAAGACCAACTGCAGATTGTCTCATTGGCCATTTTTTGCTGATTGGCCATTTCCACAGTCATTACAATGGCGCAGCTGGGGATAACATTTTAAATTTACATTATTAATTATACTGGCATGTCTAAGTAAATTTGCTGAGTATCCATCTTCTGTAGTATTTATTCTGGCACGTCTGGGTTTATGTTTTGGTAAACCGGGTGTGGGGAAAAGGTTGGTATAGTTAAAAATAAAAATATTGCCATGCTGCATGCAGCAGGATAATAGGGCCCCACTCTTTGGATTTTGGCCCAGGGCCCACCAAGGCCTTAAAAAGGCCCTGCAGCTTGCTTTCATTGTGGGACTTGTTGTCCCTTAACCTGCCCAGGAGCCAGTGTACCATAATATGCAGCCCAACCCCCAGACTCTCATTCAAACTACTGCCTGGTTGCTAGGGTAAATAAGACCCTAGCAACTGGATTGCTGTTAAAAAGCAAACTGTAGGAATACAAAAGCAGAAACCTAAATAAATGAAAAAATAAATGAAGATCAACTGCAGGTTGTCTCAGCTGAAGACCAATTGCATGTCGTCTCAGATGAAGACCAACTGCAAGTTGTCTCAGAGGTATACTAATTGCAAATTGTCTCAGATGAAGACCAATTGCAAGTTGTCTCAGATGTATACCAATTTCAAGTTGTCTCAGATGAAGACCAACTGCAAGTTGTCTCAGATGACTACCAATTGCAAGTTTTCTCAGATAAAGACCAACTGCAAGTTGTCTCAGATGACTACCATTTGCAAGTTGTCTCAGATGACTACCATTTGCAAGTTGTCTCAGATGACTACCAATTGCAAGTTGTCTCAGATGAAGACCAACTGCAAATTGTCTCAGATAAAGACCAGCTGCAAGTTGTCTCAGATGATGACCAATTGCAAGTTGTTTCAGATGACGACAAACTGCACATTGTCTCAGATGATGAGCAATTGCAAATATAGCCTGTATGATCTGCCAAACAGCTAAAGACAGTCTGTGCCAACAAAGCAATACATGGAATGAAACCCCTGGTATTTAACACAAAGCAATAAATAAGATGACAATTGGCTAAATGACAGGGACACTCAGTGGAGTGTAGCAAACGTTCCCTCTTCAGTTGTGTAAGGTGTAGTGTGGTTGTGTCATTAGGAGTCCCTGATGGTCAAAGATAGAGCAATGCACCTAAACTAGGCCTCATCAGCTGAGTAGAATCTAAATCCAATGTAAAAATATCAATTTAGTTAAACCTGCAGCCAGTTGTGATGCTGCCCCCCCATTAAATAACAGTTCCATCTCCCTCAGCAGCAGTAGAGCTGTGTGCCCTACTGGGCAAGGCTATATATACCCAGCATCTGCAGCTCATTTGCATACCAGTTATGGTGGAAGAGTCCATTATGAAGGGGGAAATACAGTATGTATTCATCAAACAACCATCACTGTTTTCCCCACAATCTCGTTTTCATTGTTAATTAAGCTATTCAAGATTTTTATCATGGGGACATAAAAAAACGCTCAATCTTGTTGGTGGTTATTCAAGATTTTTTCTAACAATTATGCAAAAGTTAATGTTCATGCCCTAGTGTTCTTGATGCTTCCTCTTGCCCAGTGAAGCTGTTGTGGCTGTCACCCTTGTACCTCAGACCCCGGAAAGCTGTGGTGGGTATCACCCTTGCACCCCAGTGAAGCTGTTCTAGCTGTTACCCTTGCACCCCAGTCCCAGTGAAGCTGTTCTAGCTGTTACCCTTGCACCCCAGTCCCAGTGAAGCTGTTCTAGCTGTCACCCTTGCACCCTAGTCCCAGTGAAGCTGTTCTAGCTGTCACCCTTGCACCCTAGTCCCAGTGAAGATATGCTGGCTGTCACCCATGCACTTCAGGCCCAGAAAAGCCATTGTGTCTTTGACCCTTGCACCTCAGGTGCAGGGAAGCTGTTGTCTCAGTTACTCTTGCATTCTCTGTAGTTATAACCATAGTTATATTAAATTGAAAAATGAACTTATATATTGCAGGTTTACATGTGTGATGGAGTTACTGATAGCTTTATATTTGATGCATATGTTTTAGTCAGTGTAAACCAAAATTTTCATGCAATAAATATAGATTATCTAAATCCTTTTTTATGATGCACTGGTATCAGCAGGGCCCTACTAACATCACCGCAGTGACCAACATCTGGAATGTATAAACAATAACTTGTCTCATACGTTTCTGCACCAGCAGATGTGCTTAGTCACTGCCCAGTGATGACAAAGTGCTACAATAATGTGTTGCTATAGGCAAAAGAACAGCAGTTTAGATGAAGGAGAGTAATATAATACAGCAATAAAAAAGCTATAATATGTAAATACAGAATGCTAAAATCAAAAGCTGTTCTAACATGAAAATCATTTTGTATACAGTATTTTAAAAAAGATATAAATATGTTCTTTTTCTTAGGAGACATATGAATCTTAGCTATACTTTTCTAATAGAGGTATTTAATTGGCTTAAATCTGAAATAGATTTAGAAATTTCCTGTTAACATACATTACCACTATATACTACTTATTATTAAAAGAAAAAAAACAAACATAAAATCTAGAATGAAACTGGCTGACTTTGAAAGCAACAAGAACACATACTCTGCTCTTATGTTCCAGATCATTATATTATAATGGCAATTATAATTCTGCAGATAAACTTAAAGCATAACCACACCCTTAACTGAAGCCTTATTTACAATTGCAAGTAAATGCGCAAAGTGTCAAAACGGGTTTGAAATGGAGTGAAGCCCAGACATGGCCATATTTCAGTTAGCAGGAGTTGGACGCTAATGCCATTAACACTGTGCCAGTAGTGACACCACCTCACTGTAAAAATATTTGTTGCAACTTGCACACAATGAAACACTCACACTAATAAGTGCATGTATTGGTGCATCAAGAGCAATCGTGATGCAAATATGCCACTAAAGTTCTGGTAAAATTAAGGCATTGTAGCTGAAAACATGGTGCTGAAATTGCTCTTAGCTATGATCTTAAAGTTCAGTGCAGAATATATCGCTGCTGTACAAATGCTCACAAAAATCAGCCCAAGAACTGAAATGAGTCCGTTGTTAAACTAACAGAGGAAAGAGAGAAATAAGAAATGATCATTTGGAATTGTACACTTTGCTATTCTATCTCTATGCTTTGCATAAAAAACAAGATAAATAGACATATAAAGTGTAAGTTTTTACCCAGTTCTACAAATATGCCTTTCACCAACTATGTCCCTTACCAACATGGACCATGTATTGTCATATGACAACTGGAGGTAATACTTAAGCTGCTCATACATGCTAGTTTTCCAAAGGAAGGGAATTTGTTTGATCAGACTGATACATTTGTTGGAACATTAGGCCCATGAAACATGGTTGGATCTTAACAAAGAAATGTGTAGACCCATAGGAAGAGAACTGTATTTGGTCTTTGTGCAGTGGGATTTTTTAATCTGAGAGGTTCTGATTATGCAGCTACATTTAGACCATATATGGGCAGATTTACTTTCTAATCTACATGCACACATATGTCTGCCAACAGAATTTTTGATGGCAGCTACAGGGGTTTGTGTTCTTGCACAAATGGACATGTAATAATAATAAATGTGTAATGCAAGGCAATTAGTTATAGGGTTGGCTAAATAAGCAAGATTTTATCCTTCTTTATAGCTATACATCACAATTCTGCATTCCTACCTCTATGAAAAGGTATGAATCATGGGACACTGAGTAATATCCAGAGATTGTACTTATTAAATTGAGCCAACATTTCAAAAGCTAAATTACACTGGCAGTAAACCAATTTATCATTACTTTTTTATATACTATAACACATTTATGGATGTATTGTAAAGGTTATCCTAGTGTATATATGCATTAAAGGTAAATGTGCCAATAATTTATGAGGAGTGTAAGCCTGTAGCAATAGCTTTATGGCTTTATTTACTATGCCTGCCTTAGAACTTTGATTTGATCCAGATTATGTAAGATAAAGAGAAAACACTTTCTTCTATAGGTTTTAAAGAGATAAAGTGAAAAATGAAAAACAATATTTATTTTATATAAAGGGAGCAGATCTTTATTCCAAAATGCAATAAAGGGCAAACAATGACAGAATATAAGATAAATAGTTACACACAGATCCATCACTTTGTTTTGCAATCGGGAGGAACCTAATTACCACTTGAACATTCTCTATTTGATACCATTGTTGCCACCCGAATTTCTAGATGTGGCCTTATTTCTGTTATATATAGTGTGTTCAATACTTCCCCAGAGCAGCACTTTGCCAAGCATGGTTATATGTGGGAACAAGTTATGGAAAGAAAATTGACACTCTCCACATGGACTGCGATATGGGCCGATCTCAGAAAAGCCTTAGTTTGTGCCACATACAAGGAAATAAACGAGAAAATACTAATGCAATGGTACATGACCCCCACAAGGCTACATGCCATATACCCAAACACTCCCTCTACATGCTGGAGACAATGTGGAGAAGAAAGCACAATAGTTCCCATATTTTGGAACTGCCGTGTTATAAGAGATGATTGGAGAACAGTGCTAGTACTCCTAGAACCATTACTGGGGAGAAATCTGCAGTTGGACCCTCTAACATTTTTACTGGACCTCCCATTCCGAAAGCTTAAAAATCATATCTTTTCTTTCTCTTTTTCTTTCATATCTCTTTTATTTCTTGATTTTGTACTGTAGTAATCTAAGGAATTGCACTATTTTGTTTATCTTGTTATAAAATATAAAGAGTAAAAAAACACTAGTTGCACACATACAATTAGTTTAGTTTTTCTAACTTAGTTCAAATGCACATTTACTGTATGTTTGATTGAGAATGGCTTGCTGATGCAACCTATAAAAGCAGAACAAATGAGGATTTCTTTGTTATTGTGAGGAGTCTAAGCAGTGTAGCTTATGGATTTATGTGGTTATGGTGTTAGGGGCAAAGTTTGCTGCTGGTCTTGTCACCAATGGCACTTAGTGGGCACTTGTTCAAAAGCAAATATTTTATTTGTTGCTATGTGTTACTGCACCTGGGCAAACAAAGAGCCTTTTATTGGATATGGGGTTAAGTTTTTTTATTCTATGTAGAAGTGACCGACATTGTTTTCTGCTTAAAGGAATGCTTTCATGAAATGCATGAGGTTACCTGTGTGAAACAAGTTAAAACTAGTGATGAGCAAATCTGTCCCGTTTCGCTTTGCTGTAAAATTTGCGAAATGGCAATAAAATTCGCAAAGGGAAGAAAAATTCGCAAAACGCATTTGTTGCACGATTTTTCTGTCCCACGCAGTTAATTTTGGTTGCCTGCATCTTTTTTTTATTGTCTGCCTTTTTTGACACGACCGCACCCCTTTTTTGATGCAACCTCGCCCATTTTTGACGTAACCGTGCCCAATTTGGCGCGTGATGAAATTTTTTGACGCGCAACAAATTTTTAGACGCCAAATTTTCATTCAAGTTTTGCAAAACAATTCGCCAATGACGAAATGCGGAAATTCGCTGCAAATCCATGCCTGGTGAAAAAATGTGCTCATCACTAGTTAAAACACAGAAACAGCTTAAATGGAAGAAGTGGGCAGAAATATGGGTACAGAAAGGTACTTAATCTACAAATTAAGGGGTAGCTTTTCTAAAATTGAAAACTTTCACATAAATTCACACACTTATCAAAGCAGAGTAATTGTTTGAACAAGTTTGTGGCGCTGGAATAAAACCAAAAAGTTTAGTATTTTTTAAATTAAAAAAAAACAGCCTATGGTAAATGTGCCCCTGTGTAAAACATTTGCCAAGGGCAGCACTGGATCCAAGCTGCTTGGGCCCACATCTGAGAGTCAAAAGGGACATAAATCTAAACCAGGACGTTTCCTTTAATCAACATAATATACAGTGAAACCTTGGTTTTACATCCCCTGTTTTTAAGTTTTCATTTACTGTATAGACACCAATATATAATGTATAATGCATTTCCCTGATTTTACACCATTTCTGGTTCCCTGAAAAATGTAAAATGATGGTTCTAAAAAGAATACTGATTTCACAGGCATTTTTGTGGTTGTTTCTTGTGTTCATAACAAATATTGATCCTCAAGCAGGTCTGCAGAATGAATTGTTTAATCAAATGGGTGAGAAATCTGGCGTCAATAAGTGAACTGTGAGAAGAATCAGTAGCAGATGTACGATAGATGTGCAGTGACTCAATTGCCAATTATAACAAAGTCCACTAACTGAACATATTTATTGAGGTTGAACAAAAGACACACATCTACCAGCTTTATCTGCTTCATGTGTATTCATACCAGTAAATGTGTATTTTCTGTTTAGCTAAAGCAATACTAGCTACCATCAACTGCATGGACCAGTACAACTTCTTTAGGAAGAACATTTCTCATTGTTATTATGTTGACTGTAAAATTGCCATTCCTCACATAAGTGAGCAGTTTCCACTCATTGTGCTTGCACCCAGGGTGATGCAATGACCCCGGGTGCAGGCACATCAATAAGTTTTTGAGTGTGGGGGTGGATTCTTGGCTTGTGTTTATCTGTGTTTATTTGCAGGCCAAGAATCCACCCTGTTTGGCACTGGCAATAGGGGCACATGTCTGCCTGCAAATGCAGTAAGCACAGTTTTTTTTCACACAATGCAGTGCTTTGCTCCAAAACGCCAGTCATTGCAGTTGCAAGGGGAGGATGTGCTTGGTACTATTGCACTACACCTACAGCAATTGTGTCCAATTAGGTAAATTACCACAACATACATGTGCTTTTTGTTGCAAAGTAGACACAAATGGGTCCAGTAAGTGTCAATGGCACTGCCCACAAAGGGAACCCTAGGCAGGAAGGTGGCAGTAGCACCAGGTTTCCCATGCAATAGGTGTAGCAATGCTCGATTTGGAACAGAAGGTAGGAAGGACTAAGTGGCATTGAGCACAATTATACAATCATGCAAAAGCACATTTTAATGCAAGTAACTTTAATTAAAATTGTTTTTAAGCACATCTTAAAGTGGGGAAAGTACATGCATAGGGATGAGTGAATCTGTCCCATTTTGCTTTGCTGACAAACTTGCAAATCTTTTAAAAGATTTGTGAAACAGCAACTTTTTTTGATGCACGTCATTTTTTTTGTACGCACGCAAAACATTTTTACGCCAGTGGCGAACCATGGAGATTCGCCACAACTCCATGCCTGGCTAATTATTTCACCCATCACTATACATGAGCCCTCTAGAGTAAAGGCATTAACAATCAAAAAGATGTTGTAGTCAAAATAACTTTTACCTGGAAACAAAATACATTTCTGTGTTGTAAGTGATGTAGTTTTGGTAAAATATGTACTGAAAAAGTTGTTGTCACTTTTTTGCTTGCACTGATGAACCTATTGATTCCAATGCAATTTCATGATTTCTGGCCACACCATGGATAGGAAAAATGTTCATACATTTTACTGAAATACATATTTCATTCCAGAACCTTGCTTTACAATTGCCATCTTTCTGTAACATTGTACCTTGTTTATAGGCAGTTCCACCTTGTCCAGATTAGAGTGTGATTTTTTTTTTACACCTATTGCTACAAAAATAAATATATGAAAGCATAACACATGCAAAAGAAAGTGTAAAGCCTTGCATCTTCCTTACATCTTACCAACTTTGCCTTTGATAATTTTATTTGCTTATAGACTGGCTCTCACAAATTGGGAGCAGATTTTGGCTTCCATGGTGGTAAAATCAATCTCCCTTTGGATTTCTTCTCCGCTTTACAAGCATACTTTCTATGCACATTTAAACTAATCAGCTTAATGGCATGTTGGCTAAACTTTGCAACACCAGGTACCCATACTATAATGATTACATGATTACTAGTTTATTTAATTGAGCCTTACATGAAAGTAACGTTTGAAAGCATTTGTTGGGCAAAAATATTACAAATGGATAAACACACCCAAGTGGCAATTAGATTATTAGACTAATTAGCGTTGTTACGCAATTAGGCTTTTTTTAGCATACATTTGATCTCACTAAAGCAAGAGTATTATATTTTCAGCAGACCAAAACTCACTACTATTTTAGGAAAATCTGTTCGTAAGTGTGTTGCAACTTAGCTTGTACCGCTTCTGGCTAATTTTTTGCTAAAAGCATGCATGCTCCATTGGCAGTTCTAGGAATTAACCTAAACATTTGTCTGGTAAGACACTTGCCTATTTAATTCAAATATCCTAGTACCCCTTGTGACACTGCACACTTCAGTAACCCATACACCGTAGAACTCTAGAAAAAGAACCACTTGTGAATATTTCTAAAACACTCCAAAGCATTGACCAGTCTATAAACATATTAGAAATCTCACATATTCAGTTATCACCTAGTGGGGATTCACAAAGGTGAAGTAAAGTAAAAATGGAAGGAAACTACTTGAATGAATTTAGGTTACGGTCACACTTGGCTGTTGCTCAACCTGCATTTGAAACTCTAATACTGTGGAAACTCAAGTGTCCATTTTAGCAAATTGAAACCCGCTGAGTGTGTCTGCACACAGGCTGACACGGTGCCTGTAAGTGCAGACACAGGAACAGGCTGGAGCAGAGTAGATCAGCTTTTTTTTGGCTTCATAGAAAGAGACAGCTCTGGCTAACCGTGGACATAGAGTACCATGTCTGCCAGAACAACCTACAAAACAAGAAGTTTGCTTTTGTAAATAATGTCAAATTTAGAAAGATGGAATCAAATTGGCATAACTGCATTGCACTGACTTTTTTGACATGAAAAATGTGCATAGGTTTTATAGCAGTGTGGCACTTGGCAGACTTTCCTATAGCAATTCTGATAAGTGAGCAGTGCCAAGTAGATGTGGTGTAAGTTGTAAAGACTCTGTTTTAAGTGTTAAGTGTTTCATTTTGTGTGGACAATTCCTCAGGGCTTTAAAGATTCAATGACCCCTAGGGGCTATTTGTATGGTTGCACTCTTTTTATATAGGTTCCCTCTGATTCATCTTTCAACAGCCAGGCCATTATATCACTGCATTTTATAAAAGCCTCACAGCAGGTATCTTTCCCCTATTAAGGCAATGGCACATAAGAGATTTTATGTTTTTTGCCATCCGGAACTTCTAGAGGTTTGGGAGGCAAGTCCAAATTGGCCCTATGTACCTCCACTGCAACAGCCTAAAAGCATTGGTCCAAAAACATTTGTGAAATTGCAATAATTATCTCACCATCACTTGTACTAGTGCTGTACTATCTAAAAAAATAATTCAGTAGAAGTGAGAAGCAAGTTTTTTAGCAAATATTTGGTAATGTCTTAAAACATTATCAGCATTTATATACCGGGAGACACAGCAAACTAGTATTATCCACGAGAAAGACAGTTACAGGAACAATTTCTTTAGCCTGATTTTTTCTCACACTGAATCATATGAGAACTGTTAAAATGCATACTGCTATTTTTCTGGTGATATGATCTGTTTGTGTCAATTTATAAATGCTTGGAGAGAAGTGAAGACCAAATATTTTGTAAGCTTTGCAAAAAGAAATAAAATACTTATCTAAAATTATTTTTACACTACGATTGATGTATCTTTACTGCTGTTTATGTAGAAAAAGTGGTATAACATTTGAGCTAGTCTTGATATCCAACCTGTAAGGCAGGGCCACCATCAGAAATGGAACTCCCCTACTTGCATCCTATTGCTCATACCATCATATTACATCATATTGCTCATAAATACAGGGGATCTAAATGCAGGCAGACTTGTGTTTATCAGGAGAGCACAAGTCCTTTTGCGTCATTCTAGTAACTTATGCCTGTGCACCTTGTAAATTACCTCTATAATCTCCATTAATTCTGCAAGCATGTATGTACTTTACCTTCTCCCCACCATGCTCCATTCTTTGCTCCTTCCACTACTTCTTCTTCTTTTTATCTGGGCTGTGGCTGAGTCAAGCATGATAACTAATACAAGCAGAAAAACTGTTCCATAGTCAAAATCAACTCAAGGTAGAGAAGCACGCTTTGTGGCATGAGCTGTGAACCCTTAGTATCAAAAGAAGGAAGGAAGACACAAAAGACTCAGAAACAGTGAAAGGTATAGGAACCATCAAAAAGAACCTGGTCTGCTACCAGGGGCAAATGAAAATTAGTGGTGAGTGAATCCCATTTCACTTTACCAGAAATTTCACAAAACGGTAAAAATTTGAACAATTTTTTTTTAACCAAGCAGATTTTTTGCACCCATAGGAGTCTTTAGGTGTTTTTTCCACACAAAAACTGCCGAAAAATGTCACTTATCACTAATGGAGATAAGTCCAGAATGTAAAAAAGACCAGAGCTTATATTTGCAGCTTTGTTCAACAAGATGGACAAGCTTTATTTAGTATCCTCACCGGTTATAAGACTGGTTTGAAGATAGAATTATTCTTAACTTTTTGTCTCTAACTATTTCTTGGCTCCCTTATGTCACTGCTCTACAGTATATACCTTGCGTAAAGTGTATTACGTGTGGTGCTGCAGGAGTCCCTGTTTACATTTGCCCGACTTCCTTAGCAAATGTTCACATAGCTCTTGGCATACAGGTATGGGACCTGTTATCCAGGAAGACTTGGAAGCTGGAGTTTTCTGGATAAGGGGTCTTTCTGTAATTTAACATTAAACAAACCCATCATTATTTTTTTAGCACCAGAAAGGATTAATTATACTAAAGTACATGGTAATTATATCTAAGTACCATGTATTGTTTCATTATTACAAAGAAAAAGAAAATAATTTTTAAAAGGTGAATTATTTGATTAAAATGGAGTCTATGGGAGATGGCCTTCTCATAACTTGGAGCTTTATGGATAACTGGTTTAACAGGTTTAATGGAGTAGTAAAAAATTAATTAGTAATAGGGAATTTCTGAGAAATAAAATTCTAAATGTGTATGATGTAACAAATTACTGTAGTTACTGAGAAAATGAACAAATATATATATTTTATATATGGATTTACATATAATGTTTTGTTAATCTACATATCTTCATATCTTTTCAAAATATTTGCATAAAAAACCCCTTAATATAATTTGTAGGACTCTCTAACATGAGATGTGAATGCGCATGATGTCAGACTCATGAAGTGAGACTGAAAGCAGGTACAATTCACAATACAGGTAAAAAATGTCCTTACTAGACAGAAATGATTGGCATGTCAGGTCAGAGAAATATTAAATGATTTTGATTTTACTGATCCTTTAAATTTACTTGAGGTGTTAAAGTGGCTTACTGTAGTTCACATAGGTTTCAGGTTCCCTATATATATTACATATTTAAATGAAGCATCTTTTGTCGCCATTCAATGGCAAATGGATTATATATTATGTATAGTGAGACCAAATTACAGCTTAAACTGAATGGTATGTTTATTGAAATTGCACACAACATGATTGAAAGCTACAGAGAACCTAAAAGCTGATAAAAGATACAAAATGTGTTCATGCAAATAAACCCCTGTTGCAGTTTAGTCTTTGTTATGGTCTCATTCATAAGTCCTACAGTATATACAACTATGTTATGAACTTAGATAGCTCACAGGATGCCTGGGGTTCCCCAACATCAATAAATATCACTTAACCACCCACCCTTGGCACCAGATGTGTGGTCAGTCTAGACTACCTGTGAGGAATGAACCATAATAGGGAGGTTTCTTGGGAGGCATATCTTGTTGCAAGCTCAGATAACATTAAATTGTATATAGCAATATTTACTCTAAGAGGGATTAAGATATACATCGTCTCTGACATCCACACAACATATTTCCAAACACCCAGCAACTTAATATTGACTGACCACATACTAAAATATTGTAGGTGAAGAGGATGAAGCTATGAACAGAGATAAGCAATATAGGAAAGGCGTAAATATTGGTGGCAATGGTGTTTACTACCATGGAGTACTAAAGCTTAACAAAGTTTAGAAATGTTGTACATTATGTTTTGGGATTCTCTACGAACCAAGGCAACCACAACCCTTTAGCAGGGAAGATCTATGCCTCCAAAGATGCCCCAGTAGCTCACCATCTTTTTTTCTGCTGATTATCTGTCCATGCTCTGTGCTGCTGTCAGTTACTGAGTTTAGGAACTGATGCACAATATATTGTATATATATATATACAGGTCCTTTTCAAAAAATTTGCATATTGTGATAAAGTTCATTATTTTCTGTAATGTACTGATAAACATTAGACTTTCATATATTTTAGATTCATTACACACAACTGAAGTAGTTCAAGCCTTTTCTTGTTTTAATATTGATGATTGTGGCATACAGCTCATGAAAACCCAAAATTCCTATCTCAAAAAATTAGCATATTTCATCCGACCAATAAAAGAAAAGTGTTTTTAATACAAAAAAAGTCAACCTTCAAATAATTATGTTCAGTTATGCACTCAATACTTGGTCGGGAATCCTTTTGCAGAAATGACTGCTTCAATGTGGCGTGGCATGGAGGCAATCAGCCTGTGGCACTGCTCAGGTGTTATGGAGGCCCAAGATGCTTCAATAGCGGCCTTAAGCTCATCCAGAGTGTTGGGTCTTGTGTCTCTCAACTTTCTCTTCACAATATCCAACAGATTCTCTATGGGGTTCAGGTCAGGAGAGTTGGCAGGCCAATTGAGCACAGTAATACCATGGTCAGTAAACCATTTACCAGTGGTTTTGGCACTGTGAGCAGGTGCCAGGTTGTGCTGAAAAATGAAATCTTCATCTCCATAAAGCTTTTCAGCAGATGGAAGCATGAAGTGCTACAAAATCTCCTGATAGCTAGCTGCATTGACCCTGCCCTTGATAAAACACAGTGGACCAACACCAGCAGCTGACATGGCACCCCAGACCATCACTGACTGTGGGTACTTGACACTGGACTTCAGGCATTTTGGCATTTCCCTCTCCCCAGTCTTCCTCCAGACTCTGGCACCTTGATTTCCGAATGACATACTTTGGACCACTGAGCAACAGTCCAGTGCTGCTTCTCTGTAGCCCAGGTCAGGCGCTTCTGCTGCTGTTTCTGGTTCAAAAGTGGCTTGACCTGGGGAATGCAGCACCTGTAGCCCATTTCCTGCACACGCCTGTACACAGTGGCTCTGGATGTTTCTACTCCAGACTCAGTCCACTGCTTCCGCAGGTCCCCCAAGGTCAGGAATCGGTCCTTCTCCACAATCTTCCTCAGGGCCCAGTCACCTCTTCTCGTTGTTCAGCGTTTTCTGCCACACTTTTTCCTTCCCACAGACTTCCCACTGAGGTGCCTTGATACAGCACTCTGGGAACAGCCTATTTGTTCAGAAATTTCTTTCTGTGTCTTACCCTCTTGCTTGAGGGTGTCAATGATGGCCTTCTGGACAGCAGTCAGGTCGGCAGTCTTACCCATGATTGCGGTTTTGAGTAATGAACCAGGCTGGGAGTTTCTAAAAGCCTCAGGAATCTTTTTAAGGTTTTTAGAGTTAATTAGTTGATTCAGATGATTAGGTTAATAGCTCGTTTAGAGAACCTTTTCATGATATGCTAATTTTTTGAGATAGGAATTTTGGGTTTTCATGAGCTGTATGCCACAATCATCAATATTAAAACAAGAAAAGGCTTGAACTACTTCAGTTGTGTGTAATGAATCTAAAATATATGAAAGTCTAATGTTTATCAGTACATTACAGAAAATAATGAACTTTATCACAATATGCTAATTTTTTGAAAAGGACCTGTATATATAAATACCTGTATATATGTGTGTCTCAAAATAGAAAGCTGATTAGTAAAATAATACAGATTATTAGTGTGTGAAAGCTCAGAAACCAGTGCAATTTGCATCAGAATTGAATAATCTGCCCTGTAGCATCAGCTTCTATGACATAACCTCATTTTCTGCTTGATAATTTGCAACAACGCCTAAGCTTAGCTTCTCAACAGCTGCCCAAAGCACCCTGAACGCGTGAGTATCACTAACACTAAGATGGGGCGCTCATGTGACAACTTTGAAGGCCTGAATAATAATTACAGTAGGGATGCTGAACCTTTAAATCAAATCAATATATAAAAAATATGGCATTTCTAGCCATGTTCATTTTTTGGCTTTAGTTCTCATGTAAAATGCTATTCATACAGATTTTCAAGTGTAGAAGGAATTTCACAGGCCTGTCCTGTCTATGAAACAATTATTTTTAGCAAAATTGGCAGCTTTTAAAGTTTCATTGCATAACTGCAAACTAGGAAAATAATAACAAGATATTTACATTGAACTTGAGAATTAATAGAAATAGAAAAAGAAGAACAGTAACTGCAAGTCATTTGTTAATATTACCGTATATACTCGAGTATAAGCCGAGTTTTTGAGCACTAATAATGTGCTCAAAAAGGCACCCTCGGCTAATACTCGAGTATATACGGTAGTTACGTTCTCTCGGCCGTGCACTCGCTCACACCGCCCGCCCCTGGACATATGTTTGCACTCGCAACCCCCCCCCCTTCCCGTGGACGTATGCTTGTGCTCGCTCACAGCCAACCCCCACCGGGGACGTTCGGTTACTGTGGAGGAAGCATGGCCATCCAACATCATCTATACCAGAGGACCACCAACTTTGTTAATCAATTAATCACATACAAAACATTTTACTCGCAGCCAACCCCCAACCCCACCCGGGACGTTCGGTTACTGCGGCATCATCCGGCATCAGCAGACAGTCAATAGCGCATAGCGAGTGCATGCACGCATCCAGCACCGGGCATCCATCACTCGCACGTGGCGTGTGTGCGCGGCGGATGCCCGGTGCTGGATGCGTCCATGCGTCCGCGCCCAATGGCTGGAAAGGTCCTGCATCACTGACATGGAGTAAGTTGCGCGACCTATTGCTGGAGAGGTGCTGGATCACTGAAATAGAGTAAGTCAACTGAGTACTTAACAGCAAGACTTGGGGGAATTCTTCAACAGCACACTGTTGCAGTGAGAGGTGGACAGAACCCAGAAACGCATTTGTAAGGGTCATCCCACTGCCTCCTTTTCTCCACAGCAGAGTGTTTACTACTCTTCATCTCTATGGGGTGACAGACAATTTGACTGAAGGGCCGGGTTTGGCAGCTTAAAGCAAGGGTAAAGCAAGCAAGTGAATGCATAATAACACAAGGTTATTTATTACTTACAGTTGCTATGCCAACAGCCAATTAATCAGGAGGAGCAGTGATGTTCTATGGAATTGCCTGTCCAAATCCAACCATAGAATTGGGCAACTCCAAAAGCACTTCTGTCTGTTTACCCTTATTACATTAAACAACTACATCTAAAATTCTTTTCTCACTAGTAACTGTCACTGAGTATAGGATAACGTGTGCACTGCTTTCCAATTTTTTCCCCCTTCTTCAAGTGCTAAAAACAGACACTGATCTAAAGTCTTTGCATTACCAGGGCTAATTAAATACAATAATGTTGCACAAACTGAGGTGGCTTAACACAAGCCAGTTTTCTTATGGCCGGTCATTTTGAGTGTTTGAGAGACTGTATATACTGTATGTTGTTTTGCCAAACTCAAGGGTGGTTCTGGATGCTTCTCAGCTGGCCGAAATACACAGGTGGAGAAAATGCCCAATTTATTTATCTATTTTATTAATATATTATTTTTTCATCTGCAATGTTTTCTCTATCTTCCATGATGATGATAGCGTTTTGTGCTGGTGTGTTAAAAGAAATGGATGCCTAGGCTTATACTCGAGTCAATAAGTTTTTCCAGTTTTCTTAGGTAAAATTAGGTACCTCGGCTTATATTCGGATCGGCTTATACTCGAGTATATACGGTATATTGAATTATATCACTTAATTCTTTGTTTCCCTTTATTTACTGCTGATTTATTGCTTCATCTCACCAGTAATGATTTGATTAATACAAAATGTTCCTGCCAGGGCTGCAAATGGAGCATACCGTCCCCAGTCATATTTAAGGGACAAAGCCATAATGGCATGTAGTCCTAACACTCATACACATACTACTTCTAGTTTCTGGTGAGTTTTGATGCTGTAAGGGTGGCTATTACAAAAGACATGAAATGTTATGGACAGCAAGACTTTGAAGTTTAGACTGCATCTGCGTGATGACTAGTGGTTCCTTCATAGAAAATAGGGTGGCAACAAGCAAGAGGAAAATTATAAACATTTATATATTTGATGACAGAAAAAACATCACATTAGTTGGACATACTACTATCCAAATGTCTGCATTTTTTTCTTTAATCATTTTTATAGAGCAACTGCAGCAACAAACTCAGCAATGCCTGACCCCCATCTCTGAAAACTATTCAATTGCAGAAACAGGTTTAAAATATTAGCTTTTGAAACGTCTTTAAAAAAAAAATGTCAGTTTCAATGTAAATTCCAAGATGTCATAGAATAAGTAGAAAATACACACAATGCAACTTTATAGTTTCCAGAAAGGATTTAATATTTAGTGCATACAATTTGTATAAGTCTCATTTACTAATATTTGAGCATATGAAGATCATTAATCACTGAGGTGCCATTTTGGTCTGTAACACTTACTTTGCAGCGGCCACCCTTCTGTAAAACATATGAATGATTCTGTATATGTAAACCTAAATTTCATGACACTCTTAAATTTACAGCTGTTAAACAAGGCCACCCTTGAGTGCAGAAATATATGTGCAGTAAATAAATTTCATTGAGGATAAATGTTTCTTTTCATACAACAAATTGACCATTTTTATATTCTCTGCCTCAGACTTTCATTTAAAGTTTATTTTATTTACTTTCTTTGACATGCTTTGTTCTGTGTGGTTTGACTATAAAGCCCTCAGATTTTCTAAACTGTATATTCTCAGTTTTGCCTCCTACCACGCTTGTGAATTTGACTTACTTTGATGACATATACAGTATATGGCACAGAGTCTGCCATAATTGTAGTCAATCGCCAAGAAAAAATGTGTTCTTTGAATATATATATATTACTTCAGCAGTCATATATTTTCAACAGTGACGACTGCTTTTAAGTTTCTTTAAATGAAATACAGTATAACAAAGATTTACTTGTTGCCAGTGGACTGTTGGCCATAAAACCAGGATCACCTTCATTTATATATTTTGTTTATTTGCTTCCGATCAAGTGTATTAACTTTCTTTAAATCCCTCTCTGCTATTCTTCTTATAAAGAGTATGTTAGATCTTTGTGTAATGACATATATCACAACGATTGGAGCAGATAATCATATTAATGATGGTTATTATCATTGCTACCCTTTTATTATTATGTAATCTTGTAAAGGCTACTTTAAATTGAAATCAAAAGACAATAATTCCACTGTAGCCATGTTGATAATACCATGGGTATACTGTTTTTTGTATTTTAGCATGATGCAAAATTGACCTTCTAACTTCTAAAGAAGAAAAGTGCCCGTTGAAGCATTCTGGAATGATGATGAGTTGTTTTGCTGTGTCCTTTTAGGTGGGCAGAATGTAATTCATTATTTTATTCCATTTGATTACTGTTAAAGTGAGGGGATCCTTACAGGTAGATTCATGTGTCTTGTCAGTGTCTTGAAAGAGAGACCTAAAAAAGTCCACATGATATTGGCTTGTATATGGGTCTACTGAGAGTTTAGAATCAATGAGATGTCAGATAATAAAATCCTAAAACATAATCATGTCTGGATATCCCTAGAACATGTAAAAACAGCAGGTAACATGTTAAGCAACCTTTTGGGGGTGTAATATATACTGTATATTTCAGCAATTTCCTTTGGGTACGTTTGTGTGCTCCCCACACAACAAACTGCTTTTGGCCTAATAAAATGTAATTGCAAGCATCTTTTCAATATACATTTATTTAATCTTTACAATGCTTTAAAAGTTACAAATAACTATGAGCTTAGTCTGCACAAGCAATTTCCCAGAAACCTATTTAAGTGTTACCTATAGATCTGGTTTATATTGAAATGTCAGGTTTTCAGTGTTCAAGTTTGTATCTTTCCACTCCTGTGAAAAGCTGCTAACTAAAGTTTGGGCCTTGGTTCAACACATTACTTGGTCAAATGCCTTTACCCAGCAAAGACCTGAAAAACCATCTTCTCTGTGGCAGCAGTCTAGCAGTTACGGGTACATATATGGTTTTTTATGCAATATTACAACTTGAGCCTTGAGAAAAAACTCAATCATTTAAAATTGTATTTTCAATCAGAACTCAAGAATCATGCATATTGAACTGAGATGGCTTCCCACATACTATAATTATAATTTATTTAGAACAAAAGTTATAATAATGTTTTCTTGCCAGCCATATCAGTTAATTATTCATGATCCTGTGCTTGGAGAAACAGCCAGAAGAGCACTATGCAAGTCTTTTTTGGCAGCTATAGCATTAGCTTTAAAATTATCTCCAGGTTGTGAATGATTCAGCTTCTATTTTTCCTGCCTGCAGGGTACTATTCTCATGCATACCACTAGATGGAGGCTAGGGACATTTTTAGTAGAGCTTGCAATTTCTTAGCTAATTGATCTGCTAACCTGCTCCACCCTTCAGGTAAAGGGGTGTCAAAAGCCTCATTGCCTCTGACTGTATATATATTGTATTTGGGATTAAAGGCCCAACTACCATATTTAATGTATTTGGGGTGTCAGTACTCTCTGCCTTTTCCTGTATAATGTATGTGGGGGAATTGTTCTTAGAAAAAACTGTACCATTTATTTTTTTTATAAATAATGGTACATAAATGGCATTTACTGTACAAGCTGATCAGAGATCATGAGTTTTCCAGCAGAACAACCACCCAACGCACACTTATAAAAGCACTCAGGAATGGTTAAAGGCAAAGGGCTAGATTTTTCTGAAGTGGCAAAAAATGATTATTCCCACTGATCACTGGTAAAGAGATCTCAAAACTGCACCTGAAAGAAGGCACCCTTCATATCTGTGGGAACTAGGGCAGTTTGCATAAGAAGAGTGATCAAAACTTGAGAGATGCAAATGTCATGCGTGGCTATAGGAAACATTTTATTTTAGTTATCCTTGCTACCAAATATTAAATATGTTCTGTATTTTTAATAGTCAAACAAGGGATTGTGGAAACCTTGTTTTGTCGATTTAAACATATTTTGCAGTAGATCAATTGATTTTAGAATAATTTGTAAACTATTTGAGTGCAAAGGTAACAATATTTTTGGTCAGGACTGTATGAATATTTTCTATTTACTGACTTTGTTGGTGTCTTGTGGTACAATTATACCGATACATTAGCAGGAAAGAGCTGTTTATTCTGTAGAACTTTTCTTTTTTTTTTGTTAGACATTGTTTATAGCAATCAGGAGCATATTCTTGGGTTTATTTTCTGCACAAACACACACATGAATAAAATCCTGTACAAGTAATCTACACCTATGCACCATTTTCTTTTTGGTAACCAAGGTTATTGCCCATGAACTGATTGTTTTAATTATGGTCGCTTTGTTTAAATTGTATAGGGCATAGCTGTATAATATGCCAATAGTTGTTTGAGTGAACTTTTCCATATGAAAGAGAAAGACTTGATTCACATTTACTGATAATCACCTACAGCCCACAATGAACATATCAGGATTTATTCCCAGCAAGGCTAATTGTTATCAACAATGATTACATTCCCCAAAACAGAACAAGTCCCTTTTGACAGAAGTATTTGAAGCTGATGGAGCTCTTTTTCTTCACAATATGGTAAAAATCTAAAGTGATGCAGCAGTGTGTGCCTTGAGGACAGAGAGTTCCAAAGCAACGCCAGAGAACAAAAAAATCTGAAAAGAGAGAAAACAAAGCACTGAACTCATTTCACACAGGGAATGAATACCATGTGCCCTTATTCAGAAGTTGTTACGCTTTGCTGTAACCCCTTAGGTTCTTTCCAGTAAGACTATAAATGCAATATTTATTTTTTTGTTCTGATGTGTTTTCTGTGTTGGCTGTGCGCCACAGTGGGAATGATATCACTGTTACTTAACTATCCCCAAACTGTGCACTACATGAAGGACATTCACTTGGTCGGAATGGATCTCAAAGGGGGATTACATGAGATTATATTAAATCTTGTTGAATTCCATTCTCATAAAATCAGTGTTTGTTAAAGTTAGCATTTTATTTGGCATGTATAAGGCATTTAATTCCATCAAAACCTTTCCTTTGTTTTGCAGGAGTAGTCTCTGGTAGGTTTAGAAGAGCTCCCTTTGTGTTTCCATCTAGTCATCTTGGCCACTGCTCAAAAATGAATATAGCGCTAGTATCAGCTTTTGACTATCTTCCAACTGACCTTTGGAAAATCAAGGAAGACTGTCAGTCTTGCTGCCTTTCAGCTGTTGTAAACAAGTCAAGCCCAGAATTCTCAGTCAGCCAGTAGAGCCCAAGTTGGAGTTTATAACAACTGGACAACTGCAAGTTTGGCATTATTTTTGTAGAGCCTATAGAACAAAGATAACTATCTTTAGGACCAGCTACTAAAAGAATCTGACAGATTCTGGTGCTGTAAGTGAAATCCAGGCCTTGTTACATGTATTATACTTGATAACTATGACTATTAAAGGAACAGTAACACCAAAAAATTAAAGTGTTTTACAGTAATTGAAATATAACGTACTGTGGCCCTGCACTGGTAAAACTGGGGTGTTTGCTTCAGGAACACTACTATAGTTTATATAAATAAGCTGCTGTGTAGCCATGGGGGCAGCCATTCATACTGGAAAAAAAGAGAAAAGGCACAGGTTACATAGCAAATAACAGATAAGACACCATTGTATTCTACAGGGTTTATCTGTTAGCTGCTATGTAACCTGTGCCTTTTCTTCCTTTGAATTGCTGCCCCCATGGCTACACACCAGGGTTTATATAAACTCTAGTAATGTTTCTGAAGCAAACACAAAACTTTTACCAGTACAGGGCGGCAGTACATTATAGTTTAATTTCTTTAAAATATATACATTTTTTGATGTTACTGTTCCTTTAAGGGCTTTTACACATTGGTTTTGGTATTGTAGTTTATCCATTAGAAAGACAGTTGAATTACACTCACTTTTGATTCTACTGACAGTTGCATTATATGTGACACAACCAATTGTAAGTTTTTAAGTTCTAATTTTCCATTTTTATAATCACGTATGACCTGCTAGATTAGTATCAAATTGCTGTCAATTCATGACTCCAAGATAGAGATGAGATTACTTGTCAGACGACAATGTCCCATGCAGCAAATTCTTTCAAAAATTGCTGTCAGTCTAAAATACCACAAAGCAAATGTTGATCAACTAGCCACCTGCTGATGGCCTAATGCATGCCCTTTGTTTATCAGATAATATCATTGTGGCCACAAACTAAATGCCTTAGGGCCTAACCAACTAATGTAAAACCCAGTTGAATGAGTGAAAATACAGTGAATACTTTGCCAAAGTTAGGGATGTGTAAAGCTGTTGCCTATGGGAACTGTTATAGAACATAGGCATCTACAAGATAAAAGAACAAGTTCAACTTTTCCCACCATTCCCACCAGATTGCAGTTAAACCGTTTGATGGTATGCTGGCTGTTTAGCCAGCTACAGATATTGATCATATCAACCACTTAAGTTCCAGTAAGGACTATATGAATTATGTATAGTAGTTAAGTTACTTGGGGAGTCTCTTTAGAAGACAGAGAGTGAGGCTGGAATCACATCTGTTTTTGGCTGAAACAATAATATCATACTATCATAGTTTATTTTCATTTAATTATTCTACTGTATGTATGACAACTGGTGTCACGGACTGTAAAATATGAAGAAACATTATAGAGTTTTTATAATATAACTTTGTAAGGTGATTGGGTGATTTCAGTTGCTTATTTGTTCCCTGCACCTCCAAATAGATTTGTCTTTACATAATTAGTTTCATGTAAGCACTGTTTTGGTAGGCTTGACTCTTTGAAGCATTAACAAATGGGACAACAACAATATAAATTCAATATAAAAAAAGCTTTGTACAAATTAACACTGTCACTAACTCTGGCCAATAATTCTACCTACCGAGAACTACAGTAGCCTATCGTAATAAAAATCAAAATAGCATGACAGATATATGCTGCTGGTTAGCAAATGATCCATAGTTGGGTGCATCCTGCACTTGCTATGTACATGGGCATACCCTAAACATCCTTCATCTGTGTGCAGTCCAACAGTGCATGCCTACACATACACACAAAGGGAGCTCTATATTCACAGACTGGTCAGTGCAGGTGCTTGGTATAGGGCCTCCTTACGCTTGCAACTTTAAAACTAGAGGTGCAGGGCTAGTGTAATAAAAGTTGTTAAGAGAACAAAATATTCACAATGCAAAAGCTCTAAGCCTCTGCACAAACAAATTATTTTTACTTGAATTTAATACAGCTTTTGCGAACCTGGAAAATATTTAGCGTCCACATCTGGCAGTGGAATAAAAATTGTGCATTTTATAGTTTGCATTAGTGTGCAGAGTATGTAATAACACTTATTACTGAGTGTGAAAAGAATATGCCACCTTTAAGCACCCCCTATAAACCCTGCTCACAAGAACTTACATTCTATAGACACTTTGCTTTTCTAATATATAGTAAACTGAATCATTTCTAAATTTGGTTGATATTAGTAACTGGAAGATTCATTGTGAAGAACATTTATCTTTTTGCAAACCAAATTATCTATGAATTTTAGCAGTATACTTGTGCAGGACACATACAATTAGACAGTGATGCATCCATCATAGGGTTACCAAATGATTTAGATATTCAGGGACATGTTTAGAAAATCCAGCTTGAAGTGCTGCACTGCAACATGAATTTATTAGATGTGTCGCTGATTTTTATTATTATATTTACTGATAACCCTAAACCATCTGTGTCTGAGGTAGGTACCCAGTTTTTCCCTTTGTGCACCATTCTGGTTAGGTATAAATACTAGTGTTTATCAGCCACCTGACAGGCTATGCCATATACCAAAGTGTACAATATATCAGCTGTGGGTAAGGCAAACACTCATCTACATGTTAATAAACAAAAGGAATTCTGGGAATGAATTCCAAACAAGCTCCAAGAAAATCCCATTTACATGGGTTTATCCTCTAGGCCAGTGCTGTCCAACTGGCGGCCCGCGGGCCGCATGCGGCCCGCGACCCCCCTCTGTGTGGCCCCCCACCTGTCTGGCTGCTTTGATGGCTTACCTTTGAGTAAGCATTAAATGGTATCAGTACTGAGATTAACTGCCCCCCTGCATGGTTCTCACCTCAGATTCAGGCTGTAATCCCTCTGTATTGTTTAAAAATGTAATCCCCTGTGTTTTTCACACCTTTTAGTTTCTGCATTGTTCACCCCCTGCAGTGTTCACACCTCAGGCTCAGACTGTAATCACTCCCATTGTTCACTTCTTCACACCTCAGACATAGGTACTGTAGGCAGAGTATGGCACATACAGCCAGCATAGGGCAGGTAGAGTATGGCACACACAGGCAGCATAGGTCAGGGAGGGTATGGCACACACAGGAAGGGTAGGGCAGGCAGAGTATGGCACACACAGTCAGGGTAGGGCAGGCAGAGTATGGCACACACAGGAAGGGTAGGGCAGGCAGAGTATGGCACACAATGGCAGCATAGGTCAGGGAGGGTATGGCACACACAGGCAGAGTAGGGCAGGCAGAGTATGGCACACACAGGAAGGGTAGGGCAGGCAGAGTATGGCACACACAGTCAGGGTAGGGCAGTCAGAGTATGGCACACACAGGAAGGGTAGGGCAAGCAGAGTATGGCACACACAGGAAGGGTAGGGCAGGCAGAGTATGGCACACACAGTCAGGGTAGGGCAGGCAGAGTATGGCACACACAGGAAGGGTAGGGCAGGCAGAGTATGGCACACACAGGAAGGGTAGGGCAGGCAGAGTATGGCACACACAGGAAGGGTAGGGCAGGCAGAGTATGGCACACACAGGCAGCATAGGTCAGGGAGGGTATGGCACACACAGGAAGGGTAGGGCAGGCAGAGTATGGCACACACAGTCAGGGTAGGACAGGCAGAGTATGGCACACACAGGAAGGGTAGGGCAGGCAGAGTATGGCACACACAGGCAGCATAGGTCAGGGAGGGTATGGCACACACAGGCAGAGTAGGGCAGGCAGAGTATGGCACACACAGGAAGGGTAGGGCAGGCAGAGTATGGCACACACAGTCAGGGTAGGGCAGTCAGAGTATGGCACACACAGGAAGGGTAGGGCAAGCAGAGTATGGCACACACAGGAAGGGTAGGGCAAGCAGAGTATGGCACACACAGTCAGGGTAGGGCAGGCAGAGTATGGCACACACAGTCAGGGTAGGGCAGGCAGAGTATGGCACACACAGGAAGGGTAGGGCAGGCAGAGTATGGCACACACAGTCAGGGTAGGGCAGGCAGAGTATGGCACACACAGGAAGGGTAGGGCAGGCAGAGTATGGCACACACAGGAAGGGTAGGGCAGGCAGAGTATGGCACACACAGGAAGGGTAGGGCAGGCAGAGTATGGCACACACAGGCAGGGTAGGGCAGGCAGAGTATGGCACACACAGTCAGGGTAGGGCAGGCAGAGTATGGCACACACAGGAAGGGTAGGGCAGGCAGAGTATGGCACACACAGACAGCATAGGATAGGCAGAGTGCTGCCTGTGGTGCCATACTCTGCTTGCCCTATGCTGCTTGTGGGAGGTGAACCTGGCAGGGGTTTGTTGTGAGAGTTTGTTAGCAGTTGGAAATAGCCATTAAATGGTCCCTAAGGTGTGTAATTATGTACTGGGGGTTGCTCTGCTATCCACAGGGGAGCAGGAGGCATATGGAATTTAAGGGTATATCTTAATATGACATAATTCTTTCACATATGAATGATGGTTGATATCCCCACAGTAAGGACCAAGCATTTGGGATTTTGCTGTGCTACCACCATTGTGATAAAATAGATGTGGTTTGAAGTGGGTGTGGTTTCAAAAAGGGGAGTGGTCAAAACTGGCTTCCGTTAGTGGCCCTCCACCATGTATGCTAGAGAAATTCCGCCCCTCGGCACCGTAGAAGTTGGACAGCACTGCTCTAGGCTAAAGCACTACACTACACTGATAAGCCTCAAGAAAGGCGAAACGGGTCTGTAGTTGGGAATCTGATCAGCTATTATCCTGGCTTCTGCTTTAAAAACCCAGTGGGTGAGCTTTAACCTATAAGATAAACCCATATAAATAGGATTTTCTTGGAGCTTGTTTGGAATTCATTCCCAGAATTCCTTACGTTTATTTGTATCTGTATGAGGCAGTCCCCTTAACCCTAATAATTTGTTTGTACATGTTAAAAAGGTGACTTTATTTCTTATATTACTATACCATTGTAGCTTCTTAACAAAAAGAAGCAAATATCTGTGCAGACCTATAAAATTGTTGATCCTACATTTTGCCTATCCCTGATAGTAGCTATCTCTCCTAAAATCCATGTATAGAGCTTAGTTTTATTTTGGTCTTTGTAACACTTTAATGGTCTGGCAAAAGTGATTTGAAACAATAACGCATTGGTCACTAAGGGGCAGAGTTACTTAACTTTGACCATTCAAAGTTTGGCAACCAATTGATAAAAAATATGTGAGTTCCTGATGGATTGCTTTGGCTTGCTGGAAAATGATGTTTAAAAGAAAATTAGCTTTTTTCTCCAGAAGTGGGTTTTTGCCAAAATGTAAAAGCTTTTAATTCTTGTAAAAAAACACCACTGGAAAAAAAAATCATTTTTTTTTTAAATGTCATTTTGCCGCAAGAGGAAATGATTTCTGAAAAACCAAGTGAAATCTGGCACTAACTCATATATTTATTTATTCAGTTGCCTACGTTTTCAGATGGTCAAAGGCAAGTAAATCTGCCCCTTACTCTTGCTGGTTTAATGTAGGAAAATGATGAAGGTAGGGAGAGCTGACAGGAGGAAATATATAACAATGCAGCCAAACACTAATAGAACTATGGAATCTTATGCAAGGCACAATCAGTAATCAGAGGCAGTAATAAAAACTGGTAAAATAAATGAAACAAGAAAATAACTGTGCCTGTTTTATTTAAATTTTGGCTAAATACAAAAGGAATCATAAAACATTTATTGGCTTTAAAAAGGATTAAACAGATTTTTTCCACCACAAACTCCGTTATTTTTAATAAAATGATCTTTTGTTACCTGCTGTGTTTAGTTCTGTTTCTGACACAGTACCTCGGCGCACAGAATTTGGCATTCAGCTCACTGCACACTTAAAATTCTGCTATTTAGTTGAACAAGGGTGAATTTATTACAAGCCATGTGATCACTGCTGGCAATAAATTTACCTACAGTACATCCAGCTATATGGCACTGTGTGTGGCCCTGTGTTGCTTTCCTGCATACAGTAGGCATCATCCATGACAGATGTGTTATGAACAGATGTGAGGTTCCTATGTGCCCCTTAAAGTTTCCTAAAGGCTAGCATTGACTTTGTTTCATACTGTATATTAATATATAATATTCTTTTATTGTTTTCCCAGAAAGGCTGATTTTTCAAATTTCGAGGTTGAGGAGAATAACCCACAATAAACCAACAACAAAACGCAGGGACCCCAAAAATAGACAGTAAAATAAAATAGTAGATGAGGTTGAAGACAGAGACATGTCAATCAAGTTTAACATTTCAGTCCAACTGAAATCTGCTTAACTGCTAGATGATCCAGAAGAAGGCAGAAAAAAATTTAAAGCCATGTCAAAAGGGGTAAAAAAAAAATCCTTCCTGAATCCAGGAGGGTAACTGGATAAGTTCATGGATCAAATTTGTACCAAGAGTTAATTGTATTTTCCGATTTGTTGAAAAGCCATCCAACTAACGTATCTGCCAGTAGGAAGGATTCAGGGAGAAAATTCCACAACTTCACAGCTTTCACTGTAAAAAAAACCCTTTCCCAGCATTAAGATGGAATCTCCTTTCTCCTAATCGGAATAGATGCCCTTGTGTCTTCTGGAAAGGCCTACAGGTAAATCAAGCATTTACATGCCAAATTTTGTAGCCTGTTTTGCAATATAATCCAGCAATGCCGAAACGATGAAATTCACTGCAAATCCATGCCTGCCGAATTATTTCATACATTGTGGACATATGGGAATAATGTCACTGACACAAAAACCCTTCCATTATACATTTAAAGGAAAAGTACCACATAAAATAAGTGTTTTGCATTAATTAAAAGATAATTTACTGTGGCCCTGCACTGGTAAAACTGATCTGTTTGCTTCAGAAACACTACTCTAGTTTATATAAATAACTTCTTCCTTCTACATAGATGGTATACATTCACTTTATAAAGCAGAAAAGGCACAGGTTACATAGCAGATAAGAAATAAGCTCTGTAGAATACAATGGGCTTCTCTACTTGTACAAGAAATAAACCCATTGTATTTTACACAGTTTATCTGCTATTTGCTGTTTGACCATTTCTCCTTTTTAACAGCTTCAATGGCTGCCCCATCAGCTTATTTATATAAACTATAGTAGCCTTTCAAAAACAAACACACAACTTTTCCCAGTGCAGGGCAGTAGTACATTTTATTATAATTACTGTTACTAGTGATGAGCGAATCTGTCCCGTTTTGCTTCACCATAAAATGCATTTGTCGCACAATTTTTTTGTCGCCCGCATCTTTTTTGTCACTGCAGCTATTTTTTGTCATCCGCGAAACAATTCGTCAATGGCGAAATGCAGAAATTTGCTGCAAATCCATGCCTGGTGAAAAAATTCGCTCATCACTGTTACTGTTTCTTTAACCCACATTGGGCCAATGCATAAAAGAGGCATTGCTAAATAATAATTCAACTTAAAAGTACATAAATCACACCATTTTGGGCCATTAACTCACACATAGCAAAATCCATCAAAAAGAAGGGGCAATTCAGCCCTCCATGGTGCTATGAGGCAACCTACCCAATGCTGCCCCCCTCTCTCTCACACATATTTATCTTTTTGTGTTCTAATCAGTTGTATTTTCTGCACCATAAGAAATTAAATTCTGCTTTAAAAACTGGAATTTTGGCTCTTTAAATTACCAGCTTTTTGCCATTCCTGGTAACTTGTGGGTGGTACCGCTTGAGGCAAGTCTCTCAAGTCACCTAATGGCATGAGTGCTTCTGGATAAGTGCCTAAATAAGGGATCCACTTCACGCAGTAATTTATTAATGATTATACCCAGGACTGACATATCCCACAATTCCCTGCCCCAGTGTAGTTTAACGTTTACGGACCATATTACATACATATGAACTATGGTCAGTTTTATTAAAACCAGTTAACCTGCCTATAGGTTTTTTAAGTGTGGGAGGAAACCAGACAAACTGAGTGTTTACAATATAATTACAAACAAGGGACACACTCCGATAGCGTCAAACCATTCACATGGTTTATTAAAAACTTACAGTGTGAAAGTAGATCAGTTTCTTAATTCAAAAAACAAAGTCTGCAGCCTAATGGCTCGCAATTCCATCAGCCAAATTACTTTCTCAGGGGCAAAATCATGTCACAAACTGAGTGTTTGTACTAATTAACAGATAACTTGGATAATGGCTTTTACAATTAACATATCACAACTATACAGTATGTAAGTGCTCACAGTACTCAAGTAATTTATGCTTAATTTCATTAACAGAGCATACATATGAGCCATTAGGGTGCATATTTAGCAATGAGCCCCTACAGGCCTTACTTAATACTTAATGGAGGCATTAATTATAGTAGAGTGCTGTCAGGTAACTAAGTACAAGATTTGTACAGGTATGAGACCTGTTATCCATAATACATGGGGACATGGGGTTTTCCAAATAAGGATCTTCCCTTAACTTGGATCTCCATACTTTAAGTCTACTAAATAATCATTTCAACAACAGGATTGTTTCGGCTTTAGGGATTAATGATACGGGGATCTGGTATAATCTACTGTTTTATCATTATAGAGAAAAAGGAAATCATTTGGGAGATGGCCTTCCCCTAATATAGAACTTTCTATATAATGGGTTTCTGGAACCAATCCCATTCCTCTAATATAATTTCATTGTCAACTAAATAAGGTCACAATAACTGATTTACCCAAAATGTATTTTTCTTGGATTTGTCCTTCAGATGGTCAACTCCCTCTGACTTTTGAAAGCTGCCTTAAATGCACTCTCCAATACTTAAGGATTTGATACATTCTCCCTCCCAGTGTTCCTTCCTATTCAAGATTGACTTAGATTGTTTAGCCTGTACAGGCTCTTAGGGGGTGATTCATCAACATTCGCATTGTTTTTTTTTGCACCATTGAATAATGGTTTAAAAACCTGAATGTCCAGTGCAGAAAAAACAAAAACTCGAATGCAAAACTTTGGCATATAAATGTTTGTGAGTTTATGCAGAAGTCAAAGGGATTTGTCCTAGGCAAAGTCAAGCCCTATTTTCAATTCAAATTTTTCAAGTTTTTTCAAGTTGTATTCACAACTTCGAGGTATCCAAGTTTTTTTTATTCAAGCAAATTTCCACATAAATAAAAAACATTCACGTTTTTTCAAAATGCATTAAAATGAATTAGAAAACAACTCTTCAGTTCACACTTTATTTGGTCATTATTTAATATAATACTTTACCCCATCAGCCTATAGTTCACAGATTATTGTTACACTATTTTCCATTATGATAAATGTGACATGTTCTGCTGTGGTGTACCATGATGCACTGTGTAAACCATATGATTGTAGCTAGTTGTGTATTAAGAGGACTGAACGTGATAGCCCAATAGGTGGGATGCCATATGCATATAGTTTTTATATGTTATGATTTATTCAGTAAGACGACCCAGTGCATGGGGTTAGCAATGCCTTAGTTAATATTAGCAAAAGAAAGTTTTTTGTTTAGAGCCAAATGTGTATCTAAGCAGAGTTGTTTATTAAAGCTGTTGCTGGCAGCTGTGTAAGTCCAACATTACCTAGAAAATGATGGAGGAAATTCCAAGAGGTTCAGTAAGGGACCCTGCACACCAACATCATAAATATTGTAATGACATGCCTTGCACTGTCTTTCCAAGAACACTATTCTGTAATTTAAAAAAAAAAAACAATGGCTGAATGTACTGATTTATCATTTCTCCCCATCGTTTAAAGAATAATCTTGAAGTATGTTATGGGTAATTTATTTTCAGACTAGCTACAATCATGTCTCAAGATTAGTGATTGTCTAACCCTGTGCTATGAGGTTTTTCATTAGCTGCACAAAGGGGCCCATTTTTTGTGCAAAAATACAATTTTTCACATGACAAACTTGATATTTTCACATTTATCCCGCGTCAAAATGGCGACAAATCCTAAAGTAAAAATATGCCGTCTAAAAGCTGTCGAGGTCATGTAGAAGTCAGTGAGCTGCAGTCCTGTTTCCATTTTGAAGATCTTTTGCTTCATGGTATTGGATGTTTTAGGATTTTTCATTAAAAAAAAAACAAATTTGCGGTTTTCTGCGTTTTTTTTGTTTGAGCTCTTTTTTAAAAGGCTGTTTTAATAAATGACTTGGTATTCATTCGTGGTTTTAAAGAAAAAAAATATTTGTAAATCCTTTGTAAATAAAAGAAGAATGTACGGTCAGAAATAACATAAATTAAATTTAACACCTCTGCTAGTGTTTTTTGTGACAGACATGGCTTTGGGGTGCTGATGCAGGTGATATTTCTTTCCTTAGGCCCAGAAGGTAAATAGAATACTAGAAAAGATTGTGGTACAAACATGATGGAACTCTTTGTGGCACAGACACTGCTCTTGCCACACTTCTGCAACACCCTATCAACCTTCCATACCCAATAAAGGCAATAATGCCATCAAACATACTGTACCAGTCTCCAAGTCCTGGTTAGGCACAATTCATGTTACTGTTTCTCCACTTGTATTCACAGTACCTAAAGTTTTGATTTTTTTTTTCTTTTTTACATTAAGCTTTGCCACAATAGCATACTAGCATTGGAAAACTAAACATGAAAGCAATCTATTACATAATGCAGAACATCTGTAATGATGTCACTTAAATTACGTATGCCCTAAAATCTATCCTTGTCAGCTAGAGAACCAGTTTTACATACAATCCCAGTCAAATCTAGTTCCATTTGTTTAACAAAATATAATATAATGAATAAACTCCAGGGATCATTTCTTCATCCTATTCCCACTAGGATCTGGAAATGTTTGCAAATGAGGCCCAGGGAGCTTTGCAGTTTGTGTTCTTTTACCCATAACTTTTTTCTCTGTTGACTTTTCGAGCAAGTTTAAAATTACGCAGTCGACCTCTTCACCCCATTTCTATTTCCTTAGATTCCGGACGAGGTTGATAGTAATGGCCACAGCTCAAATGTAGGCGAATATCATGTGATTAACAATTAGTTTGGTAATTCAATTTAGGAAACTAGATTTCAAAATGAAACTGTAACTAGTTTGTCTAAGCTAAATGACTGTGCCAGATGTATGCTTCTCAGCAACATTATCTGCAGGATATCAAAGATAAGAGTTAGTCTTATACTTTGCTTATACATGGCAAAATATAAAACGTTTCAGGTCAGACATGAACATTCACTGACATAAAGTAATCTGTTACATAAATGATTAGATGTTCAAAGTCAGTTTTTCATACTAAGCCCAGAACTATATAATAGTTTAAATAAAAAAATTATATACATGAGAACAGTATAATGAGTAATCCTTAACCTAGGGGTCAAAGGCTCCATTTAGACAGACAGCCAGCCATGAGATCTGGGTCTTCTCTGTTAGAGTCTGTATGTCAATGGCTTCAGGAGAGGAAGTGCAGGCTACTACAAATGCTATTGGCTACAGGGTAATTAAATTCAGAAATGGACCATCAGTCTTCAGCTTTTTTTACAGCAGTATATAGCTATTTTCCTTATGGTCTCTAGTCAATATTTTGTAGTGAACAATATTTTAAGGTGAGGTATTCATGGCTGGATGTATTGATCTGGTAAACTACTTGTCAAATTTATTTATTTCTTTGCACATATGTAGACGTTTATCCTTAACAGTCAGTGCCTTCTTTGGATATGTTAGAAATAGGGTTGTTATTGTTCTATTTAAGGTAGCAATTTTGGGGGGCATGGTCTGTCTTGTAGGAATGCAGCAGTAGATAGGAAAATGTAACATTGGAAGAAATAAGATTGAAACTACACAAGTAGATCTATTCACAGATTTTAAGGTACCAGGAACATACATTGTTGGAGAACATTTTCCACCTGTTTATAAAAATAAAGGATAGGCTTAGCTGCTGTTGAAAATAGAAATAGTTAAAGCAAGTCTTAATTATCTTTATATACTGTAACTATACTGCCTCGCTCACTACCGTAAAAACAGTGGTAGCATTGTATGTTCCCTCTTACCCTGTCACACAACATATCTCCTCAGTAGCCTCTGGGACCTCTGTCTCTTATAGGCCCAAGCTTCACACAGCGCACCTTCTCTGAAGCCTCTAGGACCCCTGTCTCCTTATAGTGCCCAAGCTCACTCGAGCTTTCTCTCTACAGCTTCTCTTCAAGGCTGATACCCAAGTACTACACACTCAAAATCCCTATCTGGTGTACAGTCACCACTGAGGGTCTATCCCAGTTACTGACTCCTTTTGGGGACCCATGCTGTCCTTAATAGCTTTTGTTCCTAGAACAAGATAGTTTCTCCTTCTACCTCTCCATCTATTCTAGTAAGGATAAGAGTAGCCAACTGGATCCTTCTCAGTCGCATCTGTCTGTCTGCTAATAGTATCAAGCTAAAAAGTGGGAGTGCCCAGCTAGTGTGCTTCCTTATATAGGCTCTGCAGGTGGATTTTGCCACAACTAATTCTTTATTTTACCCCTTTACAAGCCACCTTCAATAACAAAGCAGATTTGGTGGAGTTCTCTTCTATGGTCATAATTAATATTTAACTCTGATGGAGGTTATGAGGACACATTTTTTAGCTAAAGTGCTATCACAGTTGTGACCATGCAAACTTTGCTGCAGTTGTTGGGAAAATATATTGCAGTCATTAAAAATACTGGCCTCCTTTGAAGGTTGTCATAACTCAAGGGTTAGTAGCATGTATCAACTGAGGCAGTGATCTTGTACCTAGTGATGAGGGGTTTCGCTTTGGTGAAAATTTTGCAAAACAAAAAAAAAATAATTTTTTGACACTCATGGCAATTTTTTTTTAAATTTTTGGACGCACAACAAATTTTTCCATGGCACATTTTTGTGCCAGTTTCACAAAACAATCCGGCAATGCCGAAAAACGGAAATTTGCTGCGAATCCATGCCTATCAAAAAATTTCGCTCATTACTATTTGTACCTAAACAATTGGATGCAGACACCATTTTGTCAGGGAGCCCCAGAAATGGCGAGATCAGAGCAACAAATTACTGCTGTACATATGTATTTGATAATGTGCATTTACAAGTCACCTCACACCCACAACTATGCTGGTCCCATAATTGAAATTTGCTCACTGCACATGCAGTTGTTTCTATAATACAGAACATACAGCTATTCTGAACATGATAAAGTGCGTGTGTATCAAGAAAGGAACAACGTGTAATGTTAGAATTTGGAAGAAAGAGGGAGAAAAGCTTACAATAGTTTTTGCCTTTGATCCATGTCTGCAGTGCCTAGCCAGACCCTGTACCGACAATACAAATCAAAAACTTGCTTTTGATGAAGGCAATAGTATAAACACTCGTTAGTGTCTGTGTGTCTGGAGAAATGTCTGTTGCAGGACAGCAGATGCTTTACAGATGACCTTGGTCCTTTTCATGTAGCATGCAGTCAGTTATCAGTTATCAGTTTCTCAGAATCCAGTATCCATCACATCTTCATCACACGAGGTGGAGAACATTGTTGGATGCCCCAACAAAACCTGTTCCAGTTGTGGCTCCACTTATCCAGAAATCAGTATAAATGGGGAGCAAAAGGAATCCCAGAATTGCTTACTCACCACCATAAATGCAAGGTTTAAGAGTTGTCAAAAACTGGTATAACCCAATAGCATTTTTTTGGGGGGGGGGGGTGTACCCAATACTTGCAAATTTTCTAGCATGAGTCAAAAGCAAAGAAGTGCTTTTCCTTTGTGACATCCATCAAACAATAATTTGAATGAATTATAGCATCTTTATAAGCATTTCATACTTAAGGTGTGACCTTGACTTAATCATAGGCTGATATGATTTAATCTGGAATAAACTATAGTTTAGTATGTGACATCAACTAAGCATTTGTACATGCGCCAGTACGGAGAAGCTGCTACATTTTATGATGAGTTGATACAACAAGAAACAACCATCTACTATAGGCAGTATAAAACACAACAATGCAGCCAGCAACCACATGAAAATGAATGATTCCTACGTGGCAATGATGATCCCACATCATCAATGTCGCATTTTAAAAAATGGTTTAAGGTTAGCCCCTGGGGAACTTCTACTTCCACCCAAACAGTTACCCTGGTAGGTGCTTTTTGGCATCTGGGTTGTAAGTAGAACATGAAAACTCAAAGTCACTATGACAGGAATTGTATGGGAAAGGTACCATAGTGAAAACAATGAAACAGGATCTAATTAAAAAATAAGTATTTGAAAAGTTAGTTTAATTAATATAATAGTAAGCATCTTTGTATTTCTCTGTGTTCTGTTTAACAAACAAAATACTTTAGCCTACATAGTCAACAATAAATTGATGCCTTCTTTTGCTGAAGGTGACAGAATGTGCAGCTGATTTTAAGAATAAATTCAGAATGTCAAAAAGATGTTTCTTTAAATTCTGCTTTCAACATAACTCTTATCTTTTTGGATAGTTCTTCAGACATTTTATTCAGCTAGAAAAGCTTATTTGGAGTGTCTAAAAGCTCCAGTATATCCATCATTGTCATATACAATCACCACAATTAGGTGAAATGAGGGTCTGCAGCTTTGTCAGCTCTGGAAAGGTTTGGTTGTGATATAAGGGAAGTGAAACTCACAATTACTAAATTCTCTTTAGAAAGACATTTGATACATTGGTGCATTAAATCAGGATTTTGAATTTAACTTTACATGAAAATAAAATATGAGATACATGAACATATAAAAACACAAGGCCTGTATTACCCAGGTCATGAAACACCAACATCAAATATCCTCATATTTTACAGTAGGGGTACATCATTCCTTATAATGCAGAAGTTTAAATGAGTCATGTGACACAGATTAGATTACTAAACACTGATTACAATTGATAACACCACTGAGTGCCGTTTATAAAGATATGATCTACAGAAAATGCATGGTTCTTGTTTATTATAAGTAAATGAAACACTTTAATGGAGTCCATTAATGTACATAGTTATAGTTCATAGTTACATAGTTACATAGGGTTGAAAAAAGACCTGTGTCCATCAAGTTCAACCCATCCAAGTAAACCCAGCACACCTAACCCACACCTACCAATCTATACTCACATACATAAACTATAAATACAACCACTAGTACTAACTGTAGATATTAGTATCACAATAGCCTTGGATATTCTGATTGATCAAGAACTCATCCAGGCCCCTCTTAAAGGCATTAACAGAATCTGCCATTACCACATCACTAGGAAGGGCATTCCATAACCTCACTGCCCTCACCGTGAAAAACCACCTACGCTGCTTCAAATGGAAGCTCCGTTCCTCTAATCTAAAGGGGTGACCTCTGGTGCGTTGATTGTTTTTATGGGAAAAAAGAACATCCCCCAACTGCCTATAATCCCCTCTAATGTACTTGTACAGAGTAATCATGTCCCCTCGCAAGCGCCTCTTTTCCAGAGAAAACAACCCCAACCTCGACAGTCTAACCTCATAGTTTAAATCTTCCATCCCCTTAACCAGTTTAGTTGCACGTCTCTGCACTCTCTCCAGCTCATTAATATCCTTCTTAAGGACTGGAGCCCAAAACTGCACTGCATACTCAAGGTGAGGCCTTACCAGGGACCTATAAAGGGGCAAAATTATGTTCTCATCCCTTGAGTCAATGCCCTTTTTTATACAAGACAGCACTTTATTTGCTTTAGTAGCCACAGAATGACACTGCCTGGAATTAGACAACTTGTTATCAACAAAAACCCCTAGATCCTTCTCCATTAAGGAAACCCCCAACACACTACCATTCAGTAGATAGTTTGCGTTTATATTATTTCTACCAAAGTGCATAACTTTGCACTTATCAACATTGAACCTCATTTTCCAGTTTGCTGCCCAGTTATCTAATTTTGTCAAATCGCTCTGCAAAGCGGCAGCATCCTGCATGGAACTTATAGTTTTGCACAATTTAGTGTCATCAGCAAAAATAGAAACAATACTGTCTATGCCCACCTCCAGGTCATTAATAAACAAGTTAAACAGCAAAGGCCCAAGGACTGACCCCTGCGGTACTCCACTAACCACACTGGTCCAATTAGAAAATGTTCCATTTACAACCACTCTTTGTACTCTATCCTTCAGCCAGTTCTCTATCCAATTACAAATATTATGTTCTAGGCCAATATTCCTTAATTTGATCATTAACCTTCTGTGAGGTACTGTATCAAACGCTTTAGCAAAGTCCAAGTAGATGACATCAACTGCCATTCCAGCATCAAGGTTCCTACTCACCTCCTCATAAAAGGCAACTAAATTAGTCTGGCAAGATCTGTTACGCATAAAACCATGCTGGCACAAACTAATAGTATTGTGAACTGCAATGTATTCAAGTACCCTATCCCTTATTACCCCTTCCAAAAGTTTTCCTACTACTGATGTCAGACTAACAGGCCTATAGTTTTCAGGCTGAGAACGGGATCCCTTTTTAAATAACGGCACCACATTAGCAATCCGCCAGTCTCTTGGCACCATGCCAGACCTCAATGAATCCTGAAAAATTAAGTGAAGAGGTTTGGCAATCACAGCGCTCAGCTCATTTAATACCCTGGGATGAATCCCATCCGGCCCTGGACCTTTGTTTACCTTTACATGTTCAAGTCTCTTTTGAATTTCCTCCCGAGTGACCCATGCGTCAGTAGCTAAATTACTAGAACTGGGCATATGTGTATGAGTGGAAACCACCCAGGTCTTGTAAACTTAGTCGTTAAAGTTTGTAAAACTAAATAGGAACTTACATATTCTACACAATTTTACTAGCAACTGCATTTTTTTGCAACGTTTACTAGACTTGCATCATTTTCTATGTGTAAAGTGCCTTAAAGTGTAAGTATGAACCTCAAACTATAGAATTAGAAATTCTTAAAAGAATGATTTACACATACACACAAAATTAATGAATCTATCAGGCATAAAACCATCTAGTGCGAGATAGCTCTTAATACAAGTTGATCCAGGGACTGGTTTGATTGCCATCTTGGAGACAGGATGGCATTTCTTCCCCCTCTGAGACAAATTAGAAAGGCTTCAGATGGGGTTTTTTTTGCCTTCCTCTGGATCAACTAGTAGTTAGGCAGGTTATATATAGGCATTATGGTTGAACTTGATGGACGATGTCTTTTTTCACCATAACTTAATATGTTACTATGTAGTACCAGTGTAGCTAAAGCAACCTTGGCACCTCCCAGCTAATAATCTAAATGTACATAATGCAACTCACACTAAAGGCCAGATTTAGGATTGCCCAAACATTTCGGCTGGAGCAATCATAAAGAAAAAACCCTAGCTGCTTTTGGGTATCAAAAAGTCTGCCCCTTAGTGTGAGTTTTATCTTTTTTTAGATTATTAACTGCGAAGTGTCGAAGTACTGGCCTCTCAGCATACACTGGTACTAGATAGTTAGATGCCTCATGTGTGTGTTTGTTTATATTTAGTGTCCTCAAGAACCTGTTTATGGCCTCCATCCCATGAACAGAAAGTGGACATAGGGTAGCTATCAACATCTCATAAATATTCCCATTGGTCCCCGATATTAATGACATTTGATACATTTTTAATACCAACGCCTACACCAATGTGTTTAATTGAAACATATGACCAAAAATTTTGTTAATTAAAAACGCATGCTACTTTGATAAACTCATTTTACACTGAAGCAAAGTTTTTAATTTTTTCTTTAGAATGTAAATGATGATGGTCAGGCTACCTTTTAAGTTAATTTAATGGATGCAGACTGTCAGCACTTATTGTACATGCTGTCCCTAATGTCATCATTTTCTTACAAGAAGGAAGTAAATTTGCAACTCAATTGAAAGAAAGACACATTATAAATAAACAGAGGCAACACAAGGGCATTTGCTGCAAGGAGCAATCACCACTGAAGATAAAGATATTTTGCAATTAAGAAATCAATAGACAGTCTTTGATTTGGCACATTTGTATTCTATTATTCGTGGCTGCACAGCTTGGAACATGTAAAAGGTTATGCAGAATTTTATTTCTAATTATACAGTGTAATGTGGTCAGTTTAAATAGTATTTTTAATGGCTTCTTTAGATTCAACAATTATGCAAATATAAGCCAGACAAAAACATCCCACAAACATATTTTCTGTCTAACATGGGGCTTTGGTGAGAAATATTTTACATTCCTGGGCAGTGACACTACAAAACAATAGCAACATATGGTCAGAATTTGTTTGCAATGAAATGTGGAATTAAAAACATTCTGTATATATATATATATATATATATATATCTGTATATATATATATATATATATAGAAATGTATTCAAGAAAAGCACCAATATGATAAAATACAATTTATTTTATACTAAGTTATTTAGTAAAAAATATATATATTTTTGAATATAAACTAGATTTAACCATAGATGCAAAGGCATTTTGAATCTTCCCTTCGAAACTAGGGTTTCCCACAATGCCTCTAGGGTTAATCGCCCCACATTCCTGTACATTATTTGTTATGGATTTTTTTTACAAATCGCAGTCAAGATAATTCTTTATTTACTATGCCACACACAGATAAGGAGATGGTCAATAAAAATGTTCTGCAAATAAAATGGAATGGCACTCAAGGCTACAAACGGGACAAGCCCTTAATTCAAACTTTATTGCGGTAGTGCAACGTTTCGGGGCAAAACAACCCCTTTATCAAGCATCTTGATAAAGCAGCTTGATAAAAGGGTTGTTTTGCCCCGAAACGTTGCACTACCGCAATAAAGTTTGAATTAAGGGCTTGTCCCGTTTGTAGCCTTGAGTGCCATTGCATTACTTGACAATTCTGGACTTTTGGAGGGTGCCGATCCCTTTGGCAGTGAGCACCGGGTGCTTAACTCATTCTGGAGAGTTAAGGGTGTGCGAGGAAGGTCTCTGTTGTATGCTGCAAATAAAATGGTCCATTGGATCCCCACTTTTTGTAGTATTAAACGTTTCATTATGTTCTTTTCTTTTTATCAGATTTGTAGATCCTTTGTAGATCCTTTTGAATTCAACTGAATAAGATACACTTTTGCTCAATATTTTAGCTTGCTAAAATACAGCCCAGTATTTCACAATCCCACAGAATACTTGGAGAGCTATTTTGTAATTTTTAAGGCCTTGGAAAAAAGAAATGAAGACATAAAAGAAACTGCAAGATAAAATAATTTCAAGGACAGGAACAACTAATGGAGAGTTGAGAAATATGACACATCATAAACAGTGTTTACTTCTAGTGATTCCTGCACACTCAGGGAAATATCCACTAATGACAAATGATTATAAAAAATTCAAAAATGATCTACACTCAGTTGCTGCAGACTTCCTGTACCTGACAGTGTCCTTAGACATGCCTTTCCTCCTGCCATGGGCACGGCTGGGTTGGGATTTTACCAGGGCTGTGGAGTCAGCCTTGCTAAGCAAAGGATAGCTTAGAAAATCCTTCTGCTAACATTCAAAGCCCTTCACTCCTCTGCTCCTCCCTACATTTCTTCACTGGTCTCCCTGCATGTTCCTGTTCGTCTCCTCGGCTTTTTACACCATCCACACCCACTGCGCTCTCTCGTCTTAAACCTTTCTATCTAACTGCTCCTTACCTCTGGAACTCTATTCCTGAATCCCTCCGTAGGGAACACTAACCCACTCTCTTTAAGAAAAAGCTCAGGTGTTACCTTCTGGAGCACTAAAACATTATTTTGCCCAGTCCTGCGCTTAAGGGCAAATGCCCATACCTAGTGCTGTCTTACCTTCCAATTTGTGCCTGTATGTTACCCAAGCACTTAGATTGTAAGCTCTACGGGGCAGGAAACTACTTCCTACTGTGTCTCATACCACATGGCACTTATATATATATATATATTTATTGTATTTATTTATTATATCACTTGTCCTCCCTGTGTGTAATTTTGTATTCTGTAAGATTGTACAGTGCTGCGTACCATGGCACTTTATAAATAAAGTTATACATACATACATACATACATACATACATAAATCCTTTGACCCTGACTCCGACTTCCCTGTTTTTAATATACTAATGAATTTTTAATGTCAATTAAAAAACACACAAATATAAGGCATTTCATCAGTGCCAAAGCTCAGCAATGTTAAAGATATACAAAGATGGTGTCTGCTTTTGGAAACAAACTAAAGAATTATTGGCTAGGAAGCTGATGCACTACCCTACTGGCCATCCAAGCCTGTCACTAGCAACATGAGTGAACATACTGTTCAAATTTCGGTTTAAATTTATAACTAAGCCTATGTCATTGTGGCTTTTTATTTTATTAATTAAAGAAACTACAAACATTCTTTAAACCTAACATTTAAACAAAAGACTAAAAAATGAAAACAATAAGGTTATAATAGCTCAGCTGGACCTCACACTAGTGAAACAAATACTGGGCTGTATTGTTACAGCAGAGGAGTATTTTATTAGGATTATTATCTGTGAAATAGGACCTTGTAACATATTGTATTTTTTTTTCTCATTACAATTTAAACTTAATAGGAGTTGGAGTTGGCACATTTTTGCTGACTCTGACTCCAGGTAGCTTCTATATTTATATAGATATATTAATCTATATACATTTATATTTAGTTAAGTGTAGGTCAAATTAATTTACCCTGCAAATGCTGAGATAAACCTAGAAATTAATAATTATATTAATTGATTCTATTGCCCTTATTCATTACACTGCTTTGATGTACATGAATATCTGTGCTGGAGATCCTCTTGTTGTATAGTGTCTTATTTCTATAGCACTAACACATTCTATAGTGCCTTTACATATGAGTTAGAGTTTTTGTCAGGGATATCAGACCAGCCCCTTCTCACTTGGGCAGGTTCATGGGAAGCCAGTTAAAAGATTCTTCAGTTCATAAAGATACAGGGTACTTGGAACTCTGAGGAATAAACAGAAACTCCATAAAGATAACCTCTTTAGTTGTAATCAAAACAGCTATTTTGACAATTGTGTTGCTTACTTGTTGCACTTGAGAACTAAGCCAGGGTAAAAAAAATACAAGGGAGAATTGTCAGTAGTTTTTCATTAGGCAACAAAACAAACATGCATATACATGAGCTCTGTTTTACTACGCTAGCTTGGTGGGGACTCTAAATCTCTTTTTGTGACATGTTCAACTGCTGTATAATAGGTCTAGTGCCACACATTCATTCCCAGACCCACAGCTTTCCTTTAGTTGTCTGAATTTATCAGTATTTTCTCTGTTTTGCTTGTACTTGCATGCCCCCTGACCTTAGTTTGCCTTTTGTTTTTTCACTGGCTGTGTTACACGATGACATTGAAAACATAAATTACTTTCCAGACAGTAAACAGGCAACTTGTCCTGATGTACTAGGGATAAGGAAAACAACATTTTTTTTATATCAGTTAAAGTTTTATTCTGTGTATTAGCTTCAAAAGCTTTCTAAATTTAATAGACCTCACTGAACTAATGAGTTCTTACGTTATAAAATATTTATTATTATTATAAAGTACTGACAAGCCTGGGAAAGCCAATAGTGTCTTGCATCAGAATGTTTATGTCTGAAACAAAAAGACATTAGATGGCTCATTTCACAACATTAACAAAGGATTTCAATAATATAACAGACAACCTTTGTTTTAATATTTGGTGGCACAAAAAGTGAGATGCCTTCAGGACTCCTGAACAGCTGTCACTGACTTACCTGCCATGTAAAGGTGTAGAGCTATGATTGGTGCATGATGGGCTAACCCAGAATATCTTAATTGTGGCTTACCCTACTGCTGGCAGTTGTACAAAAATTTTAAAAATCACAAGTACAGCACTTCACTAGCCCAATATCTCCAGAAAAAGCATTCCCCTCCCCTTCATTCCCTATTCCTTATTGCTAGGAATATATGTCCCTATTGTAACTATCATCAGTAAACTCCCTAAACCAATCAATAATGGTTTTATTTCATATGACATTAAATTAAACCATTATTGATTGATCTAGGGAGTAGTAATGGGTGAAATGTTTCACCAGGCATGGATTTGTGGCAAATTTTCACGTTTTGCCATTAGCGGATTTTTTGAAAACGGATGAAAAAAATGTGCAGCGGAAAAATATGCCGCGGGTCCAAAATTTGTTGCCCGCATCAAAACAATTATCGCGCACGTCAAAATAATTGTCACCCTCATCAAAAGAATTGTCACCCAAATCAAAAGAATTTTCCCCCGCGTCAAAAGAATTGTCGTCAAAAGAACTTTTTTTTTACGTGCAACATTTTCACCATTTTGTGAATGTTTTGAAAGATTCACAAATTTTTCGGCGAAGCAAAATGGGACAGATTCTCTCATCACTACTAGGGAGCTTATCAGTTACTGTTTTTGGTAATAAGGTAAAAAACTCAATATATTTTATGCAATACGGAAATTAATCTTTCACTAAACTTTTTAAAATAAAATCAGCAATGATTAACAGTCTCTTTGGATCACTGTTAGTTTGTGTAAACTGAAAGTTCGAGTATTCTGAAGTAAATTGAGCTACCTTTAACTGCAGTTTAGTTTAATTAATTTTGGTCATCAGCCAATCTATTTGGTTCATACAAACAATAGTATATATTTGTGCATAGTCATTCTGACAATAAACATAGAAAAATAGTGACAATAATATTCTTGACAATTTCCCAACTGCTGTCTTTGCATGTATGAGCAGTCTGCAGACAGATCTTTCTGATGATCAGGAATTCTTTGTGTTAATGGTTTATTATTAATGATTAGTAAAAAGCCAAAGGGCTTTTTTTTTGTAGTGACTTTTTCCATCCCACACAACTTTTTTGTGGCCATTGGTAGAGATGTAGCGAACTGTTCGCCGGCGAACTAATTCGCGCGAACATCGGGTGTTCGCAAGTCCGCAAATTCGCGAACTTTTGCCGATGTTCGCCATTTTGGGTTCGCCGCGGTTTTTTTGCTCCGCGTTTTTTGCCTTTGCGTATACATAGGAATAGCTTGCGTTTTTTTTTTTGGCGTTATTTCTTGGCGTTTTTTTTTGCGGTTTTTTTAAAAAGTATTTTTCAGAGAAATTTTTGCCCTTGATCCCCCTCCTGCATGCCACTGTCCAGGTCGTGGCACCCTTTAAACAACTTTAAAATCAGTTTTCTGGCCAGAAATGGCTTTTCTAGGTTTTAAAGATCGCCTTCCCATTGAAGTCTATGGGGTTCGCAAAGTTCGCGAATATTTGCGAGTTTTGGCGAAAGTCCGCGAACGGGTTCGCGAACATTTTTGGCGATGTTCGCTACATCCCTAGCCATTGGAGTCTATTGGCCCTTTCCCATGTATGTGGTCTATGTAGGCAGAAGTTGTTATGTGAGAGTGTAGTTTGTAGAATGTAGTTTTGAAGTTTTTGTCATTCATCCTTAGGCAAGGAAGATGGTTAGCTTCCTAGTTTATATAATCATTTCAAGGAAGCACTTCCCCAGTTATGGCCACTGGGAGATGCAGGATGGGCAATTTCAAAATCATGACAATGCTGCTAGACTAGCTTATCAAAGACAAAAGCCAGTTAATTATGGCCTTAGCAACAAATGGAACAAACCACAAGTTATAACCTCACTTCTACTGAAGTTAATAGATTTCATACAGTGCAGCAAAGCACTGTATGTCATGCAAACATTACTCATAATCAAACTATGCTAAATGTTTAGTGAATAAAATTATGACCAGTGTCATGTTGACTAAAATTGTCCTATAAAAGATAGCATACACCTTAAAAATATTACTACTAAATATAGTAAATTTATTCTTGAAGGTCTTGTTCAAAAACTAAATAAAGAGATAATGCTTGAGGTGAAAGAGCACAGCTGGGCAATTTGGTTTTTCTCATTCCTTCTTTTGACCACAATACAGTAGCCCTTTACACACCCTTTGTAATAAATACTGTCGTCATGTCAGCGTCCAGTCTGGGCCCATGGAAAGCTTTTGTTTTAAAGTTATAAGTGAATGTTCATTTTAATTTCACTATGGGGATTTACACTGATACATAAATTCCATGATAGTTGTAAAGAACCTTTGCAGTTTAATAGCTGAAATTGTACTTTTCTTTGACTATTCTCGATGGACATCTGGAATCAGTTTCATTGAGGAGCTCAAGACTGCTTGCAGCACCTGAAATATATTATATATTAGGCCAGTACCAGCAACAGGGATACAAAATGGTATTGCATAAAACCTAACCTGCAAAACTGTAACAGGAGATGTGATATTTAAGATCTCCCTTTCAAGCAATGAGCATCCACATGGGAATATGGATTCTGGAGTATATATACAGACCGCTAATTTAAAGCCAGAAGGTTTCCAATTTCAACACAGGGAATAAATAAAAATTTGTGCTGAGAGTATAGTTTAACACTCATGGGGTATCAGTGTAACTTACCTGCTATAAACTAATTAGGCATGTGTTCACTGATTTAATTATCAGTCACAAAGTATGGTAGAAAAAAAACTATATAGCTGAATTGTATTTTACTAAATTGATTTGTTAGTGTTAGTGAAGGAGTATTTCTGTATATAACTGTTTTTAATATTACATAGCCATTAATAGTCAAATACAGAGTACTAGTGAGATTTTTTAAGCATTCTCTTCTGCAAGAAATATATATTTATATATGTGGGATCCCTTATCCAGAAACCCGTTATCCAGAAAGTTCCAAATTACGGAAAGGCCATCTCCCATAGACTCCATTATAAGCAAATAAATCTTATTTTTAAAAATAATTTCCTTTTTCTCTGTAATTATAAAACAGTACCTTGTACTTGATCCTAACTAAGATATAATTAATCCTTATTGGAGGCAAAACAAGCCTATTGGGTTTATTCAATATTTTAACGATTTATAGCAGACTTAAGTCATGGAGATGCAAATTACAGAAAGATCCCTTATTCGGAAAATGCCAGGACCCCAGCATTCTGGATAACAGGTCTCATACCTGTATATATGCCAGAAACAACAAAAAAAACAGATTTATTATAAAGCTATATATTTTTTCTTATATTGTCGCTTATCTTTTTCTTTATATTTTCTCTGTTGCCCCCCCCCCCATCCCCCCACTACTTGGTTGTTATGGTCAGTGCAATTGATAAAAGTTTAGATTCTAAATTGAAGACTTGCAAAAAAAATTGTAGACTTAACAAAAAAAATATCAGTGCTAACTTGCTGTGATCTTAGGCAAAGCTCTTTTTTGGTATAATTGCTAATTTCTTGTATTAATCTAAATCCCCTCCCCCAGATAATGGCAGAGGGTAGCACTGGAAAGGATTCTAGGAAAGGAAAGGATTGTCAGAGGTTCATCTTGCTGCTTATATCAACTGGTACCATCATGACATACTGTTCTCAGTCCTTTGACCTAGTAAGTAATAAAAATAAGTCCAAGATTACCAGGAACCCCTGTCTGGCATGAGGTTGAAGTCAAGCAACTGGTTGGGTGTTGTATTGCCTCAATGCATATCCCAAGTCCTAAATAATGAATGATGCAGGCCCTCTCTCTTCCCATTCCCTCTCATTTCATTGTGTATGATGAATGAGGGAGGGCTTGCCAATGAGGTCTTAGGGCAATACACGTCAGCCTTTTTACTAGTGAATCACATGGTCTTTGTTTACAGCCAAAAAGGGGTTAGATGTGCAATAAAAAAATGTAATATTTTTACAGATATGGGACCTGTAATCCAAAATGCCTGGGACCTTGAGTTTTCTAGATTAGGTACTTTAGATCTCCCTACCTTAAGTCTACTAAAAAAAATATTTAAACATAAATTAAACCAAATAGAATTGTGTTGCCTCCGGTTAGGATTAATTACATATTAGTTGGGATCAAGCACAAAGTACTTATTATTACAGACAAAAAGGAAATAATTATTTTACATTGTTAATTATTTGTATAAAATAGAGTCTATGGCCTTTGTGTAATTAAAAACCTTCTGAGTTTCTGTATAAAGGATCCCAAACCTGTATTTCTTTTTTATAGATAGGAAAATTATATAATACCTTTCATTGTCATGTGTTCCGTTATCCTTTAAAAGTTGTATGACTTATTTTAAAGACATTTTTAGGGGGTATTTATTATATGTTACTGTGCAGATGACACCAAAAGAGACAGAACAGTGTTTTATAAGAATTTCCAATCAGATATAAAGGGATCTCCAGGCTCATTAAAATTATTGCCGGCTGTCACCTTTCCACTGTAAAAATTTGTTTTACAGCCGTTCTGAAACTCATTTTGCATTGCTGTTTAGTCTCATTCACACTTCAAGTTACACATAATTTTCATCTGCTTCTCAGATAACTTCAATTGGGGCCCCTACAGTGGCAGATATAGAAGCAGTGAGCCTGTAATAAACTGACTTGAATTTATATTAGTAAAGCTTACTTGAATAAAAGAAACACAAAAAACACCTTTGGAATAAGATGGAAAGTGTTTGAAAAAAATACAATTAAATACAGGAAAAAAAACATCTGTCATATATTTATTTTTCCTGTACATGTTCAAAAAAACAGGTTCATTTGACTTGTTTATTTAGATTGTAAGCTCTACAGGACAGGGACCTCCATCCTCTTGTCTCTTTGAAGTTATTGCAACTGAACCTTGTATTTATTTGTATTTATTGTTATACAGGTATCGGACCCCTTAGCCGGAAACCCATTATCCAGAAAGTTCGGAAAGGCCATCTCCCATAGACTCCATTTTAATCAAATAATTCACATTTTTTTTTCTGTACTAATAAAATTGTACCTTGTACTTGATCCCAACTAAGATATAATTAATCCTTATTGAAGGCAAAACAATCCTATTGGGTTTAATTACTGTTTAAATAATGTTTTTAGCATATTTTAGGTAGAAGATCCAAATTAGGGAAAAAACCCTTATCCGGAAAACCCCAGGTCCCGAGCATTCTTGATAATGGGTCCCATACCTGTACTTTGTATTTATCTATTATTATTTTAATAACCCCCTGTTGTATCAATCTATTCTACTGTACAGCATTGCGTACATAAGTAGCGCTTTATACATAACGATATACATACATACATACATACTAGTGGGTACTATTTTTATCGATACACTGTCATACTTTTTATAATCAGGGTAACTGATTAATTTGTATCCACAGACTCCAGCTAAAGCATGGCCTTGTATTAATCATTCAAAACTTGAATTGCAGTGCTTAAAGAAGCGCTGAGCCTTTTAGTAAAAATAAATCCATTCACCTTGTTTAATTTTCATTATTTTTATTGTTCTAATATCAAAATTGGCTGCAACCCTTTTCTCGCATTATAACATTAAATCATTACATTATAACACACCTTTCACATATCCAGTCACTTCTTGGCCACTTCAGTGGCCAAATTGAATATACAGTAATCTGTGATTGACGGGAGTTATAAAATAGCTGTCCAGTCAATCACAATGTGAACATTTCCAGTAAAAACACAGTTTCTAATATTGGCCCTTAGGGACACAAAGCATGTTGACTGTAGTGATATGTAATATTTCAACGATTTTCATAAGGCTGAGATAAATGCTTGTAATACAGTCTATATTTCCTGGCTTACATAACGAATGCATGGGAGGTCAGTGGGGCCACACAATATTCCATTTGTGGGCCTCTTCACTCTCTTGTTCTTCATGTTGGTGTTTTTTCTCTCGAGGCATAATTATTATTATCCTTTATTTATACAGTGCTGACATATTCCACAGCTCTTAACAGAGATTATACCATATTCAAATCAGTTCCTGCCCCAAGAATCTGATCAGAAGATTTTTTTTTTATGGATTAGGGAAAATGTATATAGATTTATACAAAAATGCACAATGATTTTTCTCTGCAAATGAAATTTGCATTACCTCAAAATGATCTCAGGTAAAAGTTTAGTTAATAGTTCCCCTTTGGTAAAAAGATACACAAGTTCTGCCTTAGCATGGATCCACAGGCAGGCTCAATGAATTTAACATTCAAGGGAAGGAAGTTATAACACAATTTACTGCGGCTCCCTATAATGCCACTGTTTGTATACTGTTAATCACTAAAACAGCTTTCCTTATAGGTGAAAAGGGAGTACATACAATGATTGATACCACACATTTAACTACTTCAGATGCTGCAGCCTGCGTAAAATACATTTAAACAAGCTAAATATTTTTTGAGTAATAAAAAAAAGCACATTTTTTCTTTTAAAGCTCTTTAGGAGATATATAGTAAATGTTTATAGAGTCAAAATCTTATGCTAAACCAGGACAAGAAAATAGCACCTTTATTAAATCACTAAAGGCCATTCAGTTCTTAACCAAAGGCATTGCTCAGTAGTATGGACTGGTTTTAATGAGTGCCATTATTAAATAAACTGTTACTGAGGCAGGAAATCAGATTGAGTCAGCAGTTTACATGGCCTTGTTTAGAGCCCACTGATGGCCAAAAATTGTCAAATATCAATCAGGCAGGTTTGAAAATCCAGTTGGACTAGTATAGTGTTAGCTCCAATATAAGATTCCTGAGGTCATTGATCAGATCAGCCCGATATGGCACAGCATGTGGGTGATCAAATCGGACCCAGATCTGCTTATTTTGTGACTTCACCAAGTGAGTGAATTTGGCCGTAAATGTCCACCTTAAAAAATACTTCACTGGATCTTTTAGTCTACATTTTGAGTCAGGTGATGCAGCGTCATAACACCTAGGGGGACATTTACTAATCCACAAACACTCCGTACGTATTTTCGGCGACTTTTTCATACTTTGCGCAACTTTTTCATACTTCTCGACAAAATTTGTTCGACAAAATCAGATTGTCGCGCCGAGTACGAAAGTTTCGGATTCATTCAAGCTTCGGTATCGTGACTTTCCTTGGGCCAGGTTGGAGCTGCAGAGTGCCATTGATTCCTATTGAAGGCTTCCAAAATCGTGCACAGAATGATCAAATTCGGAAAGGTTTTCATGTTGGTTACAACCGTTAGGTACGAAAAATTTTGGATCGTCAATACGATATTATCGTGACTAATACGATTTTTTCGTAAGCATTTTCATGATATTTGCAATCTTCAGAAATTATCGTATCCAATCCGAATTTTTCCCATTCGGGATTCGGACTCGTGATTTCATGAATGAAGCCCTTAGACATTGTAGGCATTTACTTTGACATAATAAACTTCAGGAATTACACAACTTGAAATTATATTGCAATTTTTATATAACTAACCTGTATATATTTTTATATATATTTTGGAACTCTTTAATGACGGACCCAGATGCATTTTTATGCAGTAATTTCTCCTAAAATAAATGCATTGTTTCATTTACCATGAGGCCTACAGCTGGATAAAGAGCTGATTAAAGCTATTGACGTCTTTGGTGCCCAAAAATGATTTAACTGTTCACCTTTATTTCCTTAAATCCTACTCACACTAGTTTATTAGTGTGAGGCAAACCACGTTAAGATGCAGATGTTAATTAATTAGCCCTGATTTAATTGATCTTTTTGCCAAAGAAATTTGCAATCAAACAAGTTTGCTAACATTTATGCTTAAGTCCAATATAAACATATATTAGCATATCCATAGCTAAAATTTCTCTTATTTGCTATTTTAATGAGTACAGTCACTTTTGAGATAATTGTTACAGCATGCAACTCTGCAAGGGTCAAAATAAAACCAAATCTACACACTGGAGAATATTTTTGCTAAACCAAATTCAAATGAATTTAAGTATTTCTATCCGCAGTTTCCAGCAGAACATTTTTGGCAAAATGTTTGGGAATTAACGTCTCTCAGATTAATGCAAACATCAAAAAGTTTTGCAAAATTGAGTTTGGAAAGCCTAAGAGGTCTCTCACTTCAAAGTTGACCAATTAAAGCAAAATATCCCATATAGTTATCAGAGAAAATTACATATATACTAACAACTTACAAAATACTACATTTAAAACAACACCATCTACATAAAAAGTCCCGGTGAGGGACTGTGCCCTTACAATCCAACAAGCACTTCCAGTAGACTGTATTATCAGGACTATGGTAACGTCTTCCGACCCACCATTCATTGTTACAGTAGAATAGACCTGCATGGAAACCTGACTGAGAAGGGTTGAGAAGGTGGTATTATGCAGACTGTTAATGTTTTTAGCATATTGATAAAGGCAGAAGACCTCTTGTCTTGTCTTTATATGAATTTTGTGATCACACCCCGAAAAATGGTTTTAAATGTATTGGTAAGCACAACTTTCACTTTCCCTTACTAAAGTTACACAGATCCCAATGGTGGCCAATAAAAGTGCAACCATTTGGGAGTTTTTTACCTTGAGAGCAAGTAAAATGCAGGTAAAACTTAGTCCCTGTGAAAAAGAAAAATTCCTACCAGACCATCATTTTCTTTTCCAAGCTATTATCCATGGCAGCACACAAATGGATAGTTTCCCGCTCAACAATGGGACAGAAGGAGCCCCCATCAATTAATTTAGGGTTTCACCCTCCCTCGCTGTCTTGTAAAGGTTACTGAAAAGTAACATGTACAATCAATACTGACCAAATTTATTTTTTTATATACTTATACACATGTTTAATTTTGGCCATATCAGTATTATTCCATTAGTGCTGTTAAGATTCTCTTTGCATGACCTCGGAGGAATAGCTTATTAGGGGCCTATTCCAAATTCAACATATGTATTGCGTGCAACATGACATAATTGGTGAGGACCTAGTTGGGTTTAACTCACAGGACTCAGATGGGTTTTACTGCTGTGCTGCTAATCTGTTTGTTTCTGTTCCTATAAAAAATGACCTCCTGTGGCATGAACACATTTTATCAGTCAGGTCTTGACTATAGGTTTGACTTGTAGAAAACTCTCAGCAATTATCTACCAAGAAAGTTTAAATACTTCTTAGAAAAAGCGATTATTTACTACTCCCAGGTGACAGATTATTCCCAGTGCTTAGTGTTTCATCACAGTTAACATGAGATGTTTTTCTCTTTAGATAATGAAAGAATATAGCAGCACTGCCAGTGAATACAAATAAAACCTCATTGCATAAATTGCTATAACAGCAATACCAAGCTCAGATCTATAGCCTGGATATGCTATAACTCTCTCACCAGTATATTATTAGAGACCCAGATTTGCACTTTTCCACTTTCCTTGTTACCTCTATTTACAATTATTTCTTTATTTTTCTAATTCTTATTTTCTTTCTTTCTTTCATTCCTTCTCTCTTTCAGTAAATCAGCAAACTTTCTGCAGCAATCCCAAAGCCTATGGTAAAACGTTGAGAATTCTGAATACATAAGAAAAACAAACCATTGATTCAAACGAGTTTATGATAAATGTATTTAAAATGTTTTCATAATTAGAAAAGAGTGAAATGATTTAGCAAATTTGACATTTTAAGGGGCACATTTATCAAAGTACGATTGTTTCCGTACTGTGCGTATTTTTTGCGACTTCTTCATTAATTTGCACAACTTTTTTGTACTTTGAGACAATTTGCGCCACAATTCATGCGACAAAATCGGATTTGTCGCGCTGAGTACGAAAGTTTCAGATTTATTAAAGCTTCATTATTGCGACTTTCCTTGGGCCAGGTTGGAGCTGCAGAGTGCCATTGAGTCCTATGGGAGGCTTCAAAAAACGTGCACAGAAGGATCAAAGTCAGAAAGGTTTTCCTGCTGTTTACGATTGCTCGGATACAAAAATATTGTGACTTTTGGATCGCCAATACAATATTATCGTGACTAAGATGAATTTTTCATAAGCATTTTCGTGATATTTGCGATCATCAGAAATTATCGTATCTAATATGAATTTTACCCATTTTGGGATTCAAACTCATACTTTGATGAATCTGCCCCCAAGTTTCAGGATTTTTCTCCACTGGCTGAAAAAAACATATACTTTTCTATAACCAACATCTTAGAAAATGCATTACAAGTTTTGCATCTGCATGCTAGTTGGTGACAGAGTAAACCATTGAACACAGCAAAAAAAAAAAATTGTATAATTTCAAACTGGCAATTGGCAGCTACAAAGATTTGTGAGAATCAGCATTGTGATATATGTGTTTCAGTGTAACATTAGGCAGCTAACAGAGATTCTAAGAAGCCAAATAGTCAGTACCCAAGGGGAACAGTCTATAAAATTCATGACAACATAAGCCAAATATGGACAAATTAATATTGGCAAAGAAAAAAGGTGGTCACAAGTCAAAGCTAACTAACAAGAATAGTCAGAAATTCAACAGAAATGTTGCTAAACACCACAAAACTATTCTTCAAAAATGTGTTGGCAACATTAGACAAATGTGGAAAAAAAATATACTGGCAGAGAGCAAAGCGAGTGGTAATTTGAAGCACACTGACACTTAAAAGGATAGTTGCTAAGTGCCGCAAAGATGAGCCAAAAATTGACATATAGTTGAATCTGCACTCAACAAAAACAATATGATGTGAGATTCACAAAGCTGGAATTCATGACAAAGCTGCAGTTCAGAAACCACATGTAAATGTAAAATGATTTGATGAATCATCTTTCAAACAACCAGACATGTTTACAACTGGAGAACACCAAATAATGCCCTCAACCCATAAGGGGTCATTTACTTTCTACACCACAGTTGTGCAAGCAATCCCATTCATTAAACATGCACCTTGAACTTCTATATACCTGTAGTTGCACTGTGCTCCTGCATCTTTAAACTCCTGTTTAAAATTATGCACAATTGCACCTATTGATGCAGGCAGCTTTGGGAACCTTGGAGCAGCCACCACCTCCAAACCTCTCTTGCCTATATCCTGAACCTGGGAAACAGACAGAACAGGCAAGACTGGTACTGGCTACAAGGAGGATAGCCCCTGCTCTCTCCTTCCCTATCCTGCATTGAGAAGCAAGAGTGCTGACGAGGCAGCAGGTGAGAGAGCAGATGATGGCACCACTTTTAAACGATGGGAGGAACATACTGCTAGGCAATCACAAATCATCACTTGTGTGAGTATTGAGTAACTGTGGGCGCAGACCCATAAGCTATTAATATTACACAATGTATGCCCTGTCAGGTTCGAGGCACTAAACACAATATTGGTATCACGGAGGACATCGTTGGAAGGTGGATACAATATTGTGCAACTGTGAAACTTTTCTCTTAGTTGTGGTAATACAACAGGATTGTCTTTTTATTTTGTACTGTATATGTTTTAGGTGGGAGCATGTATAACCTGCGCTGGTAAAATATTAGGAGTCCCATAGCATGGAATATATTATATTTTTTTGTTGTGTCTGGGATTTGACTTCAACTCTCTTTTTTGTTACACCATTAGACTTTGCCTGTTTATCTGTTCCCGGTACTGACATTGCCTGTCATGCATGTATAAAATAAAGATCAATGGCTATCCTCCTTGTACCCAGTACCAGTCTTGCCTGTCCTTTCTGTTGGCGGTTTCTTTTTTTTCGAAATGGGTGACACAAAATTTGCTGTGCAACAAAAAAATCATTGCATGCCTAAAAAAAAATGGAGTAAGAAAAATGATGTGCATCAAAAAAATTGTTTTGTGGTTTTTTTTTACGGCCACAACAATTTTTTAACACGCGCGTCAAAAAACATTACGCACTGGTGCATTTTTAGCTGTTTTGCAAAACGGGACAGATTCGCTCATCACTAGTGTTTACAGTGTGTTTCAGTCACATTCCAGTGAAACCAGCAGAAAGTTGGAATTACATTTTGATTAAATTATATTTATATAAATAAATTAGTTAAATACTTAAATTGTTCAGCTGATTATTTGGTAAAGTGCTGTGTTAAGTAGTAAACAACAAGCCAGTTGATCTGTTCCTTGGCCTTTTTTTTGCTTCCACAAAAAGGGCATTCTCCATATTATTTCTTATAAAGGATTTATTTAGAAACGGCCTGCAAAGATTTGGCGGGACACTATTTTATAATTATATAATGACATGTGCCCATGGCCTACAGCAAAGAATCCAATTTTAACGGATAATAAGCATAGCATTGCCTAAATCACGTGTTTCCTGGAACATGTCCCAATGTTTCTAAAGTTTTTATGGGAAAATCATTTCCTACCATTCAGGGTGTGCATATGTAATCTTTTTTGCTTGTTTATTTTAGGTCAATCAAATTTTCTAAATAGTATTAAGAAGTTTATAAATATGCAGATAATTCTTTATAATTCACATTGGGGACTGGGCTATACTGAATATAGGGCAAATTGTGCACTTTCATTGTATTATATAGTTTATAGTATTATATAGTATGCAATTAGTTGTATGTAGGCCTTAATCTGGGAAAGTTTGTTTGCATAACCCTTATACACATCACTTGGATAAAAGCCTTAAAGTGACAGTGTAAACCCTTGTTTAACACTCTATTTTATTAAATAGAAAACCAGCTGACCAAGCAAGAAACTCCTATCTTCCCCCAGGGAACCAATAGATCGGGAAATACACACCCCTCCCAAGAGTTACAATTTAAATCTTTTGAATACAACAAAGCATGCAGCCCAATACCCCTTACATATGTTATAAGTAAACTTAGTGGGTTGTTCCTGCTACCTGTATTTTTCTTTTACCAGCCACCATTTTCTGCAGGCATTAATGATATTAGACCACCCAACTTATAAAACAAAAAGACTGTTGGGGAATAAAGTCAGCCGTAGACAGAATTTCTCAGAGAAATGGCATCTAATGTAAAACAGAAAATGAAAAGAAAGTACCAATAAAGCAACAGGCAAACATTTATAAAGTGGTGAAGCAACAGGGGTTGCAGATCTTGGGGGTGGGGTGCATGGTTCCAGGTGACCTAAGAAAGGGTTTGGGTAACACACCTCCCCGAAATGTTTTAACTGGTGTGAATTGTGTCATGCAAAAACTCATGGATAGTGTTAAGTGAATCTGTCCTGTTTAACTTTGAAGAAAAATTTGTAGAACTTTGAAAAATTTGTGTTACAAAACTTTTTTGACACGTAACTGAGAATTTTCTGCAACAAAATTTTGCGTCTGTTTCACGGAAAAAAATTCTGATTGCGAAATACATAATTTTGCTGTGAATCCATGTCTGCTCATCACTATTAATGGAATAAATGCTCACTTTTTTGCTTACAAGTGGATTGAATAGTAATATTTTGTTCACTGGATACTGGAAGGAAGGTACCAGACTATCCACTTGTGCCCCATTTTTTATTTGTTTTGTTGTGAAATCTAAGAAGTTATCATGTGATGTTTGCTGCCTGCTTAGTTGTAATTACTGTCATGTGCCAGGGGGATAAAACCGTGGTCAGGAAATATTAACAATTAACATTGTTGTAACTAATGTGAAGCATTTCTACCACCAGAACTATCCATGTGTTAGGGAACTACCATTCTTGCTATTGCATATTATAGCCATTTGGTTCAAAATGTTTTATTCTGGCTGGCAATATCTGAAAAATTGGGCAGCTTTCACTATAATCCATTATACAGTAAGCAACTGTGTACATTAAGATTTATTGCTCTCTTGACCGCATCCTGCACACATTAAAACTTTCACTGAAGTGTAGTCAAGATACAAAGAGCATGTGGTCTGCTTGTGTTTCTGCATTGGAAAGCAATTGCTTATTTTTGTACGTGAACATCCTGTTTGTGTTGGATGTATAAGCTTAGGGCAGTATTAACTTCAATAAAGAATTTGGAGACATCTTAACTACAAAATATATTGTATACTGTCTGCTTTGGATTCATGACTAAAGAACTTCTCGATCTGGTTACTGTTAAATATGTGGCCATGTCCCCCCACTCCTTCATGCACAATTGATATTTGCTGTGTGTCCGGAGCTTACAAGGCAGCTTCTGTAACTCTTTGATCCATCTATGTGAGTTCATGCATTCTCTGTTTCTGATTGCTCATGTCTCTCATTATATTTGATTTGTGAAATTTGCTGTTTATTTATCCTTAAAGGCCGGGTGAATTTTGCAGTATGATAAAAGTAAAAAAAAATTATCCAGAATGATTGAGACCTTGGGTTTTCCAGAGAAGGGATCTCTCTGGAATTTAGATCTTCATACCATAAGTCTGCTAAAAAAAATATTTAAACAGTAAATAAACCCAATAGGACTGTTTTGCCACCAATATTCAGTTTAGTTGAGATTAATTACAAGGTACTATTTTATTACTACAGAGACCAGTGGCCGGTGGGAAAACATATGTAGCACTTTGTATTTCGAAAGTTGCCCAAAGTTGCATCGCAAGGAGATTAGCCCATGTTAGAGGAGGTTTATCGCTAACTTCTGTGTCCATAGCCTTTTTCCCGGTGCCCCCTGGCCCAGTCTGACTCTGACTGGCAAGCTTCAACCCATCTCAGTATTCTTTCTTAGACTAAGCACCAAGGCTGTGTTCAGTTTGTATGCCTTTGTTTACAGTTCCTAGTCATGGGTCATGGGGGATTTAATAAAACTATTTTTTTGGATTTATATTTGTTTGAAACCAGGAAGAAACTAATTTCCATGAATAGCAGTCATTTATCAAAAGATCTGGACTTTTATGTATTGTCACAGAAAAGCCAACGTCAAAAAATCCAAAAACCTCTAAAACCACAAAGCAAAGAAAGATCTTCCAATTGTAAAAGAGACATCTGCCATTGACTTCTACATGTTTTCAACAGGTTTAAGATGGTGTGTTTTCAGATTCGGAATTGTCCGTTTTGTGCATAATAAGTCACAACTTTTTTTTCTGTGACCTTTTTCAGGTTTTTGGCAACAAAAGGCCTGACCCAAAAGACTGATTTAGAAAATGCCTCCTATAGTGTTGTTGTTATTCCATTATCAAAGGAATCTGCTTCCAAATGTAGTTTTTTCATGGAGCTTACCAACTTTTGGACAGTTCTCCGTTCTTTGGTCTCCATGGTGTTTTAGGAATCTGATTTATTATTGTGTTGCCTCCACTGTAAATCATTCCCACTGGTGATCAGGAAATGATCACCAGTAGAAACTAACAGGACAAACTTTCTCTATAAAGCATGCAAATTTTTTGATGCAACCACATCTTTTTTTCTTACTCAGCAAATTTTTGTTGCAATTTTTTATGAGCGGTTTGTGGAAAAAATTCGCTAGTGTCGAAATTTGGAATTTTGTTGCAAATCCATGCCTCCCAAATAATTGTGTTCATCACTAGTTATTGTAGCTTTTAATAAAGAATAGTAACATATTCAGTATTCAGAGACTATACAGCAAAATAAACATGCATACATGATATATGGGGAGATAAAATATATAAATTAAAAGAGATAAAAAATATATATACTTTATTATGAAGTGATATAAAATGAACCTAATTACTTCATGTAACTGATCTTTGCTAAGTTGCCTGAAATAGACACTTAGGGTATATCATGCTGTGTAAATAGTGGCGTGAAGCATTACCGGTGATGTTGCCCAGGACATCCAATCAGCAATTAGATTTGAACAGTTAGAAAACCAAAGCAAAGCATCTGATTGGCTGCTATGAGCAACATCCCTGGTAATGTTTTACTCTACTTTTTACACAGCATGATAAATATACCCCCTAGTGCCTTTCATTACATAGCCCCTCTTATCTGTTAGATCTGAGGGGGACTCAAACCACTGAAGGCACAGAAAACACTAAGTTTGTCCAGGAGTAGTAACCCATAGCAACCCATCAGCAAGTAGAATAGACTGGTTACCTGTTTAAAAGCAAACATCTCATTGGTTGCTATGGATTACTGCTACTGGGCAAACTGCCCCCCCCCCCTCGCCACTATTGCACTCTCTGATTTTAAGATTCAAAATTTCTGTTCATGAAGTTCAGTTCTTGAAGTGACTTTTTGCTGCCCCCTGGTAACTTCAGGGGTGCCTCATGGCAGCAGTGGCCCTGCCGACAGGCAAGATGTATTCATTTTTTCTTCATAATTTTGTATGTGTATATTTTCTTGTAGATGTGCTATGAATATTATAAGGAATACCAAAAAAATGAAACTTAATTCACAGGTGCACAATATCAAAATGTCACTCTCTTACCACAAATAAATCTTGTTGAAAGTATATAAAATAGCTGTTGGAAAGTCATCACAGGTTTTTAAGTGAAATTGAACAAGCATAAGAAAGAGTCTTTATAATAAAACCTCTGTTCCCTAGCATAGCTAGGCGCACAGCCTTTTAGTGGAAGGAAGTGTAGATGAAAGAGTGCCTTCAGAACTGAATGATTGTTTTTTCTTAAGTCACTGATGGATTTTGCTTGTGCAGTAGTGGAGTATGGGCCAGACATCTAAGATTTTCAGCAAGAAACATCACACCAAATCAATTTGGCTTGTGCGCCACACCTTAATTTCATGCTTTTTGTGCAAAATTCACTCCAAAAAATGGATTTAGTAAATAGAAGCATAAATCACCCAAATGCAGTGTTGGGAGTACAGGTCTTGGATCTGTTATCCTGAAACCTATTATCCAGAAAGTTCAGAATTACAGGAACGCCATCTCCCATAGACTCCATTATAAGCAAATAATTATTTTAAAAATTATTTCCTTTTTCTCTGTAATAATAAAACAGTACCTTGTTGCTAATTAAGATTATTATTGGTATATTATTGGAGGCATGGTGATGCAAATTACAGAGAGACCCCTTTTCTGGGAAAACTTCAGGTTCTAAGCATTCTGGTACCATATCTGTATTAAATCCCAAGCACCAGATAAGTAGTGATGACCGAATCTGTCCCATTTCCCTTCACCAAAAAGTTTGTGAAACTGCTGAAAAATCATCACTATCCAAGAGACATCCCTGCAGACTTGCACATACATGTGTTGCATTAAAATATATTTTTTTTATTATGCTGTATACTTGCAATTGATTCTCATGGCTACCTAAAATGGAAAAAAGAACAGAAATACTCCATTAGTCACATTGTCTGTTGTGTTAGACATGGCTCATCTGCCACTTTAGCATCTGGCAGATTGGTAGTGCCAGCTGAATCCTTTAATAGAATGTGGTACAAACCTTAACATTCAGAGAGTTCACGCTGTTAAAAAGTACAACATTGAGAAATGAGGAAAGATGAAAAATTGCTCAGCCAATGAGATTAGGGCCTGAATCTATAAACACAATGTTAAAAAATTTATTGAATGTTTGCTTCTGATGTCTTTACTTTTGGAACACACATATGCATTCAAAAACAACACAGACACAGGCAGCTTGTGGAATTTCTCAGAAATTGTGAACTCAGAAGCTGTTGCATTGTGAATATTACACATAACCACCAGAAGAGTTCTCTTGATTATTATATACAAATATTTTTATTCCTGATTAGTGATGAGCAAATTTGTTCCATTTTGCTTCGCTAAAAAATCTGTGAAGATATGGGAAAATTTGCGAAATATGGGTGCTGAGCAACATTTTTGACGTGCGCACCTTTGGAGATAGAAACATTGCATCTGTCTCATGAGAAAAACATAGTAAAAAATGATTTCAGTACTTCTACAAACAGCTCAGTAAATGTAGCTCAGGAAGAGATGCATCTTGCTGGATGATGGTACAGCTCCCTGAGATGACACATGACACTGGAATATTCCTGTCCTATTGTTACTAGTCTAAAAACTGCTGGCAACTTTAAACATGGAGGTTTGCCCTGACACGTAGAAACAGCAGGCAGATTAGCTTGTTCTTCTTTAATAACAGAGGCTCAGCATTTACATGCTCATTGCTCATATCAGAAACATATTGTTCTGCAGCAACTGGAGTGCTAATTAGGAAACAATACTGATAAAGATCTTCAAAAAATCCTGTTATAGATATATGTTTGTCACATAGCCAATACTATTTGTATGACTAATATTCACTCCTGGGGTTTTCAAACATATCACATTAACATATCTGCTTGGCTTAATGATTAAAGATCAGATAACAACCTTGTAGCAATAACTCAAAGTTTAAACTTTACAGTGAGCAGAAAATGACTGTAATATATTATCTGAGCAAATTTCTGTCATTATAATAAATGCTATTTTGTAAGCTATAGCTATCTGTTTCTGTACAGACTCTTTATATGGTAAACTTAACTCTATAAATGCTCCTAAAACCATATGCATTGTGGTCAGTTTATTTGTAAATAAAACCCATGAAATTTTTGACACAAATTTAAAATCAAAAATGTTGCTATGACTTTTTGAGATTTATTTAGAAAAAACAAAACCCATTACATTTTTGCCAACTAAAACCTGGCAAGATTTATTAGAAGTTAGTGGGAAGTATTATTCAGAAGTACATTATATAGACATTAAACCCCTTGATATTTCTTAAGGGCAAGGGCACACAATTTTCTGCCCTGTGTGCCCTTGCCTTAAGACTTTTTAAATTAGTACTAACACCAAAGTACAGGTAAGGGACCTCTTATCCAGAATCTTCAGGACCTGGGTTTTCCAGATAAGGATAACGGATCCCACACCTGTACTAGCACTAATTACAAATAGTGATGAGCAAATCTGTCCCATTTGCTTTTCTGAAAAATTCTAAAAACTGCAGAAAAATTTGCAAAACGCATTGAAGTCTATTGGCAACTTTTTTATGTACAACAAATTTTTACGCAGGCAACATTTTTTAGGCACAACTTTTTTTTTAATACTCCAAATGCATTAGTCAATGGGCTTTTTTTTCTGCAAGATTTTTGTTTTGGTAACTTTTTTGTCTCTGGGACATTTTTGCCTCTGCAAATTTTTTTTACAGCAAATTTTGACTCCCTTTTTCTCAGTGCCAACAAAGAAATGTTTACTGCAACCGCAAATGCTTGCAGGACCTGGCCAATCCTGATCTTGGAGCAAAACAGATGAAATTGCTAGTGATGAACAAATCTGTCCCGTTTTGCCAAAAAAAATGGTGAAACTATAAAATTCACAGAACCTATTTATGTCAATTGAAGTCTTTTTACTGTGACTTTTTCATGTTGACTTTTTTTTTTTCATGCCTACGTTTTCCATGCAAAATATACTGGTCTGTGGGCATTTTTTTCGCCATCATTTTTTTTTTTTACTTTACTACTTTTTGCAACATGCACAAAACAACCATATGCTAATGTGCTGCTCAATGACCACCAGTGTATTTTATTTTTATGTTTAAATAGATACTGACACCAGAAATTAAATTATTTTTCACATCTTTCACAACATTGTCTTTGCAAGAACTTTATAATTTTGCCAAAATATTTGCCTGATGCTTTTACATTACCTGTCTGATCCCCCATGTTCCTCTATGAGGGGGCGGCCATATTTGTTACCATTGGAAGCTATAACTGACAAGCTGAAAAGGGACAGTCAGGTTGGCAAAACAGTCAGGTTCATGAACTCCAAGTAACTTCAAGCAACCCTGTCAGCGAAAAACAGTCAACACGGCCTATAGGTAACTTTTTATGTATATTCATATTTTGAAAAGTAGTTTTTTTCGTGTCAGTATCACTTTAAGAAATTTCAGTGAACACAATAGCAACGTTCTAGCCCAACAACATTGTCTTTTAGCTATACATTTTTAACAATAGTCTATATAATGTACTTATATATGTAAGACAAATAAAATTTAGACTGTCTTTAACTTCTTAGACAGACACCAGATCAGTGGATGTTCCTGCATTCCTTTATTTGCCAGGGGTCTTTTGCAACTTGATGGTCTAGAAGCAGCAGGTAATAGGAACGGTATTCTGTAGCTATGTAACATAATAAGATGACATTTATAATTAGGGGATTAAGGGGCCCCACTATATGAAGGATTACGAAAGGGAATAAGGTGCCTCTTGGACTACCATCAGATTTTGAAGTGGATTTAACTACATTCCGTTATCTAAAAAACAGACCCTTTTGTTTCTGGATACTGGCAGCATGTTAGGTGACAGTATATAGTTTATTGAGTGATTTGCTGGGTGCAGCTAGCAGTTACCTAAAATATTGTTATATAATATAAGTGGTTGTTATTTTCAAATAGGAAGTTCATAGGTCAAAATATGCAGCATGCACACGTATTAAATTAGCCTGCTCAGTTCCATGAATCTGAGATTTCTCATGGGTCTACATATCTTCGTACTGTCAAGCGGAGGCAAAACAATAATAAGTATAGTTTAGGAGTGACATCATCCAAGTCCTGTGTAATTGCACCTCATCTACAATGTCTTCAATTTATCTACTTTTAGGGGCTGATTTACTAACCCACGAATCCGACCCGAATTGGAAAAGTTCCGACTTGAAAACGAATATTTTGCGACTTTTTCGTATGTTTTGCGATTTTTTCGGCTTCTGTACGAATTTTTCGGATCCAATACGATTTTTGCGTAAAAACGCGAGTTTTTCGTATCCATTACGAAAGTTGCGTAAAAAGTTGCGCATTTTGCGTAGCGTTAAAACTTACGCGAAAAGTTGCGCATTTTTCGCGTAAGTTTTAACGCTACGCAAAATGCGCAACTTTTTACGCAACTTTCGTAATGGATAGGAAAACTCGCGTTTTTACGCAAAAATCGTATTGGATCCGAAAAATTCGTAAAGAATCCGAAAAAATCTCAAAACATACGAAAAAATCGCAAAGTACCGATCATTACGAAAAAAACGCAATCGGACTCCATTCGACCCGTTCGTGGGTAAGTAAATCAGCCCCTTAGTCAATGCCTGGAACAACTGATCAGAGTGCTTTTATGGGAATGTATTTTTGTATTGTAAAAACATTCTAATAAGAGATAACGACCAAGGTAAATTTTAAAAAGAGAAAATATGATTATATTCTTTTATGTTTAAAGGATGAATATGAAAACAAAGAACTTACAAATAAACTATTTCTTAGCAACAAGCATCTTATTTTATATGAGGTATTACACGAAGCAGCGTAGGCATTCTTTTTACAGTGAGGGCAGTGAGGTTGTGATGGCAGATTCAGTTTATGCCTTTAAGAGGGGTTTGGATGATTTCTTGAACAAGCATAGTATCCAAGGCTATTGTGATTCTAAAAGTGCTTCTGATCACCTATGGAAAGAAGAATATAGCTGGTTATATACATTAGCTGACAGGAAGTATAGTGCTCTTCAAATTAATCAGATTCTATTGTCCACATGTATCCCTGCAACTTTTTAGCCTTCTCAAATGCCAGGAAAGCTGTGATGCCCTTTGTATTCTTGATATTACAATGAACAAGAACCAACTGTAATGCAAACTATAGGTAGAAGAAGGTACCAATGTTCACACCTTAATATTTCCAAAAGGTATAAATTATGCCTAAGCAGGACCCTCAGAACACTGACCTTGTAATAGCTGTAAACTTCCTATCTGTGTTCCTGGTTAGGTAAATCAGATGCATTGGGTAGTTCATAATAGTTTTCCTGTCAGCTAATGGTAATTGAGCAATTGCAGCATAGACCAAAACACTCGCATTGGTAGAGTGAGGATTGACAAGCCCACTACTTATCTGAGCAGAGGATACAGGACACTTTGATTCCAATAAATAACCAGGCATCAGTCACAATGCCAAGGTGCCAATTTATTATTTTTTTAAAAAACATGTGCACAACCATGGAAGGGAAACACACGGGACAAATTGCAACAGTTTTTGGTTTATTTCTAATATTAATAAATATATAGGCTGGTCATATCTGTGCATATATGGGAACCCACTGATTTGAATTAACAATTGGAACAATAGAAAGGCGCCCATACTGTGTGTGGCTATTCATACACTGTCTGTCTGTTTGGTTTTTGGGACAGTCGTTTGGAGTATCATCCTGTGTATTCCCGCAAGTCTTTGTACATCCAGAAAAGTGTTCCCATAAGATCACTAAATCATCAAGGTAGATAAAATGTAAATAATTAAAATTATCATTGAGTCCCTGGCTTTAACCAAACACCGTTATCCTGCAGAGTTGCAACAAAGGCCGAGTCTCTGTCCTGGTTTACTATGAAGGACGCACATGAATTTATTGTACTAGTCACTGTTAATTGGTGCATTCTTACTTTTTCTAGAAAAATAAAACTTTGCTGGACTTTCATTCGTTTTATGTAATTTCACAATAAACTGTGTGACTTGCAGGGCCTGTCAGGCACCCAGTGCTACAAAGGCAGGATTCTCAGCTGCTCTTAAATATTGTGCTACAGCACAGCCAAGGTCTGTCTGCAGGTCTAAAGGCTCCAGTGCCAAGAAAAATACTAAATAACCTGTTCCCAATGCAGCTCCAAGCAGAAGGACAGCTTCCAAACTCAGCTGGGGCCTTTTCCTTTTGTCTGAGAAAATCAATCTGTTATATTTAAAATGACTATTCTGCAACAAAAATATCTTGTGGGGAAATAGTATGCTGGGACATTTACCTCTCACTGATCCCTATTCCCAAAGCCTTGACACTCTAGATGATAAATTTTAATTATCAAAAAAAGCGAGAACTGAATGTGTCTTTCTTTTCAGAAATCCTAAAAGCATGTGTATTAAACCTGGGAGATTTTTTACTTTTTCTGACATAATGTGGCTTGGCCGTAAAAATCATACTGTTTCATCTAGACTGATAGAATACTCCATAGCAAATCCTGTGCTGCCATGAAATAACCCGCTGTAACAGTTTGTGGGAAATATTGCAATGGTTATAAACAGTTTATACTAACAATAATACTAACTGATGGGGCTGCCGCTTATCGGCCTCAACATGTATACCAGTGTCTTCTATTCAAGATAATTCTGAGATTTTCTCTCATTTTGTACCATGTATAAAAGGTTCACTCAAGTTCACATTTCTTACGTGGGAGAATGAAACTGCAAAGTCATCAGATGCGAATGTGTTGTTTTTATGGTGATTATTTGCTTCCTGTTGATTTAGCTTTTTATTAATTATACTGTCATAAGATATTTTTATAGACAATAATGCCTTAATTAGAAATCATGTATATTAACTGAATTCATGTCCATTCTGAGATTGTTAAAATTCATGAAATCAGTGCCCTGCTGACTTTGTGAGAATAATTCCTATTCCAGTACCTTCATATAAAAATGCTTGTTAGAATGTACATCAGCCCTAGCTATATAAAGTATACATCTGCCCATGGATTGTTGTAGGCTTTGATTGGCTGTTGTTTCATTCCAGCCCACACACCAAAATATTACCATTAAGATCAGGGGACTAATTACGTACATATCTGTCAAGAGCGTGTTACATAGTTAATTTTGGATGGAACAAAAGACAATAGTCCATAAAGTTAATCTCCTCCAAATATAAAATATAATTTATTTATTATATTTTGTTTCTCTATTACAAGGGGCTGAACTGCAGCTCTTTTACTGACTTCCTTGTCTAGCATGAATCTCCGCCACTTTTGCTTTATAAGCACTCCATCTCTTTCTGACAATGAACACCTCAAATAGGTGCTTACTGGGCATGCTCACTGCCTCTGCTCCAATTAAAATCAATCAGGCAATCCCAACCTTGACAGTTTAACCTAATTAATACCCTTCTCACGAACTGGAGCCCAAAACTGCTCTACATACTCAAGGTGAGGCCTTACAAGAGACCTATAAAGCGGCAGTTATGAGATTTATCCCCAAGCATCCATTGTGCATTTTCAAAGAGGGAGATTTACTAATCCAGGAACGGTCCGAAGGCGTCCGAATGCGTTTTTTTCGTACTGATCTGTATTTTTGTGACTTTTTCGTCGCCGTTGTGACTTTTTCGTATGTTCCGCCACTCTTTCGTCACTGTCGCGATTTTTTCATATACTTTCCACAACTTTTTCGTCGCCGCCGCAAAAAAAAACGGATTGGTTTTTTCGCTTTTTCTGCGATGGTGGCGAAATAGTCGCAACAAATACAATAAAGTCACGGCTGTGACAAAAAAGTCGCGACAAATATGAAAAAATCCAGATGGCGACGAAATAGTCGCAACATTTTCGATTCCAATACGATTTTTTCCCTTTCGGGATTCGGATTTGTGGATTAGTAAATCTCCCCCAAAATGTTGTAATTATATGGGAATATGTAAATAAAATACATTTCTTAACTGTGCCAAATTTCTATGCATTAAAACTCTCCCAAGGAAAAAAGTCATTTTGACATTATACTCTTAATGGGAAATTGTTAACATTTTCAATTATTTTTTTCTACAAAACTGCGCTAGGTTCTCAGCAGCTAATAAAATGTGCTGTGCAGGGCAAAATTCCACTGAAATACTGGCACTATGAACGCTGCTTTCAGAAGAGATAGACAGAAAATCATGCACAGACCTGTGGTGAGAAAAAAAACCTCACCCACAGTTTGTATTTCCACATCATAGAACAGAGTTAATCTGATCTTGTCAATCATCTGAGATATCCCTGAAAATATTTTACTCTTTAAATGTGTGTGTTTTATTGGTTTTTGTAAATGTGCCTAAATATCTCTACATAATGGTTACTTCATCTGCACCTGTAGCTACATATTTTCTCAAAAAGCAGAATATTTATAATATTTATATTTGAGAAATCTGCCCACTGGGTACTGTAAGTCTTTCTGTTATGGGCTATAATATGTATTGCCTAGACATCAGTAAAATTGTGGGACATCTCCAAAGCTGTAAGGTACAAACCGCACAGAGTTTGTTGCAAGCAAAATAAAGTTTGCATATGGAGATAAGTTTAGAAGAGCTTTGAAAACTAAAGAGTGTTTTAAAACCAGACTATAAAGGACATGTCAAACCAAAAAAAAATTGTCTAAACATAATTCTCAGTAACTTTCCAGTATAGATTTATTAAAGGAGAAAGAAAGGTAAAAACTAAGTAAGCTTTATCAGAAAGGTCTATGTAAATACAGCCATAAGCACTCACAGAAACTCTGAAAAAAGATTAGTTGTGTCTGTAATTCCTGTGCCAGAGACACGCAGCTTTCTGCTCTCTGCTCTTTCCTGCTCCCCCCTCCCTCAAGAATGCTAATAACTCACTCCCCCCCTTAGGAATTTGGATCTGAGCCAATCAGCAGGAAGCTGACTCATAGGGGGAGATTTACTAATCCACAAACGGTCCGAAGGCGTCCGAATGCGCTTTTTCGTAATGATCTGTATTTTTGCAACTTTTTCGTCGCCGTCACAACTTTTTCTTATGTCCCGCGATTTTTTCGTCACGTTGCGTCTTTTTCGTATATTTTCCACGACTTTTTCGCTGCCGTAGCGAAAAAATCGGATTGGTTTTTCCGCCGTTTACTATCGCTCAAGACGAAAAAAATCTTGACGGCGACAAAATAGTCGCGCAAAATACGATAAAGTCGCAACGGCAGCGAAAAAGTCGCGGCAAATATGAAAAATCGTGACAGCGACAAAAAAGTCGTAAAATTTTCGTTTCCAATACGATTTTTTCCCTTTCGGGATTCGGATTCGTGGATTAGTAAATCTGCCCCATAGTCTTACTAACTGAGCATGTTCACTTGGTCTGGGTGTCTGTGCAGGAGTAAGGCATTATGGGAACTTTCTTTACACAGCTCAGCATTTTTTATTCCTGTTTGGCTTCTGATCTTCTGAACAAGTGAAATATGGGGAAACTTAAGGGCACAATTGAGACAACTGAAGGTATGCCTGCAGCTTGAGATGAACTCTTTACTAGCCTTTCCTTCTCCTTTAACATGTTTTAGTGTTTTAAAAGTTTTTTGTAAATGTAATTGCTATTAAAAGCAGAATTTGCTGAACTCCTGGTTGTTTCTTTTTAAACAGTGTTGCAAAGGTCAGTCTCCTCCAGCATGGTCTCTCAGTCTGCTGCCTTGTGTTACATTGTTTCAACAGTCAGAGCCATGCCACTAGGGCAGTGAATAAACAAGCACTGCTTTTAATAGAAGTTACAGTATACATACAAATAACTTAAACACCATTAGAAATTTGTAATGCATGTGTAACCCTATCCACACCGCTTCTCGCACCGCTGTTACACTCCACGAGTGGCGCTTACCTGATGGCCCAGGACAAACCTGAATCACTCCGCAGTGGTATTGAGAGAGACTGGGTACCTGGTACTTAGCAAAGTGCCTCCACCTAGTGGGATCCGGGAGTGCACCTACGGGTGGCCCCACTAGGAACAATATTATTGCACACACAGAACTTGATAAACGAAATCTCTGTGGATGTTTTACAGAACCTTCAGGGGAGTCCAGCACCTATAGACATGCAGTGCAAGTACTAACCCTCTTTAGATACTCAGATAGGATCCCCTGCAGGTGATTGTTCATCCTGTCAGGACCCTCATAGGGTCTCTGTCTCTCCAGGTACAGGATCTGCCTTCCCTGTACCAGCCTGTTCCAAAGGACAGGGTTTTACTTTTGCAGTTCAGCTCTATGAGCCCATGTGCAGCTTCCTGAGCTCTGGAGCTTTCTTTCTCCACCTCCTGACTTCCTCTGCCAGCTTCCTTTTCCTATTGGTGGTTGCCAGGCTGCTTTGCAACTTCCTGCAGCCCTGAGCTTGCTGTTCAGCTGGTTGCTAAGCAGCTGCTCACAACACACAGTGCTGGCTTCCCTACAGGGAACAGCTGCAGGTGGGGGGTAAGTGCAGGGACCCAGCACTACCTCCCGACACACGTAGATTGCAAAGTAGCCAAGAATTATGTTTTCTAAAAAATGGGTTGACATGTCCTTTTAAAGGAAAGTCATTTTGGCATTTTACTGCCAATAGAGTCGCCACATTAGTGCCACCTAGAACAATATATTTATTCTGCAGAAAGCATTACCATACCTGAGTAAAGAGCCCTAGAAGCTTTCTCTGTTTGCTTGAGAAAGCAGCTGCCATTTTAAATAGCTTCCTGTTTGCAGTCTAGTCATTATAGCTCAGATCACACATTCCTAAGGGAGCAGGAGAGGGGAGAGAGGAGAGAACTGCGCAGACTCTGGCCACGGAATTAAGGATTTTTCTGAGAGGAAGTCAGACACCCGAGAAATACTGTGTTTCATTTGCAGAGGCAAGTACAAAGAGTGCATATTAACATAAATTCAGAAAGGTACATTTTTCCAGAATTCCAGCATAATTGAGGAAACTGTTAATATGTGTTTACTGCAACTCACGATATATCCGTGTGGGTGCAAATACTCTGTGCATCTCTGTATCTCTCTGTATCTCTCTCTGTAATCTGTGGTGCCTTTCATCCTCATGCTTCCTCTCCAGAAAGAATTAGGATGAGGTTTGCATGATAGCCTCTGAGTTTGTCCTTTGTCCTATATGTATATATATATATATATATATATATATATATATATAATAGAAAGAGTGCCGCACACATAGAGACTTGATACAAAAGAAAAAGTGGTTTTATTGAAAAAATTGGAATTTTTTCAATAAAACCACTTTTTCTTTTGTATCAAGTCCCTATGTGTGCGGCACTCTTTCTATTATATTTTTGTTTTTGACCTGCACCAAGGGCATTTGGACTTGTATAGGGTGTGCTCCTCCCTGTATACTATATATATATATAAGCATAAGAGTTCCCGATAAACAGCACTCACGATATAATGAAATCTCAGGTGCCTGGGTGCAGTCCTCTTCAGCGTAGATAAACAAAAATATGAATCGCATCGCTCAGGACTTATAACAAAATTGTAGTTTATTAAGTGTAGAAACAGAGAACTGACGTTTCGGCCACAATTGCAGCCTTTCTCAAAGTTGCCAAAAAACAGTGCATATAAACTTAAATACCCAGTGTGGCGGGAAACTCGAAAGTGACGTGTCAGGATATATATATATATATATATATATATATATATGAGAAAGTCTAGGAGATGTGACCAAAAGGTCAATATTTTTTGCACTAATAAAGGATTCTTTGCAAAGCCCTGAGAGTGCTGTGTCCAATTGATTTCTATTTTCAGGATACATATGACAGAATATGAAAAAGGTGGTCGTATGTATATAGATATTCAGGATACATACAAACCATCTTTTTTCTATTCAGCTCCACTTTTTACACCTCTGCCTGTGCACTACACAGAAAGCATTTTCATTATATGGTAACACAGAATTATGAAATGTGAGGTTGTTTTCCCTTATAAAAATATACAATTTACACTGTGATATTTAAACATACCAAACCAAGCCTTCAGCACTGCACAATAATGACACATTCTTTCTGATCAGCACTTTCTCATTCGCAGAATGAAACAGAAAGCTTACCAGTTTATATAAGCTGCAAGAAACCTTAGACCTTACAGTGTGAATTTGCATTATTAATAAGCACAGTGTGGAATATTAAATATTATTCACATGCCAGTATAAGAGTAACACACTGCCACTGATTACATTTGTAAGTTATATTCTATGACTACTAAGCTGTGAAGGAACATGAACTTTAAGGGCAATGGTATGCCAAGCATATTGGCCTGAAAGGTTTTCAGGAAACGCTGCTGATTTCAAAGTGCTTGGCAATCATATACCATATGGAAATACAGGAACGCTGCCTACAGCACACTAAAGCAAGTATTGTGGTACTGTGAGAGAATGTGGACTTCAAAGTTCTCCAAGGAGCTTGCCTCAGTGTGCCACAGGCAGAAACATTTCCATACACTTTAATGGGAAGTGCACACCAGAGGTTAAAGGCATTTTCAACGTAAGCAGTTTTCCCTGGGAAGAATGCTGCAGTCAAAATTAAACATTTGTTATTCTTTGAAGTTTTAGGCCATTAGTCTTGATTATAGGCACTATTACATTTTTTTTCAGCCACGGCAAAAGGAAAGAAACAAAAAATATTTCTATATACAATGTTTATTTTCATGATCCCAAATATCATAATGTCAATTATTTATTTGACTATATACACTAAAAATCAAATTTTAATACGTGTAAACTGTGTAAAAGGGAAAACTGACAGACAGAAATGGCATGTATTTTTCTGCCCTGCATGAAAAACCAAACTAAATGTTACAAAGCAATCTCAAAAGAAGAAAGATAAACAATAATACTTTGCCATTTTGACAGAGAACTTGAGTGAGTCTACATATCTTTTAGCAGATTTATTATTCATGCCTATGACTGAGGAGAGATATGCGACTGACTTTACTGTACACCACCATGTGCTGTCCATTAATCTTGTGATTATGGGTCTTTAAACTACGATGACGCCAGTAAATACAACTAAGTATGGAGAGAGGATAGGGTCATTCAGCAGTCAGAAAGCATAGAAGTAATATCACTGAGATTTCTCTCTCATTAAAGCAACAATAGTGACCGTGTTGAAGGGTTTTCAGTAAAGATTGAGATGGCTATAGAATGGACTCAAGACTTGGTTACATTAAATATAACTGGACTATTTCTCCCATCATACTTAACAAGACAGCAAAAGTTACAGCTCATCTAGAGGGCAATGGGGTTTCTTCTAAGACTTAAGATGAAAGTGAATTGTGTCTCCAAAAATTAAATTCATTGCTAGTGCAACCTTGTTAAAATGCGCTCTCATATATGTTCAGTGTCCTTCTGTTAAAAGTACCAGGGGTCCTCTGAATTCCTAACAGAGAAATCAGTTGCTTTACACAACTTTTTTGTCATTCTTATTTTATTTTAATGATTTTTAGCTTGGAAGGAGTTCACGTTAAACGTGGCAAGTTGGTGTGCACTAGAATTAGGTCAGACCCAAACCCAAATTAGTTGTTATATAAAGGAGTGGCACCAGCGTTAAAATATTTAGCAATTATGTAAGTACCTGTATAAATATGACCACTTCTGATCTGTTTAAATAATTTTTAAAAGATATAATTCTTTGCTTAAAATGGACTCCATGGCCTTCCCATAATCCAGACCCATTGGATATCAGGCTCATGGATAAGCAATTTCATACCTGTACCCTGTGGGCTATTGCATTTTTTCTTACCACCTGGACTGAACTGATTGTTGCATGTCAGTTATTTCTGTCAATCCGTTACTGTCCTGTATGCCAGCTACTAGTTAACTTAGCAGTGCAATTATGTAGGTACAGACATAAAATTAGGCTTTGCTGCACAAGATTCCCAGACAATTTAATTTAGTAAATTCTCCTGGCTGGCTGATACTAAATGATGATTTAATTGATTTGACAAATACAGGTATGGAATCCGTTATCCTGAAACTCATTCCAGAAAGTTCTGAATTACAGGAAGGCCATCTTCCTTAGACTCCATTTTAATAAAATAATTCAAATGTTTCAAATGATTTCCTTTTTTTCTGTAATAATAAAACAGTACCTTGTAGTTGATCCCAACTAAGATACAATTAAACCCTATTGGATGCAGAACAATCCTATTGGGTTTATTTAATGTTTAAATATTTTTCAGTAGACTTAAGGTATGGAAATCCAAATTATGAAGGGATCTCTTATCTGGAAGAACCAAGGTACTGAACCAAGGTACTGAGCATTCTGTACCTGTACCATCACTATGTATTTATTATTGTCTGAGCCTTTACAGTTTGTAATCCCACACCAGCCAAAAAGGAATGGGAATATTAAATCCCATAGAGGGCTAGTGGAAATCTTTATTGTTATTAAATCAATAAATATCAATAGTGATTAATAATTATTGGATGACTGCTTTTTTGTTATGATTCAGTCTGAAATTAATTCATTATTTTACTTAATAAATGCAAACGTTTAATGTGCTTACGTCATTATAATGTTATTACTTAATTCAACTTCTGCCATTGCTGCCTGGGCAGAAATAAATGAAACTGTGTAGCAAGTTAAAGAAGTTGGATGAATGCAATGGTTTTTTTGAATGTAGAATCTCAACCAAAAATAGCAGGTTTCAAACAGCTGTTTCAGCAGCAAATGGCTTTTTTGTGAACTCAAGTCTTGAAATTGAAAAGTAGCCCATAGATTCCAGCTGCTAATCCAGTGAACCACCAGAATTTACACAAACAGAACTGAATCCTTTGGCCAACTGAATCTCAGGAACATCTCTAGATGCCAGTTTTATTCTGAACCAGTAAAAGTTTAAAGGAATTATTCACCCTTACATGATTTTTTTGATAGCTGAAAAGTAGCAGAAGAAGGAGGCAAATAATTGATAAAATGCTTGTTTCACTTGCAGGATAAGACTATCGGGATCATTTACTTACCAAAGTAAGGTGTGCTATGTTTTTAACCCACAATGCAGTATTTTTCCCTATACTTCCAGTATGATTGTGATGACCAGGGGCAGTTGTGCCTGATGCAATTACAGCTGATGTGTCAAAACTGATGCAGCTCTTTGTGAACCAGACACAATGATGCTGTAAATGCAGTCATGATTTCCATTGTTTGGAATGAAAGTGACACATTCACCTTATTCTTTCAGTGCACCTGCCCCTGTAGGAACCCTGGAGCTACCATCCAGTTAGGATGTGCCTCCAGGGTCTCCCTGCATCAATATGTGCAACTACACAAAATTCAGAACAGGAAGCCAGGTCGACTGAGTGACAATGAACACAACTATATGGAAGTGCAAGGACATCTTGACATAAGTCTGCAACTGGCTGTGGCAAATTTAGTGGCCCCACAACGGCACTGATAATTTTAATTTGTGCCTCTTCTTTATTTTATAAAGTTAATGAAGTTCAGCATTATAAGGTAAAAATAAAATACACACTTTTGAACATATAAAGGCTCTTGTCCATTGCTGACTTTTTCTTTCTTATGTGCCATTTTACTTATCTTCTTTCCATAAATTTGTTCCCAATGAGCCATTATTTTTCTGTCCTTGATTTCTTTCTCAGTATCATTCTTTACTCCTGTTTTCATTGCACGGTGCAGGGTGCTGGGATTTGATAAAAATGGAGCACTCCCACAAACAGGACCACTCATCAGTAGTGTCTCATTTCACTTTGCTGAAAAATTCGGGAAACGCGTAAAATGTCGCCAAAAATTGTTACGTGCGTCCAAAAAATTACACCCAACACCGAATTTTTGCACGCAAAACAATCTGCCAATGGCTAAACACAGAAGTTTGCTGCAAATCCATGCCTGGTGAAAAATTTTGCTCATTACTACTACTCAGTGTACCTCAGTGAAGGAAAAGGAGAACCAACTCATCAGTCAACAAACAAATTGCATGGTTGTCTGGTATGTGAAGGAGTTAGAAGCTATGCTGCATTTCCAAAAGATACCAAAGTCATGATTTATTTATAATCAAACTGACTGCTTGTTACAGTAAAATGTAAAATTTGTGCCGCTATAGTGTACAGGTATGGGATCTATTATCCTGGTAAAGGGGTCTTTCCGTAATTTGAAACTTTATATTTTAAGTCTAGTAAAAAATAATTTAAACATTAAATAAACCCAATAGGATTGTTTTGCTTCCAACAAAGATAAATGGTATCTTAATTGGGATCAAGTACAAGGTAGTTTTAATATTACAGAGAAAAAGGAAATCACATTTTTAAAAAATGTGAATTATTTGATTATAATGGAGTCTATGGGAGATGGCCTTCCCGTAATTCAGAACATTCTGGATAAGGGGTTTCCAGATAACCAGTCCCATACCTGTACTATACTTAACTAGAATAGAATTTTAAACAACACTAAATTTAAAATTAATAGATTAAAAGCACCAGGATTCCTACATAATAAAGTGCCTAATAACACCAAATAACACCCAACCAAATGGAATGAACCCTAAGAAAATAGGATAACATCACTTAAACATACCCTACCTAAACCACTGCTTGCAGCATTTTTATTTTTTCTTCTGCTTCTTGGTTTCTTCCTTTCTTTATCTTTGTTTTTTCCTGTCTCTATAGCAACTTTGTCCCAGGGTCCAACATCCAATATCATACCCCCACTAGTATATTATATCAAATGGATCCTCTGAAACATGAGATCATATCATTAATCTCTCCATTCTCTGCTTATGGTCATTTTGGAAGCATTTTGCAAAACATTTTTCTCTGAGTATTCATTAAATGTTATTAAAATTGTTTGTAGATTTGCTGAAACATTTCACTCATATATCATATCGTTTTCTGGTCTATTCTTCTACTTCTACTTCTAAGTAAAGATCATCTCAGAATCAGAATCATCTAATTTCATCTAAGGACAAAAATCAATTAACACTTTACAAATCTTGTGTAATAATATTTCCATTATTGCTTTTCTTGTGTGAATTAGCTATGTTATGCTTTTTACAATAGGTTTGTTTCCTATCAGAGTCAAAATACTTTCATAATGCTTTCAGGAGATGTGTCAGAAAATTTCTGTGTCACTTAATTAGTTACATGCTGTGAAGTTCACAACACTGATATTAACTGTGATTAATTGCACTAAGATGTATGATGATTTGCTGTAATAAGGCATTACTACATTTACAATGTATTTCTTACACTCCCTGAGTCTCTGACAGCTCTTTTTAGTTGTAAAATCACTGAAGGGTATAATGACGTAGTGTAATGGTAAATTTCATAAAAACAGGATAAATTGCAAAAATAACAAAAAATTGCATTTTACAATGTAATATGGGATTCACTATCTGGAAATCCATTATCCAGAAAGTTCCAAATTAAGGGAGGGCTATCTCCTCAACTTTTTTCAAATAAATTTGTGTCCCTCAATGTAATGATCATGCATATCTTGGGCCCCAAGTCTTAAACGCAGTAAAGGAACTGATTGCATTTCAACATTTTTTTTCCATTAACGAGGGTTCAGAATTACTAAAAGGAAGTGCCTTGACTGTGTGAGAAAGGGTATGCAAGTGTAGTGGATAGAAAAGGAGCAGCAAAAGGTTAACAGTAAGGCAGTAGGAATAAGAAGTTAAGAGGCAGAAGGAGGGTACAATGAGGTATAGGGAATGCAGGAAAGGAGGTTATTACCTTTTCCAGTGGAGCAAAGGACAAGCAACATCCCACCCTTTTGCCCTTGTTTTGGGGTAAGTTTACAGGTGAGGTGGTATTGGAATTTGCTATGTGTACCTTAATTGTCACAGCTGCTGAGAAACGCTTGCCAGAGGTGGGGGCTTATGCCCCAGTTTTAGGCACAAGTGTGCCAAGGTGGATGTGGTCTCCTCGGACAAGGGTCCCAGGACGGTGTTTTTCTGGTTGCTTGCTCCGACTTGCCCACCTGTTGCAGGTGGCCAGCATGGCAGGTAGCCCAGCTGAAGGTGGTCTTCTGGTGAGCAAGCATTCCATGTGGGGATATAATGTTGATTGTTATTGTAAAATGTTTAACAGCAATTTGTTAATAAAGTTGTGGCCTGTTTAATCCCAACCTGGTTGTCCTTATTGTCTTTGGGGGGTTTGAAAAAGTAGCTGGGAAGTTCAGCCTACTCGCTTGACGATGCACAGTGAAGGCTTATGTTCCCTAAATCTGTCAAAATAAAAAAGCTTATCTTTTATCTTTGTAATTAAAACCAAAGTGCATTTTACAACATCATCATTATTATTATTACTACATAGTTATAATAGATAATAGTGACTAACTTCAACAGTAAATTTATCATAACAAATTCAACTAAATAGATACTTTTCTTTAATCCAGACACTCTACACAATGGAGACCAGATTTCAAGCATTATAACAAAACAGGAAACCATATCTGCTAATGAATTTTTCATATTTTCTTTTCTGCACTCATAAAATGAAAGATGCAGATGTACGGTAAAAGAATTGCAATAAAATATATGACAATTCTAAATTTCACAATGAGTTTCATTTCAGGTTTTTTCCTCTAACCCCATCTTCAGGTAGGACAGCAAAACACAACTATTTTTATAGTTTGGAATCTATGGGTGTTGACTGCACACTTTTATTTGTGTCCTCTAATAGCATAAATGGGAGTCCATCTCACTGATTAAAACAAAATTCCTTTTAAAAATTGATTTGCAGAGAAGTTCTGTGCCTTCAATGACCAGTTCACAATACACAGTTTATATAAAAATCAATATTAGACAGGGCTGATTAGTAATTATAATATATATTCGCTTACACAGTAGCAGATTTACCAGCAAATTCTGCAGCAGAATAGATTAACTATGAGTCCTTTAACATAACCTTCTAAATCTGATGTAACGTCACTTTCTGTTAATGTTTTGATGATTTTTCCATGACCCACAAAATGAGTTTCTAAACAGTAGCCCAGATTTAGGGGATTCTTGGTTTCTTTATTATCAAATGTCTTCTAATTACCAAATAATCAAGGCTTGATCACTTGATATATTGTTCATTCCTGTTCAACAATGTTACAGTGTTCATAATCATGGGACATACATTATCCATTGCCAAAACTGCCCTTCCTCTAACTGACTCTTCAACATGTGCATATTTGTTCATTTCAAAGCTCTGAAAAATTCATTCATGGCTAAACAGACTGATTTTCATATGACACAATTAATTGTTCTTTGAGCTAAGCTACAATTTAATATATTGCTTTGGATGAATGCAGGGGATCCATTAGCTTTCTGTGCGCATTTTTATATTGTACTTAGAAATAACTAAGAATAAGAAATACAGCAAGCTAAAACACTACAGAATCTTTATTAATATATTAAATACATTTAAATAAGCAGTGGGTAGGAAAATTTACCAGCTAGTATAATTGCTTTATACTTGAGTTGTTACTGAAAACGTTAAGAATCATTTCTTTATATTGCATGGCACTGCATACTCAAAAGTCAGTAAAATTAATCAATCATACTTTGAATTCACCATTCATATGGTGCTTAAATGGCAATTTAACTGATAATTCAGTTCATGATAGGGTATATCAAAACTAAAGAATTAAAGAATCTACTTTATTGAATTACAGTCATCCATCTATACATTTTAATACCCTAGGGATAGTCTATATATATATATATGAGCATCATAGGAGTTCATACAGGAGCAGTGACCAGCTCCATGATGTAGTTGAAAGCAATATATGGACGAACAATGCCAGTTTGGGTTAAAGGGGAGGGCACTTGGTAGTTTAATGCACAGAATGTCTTTAAATATACAGTATATATATATGTAGCAATGGTCCACTTTGCAAGTCTGTGTAATTGTAGACTTGGTAGATAAACAGAAGCTGTGTCAAGTTCTTTACTCTAGTAGAAATTTTAACATGGAATTATGCATTATGGACGTTGCATTACAAAATATAGGCTTAAAAATAGAGTGAAAAATAGAGAATACTTGTTTCAGACAACTCCATTATGATGTATACAGAATCATTCTTTATTCATTTTTCTGTTAATGAACAGGTCTACCAAATGAGCTCTGTGTATGCAAAACTATTATATTATAGGGCATATACAACAGTCTTTTGTTGATATTAAGTTCTGATTTCAAGAAAAAATATGGACAACAACAAGAGATCCTCTGCACTCACCCATTATCAATATATATAGGAAAATCCCCCCTGTTTTGCTTAAAGGGGAGGGCATTTCTTGGTAGCTTAATGCACAGAATGTCTTTATGTCCTATATATATTGATAATGGGTGAGTGCAGAGGATCTCTTGTTGTTTTCTATGTTTTTTTATGTTTAGTTTAATTTTTAGTGCACAGGATCATCTTAAGCTATCAATTACATACTTGACGAGCTGAGCTCTGCATGGGTAATTCTGGACACTTTTGACAAGATTCATTTACGACCTTGTAACATTTAGGTCTCGGTGAAAATATCCAGTTCATCGAAGAACAACAAAATTGAGGAAATACATGGTTACTCTCATGTAGTATTACAAAAGTTCCACTCTGACTCACGTAGTTGTATATTGCTCCAACATCTTGATTTAATTCTCTCTAGATGAGATTCTTTGTGACCTTTTCCTAAGACCAACAAGAGGGCAAGTTCAGGAAGTTAAGAGGTCAAGTTCCATTGCACGTGTAATGGCAAAGTTCACATTTGTCAAAGAAAATTACTAAAAAGTAGGTATGGTATACTGGAGGCCTTCCAAATGTTGTTAAACTAAATTTTCCAAGAACCATCCCTCTAAAATTCATGTGCCTGGGGGATGCTTGTTGTAGCAGTTCAGCAAAATATTAAGGTTCTCAAATTGTCCATGCCTGATATAAAACAATGGTTGTTTAACAATGAGCCTATATTCTTATAATTTTTTTTAAAGCGATCTTAGCATTTTAATTTGTGCACCATATTCACATATTTGTTGTGATGTATGTTTAATATTATATATCTCTGAATATAAAAAAAAAATAATATATATATATTTATATTTTTTTTTTGCATAATAAGAGATAAAAGTGTTAGTTCCTAGTCATAAATACAGTATTATATAAAAGCTGACTTACCGAATGAGTGAATGGGAATGTTCCTGTGTATGGTCAGCAATAATTATTTAGAAATAAGTTTGACTAAGTGAATAAATCAATTATTTAGGTAATAAATGATTAATTCATTTTGATAGGCTGAATATTCATAAATTACATTAAAAACCATACCATTTGGTATTACTGTATACAGAAATGTATGTATGTGGTCACCATTCTCATTTTCTGACTCACAATGGTTCCTCACAATCATTTATTTGTTCTAACTTTTACTGTAGGTGTCAGATGTGCCCCTAATTCTCTAGATCAGCAGTTGTCAAACTTTTTGAATATTCATAGCTTGCATTACAAACCATACCATTTGGCATTACTGTATACAGACTGCTTATGTATGTGGTCACCATTCTCATTTTCTGACTCACAATGGCTCCTCACAATCATTTATTGGTCCTAACTTTAAATTCAAGTCCCATTTGAATGTTCAACCTTTGGCCAGGGCCCCAAACCTTGGTCAGCCTCCCACACTCATAAAATGAGTAAAGATACTGGAAAATATCACTGAAATAATTATTCAGTCATAGTTTCAATGATATCTAGAACAGCTAAAACATATTTTTCCTAAATCTCTCTCAATGAGAATGCTGTTTTCCCCCAATTCTTACCTTAACTAGCTTCAGGCTGAGCCCTCCCCCCCCCCTACTGTTCCAAGGGCCCCCCTGGGACAAGACCAACAGATCTACAGTTCAGTAGCCACTGCCATGGATTGTCACCTCTCCAAAGGGCAACCACTGCAAAGGGCTGAGGGCTCATAGCCACCACATGTTTATCATTGTGGTAAAGGATTCTCTTGGTTTAACACAGTGGAAGAACATTTGGTAGTAAATTATTTTCTTGATTCAAAATAAAGCCCCAATTCAATTTAATTGATTTGCTGGCCTCTAAACTCAAAGTCACTTTTCACTGGTATATAAATGGGTTGTAGAAATTATCTTTCTATCTATTAACTAGATTTAAGGAAACCTTCTTTCTTACAAATATGCATTTGTGGCAAATATTCTTACTAGGTCTCAAATCCCTTAACTAGCCAACATATTTATGAAATAAAAATACCTTTTCTTGTAAACTGTATTAAAACTCATATTTTGATAAGATAATATTTCAAAATATCAGACAGTGATATATCAAACACAGTCTGTATAAAGAATATGGTGTTTGGTTGCATTTAGCACCTAGGTCATGCTTCTGTCTTATGCCCAGCTGAGAAGATTATTAAAAACATGCCTTCACGATGTTGACATTTCAGAATTAGTACTGTAGGCACTTTTTATTTTCGAGTCTGGGGAACAGCATACATTGAGGTAGGAATAACTAACTGGCACAGTTAATACAGCAACCAGTTAAATGTGCAGAGAGACAGTTTTTAATGCCACTTTTTATGCTGTATATTATTTTATTACGTTTTCTTTTATTTTATTTATCTTCATTTAATTTCTAAAATGATATATACAAACATATAAATGTAGATCTTGAGATCACTATAGCCATGGATATTATGCTTGTCCAAAAAGTTATCCCAGCCACCCTTTATAGCATTAAAAGAATTTGCCACTAGAAGATCACCCAGCACGGCATTCCGCAACCTCACTGCCCTCAACACAAAGAACTTCCTACTAACTCTAGGTAAAAAGTCTTCATTACTTGTAAGATCAAAGCATGTCACTGCATCCCACCTTTATCCTTGGCTAAATTTCCATATCCTGCCAATCAAATAAACTATTCATTCCTTCTGGCTTTATTTGCTTTGCTTTCATTAAATGTGTTATTCTTTTTCACCTGCCTTGGCGAAGTAGCCTTCTCACTGCAATAGAATTATGGAACTTTCTATAGATATTTGTGTATGCCAATGGAAGGACATAGATGTCTCTTAAGAAATATCAAAACTAGCTAAGATTTAAAAAGGCACTTGTGAGTAGTAGAGTAGAGTTATATGCATCAGAAGAAACAGGCACGTGTTACAGAATATATAACATACCTTAAAATTAATTTGAAATTCTTTTGCTAAAACTTATATGAATAATGATGAATTGTCCAAAGAATTAACCATATGACATTTTGTTTATTGAGATCAGTGCAAAATGCATTTACATGATCATTCCCATAGTTACTAGTGCAAACATTTAAAAGTGACATAGTATAATGAAACCTATTTTCTAAATCCTAAAATGTTGCCCTTATATAAACAAGCCATCTTAAAGGAACAGTAACACCAAAAAATGAAAGTGTATAAAAGTAACTAAAATATAATGTGCTGCTGCCCTGCACTGGTAAAAGTTGTGTGTTTACTTCAGAAAGTCTACTATAATTTATATAAATAAGCTGCTATGTAGCCATGGAGGCAGTCATTCAAAGGAGAAAAGGCACAGGCACATAGCAGATAACAGATAAAACACTATTGTATTCTACAGAACTTATCTGTTATGTGCTATGTAACCTGCGCCTTTTCTCCTTTTTTCCAGCTTGAATGGCTGCCCCCGTGGCTACACAGCAGCTTATTATATAAATTATAGTAGTGTTACTGTAGCAAACACACCAGTTTTACCAGTGCAGGGCAACAGTGCATTATATATTTATTACTTTAAAGCTCTTTCATTTTTTAGTGTTACTGTTCCTTTAACTTGAGAACATTCTCCAGATGGATCCTTTCCTATAATAACTGGACACTCACAGACCATTGCACATACAAAAATAAAAAACAAAAGAACATAAACTATCCAAAGATTTATTAATGTAGGCTCGATGGCATAATGACTTTGGTTCTGGGCTTCAAAAAGGTCATCATCTAAAGAATAAATATCTGCATGAATTATATAGGCAGATACTGTGTGTACTTGAATAATGTTATCAAGCAGTGGTCTAGCACACATAATATTTAAAACAACAGAAGGACAGACCTGTATTTTTTTTTAAAAAAAAAATTTAATTCAAAAATTGATAAACTGGCATCCAAGAGCAAGGTATGCATCCTAAGGCAGTGAAAATGGAAAATAACCTCTTATGGGATAAGCAACAAAGGACTCAACTTCCCTAAACCAGTCCTACTGGCTGATACATTATATAGCTTCAAGAAGGGGTTAGATGGCTTTTTAGCAAGTGAGGGAATACAGGGTTATGGGAGATAGCTCTTAGTACAAGTTGATCCAGGGACTGGTCCGATTGCCATCTTGGAGTCAGGAAGGAATTTTTCTCCCTCTGCAGCAAATTAGAGAGGCTTCACATGGGGTTTTTTTGCCTTCCTCTGGATCAACTAGCAGTTAGTCATTATGGTTGAACTTGATGCACGTATATATTTTTTCAACCTAACTTACTATGTTACACGTATAGAACCTGTTTTCCAGAATACTTTGGACCTGGGGCTTTCCGGATAAGGGATCTTTCTGATATTTGGATCTCCATATCTTAAGTCTACTGAAAAATCATTTAGACATTAAATAAACCCAACAGGATTGTTTTGCATCTAATAAGAAATAATTATACCTTAGTTTTATTACTACAAAGAAAAGCAAATCATTTTTAAAAATTAGAATTATTTTATTATAATGAAGTCTATAGGAGATGGCCTTCCCGTAATTAGGAACTTTCTGGATAACGGATTTCCGGATAATGGATCCCATACCTGTACTATGTATATCTGTCAACGTTTGAACATAGCCACAGTGCACCAGAGGGATATTTCACAATTCTTTATTCACTTCTACATGATTTTTAGGAGAAAACAGACTATACACTACTTTTACCCTTTAATATGCCCCATAAAAGAATCTCAAAAAAAGTGAATAAGCATATGGCACATTCCCCTGTGGTTAACGCTTTTTTAACACTTTGACAAATATGCCTCATAAATCTAAATAGACCAATATGTTCAGATCCTTAATTGGGAGGGTAGAAGAGCTGGGCTTAGGTCCATGTTAATACCTCCTTAGCTAGGTGATTACTTGACTGTTGATGCAGGCAGTGAGCAAGAATGTTGTTTCATATATCATTTGTAATACTAAAATTTAACAACCTGTAAATGTAAAGAAGGTCTGCAACAAGGAAATATGGAAACCCTAGCACTTTATGTTGGTATGTATGTAAACTACTTTTTCCTCTAACAAACATTTACGAATTATTGAAGTTTATTCTTCAAATTAGGACGTTGTCTTCATAGCTGATTAGTTGTGCACATACAAAAGATTCAGCTCACAGAGTATTTTATTGAGCACCTTATAGATGTTATGTGTACATTTTTAAAAATGAGTACAGCAGTTAATCTCTTGTTTAAAAAAAATAAAGTACTTCCAGAACAAATAACATCCTATGCACATAAACATACCAGTGATGCAAACGAATTTAATGAGAAAAGTGTTTTACAGTAAATGAGCTTCTACAGTAAACTAACAGTAGAATTTATCAGAAATCTGTGAACAAAGAGTAGTGTAATTAATATGGCATATATATATATATATATGTTTCTCCTGGGTAACTATTATACTGAAATGTGTGGGTATGTATTTCTCCAGAACAGATTACTTATAGGAAATGTGTCACATTCCCGCTACATACTCTGCCTTTCCAAGGTCAATAGGAAGCCATTGTTTTGCATACAATGATTTTGTGAGTCAATTTCACACGAAAACTATTAGTTTCAATTTTCTTAAGGTTTGCATTGTAGGCACACATATTTGCTTAATCTACAGCATATATTTCTTTTTGCTGTACCTCTGTTCACTGTGAAACATTACACTTCTAACAGGTAAATTCTGCTCTTTATTACTAAATTAAAGAAATTCAAGGCTGGCTGCAATTTTCCCTTGCTTTGGTGCTACATCTATATGCTAAATATTTCAAATGCAGTTAGAATTGCAAACTTTTTTTTCCAAAGTATGCTGTGATGCATACTGCAGACTGCACTGTTTTCTATTTTTTCATGTAGTATACATATAAATGATATATTGGGCCTGGATTATGTGGTTTTTAGATGTGTTTGGCTTTAAAAGGCTCACATCAGTAATTATTGTTACCATGAAAAATCCACAGGCATGGCATAAGGATATGTTATATAGTCTAACAATATATAATTCCTGGTCCATCAGCTTAGGTAAATTTTAATGATTGCAAGACAGCTCCATCTTTTTCCAGCCTGTCTTCTTGTGTTTTTACTAAAGACAGCTTCCAATGCTTCTGAATATATTGCTGCCAATACATGTGCAGATGAGTGTCTGTGTATAATGAAGTTGAGTGTTTGTGTATAATGACTGATAGAAGTGTGACCTATATGAATGCACGGGGTGTTAGGGATAAAGACTAGAAAAGAGGAGAGAGAAGAAAGCACAGAAAGCTGTAGAAGTTGGCAAAGACAGTACATGACTTCATTGTTAGAAGGGGAGGGGTGTAGTGTTAGGGACCGAGATCAAATTCCCAAACTAATTTGTATAATAAAAATCCAGCCAAGTGTACGAGGTATGCCCCTTACTGCCATACACTGGGTGATTTTAGCCTTCCCAGACACTTAGGGGCACATTTACTAACCCACGAACGGGCCGAATGCGTCCGATTGCGTTTTTTTCGTAATTAACGGTATTTTGCGTTTTTTTCGGAAATTATCGCGACTTTTTCGTTACTAATACGATTTGCGCGAAAAAACGTGAGTTTTTCGTAGCCATTCCGAAAGTTGCGCAAAATCTGGCAATTTTTTCGTAGCGTTAAAACTTGTGCGAAAAGTCGCGATTTTTTCGTAGAGTTAAAACTTGCGCGAAACGTTTTAAGTTTTAACGCTACGAAAAAGGTGCAACTTTTCGCGCAAGTTTTAACGCTACGAAAAAATCGCCAGATTTTGTGCAACTTTCGGAATGGCTACGAAAAACTTGCGTTTTTCGTGCAAGGCGTAATGGCTACGAAAAACTCGCGTTTTTTCGCGCAAATCGTATTGGTAACGAAAAAGTCGCGATAATTTCCGAAAAGTCGTAAAGGCGCCGAAAAAATCGCAAAAAATACGAAAAAGTCGCAAAATGTTCGTTTTCCAATCGGAATTTTTCCAATTCGGATTCGAATTCGTGTCTTAGTAAATCAGCCCCTTATTGTAATCGTTTTCTGCTTGTGGACTCATATAAATGCTTTCAAATTTTCTGTGTAAAGTATATATATGTCATATAAACCAGGAAAATAAAATCATGCATTATGCAGCAAAATTGCAAATGAGTTCACATGCATCAATTGTCTTTGTGTAGTAAAAAAAAGAAGGATACTCAGTTAGTACACAGGGCCTTTACTCCAAGCACTTCTATCAAACTATCACGCCAAGCGCTTCACTCAACTATCAATAAAGACACAACTTACTTAGTATGTGATAATTAGGGGGAAGCTTACTAATCTAATATATATTTCCATCCAAGCCAGCTCTTAATAACAGCGAGCCACCATAATTGCTGCAATTTTATCTTGGCCTTACAAATCCAGGTCAAAGTCAAAATTTAATCTAACCAACATTTACAGACATAGTAAGTAAGTTGGGTTGAAAAAATACATACGTCCATCACGTTCAACCATAATGCCTATATATAATTTAATTCCACATCATTTCATTTTTTTTTTTTTTTAATATAAAACACATCTTGCTAAACATTTATTCACACAACTTGTCAAGTATTAAAACCATAAAGTTATGGGTGGGAAGAAGGGTGTGATCTCTAAAAGCAGAAAACCTCAGCCCATTGACATAGTGACCATACTTGGCCATTGTTTTACATTACCATTCTAATGTCACCAGCCCATTAACCCCTTACATGCGCCCACTCTGCCTTGTCTAACCATAGTTATGTGCCCTGGCCAGCAATACACTTATCCTTCACTAAACTGTCAATAGAGGCTCAACAGACTTGGAATGTGAGGAAAAGGCTGCAACTCAGTTATAACCCATGCTATTAACCTAGAGATTGGTCATAGTTGATATGGCAAGTTCTGATTGGTCAATGGCCATTAAGTTTACTTTAGAGAGTTGGCCATAGATTCCTGAGGCAGGTTGGACAATGGAAGTTGGGAAAATGCAGTTGGAGACAAAGGGGATTGAATTTCCAACCACCCTTGGTCAAAGGGGAGGAGACTTAGCAACTGTGTGTTAGATAGGATGTGTTTGAAGCTTGCATCTGTTGTAACCTGATTGTATCTAATATGTAAATTACTCAACATCCTTAAATACACAATTTACAATGTATATATAAAATACACGCATATTCTATTTAATAGAGATATGACGCAAGCAAGTCTCCCTGGGTTAACAACCTGAAAGCACACAGAGTACTGAAGAGGCTCAGGCACCAAGGAGAGAAATCACCAAGATAAGAAAGATAGGCAGCTAGAGAGAATTATTTCAGAGATTATTTCAGAGGTGTGAATATTTACTGTCAAAGCATTGTTATTGCTCTGAATAGTTACAGTAAACATTGTACATTTTGTATGGCATTTGGAATTGAATTGTTATTTCTAATCTCTGCTGAACACATTACATATAACCGCATAAACTAGGGATGTCAGTACACAATACCCATGTCCTTTACACTTTATTCTTTTAGATACTTCTCTTCATTTCCTTTATACTGGCTCTTCATTTTTGAATTAGCAAGAGTCTCTTGCTTTGAAGCCATTCCAAAGACCGTTGCCATATTTCCAGAACTACTGCCAAATCCAGCATACACTAATTTTATCTGCTAATTTCAACTGCACATTAATTTTACCTTTGGCTTCCAAGCTACTTTTTACGTTCACATTGTACAGCATATGTATTTCGTTTCAGAACAGACTTGTTTTTTTGCTATTCTGAGTGCAATTGTGCTTATGTCTGGAAGCTATATATTTCAATCCAACCCCTAAAATTATGGTGCAAGCTCTCCTGCTTTAATATTTTTGATGAGTAAATCTTAAATTTCCTGCTTTTATAAGCACAATTGCTCAAATTATGTTTACATTTAAAGCTTCAAGGAGCAGTTTCCCTCTTGGTTTACTGTAGATGTCTGATTTAGATTCACTTTAGATCAGAATGAGTTGCAATTATTAGACATACATAACATCAAAGAGAGATGGAAAATTAAATAAAACATTTTTTTTCATTCATCATCATGGGTATATGCATGAAGCTCTGTGTGGCAGGCTTCCCCCGTATGACAAATGCATTTGTATTCAAAGGTACAGTATTCACATGAAATTGGCCTTATTTAATATTATGCAATACTAAAGGTATCCAGTGCTTTTAATTTTATACAGAAAACAGTAAACTTCATGGCCAGTGACCAAAGATCTTCTGTGTCAGTCATAATTTGTAGTAAGTTTTCCCTTTCCACCACCAAAGTTAGTGTGTGTTAAAGTAGTGAGCGGAATTTTTCAGCAGGCATCCATGTATTTCCCCATTGGTGGAAATTTACAGCAAAAAAAATTCACAGAGTGAGTCATGGTCACATCAAAAAAAAGTTGCGGTAGCGTGTGTCAAAAATGTTTTTGCCGAGTTTTTTCACTGAAGCGAAATAGCACAGATTTGCTCATCACTATTGTGTTAACATATCATCATGGCTGTTGCTTGTTTCCAAACAAAATTATTTTCTATTGTTACGTTATCACGCAAATCACTCAATTAATTTGTTAAACACTTCTCCCTCTCTCTTTTTTAACAGACAAAGCATAATTTTGTATTTAAGCCAATTAATAATATATTCTACAGGAATATGGTTGCTTTTACAGCATTTTTGCAACAGCCTATGTAGCCCTGCTTCTTCTACATGTGTTCTATTGTAACATGTCCTTATACAGTGTATTTAGATCTTTTCAACGTGTCATTTGGAAACAAATATATAGTGACAGAAGAAAATGTACACTATTAACAAAAAAGTTATGCATCTCAATGAGCTTGTCCTTATCCATCATGGATGTATAGACAGGCCCGGATTTGTGGAAAGGCCACAAAGGCCCGGGCCTAGGGCGTCACAAATTGGGGGGCAGCAGCCCCGCCACACCAAAATATTAAAGTTTTTTCTCGTATACGGAGCAATGGGGACCTCTCCCCCACTGCTCCATAAGCGATTAAAAAGACCCACACATGCACGATCACGAGTTTGCGCATGCGCGCGGGGGGGGGGGTGCGCGACGGACATGGGGCAGCCTTGGGGCACCCGGCTTATAAATCCGGCCCTGTGTATAGATATTTACAAACACACAGTCTTAACAAAGCCCTGAGTGGATATTAAAGCAGTAGAAAACTAGGTATTATTGCATCTTTTTATTTCGTAAAATCTAACAGATCGAGTTGAACAGTTGCAATCACCATTAATAAACAAGCTGAGGAGACTGCTAAAGGGATCAGTATGAAAAGTTTTGCTCAGTCCTTAGGGGATAATTCAGTTTTAACCTACAAGCAATAAACCCAAGTAAACTATTCTTCATAGCTTACTGAGTGCTTGCTCCAAAACAAAAGAAAACAAATGAGGTTAAATAAACTGTTGACCTCTGTTTCTGCAATTATGTTGTCATTATATTTCAGAGAATATATATTAGGCAAGTGAATGTGTTATTTGCATTTGGGGAAAATGTGATTTCCTTTTGTGTTTCCTATTCATACATCCAAAACAGCTGTTTAGATGGTGTCTTCCTTTCCAAGGATTTATATACAGTGCTTCTGTAAAAGATAAAGGGAAAATGAACATCACACTTTGAACAGAACACTATAGCCCTTCCCCTTTTGGTGATTTGCTACTGAGCACTGTCCAGCCAAAACTATTGGCATGTATTGTATTGTATTGTATAGATTATAATCTATATAATCAATGTATGATGCTACTATTTTACTAAAGTAAAAATAGTGTTTTAAATATAAGGAACAGCACCAGTGGGGTTAGAACTAGTTTAACAGTAATAAAACACTACAACTAAAAGGTTGAGTATGGCCTGAAAACTGCATTTTATCATTGTGTAATATGGGAAATAAATTCACTGCTAAATGAGCAAGAGTTGGTATTTATTTTCTCCATACGCTTATTCGGAGTACTGTAATTGAGACACTCTTTTCATCCATTAACTGAATTTAAATAATTGCTTTGAGACATTTTACAAAAAGTGCTTATTGTTACTGTAGAGGTTGCTGACCCAAGTCACAGGACACTATTCCATTTTTTCCTAGGCACTTTAGATTAATGCTAACACAAGAGTCTGTATAGCTGAGTTTGACAGATCATTGAGATCTATTCTAACTGAAATCAGCTGCTCTTTCACATAACATACTCTCCACTTCTGCAAAGAATATAATTGTTTGCTTTCAAAAGTCATGTTTCAGATGAATAAAAAGGAGAAATGGAACAAAATTTATATAAAATGAAGCCTCACAGAGATATTAATTGGATTCATATGACTCACATCTGGAGGAAATAAAACTGTTTACCATGCAGAACATTTGAGATTAAGCAACAAACAGTATCTTGTTTTACAGTCAAACAGCAAAACAGCTTTAAACCCTTGGATGACACAATTCATTTTTGGCAGTAAACTGGTTAATTACATATATGCTTTTTGTATATTTTTAGTTGGAATATAGAAATATTGTTAGCTGAAAGATAGCAGGATTCACATTAGAAATAATATATATAATACTCTGCCAAATTACCTCTCAGGATAGCCTGGAAGGGTACAGTTTCCTTTGAAGGTCCAGTACAAAGCAGAGATAACACACTTGCTACAGTATATCTGTTTAATGCAATCCAAAGGAAACAAAACAAAAGAACAAAGCAATACAACCTACTAAATCTTGCTTGTGGCACACCATATTTTTATGAAAGTTCCGACCTGGCTGCTTTGTACAGTTTATTTGTTGTGTTTGTGGAAATGAAATCCAATGATTGTGTCTATAATCCTTATATAAAGAAGTTGCAGCACCAAAAATTAGTTCTATGTTCTTCCAAGAGGTGAAATTGGACCATTACTAAGCAGGACCCCTTACATGCACCAGAACCTGGGGCTTTCACTAGGTCTGTTCAGGGAACAGGCGTGACTAATGAACCCTTAAGTTCTTATGTAAAAATTCCCTAGGTACCTAACTAGGTCTAAGATCAGTAATATCTGAAGTGGTTTAGAGCAATTGCCTTTACAGACTAACACCCAATATTACAATGGGGGTATTATCAATCTACGTAACATGCCCTTCGCTCTTCAACTCCTTTTCCATGGTGTGTATTTTTTCATGAAGTCAGAACATTACATGCAACCTCTTTGGCTTCCTTATTTTTCTTTGACTTTATCGTAAGCAGTTGCAGGATATAAACCTTGGTAATCCTACCTTAAAAAGTTGCCATATCAAAACTGGAGGTGGGCATTACAGAGCCCTAAATAATTTTGTTCCCAATACTATTATTAAACATAACTGTTAGTTTAGTAGTGATATGCTTCAAGAAATGGGACTTCTGAATGATTTCAAAAAGGTCTCACCACTCATCTTAATAATGTCTTAATTTTACTGATAGGTGTCAATCCAATCCAATCTATTACAAAACAGCCAAGCTTTTTTTCCCACAAAGGGAGTGGAAGGCCCTTGAAATGTTTGGCTTTTTGTGCACTCTGCAATAATGATTTTGGAGGCATTTATTACATCATTTGGCTTTTGCAAGCGCTCTTTTTTCCCTTTTTCCTCATGATTGCCTGCACCTAGAATCTGCTGCTCCCAAGAGACTGCACCAACTACTTACATCAAAACTACACAAATGAAATTGTGAGTGTGTGAACTTTTGGTACTTTACTATATATAGTGGTAACACAGCTCTTTTACAGAACTTATATATAATTCACATCAGTCCCTGCCCCTGTGGATCAAAACATTTAGTCAGATTTTAGCTGACAAATATTAGAAGAGGTGCAGAAAAATTGCAGATTACAGAAACAAGCTATGCTTTAAACTAAAATGCTGTCAACATGGGATCATGCCTGAAGCCTATGCCTGGGTTGAAGCTGAATTAAACTTTGCCATGGCACTACAACATACCAGTGTATATAGCTGAACAACTCTGCAGAAAAGTTTCAGCCACCATAGCTAGTCCTAAAACACCTCCTTTAAACCTAACCATGCAAGGACCCTAAACATTAGCAAAAACCCTAAACTAAAGCAAGGACCCAAGCATCATACTGCTGGCAGGTAAAGGGAGATGAACTGTGGGCTCAACATATCAGACGATGACTCTTAGGTTATACATATTAACCACTTAAGATCTTTGCAACAGTTACAAAATAGGGATAAAGACTGCTTGCAACAGTTTGAAAAAAATAATGCTATCCATTAAATCGTTGTATTTTCAACTCTATCCAAGTGTGATTTATATGTATTTCCTAAAAGTTGAAAGAAAGGAGTCTTACTTAAATTGTTTGTGGCACCAAATCAGTGATATACAGTATACCATCACTAAATATACTGTGTGACCAGTATCTTATCCCCCTTACTTGATAACCCAGTAAACCATATTCTGAATTTCAGAATTTCAGAAGTGTTAAAACTTGGGAGTCTATCTAAACAGAAAAAGGGACACTTTTGCCTACAGCAAGGTTCATATATTGAACTGAAGGAGCAGGCATTTTATGCCAAGCTGAAACAACCATTCCTAAACAGAGGATGAAAGGGCCACCTATAAGCCACATTTAATGCAATTTTACTTTTTCAACATTTGACATCTGAGTAATCTATCTGGAACTACCTGCCTCATAAGCTCCATGGTACCATTGTGATTGGCCCATACTTTCACACCTATGCCAGCACATGTAGAAGAAGCAGAGGGCACCACAGAACTGGCTTACTGACATGATATTTTAGGTCACTTTGGACCTCTTCTTGAGTGTACAGTTATCAGAGTCATTACAGCTAACACCTGCCTCACAAAGTTCAATGGAACTAATGTATTTGGATTAAGATCATTGTAATACCCTTACAAAAAAAGAACATCCCCTATCTGCCTATACTCCACTTGTACAGAGTAATCATGTCCCCTCGTAAGCACCTTTTTTTCCAGAGAAAACAACCTCAAACTTGACAGTCTAACCTCATAGTTTAAATCTTCCATCCCCGTTACCAGTTTAGTTGCACGTCTCTGCAATCTCTCCAGCTCATTAATATCCTTCTTAAGGACTGGAGCTTAAAACGGCACTGCATATTCATGGTGAGGCCTTACCATGAGTGGCATGTTATTGTTTTACATGAGTTTCAACACTTAGATGAAGGAAGTGGTGGAAAATAATTTGATTACTGAAGGTCATAATAATAAAATGTCAAATCAAAGTAAACATTGTTTAATTATTAATACAAAAGAGGCAAACTAATTTGTGTTGGATTCAGGCATAGACATATCTAAGGTTAGCCAATGCATAGTACTCATATAGCCAAATTCAGAGGCTTTGTAATTAATCTTTTATGTTACCCAAGAGTTAGAAACAAGCCATGTGTAAGCCAGGAGTGCATTCTATTCTCAATAAAACAAGCCACCCATTTACATTAAATACCAGTTCCAAGTTCTATGTTATGTGGGTTCATAGAAAATTTCCATAAAGCAAATCATTCAGTCGCCAGCAAACCATGAAAATTCACATCTGGAAACAACCAAAGCTTACACCATCATTATTCACTGGGTTCATGGGCCTTGTTTGAAAAAAATGGAGAAAATTGATGTGTTGATTCACTTGTATATAGAAGTATGTTTGAACATGGCAAGTTTATTACCTTTCTACTGAAACTCATTAAAATAGTGCTTATAAAGCTTTAATAATTTACTTCATTAAACGCACCCAGCTCATGTTTCTTGTATTAGCATAGTATTATCAGTGACTATTGGATATTCGATGATTCACTTATATTAATTTTTTAAAGCAGACAATAAGTCATGCACAAACAATCTCAATATCAACATTTAAGCAATATATATGTAAAAACTGATCATTTTGCTTGTTGTTTTTGTACATTTCCCTCAAGTTTTTTGCAATAATAGTGTTGGCATGCACCCTCTTCAAATATACAACCCCTTTTGTTCTAAAGAATGGATATACAATAAATAAATAGAAACATTGTATGTTACATGCATTTTATCATCATAAGGTAAAGATCCAGATCAGTTTTTATGCAGTACAGCCTAAACGGAAGCTTTGAATCATGCCAAACCACTTTATGGGTCTGCTTCCATGTGTAGCCTATCCGGCTGAAATCACCTTTATTAGGGAAGACCGTCAAAGTAAATATCTATTGTGTTCTTGATTTTTTGAATATAAATACCTATTGCAACACAAATCTTTGCCTGTTCACTTTATTGTTAACCTTGCAGCCTGTGTAAATCAGATTCCAAATATATTGGCCATACAGGAAGATCATAGAAAGTGCAACGACAATTATGGTTACTGACACTTTGACCTAGCAGTCTGAAACTGCTAATATCTCAGAAATCACAAAACAGAGAATCAATGTGACTTTTTAAATTCTCTGAGGGAAACTCTAAGGGGCCTATTTATTAAAGTAGGACAGGTACGAAAAACAAAAATTTTTTATTGGATCGTACTGTGTGTATTTTCTGTGACTTTTTCGTATTTTGCGCAACTTTTTCGTACTTTGCCACAAAATTTGTGCGACAAAATCGTATTGTCACACCGAGTACAAAAGTTTTGGATTCATTCAAGCTTCAGTATCGTGACTTTCCTTGGGCCAGGTTGGAGCTGCAGAGTGCCATTGAGTCCTATGGGAGACTTCCAAAATCATGCACAGAAGGATCAAAATCAGAAAGGTTTACTCGCCGCTTACGATCGTTCGAATACGAAAATTTTGTGACCTTCGGATCGCAAATACGATATTATCGTGACTAATACGATTTTTTTGGAAGCATTTTCGGGATATTTGCGATCATAAGAAATTATCGTATTTAATCCGAATTTTTCCCATTTCGGGATTCAAACTCGTACTTTAATGAATAGACCCCCTAAGTAAATTTAAAATATAACTTTTAGAGTTTTGATTCCCTTTAAACATTTGTTAATCCACTCAAGGATTTAAACATATAAGTGGATTCTACATATTTGGAAATAATAGGCAGATTTAAGGCAGTGTATACAACATCAAACTTAACCAATTTTGGGACACATTTGAAGCTGCTAAACTGGGAAAAAATATCAATCTTCCAGTCCAGAATGAATAGGTTAATCATGGTTTCATGCCTAATTGAGCTTTACCTTCCCAATCCAGGTTTCCACCTTGACCTTGCTTCACAAATGTATATGGTTTAAAGGAAATTCCAAGGAAATCAGCAACAGTGAAACCATAACTTTCCTCTAGATTTTATAGATTAAACTAAGAAACAAAATCTGCATAAATGATGAACTACAAATTTTCCAACACAGTGAAAACATATTTGAGAACATTTTATTAATATTACTAAATAGGAATCCTATAATTTGTGTTATTATTGAGCAGACCACATTAGCAGAAGGAACTGATCTCATTACGGGTTTTTATTATGTATTTGAGGCTCTCTTCCAAATCATGCTTAGCTACATCACTGTGTGGCACAGTGGGGTTTTCTCAGTGCTCCAGCTTCCCTCCTCTCTACAAAAACATAAAGACAGGTTTATGATATTTAGTAAATTGTAGCTTAGATAGATAGAGTAGATAGATAGGTATAATGTAGAGTAAACTATATATAGATATAATATAGAAAAAACTATACATACAGTATATACATATAACAGAAGGAATAAAACAATACTGGGGCTGTACTTTTATGGATTTTTTTTTGGAAATCCATCCTTTTCCATAAAGTTTAATTCATTCTATTGGCCTTCAACTTTCCTATTGCTCCCACAAAGTGAGTTAGCCACCCGCAATACAGTATATCTCTGCTACTGTGAGCAAGTAACCCGCACTGGCAACAGTAGGTGTCGCCTAAGAAAGGCCTACACATTGCTTTAGTTTTCTGAAATTGCACAAAGTTTCCTTCTACAGGCAACTTCATGCAACTTTGGAAAGCAGAAGCGATGCGTAGGCCTTTTCACCGGCAACTCCTATTGACTCATAAGATAACAGATAAATTGATCTCTTTCTTTCATCAACTAACATAGGCTGTAAGTGCTCAGTTTGTTTACTTTATCGCTAATTTTCCTCATCACCTCAAAAATATATTGCATTTTGCATATTGCATATATTGGACCTTAAAAAAACTTCTCTCTCACTTACTGTATAGACCAATTAAAATTCTATCCATATGGCACATGTTTAAACTTTCAAAAAATGCTTTCTTTATTTTTGTTTAGAGGTTGTGTAATGAGAAATGTAATCAACTCTTGGGAAGGTAGAACTAAACAGCATCCAAGGATATATATTTATTATTCTTAAACAATATAAGAACTGCAAAAAATAAAAAATGTAATTTCCCTACATAAAATATTCATTTTGAATGCAGTTAAAACACAGCAGGCATTGTTAGGAAGAAGCCAAGAAACACATTAAAAAAAAAATGTACCTCTTTGAAAAGGATACACCACATCCTGCATTTGGTGGGCACAAGTTCCAGTTTACATCACAGATTTACCCTAAATATTCTCTGCTTAATGCATGTGCTCGTATAAAGGCTAAATGTGTGATACATGAAAGGTTTTGCTATTTAATAACCAGCTTGTTTCCTTCCTGAAAAATATCAACAGGTGTTAAATCGAGGACCTACTATGTCGTGGATATATGAATAACTAGTGAAGGGAATACTAATCAGGAACAGCTCATAGCCCCTTATAAAATACAACTAACATATTTTTCACCAAAAAAAAAAAGAAAGAAAATATATACAATGTGTATCTGCCATTGTTTTCTGTTTTATTTTGTTTTAAATAGTTGTTATTGGTCTAATAATTAGAAAATGAATAACCATAATTAATAAATGTAATAATCATAAGGTGCAATGATCATAAATGTATCAAGTTCAGCCATAAGGTACAATAGTTACAAATGTATCAAGTTCAGCCATTCACATAATTGCTTTTGCATTACAGAAAAATAGGTATAAAACCAGTACATCATTAGCGTGAGTAATTAGCCTAATTGTAATATCTTATTGTTTAATTTAAACATGTTATAAAAGCTGAACGGAAAAAAACAAACGTTATAAGTGAATTGAAATAAATTATCTCTTGTTTTACTTCTATGAGATGTTACTGACTCTGCTTGCAAATTTTGCTCTTTATATGACTACATTGTTCTCTGTTTCTCTGAATCTGAGACTCCACACAATTCTGATCATCATTATCATTTTTTCATAACTATTGTGTAGTGTCACAGTCCTTTTACCAGGAACATCCAAGAAACTGCCAGCTGGGGATAGATTAATGCACATTTCCTGCCACCATGTTTTAGTTATGTATTCTGTGCATGTAAATACAACTTTCAAAAACACTTGCTGTACAGTGGCATAACTAGTGGTTACTTGGCCCCACAGCAAATTCAATTTAGGGCCCCAAAACATTGCTTAGTTTAACAATTCTACCAAGATATATTGACATTGGTCATTAATTAGTGCCTTACTGGCCCCCCCCTTGCAACCACAGCTGCTTACTCTGCTTATTCTGTAGTTACGTTCCTGTTGCTGTACAATAAATGGGTGTATACATGAAACATACAGATTACATTCAAAAAAAGCCAATTAACAATATAAAGAATTTAGAATGGATTTCCGACCCTTGTAACAAATGACATTACTATAAATGTAGTTAGCCATAAAACATGGCAAGATTGTTTTCTTAAAGGAACAGTAGCGCCAAAAATAAATATGTTTTAAAGTAATTAAAATATAATGTATTGCTGCCCTGTACTGGTTATACATGTGTGTTTGAGCTAACACAAATGAACTTTGTCAACATCTTTTTTTTCCAATGTTTCTCAACTTCATAATTTATTACAAATTTTTGATTACAATATCCCTTTAATGTGTGATATTATATGCTCCAATAAAGAGATTATGTTTATTATGTAATGGATAAGCAAGTTAGTATAAAAATAGGATGACATTGACTGCTAGGGATGTATAGTACCAGTTGTTCAATTACTCTGACCATGGCAAACAACTTTCACTTATTGCACGTGATTATTTCTTAATGATCTATAATTAGAATGAACATTTATATGCAGAATGATTTCAGTGTTTTTATTATAGTAGGGAAATGTTCTATATAACTTGCAATTTATTTTTGATTCAGAAGCCAAAGTGTGCATCAAACAATCTATTTTTTATGGCAACTTTAAATATCATCATTTGGCTGTAATGGCATCTGCATGGACAAATACATGTAAAATACTACATTATACTTAATTGCTTGCAGACTGCTGTATGCATTCAGTAACACAAATTCTGTCACAGATTCTGGATTCTCAAATAACTGCTTGCTATTTATTAACTAAAATAAATGACCCTTTACTAATTGTTTGTGTCAAGAGACTGGATATAAACCATTTCTACACATGCCAGTTTACTCTTTCCAGTTGAGTGGGACTGTAAGAAAAATATAATTTGATCTTCTGGTGACAATGTCAAAGGCATTTCTAAGTGAATGAAACAGAGACTGACTTAGATACACAGACAGAGGGACTCATTGACAAAAAAAAAATGCTTTGGTGCTGGGTTCTGCCAGAAAAAGTAACTACTAATTTTAAGGTAAATGCAATGATTAGGCTCCTGTTGGGTACCTCCAAGAGCTACTATGCAGCACATTAGTTAGTGAATAGAGAAGTCACACGGGTGTTAAGATAATTACTGAGAATTACTGAGAATTTTTTTCTTATCTGCTAGAGACACTATGATGCTTCAGATGTGCCAGACCCAGTGCATACACAGCTATGCCTTTGTTTCTTTTCTGCTGATTCACTGCACATGCTCTGTGCTGCTGTCACTTACTGAGTTTAGAGACTGACTCGCTATATACTGTATGTATATATATATATATACTGTATGTATATATATATATATATATATATATCACACACATTGTAAGGCCGCTGAGTAAGTAATACAGATTATTAGCACATGACAGCTCTGAAACCAGTGCAATTAGCATCAGAATTTAATGATCAGCCCTATAGCATCAGTTTCTATGACAGACAAACCTTATTTTCTGCTTGATATTTTGCAATGACCCCTAAGCTTAGCTTCTCAACAGCTGCCCAGAGCACACTGACCATGTAAGTATCGTAGACACTTCTAACAGAATCCAGTATGGTGACCCCCTCTGACAACTTTAATGGCCTGAATCATTATTACTATAAAGATGCTGAATCTTTAAGCTGGTGAAATAAGTTCAGTACATAAAAACTGGTATTTTTAGCGATATATTTTAGGGAGGGTGAAAGGAGAACTAAACCCTAAAATAAATAAGGATATCCCTCATTCAGATTCAGAGCCGTCCCATCCCTTTCAACTTTCTCTTCTTGAGAGCACTTCCTGATATCCTTTGTGTTGTCAAACAGCACATAACACCAGCTGTGGTGATGGTAAGAAGCATGCTGTGCTAAGCTACCATGCATATGCATTTTACAAGATTTTCACACTATGTCATTGTAATATATTTTGCCTGTCTGTTTGCTATAAACAGTTTAAAGCCTAGTTATTCAGCAAATTAAAAAAAAAAAAATCAGTGAGAAATGCAAAATTTTTTCCGTTTAGGAAACAGATATACTGTACAGAGATTTGCACCTGTTACTGCCAGTGAAGGGGTGTAATACAGGTGGATTAATGCCAAACATTTGAATACTATTGGTACAGAGCTCAAAGGGACCCTGTTCTTTACAAAAGATGAAGAAAGGCATTAAGTAAAGAGCTCACTTGCTCCCTCCTGTTGACTAAGTTAGGTGCAACTGGCAATCTGGCATAAACATTATTGGGTACATTTTTCTCTGCATGTTTTTGCTTCTAGCAATGTGACAACTTTTTATAAATGAGCCATTTTGTCTCTAATTAGAATAAATGTTTAATGCACTGATAACCTTTTGTAGGAGCTGTAATGATACCAATTAAACTTGATTACACTTGTCAGATGTTTTCCAGAGGAACTTCTGACCTGGACTGAACTAAGTAAATTTAAAGCATAAACACTCTAAAGCTACTACAGCTAAGGTCTTTGTATTTGGCATTTTTATATGAATATGGTATCCCCTCATTAGTTAAATCTAATACATTTTCATCAAGATGATGGATTTTGCTCCCTTTTTTGTGATCATTGCTCAAATGAAAATAGAACTGACGAACCTGCTGGTTATATTTGCAGTGAAGTAAAGCAAACCACAGCTACATGTTTGTGAATATTTTCCAAACCTTTTGGATTAACAGAACAGCTCATTGCTCTCCTAGGGGATGATGTCAAAGATAAAACATATTATGAGACAATTAAACATCTGACTGTTGCTATTTCCTGTGATTAAATAACTTAAAGGAACGAAATGGTAATTGGTTGGATTCTTATTAACTGATTAATGAAGCTTGTTATTGCAATGTCTATGGGAGACTTTGCCATTTATCAAGAATATGCATGATTTGTGCTCACTAATGTCTTCTGCCACTTACATGTAAACCTTAGTGACTTATGCTGCTCATTCTACAGCAGATCATTGACCTTTGACTGTTGCCAGAGAGGGAGGAGTGATTAAACTATACAAATCTTGCCAGAAACATGAAACCAATGAACAGAATATAAAAGTGGCAAAAAAAGAAATGCTTCACATAAATATTTATTGCACGCGCAAGGTACATATTTGGAAACATTTTTATAATAAGAAAACATTGTCAGTGCTGCCTTTTTTGTAACTGAAGGATTTGTGAAACAGATCTTCTTTATAAAACACCCAGACCCATCCAGGCCGAGTTACCCACAAATAAATGCACACTAATCGTCTTGGGGGTTAGTTGGCCACAGCTTTATTAAATACAATACTGATCCTTAACTAATTATGTAAGCATAATGAATGAATAAACAAACAATTTGTTGCAAACAAACAATGAATAACTCTTTGGCAGATGCCAGCCGCTGCTTAGGCAGTGGACAAGTAACAATGTACTTATATATAACCAAGCTTATATGAATAGTGGTTGCAATAAATTGTTTTACCGAAATACATATGCTAGCCATACAGTCCATTCACATTCTGTGCATGTGATTCCCCAAAAAGTTAGAATGACTGTGCTCCTTGAACTCCAAACAGATGTATAGTTTTTATGTTCAAGCATATGCACTCCCCCACTAGACAGCAGTTCATCCTGCTACACAATATCTTGTGTATAATGTATATTATTTCTTCCTGCCAGTGGCCAATCTTTTAATATCTTTTAAAGGGGCCCAACTGGGTAAGTAATAATGTAAAATTGCCCAAAGAGCTTTAATTAGCACTTTTGTGATTTACATTAGGTTTTTTTTTGTTTTTTTAGAGTGCAAGATATTGGCAATTCTTACATGGATAATATCATGAAATGTATCCTGAGTGCCCTTTGCAGGTCTTCAGAAAATAGATCCCTTAAGTGGACTAGAAAAAAACTATTGTTTTTTGTTGTATGTAATTAAGCCAAAAGCACACCTTCTATGGGAAACATTGTATCCATTTCAATTCATTTGTTAGTTAGTAGTATACTGTATGGGGCATATTTATCATGCTGTGTAAAAAAAACGGCGCGCAAATCCGCCACACATCGTCAGGCTTTGCTATGTAAAAAACAGCATAAAATCCATGTAATTTTTTAACTCGTTTTTTCTTCTGATGGAACTTATGTAAAATAACGGTGTAAAATCTGGCATTCAGAAGGCAATCTTCTCCGTTTATTTTACACAGCTTTTTACACTGTTTTTTTTCGGTGAATTCATTTTCCAAAGCATAATAAATATGCCCCTAGGTGTATATTAATGGAGGACACTTTAGTTGTCGGCCTCTCTCTTTAAACAGGTTTACTACACTGTACTTTAAAAAAGCCGTTAAAGAGTTTATCCCTGAAACATTTGCTGAGATCACAATTAATGATGAGCGAATCTGTCCCGTTTCGCAAAAAATTTAAAAAACTGCAGAAAAATATGTAAAACTGTGAAAAATGCATTGAAGTCAATAGACGATTTTTTTTATGCACAACAATTTTTTTTCTTACTCCAAATGCATTAGAGTCATGGACTTTTTTTTATCTTTGCCACATTTTCACAAGAAAAATCGATGATGCCGAATTGTGGAATTCCGCTGCAAATCCATGTCTGGTGCAAAAATTCACTTATCGTTAATCACAATAAATTGCTGCACATAGGATGAACCATGATTCTGTCTGTCTGTAAAGCACTGTGGAATAAAAATTAATAATAATCTTAGAGTGTCATTAAATTGTGTACTAGAAATTGTAGTTAAACCCCAATTCATCTTTCTGCAAAAAATGCATTTTTCTCCTTGCTGAGGAAAGATGTGAATGGTTGCAGCGGGGTTAATGAATATCCAAAATTTATAGAAATGAAAACTGAAAGATAAAAAGGGGTTAATGTATCGCCAAGGTAGAATGAAAACAGCTTCTTAATTAGTTAAACTCTGCTTTGCATAAAATATGTTTAATAGTACAGACATCAAACGTATACCCTGCTTTTTGTTTCCCTCTGTCATAAAGGACTTTGAATGGCTTTTGAGTTAAGTAACTTGCTTAAGGCACTGATGACAATATAAGCAAGTGTATGTAAATAGGGCTTGCAATAAATTGTTCTGCCTAAATACATATGGCAATTGTTAGCTACACAGTACATTACTGATGAGATTTTGCCAAAGACAAAGTGCAGGGTTTTTTTTTTCATTATTTGGTCCTTTTTGTCACCATTCCAAATTTGTGCTTCTGGGGTAGAGCTAACATTTGTATGGTTCAAAGCACCAAAAGCTACAGCAACAGATGAGGGGATCAGAAAACCTCTAACACGGTTGGTAAAGTATATTGCAAAAACATAAGAAGCCTCCTGGGGTTGTGTCCTGCCATGCAAAGACTGTGCATTTATACATCCAGACAAAATCCTGATTGTACACATCAGCTAAATGCTACTTTTTCACAGAAAGATTACAAAAATGTGTCCCATTATAAAGGTGAAAGTTCACTTAAAGGTTATATTTCTCTATTTTCTTTTTCTTAGCCTGTAATAGATTTTTGACTAACTTCAGTGTTCTTTTTTCCCCCTATAATACATATTTTCCTGCAGAAGAAATTAGCATTTCAACATAAATGATTTGCAGAAATGACCTATGTTTATTAGCTTCTGCATCTCACAGAATTTGAAATAGGACTGCTTATAGGAGAAGGAGAGATATAATCTCTGGGGGGGAGGGTAAACATCAGCCAAACAAATTGGGCTTGTGTTAAAATGTATTCTGCCTCTATTTAATTTGAAAAAGCCAATATAACCTTATTATATATAATAAAGCCTTAATTGATTATTGCTGTAAGGACCTAGAGAGTTAACAATCCCTATAGCTTTAAACCCTACCATCCTTATTTCTATTGTTGCTGGGCAGAAGCCCAAGTATCTATTTTTCTATTTACATATTGTACTTTGTTGACTACATGCCTTATGACTGCTTCATGCACACTGTAATATAGTGGTTAGCAGAGGGTGGTTCTTCCTTCTTGGCCTTCAGCAGTAGATGTGTGTGGTGTGCTCCAGGAAGCCTGGGATCCACACGGCCCAGAAGTGTTCGGACCTAGAGAAAGCAGTCATCTCTAGTGAAGGGAACCCGTGAACGAGGATTTAGTAAATAATAATAAAACAATATTGGTTGTTACATCAATATTTGTAAGGAGGTGGATATTATGATATGCCTACCCTCTGTACATATTTACAGATATACAGTTCCCTTGTCTACACATGAATGGGGCTTGGCCAGTGATTGGATTTCCAAGGGCCTGAACTGGAAAAGTGTGACTTGCTGCACTAGTGCAAAGCTTTGACTTCATGTAGGTAAACTGTACTTACCCTTCTACTTGTAAGAAGGGCAAACTTGTTGCGCAAGAATATTCATTGTTTGTATCAATCCACACAACAGAAGTTAATGTGAATTGCAAAACATTTTAGGTACATATGCTTGATATTTAGATGTATATTTGATACAGCACTGTATACATTCTCAATTCCAGGAATATAGATAAGGTGAAGTAATGTGTTTTTAAGCTAGAAAATGTTAGTAATATTTACATTTTAATAATCGAAGCTTGCCAAGTTCATTGTTATTTCAACTATTTCTTTTGGAGCATGACGATCAGATCCTGCAATAGTGGTCGTTGCCAAATGTAAACATATTTTTAGATGAAAACTTTAAAACAGTTAAAGTTATTACTTTATTAAAATGCTATTCCATTTATTCCATGACCATAGATCTATGGCAGTTTAGTTTTAAAACTAAAAAATGATTCTTTGTGTGACAAATCATGGCAATACAGGTATTGGATCCCTTATTCAGAAAGCTGATATCCAGAAACCTCCAAATTGTGGGAAGCCCATCTCCCATAGAGCCCATTTTAAACAAATAATGCAAAATAATTTGCTTTTTTTCTATGTAATAGTGAAAGAGTACCTTGTAATTAATGGTAACTAAGCTGCACAAATCCATATTGGTGGCAAAACAATTCTTTTAGATTTTCTAACAAAATAAATAGGGGTTAGAAAGACCAGTTAGTAGCAAGTTACATTAGTCTAGTTGGAATAGAATGAAGCATGTATGAGCATCCTAGCTGTTACAGTTCCAAAAAAAGGGGAAGATATTGGTAATATTGTGTAAGAAAAAGTGAAGTGACAGGTTTTGCCTGTAGTGTTAATATGGTTAGAGAAGGAGAAAGAGAAGTCGAAGATCACCGCTAAACAATGTGCTGAGTTTAAAGGGTATATAAGCATGCCATCAATAGGAAAGGGGGCAGTAGGACCAGGTTTAGACAGAGAGATGATCAGTTCAATTTTTGTTAGGTTCAGTTTGAGGTGGCTTTGGTTCATCCAATTAGAGATTGCTAGGAGACAGAGATTTGAGTCTCAGTTACTGAAGGGGTCAAAAAGTATAATTTAAAGCCAAATGAGTGGATGAGATATTTCAAAGACAAAGTGTAGAGGGTATTGTAGTACTCCTGTTTGGCTTTTGACAAGGCAGAGTTGAGGCATGACAATAAGAATTTATAATGGATGAAGTCCGCTTGTGTACCTTGCAGAGGAGGGTGTGGGTTTTGAGACAGAGTATGCATAGGCTGTAGGGGTACAAATAAGTCAGTGGTGGAGACTAGTATGTGGTTGTACTTGCTAACAATGGTACCAGGATCAGATACTCCTTAAAGGAGGAAAGTCTGGACCTGAAAGAGTCAGCTAAGGATGGCATGTCTATGTCACTTGTATTATGAATCACGGCATTGGGGAAAGGAACAGGTTGGGAAGAAGAGTGTGAGACAGAAAATGTAACCAGATGATGATCAGAAAGGGTGGAAGAGGACACTGTTAAAATAGGAAAGCAACACATTGTTAGTAAAGACTAAATCCAGAAAGTGGCCATACTTATGAGTTGGAGTATTTGTCCACTGTTAGAGTTCAAATGAGGAGGTTAGGTGGAGAAAGCAAGAGGGCCAAGGTTGTGAGGGATCATTGATATTGGAATTTAAATTCCCAAGGGCTCTCAGTACAGAGGAAAAAAGATAGCCAGGTTTCAAAGTCAGAGAGGGAGGTAGCAGAGGAGGAGGCTGACGGAGGTCTGTAAATTACACCCACCCATGCAGAGAGAGGATGGAAGATTTGAGGAAGCTGGAGGAATAGGTGTGAAGCGACAATAGGAGGAGAAGAAAATTCCAACTCCCCACCACGTCCAATGGTTCCAAGAGAGACTACCATGAAAAAGTGCTACCTCAATGTTGGTATCATTCTGTGAAAGCCAGGTTTCTGTTATTTCAAGGAGATTAAATGATTTAGAGCAAAATAGGTCATGGATGAATGTGGATCTGTTAGTTAAGGAGCGGACCTTAAGAAGGGCACAAGAGAATGGAAGGCCATTTGGTGCTAAACAAATCCTGGAGCCTGTCTGCCTCCACATAAATATTTTGATGATTACAGATAGGCTTGTACAGGCACAGTGCTAAAAGTTAAACATTTTGCCACTGTTAAGAAGATCCTTGCTATTAATGCAGCTAGTATGCTTCTCTATCACTTGCATAGCTACAATTGCTTATGAATCATCTATGAACCATGCAAGCAGCTGCCATATTAAATGAATTTCCTAGCTCTGCTATTCCACATTCACACGTTAATTTTATTATTTTCTACTAGCAAACAAGTCATTTTGCACACTAACCTGCAAATTGGATAACCTAATGCTTGTTCACCTCTAGTAAAGTCTCTCAACTTACTTTGCCACCAATGAAATGTCTTTTCGCAGATATGAAATAGAAGAATGAAAAGTTTTAGTAGTTAAAAAGGCTTTTTTCAAGACAGCGGTGGTATTTACGGAATTTGGGATCTGAATTTCCTTTAGAATTTGCTAAATTGAAGTTTATCAAAGTGTTGACCTATCTACTCATGTTAATGTTATCTCTGGGAAAAGTAGAATAGGAGGGTGTGCATTTTAGAAATTTTCAAATCAAGTATTTTTCAAACTGGATTGTGAAAAAAATTTTGCTTTTCCACTTGATCACATTTGATAATTGTGATTTTATGTTGCTCAGTAACTAGCACATATAAATCGTGATGAGCGAATTTGATGAGATTCACAAAATGGTTGAAAATTTGCAAAAACAGGCAAAATCACGAGGGTAAAAAAAAAAAGTTACACACCGCACGACAATTTTTTGACATACAACAAATTTTTCCATGGCAAATTTTGTCACCTGTTTCATGAAAATATTTCTCAGTGCCGAAAAGCGGAAATTTGCAGCTAATCCATGCCTGGCGAATTATTTCACCCATCACTACATGTAAGCTAATATGGAAACACTTGATCTTGGGAAATAATATTGCTAAAAAAAATTGTATTTTTACAAATTTGACTTGAAAAACTTGAACAATAAACTAGCTTGAATGTTAAAAATATACCTTTCATAAACTTCTATAGAAGCTCACCAAGTTTTAGTTGCTGAATCTTCTCAGCTACTTGACATGGCTACAGAAATAGACAATGCTGATCATTTACTGATAAATGTCTCTGTGTATGTTTTAGCAGAGGCAATTCTCAGTATTGTCTATGGCAGGGTATTTTCTAGTGTTTAGTAGCCGTGGCATGTAGTTGCTACTAAGTGGTCCCATGTGTCTTCACCCTGTACAATAATCCTTACAGCTACAATACAGTTCATATCAAAGAGATGCAAATTACTGTACACTTGTGTGGGTGCAGGGCTAGAGTTCCCAAGGAAAGGTGACCCTGCTGAATCAACAAAGGAATAAGTGCACCATTGGACTCAATAGGATTTGATCTGCACTACAACCTTTCTTCCTACCTTCATCTTAGTTAGTTCCCTTTTTATTATATACTTTTTAATTATTTTGTGAAAAACATATATCATTTATAATCAGTCTGTCTCAGTTCAATAGTTAAACACCCCAAAATAGAGCAGATCCAAAACTCTCTTTCTGGAGTACTCACACCAAACTAATCATCTAGTTGTCTAGGGGCAACTTTTCTCTCTGCAGTTACCCCAACCCAGATAGATCGATAGATAGCTAGATAGATAGATAGCTAGATAGATAGATAGATAGATAGATAGATAGATAGATAGATAGGTTTAGATTTGTATTAGAGTTCTTTGGTACACACTGGGGAAAGATTACCAGAAAAAGAAATACTAGAAACGCAGTCCTCCTGGACAGAATGACATTTGCACAAATATAATACTTTCAGCTTCTGAGAAATGTATTCCTTGAGCACCATTAAGTGAAGATTCTAACAGATGGTAGAAAACTGCCTAGTAGAATAACAAACTCTGAAAACAACTACTATGTAGCTTTAATGAGATTTTAATGTGTTTCTCCTCATAACTGAAGTATTACAGATATCACCTAAGCTCAGAAGAGATCTCTGTTGGGGAACTAAATGCAAGAGGCATCTACTTTATGTAATTGAATAAATATTTGTTCTGGAATGTAGCAAAATATAATTCACATATGTAAAAAACATTTAATGCATCAAATGTCAGTGATTGGCATTTGATAATGTGTCATGGGGGGTTGAAGGCTATCTATAGTAGCTGATAGCACGAATCTTAGCGAAAATACAGTATTAATGGCATAAGTAAGGAGAATGGATACTGAATAACGGTCAGAAATAGATATATTTGTGTTGATTTTTTTAGTTCAGTTGTGGTTTTCCTTTTTTAAAAACTGATGAAAGAACATAGGCATAAGAATCCCCATAAAGCAGAAATGAATGAGTAATATTATGAAACTTAGTTTCCCTGATACATAACAATAACCTGATTATATATATTCTGTAGAGGTGGATAGTAAAGGCATTAATTTTTAATAGCTCATCAAATGGTGGGTAATAGCTGGCAAATACTATGCAATAGAGAGAACCTTCAATGCAGTAAATCAATTGATAGTGGAAGATTTCCTGCACTACATATTTTAGATGTAAAAATCCTTCCTTGGGATTAAAGAAGCTAAAAGGGAAATATAAGTAACAACTTTTTTAAATAGTATACACAAACTGTATTTGTATTCGCTGAACAAAAATCACAAACTTTTTAGCCTGTGCCGTAGTGCCTCTACTATGAAAAATAAGTAAATTAAATACAACAAAAAGTTCCGAGGTACATCGTTGGGAACATGGCAGCTCCATTTTAACTCTGCTACCATGTGGTCCTTGGGTGGGTTCAAGTAGGTACTAAACTAAACCTAAAATAATTACTATACTGTCCATGAGCCTACTCCAAGTCTCTGCAAGGTACACGTAAGAGCTTGCAGTCTCCAGAAAAGTATCATATAATATTTGAATTAAACATTAAAATGCTATTGTAAACATCAGATCCAAGTGCATATGAGGAAACTGTGGATATTCGTGAGGGACAAAGAGATCAAAACATTGTTTTGTAACTACTACATCTGTTGCACAAATCCAAGTCCCCAGATGTCAGTTTTGTCATTTCTAGAACACTGTTTTCCATTAAGAGCAATAACAATCTCAGTCAGGAAACTGAACCAAAAGTTCCATGCAAAACGAATAATCTCTTTTTTTTGGGAACTCTTAAATATCAATAGCTTAAGTGGCTTGTTAAATCAAATC